>NC_141689.1:647427903-648109889 GCF_964263255.1 Lissotriton vulgaris | reverse complement strand
ATGTTACTCTTTATAAGGGTACATTATTTAATAAAGGGTTTGGACGGGTGCTCTTGGGTTTATTAAAAACCATGAATATCATTTTCTGGAGTTTGATCTCGAGCCTTCTATCCTCGCAGCACATTTGAAATTTGTCCAACATCCTTTGAAGCCCCATGGGGGATTTTGATACCAGGAGCGTATCATCGGCAAACATCATCGCTAAGATTTTTTTTAAGCTAGTCTCGGGGCATCTAGGTCTTTTTCCTCTGTCAACACTTTAATCAGGTCATTTATGTAAAGGCTAAATAGTGTCGAAGCCAGTACACATCCTTGGCGCACGCCTCCTTAAATCGGCATCGGGGCCAATAGATTGCCATCCTTACCATATCTTATCTGCGCAAAATTGTTTTCATGCATACGTTGAATGAGATATACTAGCTATGCCGGTGCTCCCTGCTGCAGTAAGACAGACCATAGTTTTGACCTAGGCACCAGGTCGAAGGCAGACCTAAGGTCAACGAATATCAGGTACAAGCTTCCCCTCTAAAGGCAAACCATCTTCCAGGTGGCAAATGGTCTTTTGAGGAGAAGTTGGGTCACATAAATGAATTGAAGGTGAGTGCTGGCCTATTTGCATTGAAATGTTTTGCAGGAATGTTATGGAGTTGCATAGTCTTGTTCAAGATGGACAATGTTTCTGCAATGCGTTATATCAACATGTTAGCTGGGAGCAAACCAGGAATCTGATGAGTTGGCCAAAGAGATTTGGAGTTTCTATCTCGAACAGAAAATATGTTTGAGAGAGGAGTATTTTCGGGGATTGAGAAATGTAACAGCGGATTGGAATTCAGGATATTGATGTGATTACAGCCTTTGGAAGCTGTCATATTTTTCAGAGGTTGCAGGAGATTTGGGGTCCTTTGGATATGGATTTGTTTGCATCAAGGCTAGTCAACTAGTTGGATTTGTATTTCAGTTGGAGACTGGATCACAAGCAGAGGCAGGATGCTTTCCAATAGGATTTGAGGAATCTTAGAGGGAATGCTTTTCCACCTTTTGCGGTGATTCAGAGAATATCACTGATGGTGAGGAGACAAAAATGCCAGATAGTCCTAACAACATCTTTTTGAAAGGCTCAACCTTGGTTTCCTGGGTTTTTGAGTTGGTAACAGAGTAGCCAGCCAGTCAAATTTACTTTATTCGGTTAATAAAACCATTAAAGCATACTACATTAAAAACCCAATACATTTTTGAAAATATTACAAAAACACAATCATCACAGAATACAAATAAAATGAACTCTAGATCATCAATATACACAGCAATAATTCATTGACTTTAAAATATACTATTTAATAGCAGTCCTTCTCTTTTTCCTTATTGTGACCGCTGCGGTAAAATAACTACCTATATTAAAAATGTCCCAACAATTGGTCAACATTTGCAAATATATAAAAGCAGGTCTAGCCTGTATAAACTATAACAAGCAAAAGGAGCTCAAGGGGGAAAGCACTAAGAAGGAGGAGGCAGAACCCACTCAAACAGTGTTCAACAATAAGTACCTCCTCCAACAGACACCAACACGTCAAAAAGACCTGGAGAAGAGATGCGCAGTCATACTCTAACACTCAATGTGTTTACTTAACACTAGTCTGCAGGTCGTGGTGTATATACTACAAAATTTACTACGGTCTAATCAAATTCCCACAAGTGAAAGAAGAGTGAAAAAATGTGACAACAAAGAGAAAGCGCCTCACGGTAGTAACACCCGAGGGGGTTCCTGGCATGAGATTTACCCACTTCTCATCATTGGTCGCTCTCACTTGTAGTGACAAAACAGAGAAAAACAACAAAGTACTTGTGAAGGTGAGATACCAACTCATAAAAAGTGTTGTGTATATGAATAAACTAACTATCCACTCAACTATATCAAAGGTAATAAAGTGAGTGTATGCACCTAAACCCCTGCAATGGCCACACGGCGAGAAATGGCCACCGCTGCTAAAAAGTGGAACCACTTGCTGGCTGTAATAACTTTATTCTGCTGCTGCAAGTAGTCCAAATTTAAAAATGGTTCAAATTATACCATGTGCAAATGATGCCGACATGTTTCATTGCTATTACTTCAGCAAATTCATCAGGGCAAAGTCGGGGTTCTGAATTCAGGTTTTATTTTCCTCAATTCACTCGACCTGTAGTAAAATTAAAAATAACATACACACATACAACACAGCGGAAAGACAGTATGAGTCATCAATGTGTAACTGCCAGAATTTCAACCAATACACACACAACGGCCCATGTGAGAAACATGAATATAATGTTACCTGATGGCTGCCCAATTGCTGCATACCAGCAACCATCAGTGACTTTAAGCAGCGTGTCACACGATCACGTGCTCACAGGCGGTGCAATTTGTATTGTGGCGACCTGCAACATATAAAACGCACATAAATGCAAGGGGAGCGCAGATCGCATTATCTTATGGCCGAGATACCCGCCACCCCCTCTCAACACAATCCCCAAAAGGAGGGAAACCGGAAACAATTCTTGAAGTTTTTGGAAGTGGGATGGAGTGACCATCCCGGCCGTATTTATTAAAACAAAAACATTAAACGTTTCATGTTATGTACAATTTCATTACCACATTGCGATGTTTGGCTAACCTTAACAGATTCTCTAATACAGAGGTTCTCCTAGCCGAACTAGCATCCTACAAAACATTTTCTTGACATATTGAAATTGTACATCCTAACGTTTAAGGGCCAACGGCAAGGTCATAACCGGTGTCAAGATCCCTAACCAGACTTACCCCTCCCACTTGGGAGGGGCGACAGCACGGAGGCGTACCTCAAGTGCAACTACTACCAATTTCCCTTGACTTGACGGGGGCACCTAAAAAACTCGACGCCAGTTAAAGGTCGTTCGAATACTCGTGTGAGGTATCTAGAAGGTATCGTAGACCTTATCCCAACCCCACACAACTTACCGCATCTGCCGTCGCAGATGTCACTGGCCCCGGGAAATTCCCCAGGAGGGGGCTGTAACCCCTCCTACAAAGGAAGGGGCCTTGACCGCCTTTCCTTTACTTCCGGCGACCCATCCTTAGAAGGGACCGCCTCCCCATTGAGGGGCCAATGGCCACCTCTCCCGAGCGCTCCCATCCGTGTTGGGTGACGCCCACTCATAGGGATCTACTAATTAGTGCTCACCGATCATGACCTTACCGCCTACCAAAATAAATACGACAGTGCTAACTAAACCTAAGAATACATTGGCCACTATGACCGAAAGAGCATGCTTAACAATTCAACACTATATCTGAATCATTTTAATGGCAAAACGTACTCAAAACAGACCATTCTTTATTATACTCAACATCAACATGACACTACAACCTGCAAACGAAAGAGAAGCAGAATTAATCAACTTTATTACAACAACTGGCTGTCTTCAGGGGCTGGTGGGTGGGTCAAAATTGGCTCTTCGTTCTGTCCCGAGCTCACGTGCAGCGAGGAGGTGCAGCTTCAGAGCACAAGAACAAGAGGATGTCTTCTGGTCTTGCGTCCCTTTTTATCCTTCTTCAGGGCGGGCGTACACCCGCCCCTGCCTGCACCGAGGGCGTGGCTGGCTGCGTCAGTGTCTAGGCCAGCCCACTCTAGGGCGGGAAAGGGCGCGCCCCAGCTGCGCCGCTTCGGGCATACCAGCCGAGACCCGCCTCCCGCCCAAAATGGCTTCCCGGGGGGATCGAGGTACTCGGCCATACGTTCGGGGGGACCGAGTGGTCGCCCCTTTCCATATGGCCGAGATACCCGCCACCCCCTCTCAACACAATCCCCAAAAGGAGGGAAACCGGAAACAATTCTTGAAGTTTTTGGAAGTGGGATGGAGTGACCATCCCGGCCGTATTTATTAAAACAAAAACATTAAACGTTTCATGTTATGTACAATTTCATTACCACATTGCGATGTTTGGCTAACCTTAACAGATTCTCTAATACCTAGGTTCTCCTAGCCGAACTAGCATCCTACAAAACATTTTCTTGACATATTGAAATTGTACATCCTAACTTTTAAGGGCCAACGGCAAGGTCATAACCGGTGTCAAGATCCCTAACCAGACTTACCCCTCCCACTTGGGAGGGGCGACAGCACGGAGGCGTACCTCAAGTGCAACTACTACCAATTTCCCTTGACTTGACGGGGGCACCTAAAAAACTCGACGCCAGTTAAAGGTCGTTCGAATACTCGTGTGAGGTATCTAGAAGGTATCGTAGACCTTATCCCAACCCCACACAACTTACTGCATCTGCCGTCGCAGATGTCACTGGCCCCGGGAAATTCCCCAGGAGGGGGCTGTAACCCCTCCTACAAAGGAAGGGGCCTTGACCGCCTTTCCTTTACTTCCGGCGACCCATCCTTAGAAGGGACCGCCTCCCCATTGAGGGGCCAATAGCCACCTCTCCCGAGCGCTCCCATCCGTGTTGGGTGACGCCCACTCATAGGGATCTACTAATTAGTGCTCACCGATCATGACCTTACCGCCACAGGCCGGATAGTTGACCGGCTATCCGGACCCCCCACAAATTCCTACCTAAAGGTCATGTTTCAACGTTTTTAACCATGCTAAGAAGTCTCCTATGAGTAACTCATTTCCCACCCGAGACAAATGCACACCATCCCCTAAATACATACTGTCATCATTAATACAACCATGCGAGATAGAATGCAATGTCTTGGAACGGAACAACCTACTCACTTTGTTATTAAGTTTTCTAACAGAATGGTTCAAAGCAGGAATCGAAACAGCCCCCCGCCACACTTTTCGTGGGATCATATGAGACCATGCAATTACGCACCCCGGAACTTTCCTCGCCAACCAACTTACAGTGGAAAGCATTGCCTCTAGGAGAAGTCGTCTACCGGTGGTGACCAAATCATTGCCCCCTAAATGTACTATGACTATAGACGGCGGTGACCTCGTCCGCCCTAACAAACCCTCAAAGAATGCCTGAAACTGGTCAATACAGAGACCGCCCCTTCCGTAGAAGGACATCCTGTACCCGTATTCCCCAGCTACGTGAATCATGTCACCTGCTTTGAATACGTCTGCGGCACGCCTCACGTATGAGTGGCCCACGACCCACACCTCTTTCCTCACAGCCGGTGATGTCTGACCGCTGGCCTGGTGTTGGGTCGACTGCATAGTCCGCCCCGCCTCGTAGGCTTGCGCAACTGAAAACCAAACAAAAGACAAGAAGCGTGAGTACATCATTACAGCTTCACAACATGTGCAACCGCACATATCTATTATAACAATTGGAGGACCAACGCCCCACTCGTTTTACTTGTTCCACATTAAGACCCCTGGCTGTAGCTTCAGTTGCGGCCCCTATCCGAAAAGAATGGGTCCCAAACTCGCCCGGGTCCAAGCCCGCTGCGGTAATTGACATCGCAAGCACCCGCTGAAACTGAAATTTCGTCAGTGGGGTGGCGTCCGCGTGTCTCAACAATGTCCCTCCCCATGATGCCACCCTTCGTGCTAGGTAGTCTTCTAAACACTTTACCGGACACATGGAGGACCCTGGAATCCTGCGAATGACTATGCAGTCACCTAACCCATCTTGATCGGTCTTGGACCTGACCACGTATACAGTCATCGTCTCACCCCTGATCTGAACGTGTTCCCGGCACAAACCCCCCACCACATCCCGTTTGCTCCTTGCCACCAGCTCACTTATCCTCATCGCCCCGTGAAATGCAAGCGTAAAAGCAGCTCGGAACAAAAAGGCCTCATACTGAGACGAGCATGTGGCGGGGAGTGTGGCCAGTAACTGGGACAACCTATCCAGACCTATCGGGCGCCTCTCATCTACTCTGCGACCCTCAAGGCGTTGCCACCCACGTAGCGCTTTCTGTACCACAAAAGACGCTGTCGGGTCCTGGATATTATGAGCCCTGGCAACAAAGGAAATGGCAGCACGATGCCTCTGGGCTGTAGCCACCGACTTCCCAGCCCTACGCAAGGACATCAGAAAATGTACTACCCAATCCTCATGCCCCCAAAGCCCCTCTCTCTCAGTCCCCAAAAAGGCTAAATAGGCCCGAAACGCCCCTTCATATGCCTTCCTCGTCCTTGGTGCTAGACTCTCTCCCACGAGGTGACGAAGTTCGGGGCACCGAGAGACCAGAGAGCTTCGGGAAAGGGTGCCGGCTCTGGGTCCGCTGAGGGAAGGAAACCCGAGAAAGCCTGCATTTGAAAACGAGACAGTGCATCAGCCGCCTGATTCATCACCCCTGGGACATGTTTTGCTCTGAATACCACGTTCAGTTGCATACACAGTAAGACAATTTCTTTGAGCAGCCTTAAAATCATTTTACAACGTGCTGCCTGACTATTGATGCATTCTACAACGGTCATATTGTCAGACCAAAATATGACCGAATGATCTTTGAACCCATCGGGCCAGGTTCTGAGAGCCACTAAAATGGGAAACAGTTCCAGGAAAGCAATATTACTCGTCAGCCCCTCTTCATGCCACCATGTTGGCCACCTTTGTGCCGACCATTTTTTCCCGAAGATGGCGCCAAAGCCCATGCTTCCCGCTGAATCTGTCCATAGACCAAGCTCTTCAGAGGACATGGCTGGTTTGTTCCAGACGACTCGACCATTGAAGTCCGCCAGAAATGCTAACCAAATACGCATGTCCTGGCGGACCTCAGCCGATAGTCTCGTGCGATGATGACCCTCCTTTAGGCCAACCATCGCCTGGGCAATTGAACGGGAGAAGGGGCGGGCCATTGGGATCACTTTCAGGGCAAAATTCAACCTCCCCACCAATTGCTGCAATTGATGCAGCGTAACTTTAGATGCATTTATACACATTTGCAGGGCTGCCTTGAATTTCGACACTTTGGCAGCTGGTAAACGAAAACAACCCTCACTAGAGTCCAACTCGATCCCCAGAAACTCGAGGCAAGTCGTGGGACCCACAGTTTTACCTGGTGCCAATGGCACGCCAAATCGATCCATTAACACACAAAAATTCAGTCAAAGCCCGGCCACATTCGTCATCCCCAGCGGCCCCAAGGAACAGAAAGTCATCAAGGTAATGCATTACATTTCGGAAACCCGTGTCCTTCGTGAAGACCCATTGTAGAAAATTACTGAATTTCTCGAAATATGCACAAGATATAGAGCACCCCATCGGCATACACCTATCCATGTAATACGAACCTTGAAACATGAATCCCAGAAGACGCTGGTCGTCCGGGTGTACCGGGAGCAATCGGAACGCTGACTCGATATCTGATTTCGCCATCAGCGTCCCGGGCCCCAGGCGATTCAAGATGGCTACGGCCTCATCGAATGATGCGTACCGCACCGAACATACGTCTGGATCAATTGCATCGTTCACAGAAAGACCATGAGGAGCTGATAAATTGTGGATCAATCGAAACTCACCTGGGTCCTTCTTGGGGACCACCCCTAAAGGAGAACAGACAAAATTGTGTACCGGGGGTACACTAAACGGGCCGGCGACCCGACCTCGGATAACCTCTTTCCGGATCTTATCCTGCACTACGGTCGTATGCTGCAAGACGGAAAGTTGATTTTTGCACGTCCCGACACCCTGAAAGTCCCCCACCGGGATGCGGAAACCGTATGAAAAACCGTTCCGCAGCACCCCGGCAGTAGTACGATCTGGGTATTCACTGAGCCAGGGAATCATCGCCAAGGTATCAATCGGGGTTGGTAAAGGCGCCCCTCGGACTATATTAGACCTGTTTGGCGCCTCCTCTACCCCCATTCTCACCCGTTCTGGCTCTGCACGAGGACTCAGGATGGGGTGCCCCACAACCACTACATTCGTGCTTGAACTTACACGATCCCGGGGGCCTAGTACATTTACCTTTGTTGAAATTGAAACAGAAACCCCTCTTCCCCGTATTGCCGGCAGGTCTCGAATAATCGTCGGTACCCGTACCTGACCGAAAGGGCGTCCCCCCATATTGGCGGGAGGACTCACCAACAGTGCCCCCCACCAACGGCATTTTCAACATCCCTGACTCCTTCATTTTATCCCATGTCAAAGAATCATAACAGTCCCAGGTTAAACTTTTGTTATGCTCCATCGCCTTCCTGAAAAGGTTATCATAACAGAACCAATGGTTACCTTGGTGCGATGTCGAGTACCCCATAATTCGTGACTGATAGACTGGAAACTCAGGAAGCAATTCAGGCCTACGTTCCCCCAAAATCGACGTAAAAATTCCCCATGCATTGCCCCAGTTGCCAATATTCTCATTCACTTTAAAGGCGGCCATTTTTGCGCGCCAAACACTTGGATGCATCAGATCCTTTTGACCCTTAACAGTTTCAACCTCATAATGATCAACAAGCAAGGAGAAAATGTTTACATATTCCCCCGCCCAAATCTTTTCCTTTATTGCCAAAGGAACATGTTGCCCCAATTTTTCTCTACGAGAGGGTGTTGACTCATCCCTCGCGATCGGCAATGGCCGCTTACCTGCACTGGATGCTGCTTCCGCCACTCGTGGCTTGTCTATCACTGCAGCCGGCGCGGGCACCTTGGCTGCATCACGTTTCTCGCGCAACTGTTTCATCAGTGCTTGCGCTTCGGCAGCCGTGGCGCCCTCGCAACTGTCGCCCAACCACGCTGCTAGCTGTGCCGCCAACTCGGGAGGCATATCCTCAGTGGATGTCGGGGTAACTACGACGGGAATCGGGTTCCCTTCTACCGGTACCGGGGCTGGCGCCTCGAGCGGGGCACAGGGAACCGGGACGTCTCCCCCGGCTGGCCCCCTTCTTGGCCTCTTTGGCTTCCCTCCAGCCGATGGACGCCCCGATCCCTCCTCCCCGTCTCGCTCCGCCAACCGCTTCTTTATTTCGGACATCTCCTTCATAAGGACTCGAACCATTTGGTCGGTCGTCATTCTCTTCGCGCCTTTCTTGGGCATCTTCCCAACGAAGTATCTGGAAGACAAAAGAAAGATCAAAACGCTCAAAATTGGCTCTTCGTTCTGTCCCGAGCTCACGTGCAGCGAGGAGGTGCAGCTTCAGAGCACAAGAACAAGAGGATGTCTTCTGGTCTTGCGTCCCTTTTTATCCTTCTTCAGGGCGGGCGTACACCCGCCCCTGCCTGCACCGAGGGCGTGGCTGGCTGCGTCAGTGTCTAGGCCAGCCCACTCTAGGGCGGGAAAGGGCGCGCCCCAGCTGCGCCGCTTCGGGCATACCAGCCGAGACGCGCCTCCCGCCCAAAATGGCTTCCCGGGGGGATCGAGGTACTCGGCCATACGTTCGGGGGGACCGAGTGGTCGCCCCTTTCCAAAACACGTGCCCTGCATTCTGTCAAAAGTGCCCATCCTGATGTCACAGAATGGTTTGGCAGTATGTATTGCCTTGCCTTACTGCTGGTGATGCAACCTTTAAAAAAACCTTTAAAAATCTTTGGCGACGCTATTCAGGGCCGTTTGAAAAATGGAGAGAAAATGTTCAAATGTTCAAACTCCCCGGGTATACTCAGCTCAACACCCATACAGCATAGGTTCCATAATCTCGGTTGGTACAACCCGCTTCCGCTATGAGCCTGAAAGCAACGGCATCATCATAGAAGCCCTCCCCACAACCTACCTTACCGCTACCGGCTATGCTCAGTCCAAAACGCTCCCGATCGGGAATGCAGCTAGCGTCTCTGCTTAAACCAGTAAGCTGGGGTCATGTGTGCGTAATGGCGCAGAACGCGCTGCGTGCCTAAACGTCACGCGGCCATTTCGGGATCGGAAACGGTATTTGCATAAAGTTTCAATTCAAAAGTCCAATAACACAGGGGAGAAAAACGCTGTGAGTAATGTTATAAAACAGAACGCCCACATTTGTATCAAGTTATAATTAGAGCGTCCAATAACACAGGCAAGGGAAAGATAAGCCACAATATAAGATCTAACTGCACAAAAAGCAATAAAACATAACTTTGCTCAAGGGATGTAGAAGGAACTACTCTGGTAGGAGAACCCCATATATATAAAACAGCCTCGGATATGTTTAGTAAATCCATATGGTTGCGATTTTGACAGCTCAAAATGAGTTCAGAGAGGGGGGGGGACAGTTTCTATATCATTAGTAATGCCCATTATCTCAACCATGGTAAAAGAAAAGGCACATTGATGGTGGTGCCAATTCATTCAACTCGTGTGTCAACATCCGATAAAAGGACTGTTCAGCTCCTGCTCACTTCATTCCATTCAATGCTGTTATTAAGCCCATCACGCTCCGCTTTCTCGGAAAAAAATCCATTTGGCTTCCTTCTGGGCCAAAATGGCTTCAATGTTGTGCGTTTCCCCGCAAACTTTGTCCAGGATGGTCCACTTGAAATCCTTATGACCATGGCCATGTTCAATGAAATGTTGCACCAGGCGAGTGGTAAGTTTTTTGGCCTTGAGGGTGCTGATGTGTTCCTGGATGCAGATTTTTGCTTTACGTGAGGTGAGTCCGATGTAATACAACCCACAGCTACACGTCAGCCTGTAAATAACATGGGCCGTGTTACAATTGCTGAAATGATTCAAATGCCAAGTTCTACCATCATGCAGAATGACACTTTTGGGAGTAGTAGTCAAATTACACACAGAACAACACCCACAAGGATGATGTCCTGTGGGGAGAGTACCTGACTGTGATTTCACGGGAGCACAGCTATGGACCAACTTATCCCGTAGATTAGATGCCCGTTTAAAAGCAAAGCGAGGGATGGGCATTTTACCCGATGCTGTGTCTAAAATGGACCAGTGCTTTCTGATGATTTGGTGCATCCTGGTGGACAAAGGATCAAAAGTTGTTACAATGGGAGACACACCTGGCGTTCCCTTACATTCCTCTAGAGTAAGGCCTCCCTGGGTGTATTGAACGCTCTTTTCCGAGCCCGTTTGATCACTTTGGCAGGGTAATCCCTTTCCTTGAGTTTTGTGACCAAACCCTCAGACTGCTCCAAGAAGGACTCAGTTGTCGAGCAGTTGCGCCTATACCGCAAAAACTGACCCACTGGGAGATTATCCCTTACCGCCCTCGGATGGAAAGAGCGATAGTGGAGAAGAGAGTTTCTATCGGTGTTTTTATGGTGCACATTTGTTGCCAATTTAGAGCCAACCACGGAGATGTTAACATCCAGATACACAGCGGTGGTGTTACTGATGGTCCAGGTGAACCGCAGGTTATCATCAGCCGGATTAAGCCACTGTAAGAATGATGACAATCGGTCCTCTATACCTGTACAGATACAGAGGACGTCATCGATTGGATATCACCAGCTTTTCTGTATCCCCATAGAACGGCACCATCATTTTCTATAGCAAGACATTTAGCCCTATAGATGTTTTACATGGCATACATTGGCTTCGATCCCAATCGCCCAGAAAAATCTAGGACAATGATGGATCTGGCCATTGTGTTTCTTTTAGCTTTCATTTGTAGGACCCATGTACCCTTTTGAGCAAATAACACTCCTAGGTATAAAAATTACGCCACCCATTTTATTACATTCCGTTCACAATAGTGAGTTTAACATTTCTTGGCTTAAACTTCATAATCATGGTGTGGGACCAAGAAAATGTAACATCCAGGTTCAAAGACTTTATGAACTCGGCAAAGGGTGTTAAAAGATGCTGTAGGCCAATCGCCATTGTGGCTAAAATGCAGCATCATCCACATTCAGGAGAGCCGTAATTAACTGATCACCTACACGGGTAATGTCCAAGCTTGCACCCAGTATAACGGAATCATGATTATTGATATATAGTGTGAGAACTTGACCTGGCATATGATGTCCACTATTCTAGAGGGCACCTTGCACCAGTCCAAATGACCCTATTTGATGGTAGGTTTAAAGTCAACTTTATAGAAAGCTATCCTAGTGGTAGCTGTGGACAGCAGCCTTCAGGCTAAGACTTAGAGACGAGTTAAGCAAATTGTTTTACCAGTTTATAATTTCTTGAATGATCAAATGAAAGTACACCACGCAAGGTATATATCAAATATATATGTATTTATTCTAAACACAACCCCTTTGGTTTCTTTATGAGGTCAAAGGTAAAAGTACAATACAAGGAACTTAATTAGCATACAATAAGTTGCACAGTATACATTATGCCCTAGGGACGTCACAAACCATATACTAAAAAAGTGGTATAAGAACCGGTAATTGGTCAAAATATCAATTCCAAAATATAGACTAACCTAAATATCGACTCCAAAATATAGAATGGACAAAATATCGAATGGACATATTATAGACATCAAAACTATCGTTTTAAAGGTAAGTAATGTCATTTCGATTTTAAAAATATAGACAGTCAAAATATCGATGTACACAATATAGTTTATTAAAAATATCGAATTTTTTATCATATCGATTTTTTTTAAGTGTCATGTATGTTAGTATATGTGTGAAAAGTGTATATATTTTTGTAATTTATGTTAAGTAATTAATTTTATTTTATTTTATTTTTTGCGTAATTTAATTCTGTAACGGGTTGTGTGTTTATAGGGGAATAGGGCGGGAAGTAATTTAATTATAATTAATTAAATATGTTAATTAATTAATTTGTATTTATTTAGAATAAATTGTTATTTAATTTTTAATTGGTAATTAATTAATTCTTAATTGATAATTATTTTTATTAATTGATTAATTGAAAATTATGTGAATTAAATTAATTTATTTTCTGTAGCGGGTTGTGGGTTTGTAGGGGAATGGGTTGGGAAGTAATTTAATTATAATTAATTAAATATGTAATTAATTAATTGGTATTTATTTAGAATAAATTGTTAATTAATTTATAATTGGAAATTAATTAATTCTTAATTGATAATACATTTTTATTAATTGATTAATTGATAATTATGTGAATTAAATAATTTATTTTCTGTAGTGGGTTGTGGGTTTGTAGGGGAATAGGGTGGGAAGTAATTTAATTATAATTAATTAAATATGTTAATTAATTAATTGGTATTTATTTAGAATAAATTGTTAATTCATTTTTAATTGGAAATTAATGAATTCTTAATTGATAATTAATTTTTATTAATTGATTAATTGATAATTATGTGAATTAAATTAATTTATTTTCTGTTTCGGGTTGTGGGTTTATAGGGGAATATGGTGGGAAGTAATTTAATTATAAATAATTAAATATGTTAATTAATTTATTGGTATTTATTTTGAATAAATTGGTAATGAATTTTTAATTGATAATTAATTCTTAATTGATAAATAATTTTTATTAATTGATTAATTGATAATTATGTGAATTATTCCCTACTGTTGCACTCTCTGGAGTGGGAATAGTAATTTTTACTCCTACGCTATCCAACGCTTTCCCTATTGTTGCACTCTCTGGAGTGGGAATAGTAATTTTTACCCCTACGCTATCACACGCTTTCCCTACTGTTGCCCCCTCTGGAGTGGGAATTTTAATTTTTACCCCTACGCTATCCAACGTTTTCCCTACTGTTGCACTTACTGGAATGGGAATAGTCATTTTTACCCTACGCTATCCAACGGTTTCCCTATTGTTGCACTCTCTGGAGTGGGAACAGTAATTATTACCCCTTCGCTATCCAACCCTTTCCCTACTGTTGCCCCCTCTGGAGTTGGAATAGTAATTTTTACCCCTACGCTATCCAACGCTTTCCCTACTGTTGCACTCTCTGGAGTGGGAATAATAATTTTTACCCCTACGCTATCCAACGCTTTCCCTACTGTTGCACTCTTTGGAGTGGGAATAGTAATTTTTACCCCTATGGTATCCAATGCTTTCCCTACTGTTAGTAATTTTTGCCCCTATGCTATCCTACTGTAATAATATTGTGTATTTTTTATTAATATTATGTTAATATATATATATATATATGTTTTAACAGATATGATGGTATTTTTTTTATAAGTAAAAAGAATTTTAAAGTATAGTTTAGCTATTTATTTTTAATATTTTTTTAATTTTACATTATTTTTAAGAAATTCGAAATTTTACAAAGTATATATATATATAAACGATATTTTGGGTTTGATATTTTGGTACTTACCTGTTTGTAGATAGGAATTTTATATTTTGTCTGTCGATATTTTGGAATCTATATTTTGGGTAGTCTATATTTTGTCCCTCGATATTTAGTCAGTGATCCGGGACACAGGAGACCCACAGGGACGCGTGCAGTGTGTAAACACAGCTGCGAATCACCATTGACTTTCTATGGAGAACGAACAAGTTACAATTTTAAAGATTAAGGACACTTAGAGGTGAACTACGATTGAACCCTTTTAGACTAGGACACTTCGAGAGTCAAGACCCATGGGATCACCGGAGTACTCGTGTTACCTCACCCAGGGAAGCCGAGGGCATAGGTGTCTTTTGGTGTCGGATTTCGTTGTCGATTCCAATGGAGAGCTGCGAAGAAGTGCTGCAGACGACCAGAGGAAAAGTGTGGATCCGAGGGTGGATCGGAGATGTGAAGAACCTGAAAGCAGAGGGGACAGAGTCTGGGTCACTAGCCAGTGACCAGGATGGCGACAGGAAGATGCCAGCCAATGTTGAGTGCTTTCAAGTAAAGTAGGTGAAGCTTGACTCTTCAGCCACGAGGACCAGGAGGCGTCAATGACAACCAGGAGCTGGATTTGAGCTGTCCAACAAAGATTGTCGAGTGCTGCAGCATCAGAATCCAGATTGGATCCAACAAGCCTTGGCACCAGCAACCCACGCAAGATGACAAGATTGGCTTCGGTGCAGACCAGCAAGGTCTGAGGGACTCACCCTTTGGAGGGAAGTCAGAGCACATCTGGAGCAACCAGGAAAGCTCACTAAACTAAGGATTGTCCTTTGTGAGGTCCACTAGCCAACGGACTAGGAACCGCAAAGGAGCCTCAAGCTGTGGTGAAGAAAGGGGACTCATGGGTCACTCGTGGAGTGCTGGCCTCTGTACTTTGGTGCAAAAGGTGCTACAGGCAGGGGCTTCAAATACACCAATGCACAACTTCGGGAAACTTTGGGAAGTAGATGCAGTTGCAAAAATGCAGGATGTCCAGGAGTTCCGGTCCCACGTCTCTCGTGTCAGCTACAGGTCTCAGCTTTGCTGGGAACTCGTGTCATCTTCGGCGATGTCTGGAAGTCCATGTCCTCTGTCACAGATTCTTCGGGATCCAGTGAGAGCCTTGAAAATGCAGACCGGCAAAGATGCTTCTTTGGTGCCTGTTTGAACACGGGGGTCACTCCTTGACCCCAAGAGAGTTTCTTCAGTCTTTCAGTCGAAGGGAAATGTCGAAGGTGCAGGATTTCTTCTTCAGAGTTTCATCCAGGGTAATCTAAAGTAATAGGGACTGGGTTTCTATACTAATACTAAGTTTAGGGGATGGACTAACTCTATGGCCCCACCTATGGGAAGACCTGTGGGGGTGTTTACACCCCTCCCCCTTTGTCCAGTTTCACACCAGAGCTGGGGCTGAGTGCCCCAGCAACCAGTTTGAACTGGGAAATGCATGGAGCACCTTGTGTGACCCAGGCAGTGTCTGAAAAGCATTCACTGAATGCAATCCACCCTGCCCCCATACACTAAAGCCTGTCTGAGGAGGTGCTAGCACCTCCCTGGACAGGAAACCTATCGTCCAGGCCTCCCCTGCCGGAATTTCGTCCAGAAGCAGGAGGGCAGACTCGTGTCTGTGGCAGCAGCATCCATTTTGTGATGCTGGGGCTCTGTTTAACTTTAACCGGGTATACCAGTGTGCACATGTCTTCTCCCTCTAGAAGGGTGGAATTCTACCCTGCCACCAGAATTGGTGGCAGTAGGATTCCAAAGCATTTGACACCAAACACGACATGCTTTGATAAAACCAAACCAAAGTTAGCATTAACCGCGAGGATTATAATGCACTTAAGAGAACATGGTATGGCTATATCATAGAACAGCTATAAGGAGGTATTTCCGAAAGCTGCAGAGGGGCTCAGCTCATGCTTGTGTACCCTCTCACACAAAACCAAGCATTCTGCCGTCAGGATTGTCAAGGCCTGCCATAAGAGTGACTTATAAGTTAATATGTGTCTATTTGTAATGGTAGATATAGGTATACTATATCTAAGTAAGGGGTGCTTACATCACCTTATCCAGGCTGCAAGTGCAAACCTGTGATATCATTTGGGAAGGCTGACCAGGGGTGGCATAATACATGCTTCAGCCCTTGGTAGGCCTCTGGGGTACCTATGCCCTGGGTACCTAGGGTACAATATACTCAGACTCATAAGGGTGACCCAGTAACCAATCTGGTATGTACCTAAAGTACATGGTATCAATTTAGAGAGAGAAAAGCTAGGCTGTGGTTCTGATTAGCAGGGCCACAGTCATCCTAAAGTCGAAAAACCAATGAAACACAGCAAAAAGTGGGGGCAACCATAGGAGGCAGAACCTACTCTCCTACATATAGGATTAATAAAGTGGGGCTGGGATGCAACCCTGTCTAACTCCTTTGATGATGCGGATACTTTGTGTAAGGTTACCTTTTTGGTCAAATCTCACTGTGGCTGTAAGATCCCTATGCAAATCAACCAAACAGTTTATAATATTTTCATCCATGCCTAACTTTAATAACTGGTGCCATAATTTGGATCTATTCACACGGTCTAAAGCTGAAGAAAGATCCATGAATGCCAGATGCAGTAAGCCTTTTTTTGTGATCGTGTGATTTCGTGATTTCATGATTTCGTGATAGTAGAAGCAAATTTAGGCACTGGTCTGTAGTTCCTCTCCCTTTCCTAAATCCACACTGTAAATTTGAGAGGATATTAGCGTCATTGAGCGACTCAGTGAGTTTGCCTAAAACCACTCTGCCTAAAACCTTCACAGCTGAATCTATCAATTTGATTGGCCTATAACATCGCGGGTCACCTCTATTCCCCTTTTTAAAAACCGTGACTATAATTGATTGTGACCAAGATTGGGGTAAACCAAATTCGCAGGCTTTGATAAAAACGTTAGTGTTGTAATCTTCCTCGTTCCCCTCCTTGGAATCTTCCTTCCTCCCCCCTCCCTCCTCCTGCTTCTTGGAACGGTCCTCTAGAGTTCACTGTAGAATGTTAGGCAGCCTGTCAGTTACAGAGAGTGGATGACAGAATAAAGACGTTTGAACTCACCTTACCTCAGATAACCTTATTTACAACACTGGTGACCAATTGGCGAAGGGGGCCATCTCTGTCATCTCTCCTTTCATTGCTCTCTTTTTCCTGCATTGCTATGTGATGATTCTTCAGTTCTGAAATTGATCATTTCCAGAGAAGTTTCCCTCCCAAGCAGTGTGGAATCTCCAGCATCTACCCAGGGGTCTTCTACCTCTGGTTGCCGCGTCTATGAAGTTGAAGAATTGCCCTGTGCTGGGGGCTTTTCCTGCTTGATCGAGGAGTTGCCCTTGTGCTGTGGACTTTCCTACTTCACCAATCTCATCTGGAGCCTGTTGGCATTCGGCACCTGCGGCACTCCGGTGAATTGCCTGCCGTTTATGGGACCCTTGGTGCATGCCCCCACTCTGTGAAGAAGAGCGCCGCAGTGCCCTGAAGTGGTCTGGACGGTCGCTGGTCCACCGAACGCTGCATGACGTGCCTGTGGAGTGCTACCCGCCTGTACAGCTTCAGTCTCTGGCCGTTGTGTCGCGCCCCTGGGGGCGAGTCTCTGCTCCAGTAATGGCTGTGTCTGTGGCCGGTGTGTGTTAGAGCGTTCCTGGGTCCTGCTACCCCTCCATGCAAGGAGTGTCTTGGCTTGACGGCTCAGCTCGCTAAGACATTCTCCGGCACCTATCAGCCCCTCGCTGGCCCTACTCACAGCTCCGCTGCTTCCAGCACCCATCAGCCTCTCGCTGGCCCTGCTCACAGCTCTTCTGCTTCCTTTTGGAGCTCCAGCCTGTTTTTTCACTGTACCACAGCTGGTTTTCGGGAGTGCATTCTGTCAGCTCCTCAGTGAGATATGCCACGGTACATCGCCTCCTTCAACCGGCTCGACACAATTTCGTCAGTTTCAGTCTGGAAGACGTTCTTGGTGCCTCAGCCACCTCACAGCCTGGTCTTCTGTCAGTTTCCTGTCAGAAAGACACTCCCGGCGCCCCAGTCACCTCATTGTGAACTCAACATCGCCAACCTCCTGCTACTTTTACTCCTCAAGTTCGTCAGTTTCCAGCAACGAATTAGTAAGATCTTTTATTTTAAATATATGTCGTTGAAGTCTGCTCGTCAAGACAGTGGGGCTAATTTGTGTGCCAGTAAACCTGTTTTTGGTGCGTTCCTTCGGTGATACGATCACCATTCTAAACTATTCAACTTGGATGCATCTTGTCATTGATGACTAATCTTCTTTAAGACAATCACGCATCCTGTCATCTTCTAGTCTGTACTCCTCTTTGTGGTGCGTGCTTTCGGTGATACGCACACCTTCCATACAGAAGCTATATGTACAATTATTTCATGTGGACACACTCTCCTTATATGTGCTTCGTGCGTTTTTACAGTGATATGCGCACCTTCCCTACAGAATACATTTTCTTATGTAATTTCTATATTTGCTATGATACGACTTGTGGGGCAGTTTGCTATTTACCTAAATGACATTGGTATTACGCTACAAGTCAGTGTAGTTTGGATTTTATTCAATTTTATTCTTTTTCTAGGGAATTCTGCATGTCTTCTCCTGCATTTCTTATCGGCTACCTGCCCTAGGCCTATCCGGGTGACACGCTCACCTTCATCATTGATCCAAGTTCCTTTGCATGTTTCATTTAATTATAGTGTCCACAAGGGACTACTACCACAAATGTTTTGAGTCTATTATATTGTAGTAAGATTACTTGAGGAGGTTACCTATAGAAGTGATCCTTTTCAGCAGTCCGGTAACCCTCATCCCTTGAGTAGTGTACCTCCGCGCACTGCCCTTCCAGTTCTAGGTTGGAACTGGTTTCCTACATTCCGGCATTTGAAAATTTCCTGTTGCATTTTGCTAATATAGCATACCCTAACCACCATGGCTGGACAAGCTATGAACCAACCTCCTCCATTCCTAAATGAAATTGGGGACCCGGAAATTCACTGGAAGGAATGGATCCATTTGTTTGCCTCATACCTCATTGCCATAGGCGGCGAAAGGTATTCAGCAGTTTGCAAACAACATATCTTATTACATAACCTAGGCATACAAGGTAGGAAGATATATGACACCTTCCCTATACCGGAGCTAGAGAGGCTGAGGAGGATACGGATAAGTTTAAAGTTACCCTTTTCAAATTAGAGGCACATTTTAGTGACAGGGTAAATGTAGTTCTGACCGGCATAAGTTCTTTACCCGTGTCCAAGGTAAACAGGAACCTGTCATCAATTACATAGCGGCACTCAGAGGCCTGACTCAACTATGTGACTTTGGTGAACTCACCGATTCACTTATCAGGAACCAACTAGTCATGTGTACGGATAATAGTCGTATTCAAGAAATGCTCCTGGCAAAAAACCCTACCTTAAAAGAAGGGGTTAGCATAGCAGTCTCTGTAGAACACACTGCTAAATGTATCAAAGAGATGAAGACTCCCAATGTGCTCGTTGCCAATGTTCACAATAGCAGTGATGCGCAGGTCAATTGCATTGAAAATGAGGTATTCAAGGTTAGACCCGGAGAAGTCAAGGATAACCATTCTGTCAGAGAAAAGGAAAGGTTAAAATGCTATGGATGTGGCAGCAGCAATCATCTTGCCAATGATGTGAGTTGTACTGCCCGCAAAGTCACATGTGTAAAATGTAACAAGAGGGGGCACCTGGGTAGAGTTTGAAAAAACAGTGAGAACAGTCAAGTGAAAGTAATGCACAGTGAAGGGGACTTGGCCCCTAAGTACGTTTTCCAAGTAAAAGCTAGTAACTGTAAAGCTTCTCCTATTTCTCCCGGGCATTTCAAAGACCACAGGCCTATTGAATATCCTAAATGTACCATCTTGGTGAATAATAGGCACATAGATGTGTTGGCTGATTCGTGTGCCCCGGTTACCTTATTTAATATTGATGTCATAAACGATATATTTGATACCTCCAGTCTCAACAGCTGTTGGGTATGCTGATGAGAACATTCCATTAGTGGGGATGATGATGGTGTGTATTAATTTCAAAGGGAGAACTACATGGGGCAAAGTGTATATGGTAAGCAAAGGTTCCAATCTGTTGGGTTGGCATCATCAAAGAGAGTTGGGGATTGTGCTCGATTCTAATAATAAAGATCAAGTTCTCCTAGCGGAGCGGGAGGAGGAAACCAGCAGTGACGGTGTATACATTTATTGTATGTAGTTAATTAAAACCTTTACCATTTTGTTGCATAAAAACAAATGATTAAAGATAAAATGTTCAAACTAACGAAAAGATGAAAAAGAAAACTTTCAGTAATGTCTGTATATAAAATACTTTTGGGGACAAGGTTTCATAATCTCTGTTCATTGCGCTTCACGCCTTCGATTTTGAACCGTTGATCTCCTTTTTCTCATTGTTCAGGATTAACTGCGATGCCTTTTGAAAAAATCTCAATGAACAAAAGAAGGTGCCAGTGCTGATATTAATGGATTTCGTGCAACAAATGACCAACGCAGAACTTGAAGAAATCAAGAACGGGAGTAACTACTTAATAGTTTTTTATTTTAGCATTATTTGAAAAAAAGAGAAGGCTTATATATTTTTTCCATTTTTACAAGGAGACATATTTACAAAAGGACACATGAAACTTAGAAAAGACGTGATTGTTGTTCATCAGTCATACAGTATTCCAGGCATATCACAAACATTCAAAACACATTCATACCACTCAGGGACGGGGACTAAATGAGACAAAAAATACAATCTAAAAATATGTACACTATTTACTACAAGATAAACAAGATGTATACTACAAGGTAAGAAAAACAACAGGCCACAGTCTGCGGACACAGTTTCACCAAAAAATGAGAAAACAATTAGTTTTTTTACTGTACAATCCTAAGTTGATCTACAGGCAGAACTTTTGTTATTAAGAAAACTAGGTATTGTACTAGCGACTAAGAGAGGACAACTGGTAGCTCTTGCCGCTCTCGCAAACACCATGTGGCAGGGGCCTACGCATTTCGAATCCCGCTGGTTTTCCTGGGATTCTCTTCAGGGCCTTATGTAGTATCAGTGGAAGAAAATCCAACTCAGAGAGGGATGGGGGAAAAAAACCTTCAAGTGTCTTTTATCTGGTATAAGTGCTATGTAGGCCTTTGTCTTGAGAACTGAGGCACGAAATGAATACAGGATAAAACGAAGCAAAGCACGCGGTTTCTACCGGTAGCAAGTGGTTGTCGTGGATCAAGGCGGCAATCTGATTTTAATAGTTTGTAGTATAATTCTAAGCTGGTCTGGGAGTTTCCAGCAGGCCGATTTCAGAATTCCTTGATAATGCAGAAAATCGCTGTCTAAAACACACGTACGGTCAGACAAAAGATCCGAAATTGGGTTGGCCGGTGCCGCCTGGTTCGCACACAGACGTTTTACCAAATTGGAGCCAACATGCTGGGGAGCTTGATTTAAGTTCAAGTTCTTTCGCCTGTCGGCAGCCGCCGGTCCGCTGGCGTTTCAGTCGGCACTAATCTCTAGCGCACGTGACAGTGTATACATTTATTGTATATAGTTAATTAAAACCTTTACAATTTTGTTGCATAAAAACAAATGATTAAAGATAAAATGTTCAAACTAACGAAAAGATGAAAAAGAAAACTTTCAGTAATGTCTGTATATAAAATACTTTCGGGGACAAGGTTTCATAATCTCTGTTTATTGCGCTTCACGCCTTCGATTTTGAACCGTTGATCTCCTTTTTCTCAGTGTTCAGGATTAACTGCGATGCCTTTTGAAAAAATCTGGCAATCCTGCAAGCTCTCTGCCGCTGATAGCTGTTCAATGCTAACATGATGGCTGGGCGGCATGTTCTGATTTGAAATAGACGAAATATGTGGAGTAGATAATAATGTCTCAAGTTTGTCAAAGATGGACAAATACACAATATATGCAAAAATGTTTCTTCCATTTTGCCACATAGTCTGCAGACGGAAGTCGGCCATGTTTGCTTCCATGCAGGAATTTGGTCTTTTAAAATGTAGGTACCCAGCCGTAGTCTTAATAGTGTTTTTTGAGTGGCTGGGGTTATATGATTGACTAAGTAGGGTTGCGGCCCCCTTTTCTCGTACGTGGCCAGCACCATCCAACCGTGTTTTGTCTTCGCTATCGCGGCTTTATCTATTATCTAGGATTTTTGCTTTGCAGCACCATTGGCTGCCTTTTTAAAAGCCGTAAAAGTTTGGTTGGTATTCCATACGTTTTCCATGTTGAGGTTTGAGAGTGCATCCTCCAATACAGTTTTCCAGGCGTTTTTCGCCTTTTTCTGATTGTTCATTTCTATCCAACAGGGACCCATCAGCGTGTCCTCTTGTGCTGCTCTTAATTTTCAACATGTTTTTAATATGGCCGCTTGTCTGACTTGGTTCTGATTTAGTAGACCAAATTCCAGGCGAACCTGTGATTGGGATGCGAACCTCGGAATCTGAAAGATGTATTTAAACAGCTCTGATTGTTGTATATTCAAGAAGTTTGCATCTTTTTCCCTGTATGGCTCTGATCCGTATGTAAGGGATGGTAAAAACTTCGCTGCAATCACCTTCAACAGGTGTACGTTGGAAGGACATTTCAGTTTCGTTTTTAGTAAATTTTGGGGAAACCGTAGTTTGTTTGCCTGGGCCTTTCTATGTGATTGGTGATCTTTCAGAGTCCACCTGGAGTCGACCACTACTCCCAGGTATTTATAGGAGAGGGTCTGTTCTATTGTATTGCCTGCAATGTGCCATTTGAAAGATATCCTCCCTGGCCGAGGGGCAAAGCAGACGATCTTCGTTTTCTTATAGCTAATTTGCAACCCTTGTTCACTGATGTAATCGTGCAACTTCATGAAGGAGCGTTGTAATCCCAACAGGGTCTGGCTGCGAAATACAATGTCATCTGCGTACTGGATACTCCTGATTTTGTGGTGGGCTAACTTCGGTGGGTCACTTTGTATCTCTGAGATGCACTTATCCAAATCCGCGGTGAAGATGTTAAAAAGAATGGGTGCCAATACACAGCCTTGCTTGAGGCCAACATGGGAGGGGATTTTTTCTGTTGTTCTATCGCCGTTTCCTAATTTTATCCTGACCCAGGTAGATGAATATAGATTTATGATGGCCCGCAGCAGCTTCAATGGTATTCCCCAATTGGGCATCTTTTGCCATAGGGCCTCCCTTGGAACTGTGTCGAACGCCGCTTTGAGGTCCACAAAGCACGTGTACAGCTTGGTTGACTTTTCTCTTGCTTTATCGACCAAGAGGTTTAACGCCAGCTGGTTGCATGATGTATTGGGTTCAGGCCTAAAACCCGTCTGGGTGATCAGAAAGGATCTTATTCGCGCTGACCCAGTCTTCCAAGGCTCTCAGAAGATTTGAGGCATACATTTTGGCCTCGACGTCTATAAGCGCGGTGAGTCGATAATTGGCTGGATCTGACCTTGTGCCTGCCTTGAAGAACGGATGTAAAATGCTGCCTCTCCATGACGAGGGTATGCTTCCAGTCTGAAATGCGTTATTGTATAGTGGGGTAAGATATTCTGCCCAAAAATGTTGGTCTTGTTTGAAGAGTCCGTTTGGTAAACTGTTTGGGCCTGGCGCTCCGTTTGACCTCAAGTTTTTAAGTACCATTGCTACTTGGGATGGAGTTATCCAGTTTTCATCGAATTGTTGATCTATTTCTTGTTTTTTATTTAGATGATGAATCAGCTGGTCTGGATTCCATGCTTGAAAGTTATTTTTTTGTGATTGCTCTAAATGCCGGATCCAATCTTCCTGGAGTATGTTTACATTAAAAACCTGGGCAGCTCCGTTTGCTACTTTGTTGATGTCTGCCCAAAATTTCCTGTTGTTGTTTGATTTGCTAGATTTTAATAGTAATTGCCAGATTTCTGTTTGGTGTTTTGATTTTTCCGACCAAACATCTTTTTTATAGTTTTGCCTTAGTTTATAAATTTGTCGGGCTGTGTCTTCTCCCTTTGTCTTGGCTATTACTTGTAGCTTTCTGATTTCTTGATTTAGAATTCTTTTCTTGCACACAATTGAGCCCAAAGACGTTTGAGATGCATTGCATGATTTCTTTTTGTGACTGTGTGTCTGTTGGCCAAATCTTTCTGTTAGGCTTGTAATCAATCTTTCCCAATTGTTCCGGTGTGCTGATGGATCTTCTCCGGTGACTTCTGTCTGGACTCTTTTCACATGTGTTGTTAACACTTTTACGTTCTTTCCTTTCCACACTAGCCTCTTGAGATTATAGAGACTACTCCGAGGTGTGTCCCTTAATTTGGACCTTCCTGAACCTGGGGCTCGTGGGTCTCATAAATCTCATGGATCTCGTAGGTCTCTGCCCGGACCTGTGTCTGGGATGAGTGTTTGGTTGCCCATTCTGTTCCTAGGCTCAAGGCCCTTTGGCGAAGTTGTTTTGCTCGGTGAAGAAATGTTAAAGTGGAGAGGAAATAGCCCAGATGGGCAATTTGTTTTTTACTGTTAGCCATTTTGCTTGATGTTGAAATGCCGGCACCTGAATGGTTGAGTACTTCCTGTGTTTCTGGACATGCGGTATAATTTTGAGTGATTTTATACTTTTTTTTGTGCCTCTGTACCTGTACTTGGCGAGCCTTCCTTTGGCTGTCTTTGGCCGTTGGATATCTTCAATTCGCCTATAGGCTGGTCCCTATTATCATTGTCTGTTGTAACCTTGTCCAGTCGTTCCTTATTATCCGTTCTTGGGGTTGATCGAGTGTCAGCCCCATGGACTTGAGCCACCGGACCAAAGTATGAGCCTAGGCTTAATGAGCGCAGCGTCTCTGGTGTATTTGATACGTTTGATATTTCCTTTGTGCCCTCAGAGCGCTCCGCACATATCTCAATGTGGGTATTGATATTGTTATCTTCCTCCCTTGTACTTATTTGAGCAGTCACAGTGTGTTGGTTCTTCATTTTGTTTACGTTTCTTTGGAGATATTCCCAGGGACGGTGTCTGATCTCTTGAAGATTGTTGCTCTGGGTATTGTTCTGGGGCTGCAGGGCTTTTGTTAGCGAAGTCACTGACTGAGACGTTTAATGCTGATGACAGACTTTAAATTCTGTGCCTGCAATGCTGGCAGAGCGGATAATTTGGATGAAATTAAAAAATCTGTAATCTTGGCGTTTCTAAGGCCTGCAGTTTTCAGTGGCGTTTTAGCAGTGAAAGTGCTGACAGTGGTGTTTGACGCCTCTGGGGTGTCCTCGTCGGATGATCGGATGGAATCTTTACTCGTTTTCCTGCGATGTGATTGTTTTCTTTTGCTTGGTCTGGCTATGGGGTCTGTTCTGATTTTCCCTGATCTCATAGTGGGGAGGAAATGTGGATGTTTAGGGAGCCTGCACCCCTATTCCTTTCGGCCTCACAGAAGCCCGATTGCGTGGCAGTGACCGTAGCGGTAAGATCTCAGCTAGGATCACAAGTTGAGATGCAGGGAGGGTCCTTTGTCAGGTGGTGTCAGCTTATATAGGCTTATGTGGGCTTATGTGGGCGTGTGGGCGTGTGTGGGCTTTGAATGTTGACTTGCGGAGGACAGTGGACAAAGAATGGTAAGATTGCACTCAGTTCTTGTCAGTCCTTACTCTCTGCTGCCACTCCAGTTCTGGACAATTCTGGACACCCACTACAAATTTACTCTTCTTGCACTGTTGCTGTATTCACCCCGCACTATTCTCTGCTCGGCTTAGTTTGGCTTGGCTTGACTGTGATTGACCACGGCCTCGGCGATCCTCTGGCCCTCGCCCTCGCCAAGGGTCCAGGGCCCAAGAAAATCCAAGGGAGCCTACCGCCTACTTAGGATCTCATTGCCTCCTTTTCTGAGCCTCTCTGAGCCAGTTCGCACGGCTCGGCTCAGCGTGGGTCTACTCTGGGACTCCGATTGTCCAAATATCCAAATGTCCAATTGTCCCTCTGCTGGAATGTCAACCCCACCCCCCTGCACTCTGTGCACCACGCTGCTTCTTGGGGTTTTCTTTTTCGGGCGTACGGGCGGAGGGTGTGGGCGCAGGTGGGAGTGTGCTGTGCTGTGCTCTGTATGCAGAGTGATGCAGGGTGATTGAAAGGAGCACGAGAGCCAGAGGACTAGGAGCTACCATGGGGGGTGAGGTACAGGATCACACCAACCTGCACCAGCAGTGATTTACATTTTTATTCTGATTTGTTCTCTGGAATAGGCCAACATGTAAATAGTACAGCCTGCAGTGTATCTCCCACAGGAGTGAACATCATTACAAACCAAAATGTTAAAATCCCAGTAGAAGGGGGGGTGCCAGAAATGTTTCATGCTGTATCATTAACTGATGGTGTTAAAAGTTGGCATGCAGAGAAAATGTGTCCTTGTCAGAAAATCCAACAGCAGATCCTAAGACACCAGGGACTAAGTTGCCATTGGAAATAATCGGCCCCACAGGACAAAAGGGAGACCTGAAGAGATTTTTGATAGTACTCATGGACTACACATCTCACTGTATCAATTACAAGTTTGTTTCATGTGTCTCGACAAAAACACTCATTGACTTCTTAGGAGACTCATTCGCATGTAAGGGTGGGCCAGCTTGCATAACCACCAACAATGGTATCAAATTCTCCTCTTTGGAAATGAAGGCATTCCTTAATGAGCTGGGCATCAAGCATGAGGAATCTACTTTACATTGCCATGGGGACAATGACCCCATTCGGATGTTAATTCTCTGGATCAAAAATCTCACTCATCTAGCTTGTACCAATAATATGGATGTGGATAAAACGTTAAGAGAAGGCATTTTGGATTATCACACCCCTTCCGACTTGATAAAGGGAGTAACCCCTTTTGCTTCTATCAGGGGAAGAGATCTGATTGCCAAATGTATTATGCCCTGATTTACCTCTCATAAAACCTTCGTCATAAATGTAACTATGTTGTTACCTTCCCCTTTTTGGCAGCAGTGTGCTCCTCACACTTCTAGGCCACAGGGGTTTTCCCTGTAACTGTTATTGTTAATCCTAGTTTTCTGGCACAGGATCCTTTGTTCTTTCACCCCTCTTTTTCTGTTTCCACCTGGTTTCCCTTGTAAACTCTTCCCCTTCATAGGGAGATGTGTTGTAATCTTCCTCTTTCCCCTCCTTGGATCCTTCCTTCCCCCCCCCCCTCCTCATCCCTCTTGGAACGTTCCTCTAGAGTTCACTGTAGAATGTTGGGCAGCCTATCAGTTACAGAGAGTGGATGACAGAATAAAGGCGTTTGTACTCACCTTGCCTCAGATAACGTTATTTACAACAGTTAGCTAGTAATTTAGACCATAAAGGTGTGTCAGCTTTGTATATGTCAGCCGGAAAACGTTCCGGACCAGGGGCTTTATTCCTAGACATTTAATCAATGGCCACTGCTATTTCCTTATCCGTAAAAACTAAAAGACAGTTCTTGCCTACATATGGGGGCTCCACGGTTCAAGTGCACCCTGGTCCCCATATATGCCTTTAAAATGGTTAAACCAATCCTCTTCAGGTATATTACACTCTAGCAAACTGCCTTTGTCATCCGAGAAGAACATTCACAACATTCAAGAACTCGGCACTATTCTTTATTGCATAAATTGACAGTCATTCTTTCAGGGCTTCATTTTTAATATCTGACTTTCGTATGTTTATTGTTAACTTATAGTCTTTCCTCAGGGCAGCTATCAGACATTTGCCTAGTGGTCTGTTTTTTAAGGCGACCATCAATTTCTGATGTGCCACTGAACACCTGTGGTCAAATCCCCTCTCTCCTCTATTTGGATAATGCTTACAATTATACATTAGGTCATTTGCCACCTGCATACAAATTTTACCATACGCAGTTTAAACCTCATTATCTCTTGCCCGACTATCAATACATTACTCCATTTCCAATCCTACTTTGGTAGCTAAGACATTACAGAATTATTCCGGAATGATCTTACATCATTTTAATCTACGGCCCTGGTCTTTGTGCTTAATCACTACTGTAGAGGCCCATCTATTACAGTCCAAATTGAGCCCAATGCCCCTCCCAATATCAGATTTATTGGATTGTGGTCATTAAATTGGGACCAAACAGCACTATAATGTTTAACATATACTTCCAGGGCAGTATTTATGAAACTGTAGTCAATGGTTGTATGCATTCCCCTACCTTTAAAAGATGGAATACCATCCATACCACATGAATCATTTGGATATAAAAGACCCAGATCTGCTAGGGTTTGCTCCAAGAATTTCCCGTGCGGTGTGTGTTCAAAGTGTACATCTGAATACATGCCAGGCCCTAAGCTATCAGTAACATAACAGCTCTTGGAACACAAATGTATATTAAAATCCCGTAAAATAAAAACCGAATAAGATGTGACTTGTTTCTCCTTATAACCCTCTGTTATATCTGGGGGTCTCTAGTTGGCAAAGGTATTCACCTTTGTCCAAATAGGGACCCTTACTTCTAAGTCAGGATAAGGGGATTACACTCCTTAATAACCCCTCCTCACTCCCTTGGTAGCTTGGCACGAGCAGACAGGCTTATCTCAGAGGCAGTGTGTTAAGCATTTGTGAATATACACAATAATACAGTGAAATCACTACAGATGGACACCACACAGGTTTTATAAAAATAAGTATTATATATATAAACTTAAACACAGGACCACAAACAACAAAAATCCACAATTCTACACTTAAGGTTACTTAAAAGATGATTCAAGTCTCTTAATTCAAGTAGTTGGTAAATGCGACAAAGTTCTCAACAATGTACCTGGATGCGTAACGCAAAGTAAACAAAAGGCTCGCAAAAGGGGAGATGCGTATGTTCCATGACCCGGGGGAATGGTTGCATCCTGCCTCAATGCTTCCGCAGAGAAGGGAACTCGTCGTGAGCCTTACCAGTGCGGAGGTGATGCGTACATTCTCGGCCTGCGGGCCCTTGGCGCTTTGATGCGATGCGATGATCCGGTTGCGATGCAAGAAGACGGCACCCTTGCTGCGGCGATGCGATGACAATGCAATGACGCCCTGGCAGCCTTGTGACGACTCTGTACTTTGGAGTCGCGACAGGCCTTGCAACACGCTTCTCCGGTGATGCGATGGCGACTCTCACCATGGCGTCACGCTTCTCCGGTGATACGACGGCAGGCAGCTTAGTTGAACACATGCTTCCAGGGAGATGCGACGAAGGCTCGCTTCTCCGGCGCTGCGATGATTTGAGCTGCAGCGGTGACACGCTTCTTCTCGATGCGTCGCGCTCTCAACTCCCAACGGCACGCAAGTGACTGGAGTCAGAATTCCCAGCAAGGAAATTCAGGAGGGAGCTGGAGGTGAAGTCTTTTGTTCCTGAGACTTCAGCAGGAGGCAAGCACAGTTCAAGCCCTTGGAGAATATTCTGTAGATGAAAGTCCTTACATAGTTCTTTCTCCTTTCCCTTGGCAATGAAGCAACCACTGCAGGCCAACCCAGCAAACAGCACACTGGCAGAGGGGCAGTACAACTCCTGCAGCTTCCTAGGTTCTTCTTCTTGGCAGAAAGGTTTCCTGTCCAGAAGTGATCTAATTTCTTGGTATCAGGGTCCCACTATTTATACCCGAGCATCCTTTGTTCTTGAAGGCAGAGGGGCTGCTGCCTAGTCCAAACCAGTTCCTGAGCACTTTGTTTACATTACTCTCTTCTTCCTTTCACTGTGCCGGACAGAGACATCACCGCCCCACAAGAGGTGGAGCTAGCACAGGGGAGGGAAGATACAGCTCTGGAGCACTCTGTTGACGGTAGACAGTCGAAATATCGAGTTGGAAATATCGACCTACCATAATATCGAGTCTGAAATATCGAAGGAGCGTAATATCGAAGGCAAGAATATCGTAGGACAGAATATCGACCCAAGGTAAGTAATATCGATATACTTAATATCGATGTAAGTAATATCGAAGTTAGTAATATCGATAGCATATATATCGATGTTAATAATTTCGATGACACTAATATCGATATTTGTATTATTTTATAGTTTTTTATTATGTATGTGTTATATGTTTAATTTAAGTATTTAAAATAATTACTATTATATGTGTATACATTTTCTATAATAATATATAAATTTATAAGGAAATTTGATGTTTTAGTACCGGAGCGGGTTGTGGGTTTATAGGGGAATAGGGTGGGAAGTAATTTAATTATGGTAAGTTGATTAATAATTAGTAGGATTAATTAATTATTTATAATTATTTGCTAATTAATATTGATTAATTGGGAAATAATTAATTGATTAATTGATATATATTTTCTGTAGCGGGATGTGGGTTTATAGGGGAATAGGGTGGGGAGTAATTTAATATTAATTAATTAATTAATATATGTTTTTAAATATGTATAACTAATTAATTGGCAAATAATTAATATTAATTAGTTAATTAATTAATATAATTTTGAACATATTTTAAATTAGTAATTAATTGGTAATTAAATAATATTAATTAGTTAATTACATTAATTAGAGTAATTTATTTATATATATATAATTTTTAGTTACTGTTAATTAATTATTTGGGGAAAAATGATATTAATTATTAAATTATATTAATTACAGCTTATGTGCTAATATATTTACTTTATTGTTATTGTTAATTAATTATTAATTGCTAATTAAATAATATTATTTCACTTTGGGTTAAGGAGTATTTTTAGGGTTCAGGGTCATTTTTGGGTTTTTGGGTAAAGGGGTATTTTTAGTGTACAGGGTCAGTTTTCAGTTTTTGGGTAAAGGGGTATTTTTAGGGTTCAGGGTCAGTTTTCAGTTTTTGGGTAAAGGGGTATTTTTAGGGTTCAGGGTCAGTTTTCAGTTCATGGGTAAAGGGGTATTTTTAGGGTCCAGGGTCAGTTTTCAGTTCATGGGTAAAGGGGTATTTTTAGGGTTCAGGGTCAGTTTTCAGTTCTTGGGTAAAGGGGTATTTTTAGGGTTAAGGGTCAGTTTTCAGTTCATGGGTAAAGGGGTATTTTTAGAGTTCAGGGTCAGTTTTTAGTTCTTGGGTAAAGGGGTATTTTTAGGGTTCAGGGTCAGTTTTCAGTTCTTGGGTAAAGGGGTATTTTTAGGGTTCAGGGTCAGGTTTCAGTTTTTGGGTAAAGGGGTATTTTTAGGCTTCAGGGTCAGTTTTCAGTTGTTGGGTAAAGGGGTATTTTTAGGGTTCAGGGTCAGTTTTCAGTTTTTGGGTAAAGGGGTATTTTTAGGGTTCAGGGTCAGTTTTCAGTTCGTGGGTAAAGGGGTGTTTTTTGGGTTCAGGGTCAGTTTTCTCGACTGTTGCACTCTCTGGAGTGGGAATAGTAATTTTATCCCTACGCTATCAAACGCTTTCCCTACTGTTCCACTCTCTGCAGTAGGAATAGTAATTTGTACCCTTACGCTATCCAACGTTTTATATAATTAATTGTTAAAATATCACATGTTTATTTTATTTTTATATTACTTACATTTTATTTATGTTATTTTTTTATGTTTGTAAATGTATTAGTAAATTAGAATATATTTCATTAATTTATAAATTAGTAAATTAATTATTAATACTTATTGTTCAGTACATATATATTATATCTTTACTGTATATATTTAATTCATGTATTATTAATATATATGTATTATTTATTAATTTTAAACATTATTGGATACTTTTAAATATGTATATTTTATTTATTAGTGTTATATACTTACTTTTACATTTATATATATAAAAAAAAAACGATATTTTTAACATCGATATTTTTTACATCGATATTATTTTTTCGATATTTTTGTACTTACCATGTTGTAGATAGGATGTCGATATTTGTGCCCTTGATATTGTTGACTCGATATTCTTGTAGGTCGATATTTCTGAGGTCGAAATTCTGTCAGTGATCCCTGTTGACATGATTCCTCCTCTCCTTTCACAGTGCAGGGCAGAGACATCAGACAAGCCACAGGAGGTGGAGCTAGCATTGTAGAGGGAAGGCCCAGCCCTATTCAGGTCCCAGGTGTAACTCCTCCCTCCCATCTAGATGTAGACCTCTCCGTTCATCACTGGGCTTCCCCAGCCGGTTTCCTGGAATTCCCCAGCCCTGTCACTCACAAACCCAGACAAGGAATACACAACCCATCAGAGACAGGCTCAAATGGTTATGCAAGCAAATACCTACTTTCTAAAAGTGGTATTTGCATACACAGAATATTAAAATAAGCTTTACTAAAAGATGTATTTTATTATTCTGAGTTCAGGCATAGTAAATTTGAGTTTCTACTGTGTTCCCTGAGCCAGTTAGGATTATAAGCATGTAATAATCTAACTGCCCAGTCTGGCCCATGAGAACAGGTAGCCTTAAAACGAAAATGGCTATAATTCACTATTAGAACATGCTACACACCCCAGAGCATGTCCTACCTTATACTTACAATGCACCCTGCCCTTGAGCCCACCATAGGGATGTCTAACATGAAGCAGTGGGACTGGCAAGTGGGTCTACTTGGCCAAGTCAACATGGCAGTGCTAGACTGCACACAGGCCTTGCAATGGCAGGCCTGAGACACACTTTACCCGCTGCTTCTGTGGGTGGCACAACCAGTGCTGCAAGCCCACCAGCAGCATTTTATTTACAAGCCCTGGGCACACATGGTGCACTGTACTAGGGGCTGACAGATAAATCAAATAACCCGATCATGGAATAACCAATTGGTACATACATTTAACACAACGAGCACTTGCACTGTGGCACTGATTAGCAGTGGCAGAGTACCCAAAGCATAAAACCAGCAAAAACATATCAAAACAGAGGAGGCAATCCATCAAAATGGAAGGGAGACTCACGCCAATGATGCCAGGTCTAACACTTGTCCCTTCCAGCTGAAATGTGGGGAGAAGTACCCTTCCCCTAGGGAGTTGTCTTCACTAAGGCAGAAAAATCTGGACAGACCATCAGCGTTGGCGTGTTCTGTACCAGGGCGGTGTGCCACCATAAAGTCCATACCCTGTAGGGAAATGGACCTCCTCAACAACTTTGGGTTCTCACCCCTCATCTGCATCACCCATCTGAGTGGCCTCTGGTTGGTCTGAACTCGGAAGTGAGTCCCAGCAAGTAGGGTCTCAACTTCTTCAGCGCCCACACCACAGCAAATTCCTCAAGCTCAATTGCACTCCACCTCTGTTCCTGTGGAAGTAACCTCCTACTGATGAAGGCTACAGGTTGTTCTAGGTCCTCTTCATTAATCGATTCCCGGCGCGGCAGGTTTCTGGACCAGGGTCAGCGGACTCGATAATTCTCTCGCCTCGGTGCCCACTCTGATCAGCGTTCACACTCGGCAACTCTGGGCATTAGCTTGCCTCATCTTCACTAACGGCCCCACCAGACCGCCGGGGATGCCTGGTCTCACCCTGGAGATACCCATTAAGGGACCATCTCTCAGGGAAGCCAGGAAGGGTTTCGCAGCGGTCGAAGCGCCTTGGGACCCTCTGGGTAAGTAGTGCGCTATATAAATGCCTATACATTTACATTTACATACAATCTGTGATAGATCAGCCCCCACACCATGCTCTGAAGCGTCTGTCTGAACAATGAATTCTTTTGAGAAGTTGGGCACCTGAAGAACGGGTACTGTGCACATGGCAGTTTTTAGGGCATCAAAAGCCTTCTGACAGGTGTCAGTCTAGTTCACTTTCTTGGGCTGCTTCCGGGAAGTCAGCTCAGTCAAGGGTGCAACAATGTTGCCATACCCCTTGACAAACCTCCTGTAGTACACTCTTAGTCCTAGAAAGGCTCTCACCTGTGTCTGAGTCTTTGGGGGTTCCCATGCCAGGATGGTATCAATCTTGGGTTGTAGGGGTGCCACTTTGCCGCTTTATACCTGATGACCCAAGTACACAATGGAACCCTGCCTGATCTGGCACTTACTCGCTTTGATCGTGAGGCCTGCCTTCTGCAGTCCCATCAACACTTCCCAGAGGTGCTGCAGATGTTCTTCCCAACTGGCGCTGAACACTGCAATGTCATCCAGGTAGGCAGCACTGAAATCCTCCAGCCCAGCCAACACCAGGTTGACCAACCTCTGAAAGGTGGCAGGTGCATTCTTCATCCCAAAGGGCATAACCTGGAATTGGTAGTGCCCATCTGGTGTAGAGAATGCTGACCTCTCCTTATCCCCATCAGTCAAGGCGATCTGCCAGTACCCAGACATCAAAACAAACGTGCTGAGGTACCGTGCAGCCCCTAACCGATCAATGAGCTCATCAGTTCTGGGGATGGGGTGTGCATCAGTCCTGGTGACTGAATTGAGCCCTCTGTAGTTCACACAGAACCGGAGTTCACGTGTTGCCCCCGGCGGGGTAGCCTTTGGGACCAAGTCCACTGGGCTGGCTCAAGGATTCCCTGTTGGACCGGTTGTTGCCGTGGTCTCTTCCCTGCACCTGGATCTTCACTTGCTACCGCAGCTCCTCGCCGGACCCGCTTCGCGGGTCCCGCTTCGCTGTGTGGTGCGAGGCGCTCTGTGAACTGAGGGGCTTTGTTTCCTGACTTTGGACTTGGGAGAAAGGACAGGCAAGCTCAGGGCTGCGAGTGGACCCGCAGGGACTCTAACTTCCAGGAGTCCCTGCGTGAGGTCAACCCACAACACCTGGGTCGCTCTCCCTGACTGCCCCGCCCCCTGCCCCAGCATTGAAAGCAGCCTCCATCTCGAACGTCGTGGGATTCCCTGTTGGACCGGTTGTTGCCGTGGTCTCTTCCCTGCACCTGGATCTTCACTTGCTACCGCAGCTCCTCGCCGGACCCGCTTCGCAGGTCCCGCTTCGCTGTGTGGTGCGAGGCGCTCTGTGAACTGAGGGGCTTTGTTTCCTGACTTTGGACTTGGGAGAAAGGACAGGCAAGCTCAAGGCTGCGAGCGGACCCGCAGTGACTCTAACTTTCAGGAGTCCCTGCGTGAGGTCAACCCACAACACCTGGGTCGCTCTCCCTGACTGCCCCGCCCCCAGCCCCAGCATTGAAAGCAGCCTCCATCTCGAACGTCGTGGGATTCCCTGTTGGACCGGTTGTTGCCGTGGTCTCTTCCCTGCACCTGGATCTTCACTTGCTACCGCAGCTCCTCGCCGGACCCGCTTCGCGGGTCCCGCTTCGCTGTGTGGTGCGAGGCGCTCTGTGAACTGAGGGGCTTTTTTCCTGACTTTGGACTTGGGAGAAAGGACAGGCAAGCTCAGGGCTGCGAGCGGACCCGCAGGGACTCTAACTTCCAGGAGTCCCTGCGTGAGGTCAACCCACAACACCTGGGTCGCTCTCCCTGACTGCCCCGCCCCCTGATCCACCTCTTCCGCTTTATTATTGCACTGTGATCCCGCTGCGCAGGAGGGCGCCGGGAGAAGCCCGGGACAAGGGCGGGACCGTCTGTGGCCATCATAGGCCGGTGTAGGCTGGGCTGGGCCTACTCTCTTGGTTCTGCCGGTTGCCATCAAGTCCCTAGCACAACAAGCTGATAAATTGCCCCATAGCTATTATCATATTCCAAGACACCATGCCGTCCCCGGCAAGGGAAAGTACCCCCATAAGGCAGGGAGGAGCAAAAAACATGACCCTAGAGAATTACTTTCCTCGGGCTGGGGGAGATGTGGACAAGGAGAACACACTAAACCGGCTTAGAGCTGAGCGGAGACGCTCTATAGATAACTTGAAAGGTAGACCTCTAGGAGATTATCCTCCCACACCCAGCGAAGATTTGACACTAATTGAAGATGTTCCGATCCTGCTTAGGGATTTTACAAAAACGCCCCCAGTGGTACCTATGAGCTCAACCCCAGTGAGTAGCACAAGCCCAAGCAGGGGGACGATTGATCTAATTTCTCAACCTCCCCCAGCATCGAAGCCTAGGAAAGCCAAACCAAAACTAGCTGCAGCACAAGGGACATTTGGGCCCCCCCAAACAAACGTAGGAGGAAGTCGAGGTGCGCCCAGGTAAAAAACAAACCCAAGATTCCCCATTCCGACTTTGGGAAGTCATTTAAACCCTCCATACCGACCGTGACAACAGTGGATGACTCACATCCTAAACCCGCTGCACAGGATGGTGTGGCCCCCGCCCTGACTAAAGAGCCTGCTAGCAACATTGTTAATGCCCCCCTCTCTGTTGCCCCGCTGGGTAATTTGGAATTCCTGCTCAGGTCACTTTTGTTACCAATTAGTGAAAGCATCAAAAAAGTGGAAATCAGACTAACCATTCTTGAGGCTACACTAAGTAGTATGAAAATTCCGGCCAATTCTCATGAAAGGGCTCCTAAGCCTACTGCCACCCCAACAGCTCCGAAAGAGCCCCCAAAAAGTGTTACGCATCTTGCCCCCTCACAGGTTGCAACTGCGGCCGCCCCACTGCAAACTCAGAGGAATAACCCTGCCCCAAATAAGCTATCTAACCCCATAGGACCTATCCCCCCTGCAAACTCTGCTCCCCCAGTACAGCCCATAGATAGTGTTGCACCAACCCCACTAATGAAGCTTCCACCAAGGCCACGTAGACCCAATTTACCACCAGAGGCGAATTACTTTACAGTAGTCATGGCGGGTGTCCCACCGCTAGAGGTAGGTGAAGCTGAGGATTTCTGTGTCCTAAAAAGCAGGGTGAATAAGTGGTTAAATCTGAATAGACCCTTACCAGTACACTTAAGCAATGAAATCATAATGGTTAGAAGGGTGCCTTGGGTAGGGAGAACATGTAAATACATCATAGGGGATTGCATATTGGTGAGCTTCAGGGATGCTGGAACAGTCGCTCACATATGCCAGGGAAAGAACAGATCACAGGTGTCAACAATTCAAACACTCCATGTGTCCTTCTTCTTTTCCCCCATCCCAGCCCCTGTACACGTGACCCGTTCATATGACAACTGGGAAAGGGTGGGTCGGAGGGGTGTTCACCACGAGTTCAATCCCAGGCCATTATTTAGCCGCCCAGAGCCACCTTTCCACACATTTAATCGGTTTCATTGCCTGGATGGTCTTGAGGGGGTAGATTGACAAACAGATAATGGTACATGGGGAGTAGGGGGTATAGGGGTTTTAAATGATGAGCTGGAGAAGCACAGCCCTGAGGCAAAGCAAACGTCATCGAGTTGTGCCCGGATGCATGTGCTGGATGAACCTGGGGCTGTAGATATTGCATGTATAGGAGGTGCACAGGGACCGGAAATGGAAAAACAAGGGCGTGAATCACTAGGAGGGCCCCAGGGAGGAGGGGTCCAGGGGGGTGAGGCACTAAAAATCATCTCATGGAATATAGCTGGCCTGGCTGGAAAATTTAATAACAAAGAGTGGCTTGACTATATCAGAAAATTCCATGTAATTTGTCTGCAGGAGACCTGGGCCCAGGAGAATAACTTTCATTTGCAAGGGTACAAGTGTTTCTTTGTACCCGCTCAAAAATCAAGATCAGGGAGAGCCATGGGAGGTTTAGCTATTTATATAGATCTGGGCCTTCCGGGAAGTTACACTTGTCTTGATTGGAATTCCTACAGGATTCAGGCAGTTAGGTTCTCTGGGAAAGGTCTTAGATTTGTTGCAGTAAATCTTTACTAACAATGAGACAGTGGGATCCAACATCTCTCTTGTTACTGAATTAGATAATAGGTTGGGCCAGGTCATAACAGGCCCAAAAAAGGGGCAGTCATATGGGTTGGTGGTTATGGGAGATTATAATTGCCACTTGTGCCCGGTACTGGTCCAAATAAACACAGATTGGTCCCGATGCCCCATGGAGAAGGGACCGCACTTCTCTCATACGCCGTTAGGCTTAGCTTTTAGAACGTTACGGCTTAAGTATGACCTTGAACACACCATTAACATGGAAGGGAAGCAGGAGGATGGCACACTCCCCCCTACATTTAAGGGTAGAGGATGCTCTTCCTTCATAGATTACATTCTGGTCTCAAGATCCCTAATAAATAAGACAACCAGTGCAGGGATTGAATGGAGTGGCTTTAGCGACCATAACCCTCTTGTCTTGGAGCTGTTGTACAGGGTGGGTCTAAGTATTAGAGTCCAACGCACCTTCACTGAGAGAGCAACAGACCAGGGCAGGAGACTAAAATGGGCTAAAATAGATGGGGAAAAGTTTTACAAGGGCCTGGTGGACGCAGGCAAACTTGCCATCAATGACTGTCTAGACACAGAAGTCCATGGATCGAGGATATTGGAAGCTTTCGACCAGATCGCTAATCTGGTCGATGGTTTACTAAAGACCAGTGTGCCACTCAAGAACCACGGGAACCCCCGATGGTTCGACAAAGACTGCTCCAAAGCTTTGAGGGAGCTGAAAAGCTGCCTTAAAACTAAACCAAGGGTCCCCCATAAAGTTAAGGTGTGTAGAGAAATTTACAAAAAGGAGATTAAGAGGAGGAAACTCGCCTTGCAGGCGGAAGCGTGGGCAGATTTACGAGAAACAGGGGAAAGAAAGGATCTAGCAGGTTTCTGGAAAATAATTAATAATCCAACTTTCCAGGAAAAAGATACCCCGGATATAGGGGCCAACATTCTCCCAGAGCAGTGGGTCACCCACTATAGGAGCCTGTATAATCATGAGCCTGGTTCTACTGTAGAGCTACCGGCTATTCCAACTGAGGCTCCATTGGTAGAATTCTCCATTAAGGAGATCACTGCAGGGATCGAGGGCCTGACCAAAAATAAAGCTCCGGGGCCTGATGGAATCCCCCCAGATCTGTTCCTGAGTAACATCGAACTCTGGGCTCCCCTAATGACAAGGGTTATTAATACAGCTATTACCTGTGGCCTGCCCCCGTCTTGGTCCACGGCAGTAATTGTGCCGATTTTCAAAAAGGGCAACAGGGGTGACCCAAAGTGCTACCGCCCGATCTCCCTGAATGACGTGTCAGCAAAACTCTTGGGGAGGGCAATTCTTAATAGACTGTGCGAGTGGACCGAGGAAAAAAACATCTTCTCGGACACTCAATATGGATTTAGGGCAGGGAGGTCCACTAGTGACCAGTGCCTGAACCTTTATATGCTGACTGCCAAGTATACCATGGCTAGTGATGAATCCGTTTACATGGGTTTCATGGATCTGGCAGCGGCATTCGATCACGTCAATAGGGAAAAATTGTGGGGTATGATGTTTAGTATGGGGATAGAGAGTGGTCTAATTAATATATTGAGGGAACTGCATAGTGACACCACCGCTAAGGTCCGTTTTAATAGGGAGGGGGGGGCTGACTAGCTCTTTTCCTTGTATGAGTGGAGTCCGACAAGGCTGCATTCTTGCTCCCTTTTTGTTTTCCCTTTATATTAATAATCTGGAGCAGTTTCTGCTAGGTCTGAAGGCAGATTGCCCAAGGGTTGGGTCGCGTCATATTCCTGTTCTGCTTTATGCAGATGACGCGGTACTGATCGCACGCACACCAAGGAGCTTACAAATCTTGATTGATGGATTTGTTAAGTTCATGGGTGCCTTGGACCTTTCTGTTAACCTGAGTAAATCTTATGTGCTCCTGGCGGGGGAAAAAACTACCTCTAAATTTACATACACAATAGGGAGCCACATTGTGGAAGAGGTTAAAACGTTTCCCTACCTTGGTGTAACATTTGATGGTGCCTTGCGGTTTGATACCTTGGTGGAGGAACGTTGTGGTAAAATGATTGCATCTAACGGGGCAATTGCTAGCTATGGCAGGAGGCTAGGAAGATGGTCCCCGGAACAGGTGATAAACTTGTACAGCTGTGTATCATGCTCCAAGGTAATCTATGGGGCAGAAGTATGGGGCTTTGTCAATACCACTAGTATCCAACGAGAAGAAAATAAATATTTGAAATCACTCTTGAGGGCACCACAAAGTACTGCTGGTTTGATTGCCCACAGGGAGTTAGGGAGACCATATATAGAAGATTTGATAAAACTGAGGCCCATTATTGCTTGGTTAAAAATTTGGGTCAATCCTGATGCGACACTTAGTAGAGAAATCTTATCGGACTGCCTAGAGAGGGACAAGTGTATGCGCATCCCCTGGCTCCTTTATGTGAAGAACACCCTAGAGGAGCTAGGTTTTGAGAACCTCTTTACTCATCCTGCAACTATTGTAGCCCAGAACAAACTGCAAGTAGGGAGAATTTTTCTAGAGCAGAAAAACCTACGCAGAGATGAGGCTGAAGGGTGCAAAAAGACAGTGAGGGCCCATCACCTAGTGAAGAGCATGGAAGGTATGGAGCCATACTTGTACCTCATGTATAATGCACAGGATAGGTTCTTGATGTGCCATTTCAGACTGAACCTACTCCCATTTATGTTGGCATCACCAGCAGGATTTGCTACATCAATGGAACAGAAGGGGCCCTGCGGCTGCGACAACAGGTCTCCACAGGACTCCCTTCACTTTGTTTTACTCTGCCCCTTTTACTCAATGCCCAGACGCAGATACCTTGTAAACCTTTTGAAAAAAGCTAATTTGGTCCACGCTAGGGAGGCACTAGTATTCTTACAGAAAGCTGCGGAACCATTAATACTGTGTAGCATTATGAATTTTATTAAGGTAGCACTTCGTTTAAGGCTTACTAGAGGAGAAGACTGAATGTTTTTATTCTAACTTTTAAGTGTTAAATATGGCTATATTGTTGTATTTATGTTTTGTAAATTCACTGTACAAAGAACCTTGAATGTTTAATGACTTTTTACTATGTATACATGAGTGTGCTTTTATGGTGTTTTTTAATCACCGAATAACGATTCTTTGAATTGAATTGAATTGACTGTTTGAGGATTCAATGACCCCTTAAGCAAACATCTTGGGGATTTCCTCCTTAATGTAAGCCAAGTGCCAGTCACTCTGTAAGCCTTGTGCTTCACAGGAGGACTGTCTCCAGTGTCCACATCATGGACGCACCACTCTGTGACACCAGGAACCAAGGAAAATAGATCAGAGAATTGCCCCAACAGCTGGTGACAATCTTGCTGCTGATCAGGGGTCAGGGTGGCAGAGAGGCTGACCCCATCCACTGACCCATTCTTCTCTGTTGCAGACAGGAGGTCAGGAAGAGGCTCGGTCTCCTCCTCCAATCCATCATTTGTCGCTAGGAGAATGCCCACTTTGGACCTTTTTAAGTGGGGCTTCAGGCGCTTCACATGCAGGACCCGCAGGGGGTTCCTGGGAGTCCGCAAGTTCACCAGATAAGTGACATCACTCTTGCGCTCCACCACTTCATATGGACCGGTCCACCTGTCCTAGAGCGAACAAGTCTCCACAGGGGCCATGACCCAAACTTTCTGTCCAGGCTGAAGTTCAATCAGAATGGCATTCTGATTGTACTACCGCTTCATTTCCTCCTGGCTGGCTTCCAGATTCGCCTGAGCGAGATCTCTGAAACGCCGAGTCTGATTCCTGAAGGCCAGCATGTAGCTGTATACATCCTGGGGAGGTTTCCTGGGAGATTACTCCCAACCTTCCTTTACCAAACTCGAAGGTCCTCTTACTGGGTGACCATACAAAAGGTCAAAGGGGCTGAACCCTAGAGACTTTTGCGGTACTTCAGGGTAGGCAAACAGAAGGCATGGCAAGAGGACATCCCACTTACGCCTAATTGGTTCCTCAAGACCCATGATCATGCCTTTAAGGGTCCGGTTGAATCTTTCAACCAGCCCATTACCTTGTGGGTGGTAAGGAGTGGTGAACTTGTAGGTAACACACACTCCTTCCACAGAGACTTCATATAATTAGAAATGAAGTTTGTACCTCGGTCAGAGACAACCTCTCTGGGGAACCCCACACGGGAGAAGATCTCCATCAGTGCACATCCCACCACAGGGCCGTCACTGTCCTGAGCAGGATGGCTTGCGGGTACCGGTTAGCATGGTCCACCAAGACCAGGATAAACCTGTTGCCCATGGCTGTCTTGGGGTCCAGTGGCCCCACAATGTAAATGCCCACCCGTTCAAAGAGGGAACTGACTACAGGGAAAGGTTGGAGAGGAGCCTTGTGCTTCCTTCCACTCTTCACACTTGCCTGGCAAGTTTGACAAGTTCTACAATGAGTATCTGAACTCTTCCGCATCTGGGGCCAATAAAAGTGGGAGACAAGCCTTTCAAATGTCTTGTTCTGCCCCAGACGACCAGCTAAAGGAATATCATGAGCCAAACCCAGTAGGAAGGCTCTGAAGCGCTGGGGTACCACTAGCACACTGGCTGACCCAGGCTCAGCAACCTTAGGTTTGCTATACAGGTGACCATGCTCCTAGTAGATCCAGACTGATCACCTGCTGCCTGGTTTGTGGCCTGTTGCCTCAAACCCACAAGAGAAGGGCGCTTCTGCTGCTCTTAACGAAATTTCTCCCTGGAGGGACCCCTTTCTTGCTGCCAATGGGTCAGCTCAGGTAGGTTCCCCAGTTCAGAGACTTGCTCCCCTGTAGGTTCAAGGGAATCCCCCTCAAGGTCTGCCTCTTCCTGGACCGTGTGAAACAAAAGGGGCTGGTTTTCCTGCCCCCCTACCTCTTCTCTTTAAGGCAGATCCCTAGGCCACACTTTCAGGCTCCGGGGTCTCTTGAACACTCTTAGCTCACATAGACCGAGTGGTCACACATGCCCACTCAGGTAGACACAACACCTCCAAATGCGCCTTCCTCTCCACCTTAGCCCAAGGTGAGCTTTCTAAATCATTGCTTAACAGACAGTCAAAATGCATGGATGGCCTCACAGCTACTTGAAGAGTACCAGAGACCCCCCTCAAAGGGAACTTGAGCTACCTTTAAATGGCTCTCTGTGTTGTCAGCTGCAGCAACTGGGAAGAATTCATCGTGGGCCACCTGCTCTTCAGACACCAAGTGACACTTGACAGCTGTCACACTCGCTCTGGTGTCTCTCAAAGCCTCTACTCCATGGCCATTGATGGTCACCCACTGCCTGTATTTCTTAGTGGTATCAGGCAGCTGAGTTCTAGGGACCATCTCAAAGTCTCCTAATGAGACAAGGGACATTTCTGCGGGACCCCACCCACCTTGGGCACCCATCTTCTCCACACCCAAAGCTACACTGGCCATCTGACAGGGTGGTGCACGGGGTGGCACATACTGACCCTTTGGAGGAAACTGGGGATCATACCAATGGTGTCCCACCTGCTTACAATGAAAGCAGGTAACAGGCCCCCTCTGAACATGTTTACCTGTCTGGGTTCCTGACTTCGTCTCAGGGGGAGGCTGGGAACCCTTACCTTGGTTCCCTTGGGAATTACTTTGGGGACCTTTTTGGAACTCCCTCTGTTTACCCTTGTCCCCCCACTCTTTTGCTGGGGACCCTGCCCACCTTTAGCGGAGTCTCCCACAAGACACTTGTGGACCCTGGTACTGACCAAGCGGTCCGCCTCTTCAGCAAGCTTTCTAGGGTTAGTCAACTTGCTATCAATAAGGTGCTGGAGTAGCTCTGGAAAACAATTAGCAGACAAGTGCTCCCTAGCAATCAAATCATAGAGGGCTTGAAAATTATCAACATTGCTACCCCTCACCCAACCATCCATAGCTCTGCAATAGAAAGACACATATTCTACCCAAATGGTTCCCTACAGTTTCTTACAATTCCTGAACCTCTGTCTATAGAGCTCTGGAATAAACCATACAATCCCGCTCCCCAATCCTTCTCAGGGACCCGGGGGACGAACATTGCTATCTCATAGGCTGCAAAACCACTGCCCAATATCTTCACCTTTGTGAAAATCTTGGGAATATGTACCTTGCCTTCTGAAGGCACAGATGGTGCGTTGCCACCAGAGGGGTTGATTTCTAAGCCCTTGGCCATGATCTCTAACTCCCTCAACATTCTCTCATGCTCCATTCTCATTCCCTCTCTTTCCAAGGACAACCGATTATTCTCTGTTTCTGTCTGACTCTCCATTTTAAGCTTAGCCAACTCCAGCTTCAGTGCCCTATTTCTCTCCCTGTCTTCCAATTGTCTGGGGGACAGGTTTTTGGAGGAGATGCTGCTGCCGAGGGTGGTGCGGCACCCCTGCCCTGGCTGAAAACTCTGGCCCATCAATTTGCCCATCTGTATCCCCAACTGGCTCCACCACAAGATCAGGGACATTTCTGGCTTCTACCCAGGCCCACAGCGCCTTTTTGTGGTCTTCCTTTTTAGAAATGCCTGGTGTAGCAACTTTCATTTTCCTGCAGAGATACTTGAGCTGTTTCACAGTATAGGTTTCCAACCTCTCTTCCTCAAAATCAAGATCCATTGATGCTGGTTTACTCATGGTTGTAAAAACTGGGAGTTTTCAGGAACAACTAACAGTCCAAGGAAAAATAACCTAAAAAAAGTATGTGGTTGCGCTTGGTCTGCAGCACACACTACTAGTGTACACCAATCACTGTATATGAAACACAAATGCAAAGTCCAAATCCTCACCGCTGTCCACCAATGTTAGATCTGTGGGTCTCTAGTTGGCAATGGTATTCACCTTTGCCAAAATAGGGACCCTTACTTCTAAGTCAGGATAACGGGATTATACTCCTTAATAACCACTGCTCACCCTCTTGGTAGCTTGGCACGAGCAAACAGGCTTAACTCAGAGGCAGTGTGTTAAGCATTTGTGAATATACACAGTAATACATTGAAAACACTACACATGGACACCACACAGGTTTTATAAAAATAAGTATTCTTTATATAGACTTAAACAAATGACCACAAACGACAAAAATCCACAATACTACACTTGAGGTTACTTAAAAGATGATTCAAGTCTCTTAGTTCAAGTAGTTGGTAAATGCGTCAAATTTCTAGACAACGTACCTGGATGCATAACACAAAGTAAACAAAAGGCTCGCAAAAGGGGAGATGCGTATGCTCCATGACCCGGGGGAACGGTTGTGTCCTGCCTCAATGCTTGCGCAGAGTAGGGACTTGTCGTGAGCCTTACCGGTGCGGAGGCGATGTGTAGATTCTCGGCCTGCGGGCCCGTTGCAGTGCTCAAGATGGCGCCTTGATGCGATGATACGGCTGTGATGCGAGAAGATGGCGCCCTTGATGCGGCAATGCAATGAAGATGCGATGACGTCCTGGCAGCCTTGCAACAACTCTGTACTTTGTAGCCGCGATATGCCCTGCGACACGCTTCTCCGGTGATGCGATGGCGACTCTCACGATGGCGTCATGCTTCTCCGGTGATGCAATGGCAGGCTGCTTCGATAAACACACGCTTTCAGGGAGATGCGACAAAGGCTTTCTTTTCCGGCTTTGAGATGATTTCAGCTGCGGCGGTGACACGCTTCTTCTCGATGCGTCACGCTTCCAGCTCCCAGCGGCAAGCAAATGACTGGAGTCAGAATTCCCAGCAAGGAAATTCAGGAGGGAGCCGGAGGTGACGTGTTTTGTCCCTGAGTCTTCAGCAGGAGGCAAGCACAGTTCAAGCCCTTTGAGAATATTCTGTAGATGAAAGTCCTTACAAAGTTCCTTCTCCTTTCCCTTGGCAATGAAGCAACCTCTGCAGGCAAACCCAGAAAACAGCACACTGGCAGAGGGGCATAACAACTGCAGCTTCCTTGGTTCTTCTCCTTGGCGGAAAGTTTTTTTGTCCAGAAGTGATCTAATTTCTTGGGATCAGGGTACCAATATTTATACCCCAATATCCTTTGTTCTCCTAAGGCAGAGGGGCCTCTGCCTAGTCCAAACCAGTTCCTGAGCACTTTGTTTACATGACACTCTTCTTCCTTTCACTGTGCAGGTCAGAGACAACAGCCGCCCCACAGGAGGTAGAACCAGCACAAGGGAGGGAAGATACGGCTCTGGAGCACTCTGTTGGCATGATTCCTCCTCTCCTTTCACAGTGCAGGGCAGGGACATCAGACACGCCACAGGAGGTAGAGCCAGCATTGTAGAGGGAAGGCCCAGCCCTATTCAGGTCCCAGGTGCAACTCCTCCCTCCCATCTAGGTGCAGATCTCTCCATTCACCACTGTGCTTCCCCAGCCGGTCTCCTGGAATCCCCCAACCCTGTCACTCACAAACCCAGACAAGGAATATACAACCCAGCAGAGGCAGGCTCAAATGGTTAGGCAAGCAAATACCTACTTTCTAACATTGGTATTTGCAAACACAGAATATTAAAATAGACTTTACTAAAAGATGTATTTTATTATTCTGAGTTCAGGCATACTAAAGTTGAATTTCTACCGTGTTCCCTGGGTCAGTTAGGATTATAAGCAAGTAATAATTTAACTGCCCATTCTTGCCCAGGAGAACAGGTAGCCTTCAATAGTGTAAAACAAAAATGGCTGTAATTCACTATTAGAACATGCTACACACATCAGAGCATGTCCTACCTTATACTTACAATGCACCCTGCCCTTGGCCCTACCATAGGGGTGTCTAACAGGAAACAAAGGGTAGGTTTAGGGACTGGCAAGTGGGTGCACTTGGCCAAGTCAACATGGCAGTGATAGACAGCACAGGCCTTGCAATGGCAGGCCTGAGACACACTTTACCAACTGCTTCTGTGGGTGGCACAACCAGTGCTGCAAGCCCACCACCAGCATTTGATTTACAAGCCCTGGGCACACATGGTGCACTGTACTAGGGGCTGACAGATAAATCAAATAACCCAATCATGGGATAACCAATTAGTTCATAAATTTATCTTAGGGAGCACTTGCTCTGTGGCACTGATTAGCAGTGGCACAGGGCCCAAAGCATAAAAACAGCAAAAACATATCAAAACAGAAGAGGCAATCCGTGAAAATGGAAGGGAGACTCACGCCAATGATGCCAGGTCTAACACCCTCCAAGTAGGTTTTAAGACTAGACAAAACCCTCACTTCGTCTTCCCACAACAGATGACCTAGCAGATTCAAAATAGGTGGCATAACCGTCCAACCAGAGGGTATTGCCCACTTCCCATATTCCTTTAAAAAGTTATTCCATATAACATCATCCATTTTATTTCTTAGCCCTGCAATATTGCAGCTAAGTATTTTAACTGATCCTGCTTCATTTGACTTGTTTACTCAAGTCAAATCAATTATGGTCTCTCTTTGTATATATTGAGTAGCCATTTTTAATTCAAAGATCAAAAGGTTTTCTTTTGGGGCTGGAAGGAGAAGATCATGCTTTGGTGATTGAAGGGGTTTTGAAACTTCTTGCTTGAAAGATTTCGTGGGAAGCTGGATCACAAGCAGAGGCAGGATGATTTCCAGTAGGATTTGAGGAATCTTAGAAGGAATGCTTTTCCACCTTTTGCGGTGATTCAGAGAGTATTACTGATGATGAAGAGACAAAAATGCCAGATAGTTCTAACAACACCTTTTTGGAAGGCTCAACCTTGGTTTCCTGGGTTTTTTGAGTTGGTAACGGAGTAGCCAGTCAGTCAAAGTCACTTTATTTGGTTCATTAAAACCATAAACGCCTACTACAATAAAAACCCAATACATTTTTGAAAATATCACAAAAAGACAATCATCACAAAATACAAATAAAACGAAATCTAGATCATTAATATACACATGAATAATTCATTGACTTTAAAATATACTAGTTAATAGCTGTCCTTCTCTTTATCCTCATTCTGACCGCTGCAGTAAAAAAAACTAGCTATATTAAACATTTCCCAAACATTGGTCAACATTTGCAAATATATAAAAGCAGGTCTAGCCGTATAAAACTTTTGCCTTTCAAAATGGGTAAAATGAACCAATTTCGAATGTGAAAAAATGCTCACAGAATAAGACAAAATGCATTGAGTCCTGAGTTGAAAAATTATCACATGTAAAAACATTCTGTTCCTCCAGGACTCATGGGAGGAGAGCAGTTAAATGCCTTTCAGAAAAGGCTCAGTAATTACTCAGAAATACTTAGGCCACAAGTACAAGAAAGTGATATGTTGGAGCTTTGGTGGGCTGGGTGTGTTGGTGCCCGGAGAGAAATCTTAATCCTGTCTATGCATCGCTTGTACAGTTTGCATTTATTTTGTCATATTTGTATGACAAAGTTTTGAATTATAGACTATAAAGTGTCATAGGTCAGTGGTGGTCGCTGCACCTGGTTCTATTATTAGGGCCTTATTTATGAAGGCCTTGGGCCGCTGGTGCGTCACTTTTAACATGGGAAAAAGTGACGCACCAGTGGCGCAAGGCCGTCATAAATAAGGCCCTTAGTGTTTTAATAGAAAGAGATGTTTTAGTCTGCAAAGTTATGAATTGGCTTAGAAATCCCAGTCCAACGTACAATAATTTGTGAGATGTGTAATTGGAGAATTGGCCCTCTAGTAGATACTTTTATAGATATTATGTTTAATGACATGCCTGAGAGTTCCTGATGTTAACCCCTCCCCTGCTGATGACGGAACCGCTCCGTCATCAGCCGCAGTGGCGCTGTGCTGATGACAGAGCGGTTCCGTCATGGCCCGCCGACGCTCGTGCTCAGCACGGATTCCGCGCCTGCGCTTAGCGTTCTATTGAGCGGGCGGGGCCATGACGGAACCGCTCCGTCATAAGCACAGCGCAATCGACGCTGGTGACGGAGCGGTTCCATCACCAGCATGCGCCCGCCGCATTTCCGCCCGCCCCCTTAGCACTGCGGCGGAATAGCCGCCGCAGTGAAGGGGTTAAAGCTTTGGAGGTAAGTAATCTACTGTATATCCCAGATGGGGTTTTGTTTCAGATTTCTCAGAGAACTAAGACATTTCATCTTTTAATTTTTTATCCTCAGTTTGACAAACATCCTAAGTTATGTGTGGTGAGATGTTTGAAAGAATATGAGACTAGAATAAAAGATTTCCATAGCAATGTGGTGAACCAGTTGTTGTTGTAATATGTAATACTGTATAGTACTGTGCTGAAACTATTGCTCAATGGGTCAAATTGTGTATGATGGAAGTATTTGTAGAATTTGGTGTTCCATGCTCTCGCCGCTCTGACAGAGATGGATTGACCACCGAGCCTGCTGTATTTGAATTTTGGGACAGTCATTTGGTGCAGGTTAGTTGATCTGAGGGGGCGGTTAGGAACATATAGGGAGAATCTTTTCCTCAGGTAGACTGGGCCAGCTTGGTGGACAGCTCGATAGGCGAGGACAAGGATTTTAAATAAAATCCTGTGGGCAACTGGGAGCCAGTGTAGGGTGCGGAGAGGTTGACGGACACTTGAACTTTTTGGAATATTAAACAAAAGCCATACAGCTGCATTTTGTATAACTTGGAGGCGGTGGATCAGATAGGCAGGTAGGCTACAGAAGAGGCCATTTGCGTAATCCAATCTGGATAATATGAGGGCGCGGATGACGGTCTCCTTGGCCGCTCTCGGGAGGATTGGGAAGAACCTGCGTAAAGTTTTAAGTGTAGAAAAGCAGATCCCGGTAAGTTTTTTTAAATGATCCTCGAATCTGAGGTCATTGTTGAACCAGACTCCAAGATTTTTGGCAGGGCCTCCGATGGATTTGGGGCATGGTAGATCGGCCGGCCAAAGAGAGTTGCCAAAGTTGTCTGGGAAGGAGCCATACAGCAGGATTTCAGATTTGCTTTCGTTGCATTTTAGTTGGGCGAGGGCAAGCCAGCGAAAGACAGATGACAAGCAGGCTTGGGCTCCAGATGTATCCAGGTTGTTTTTGGGCCACGTGAACAGGAGTTCAGTGTCGTCAGCGTAGGCCATTATTTTTGCTCCCAGTTGTTCAGCGAGGTAAATGAGCGGGGTTAGATATATATTAAAAAGCAGGGGGCTAAGGGTAGAGCCCTGAGGTACACCCGTTGCAAGTTTCTTGGGGGAGGAGGCAAAAGGCGGCATCCAGACTTGTTGGGATCTGTTGTCCAGAAAAGACGTTAGCCAGTCAAGGGCGGAGCCTGTGATGCCTATGGCCGCTAATCTGGTAAGCAGGAGGGAGTGAGGGACAGTATCGAAGGCGGCAGAGAGGTCTAATAAAATCAGAGCCGCTCTGCCACCTTCGTCCAGACACTCCCGGATGGCCTCAGCTATTTCCACCAGCGCCGTCTCCGTACTGTAGGCTGCTCTAAAGCCTGACTGCGCTGGATGTAGAGCCTGGGAATTTTCGACAAATTTGTCTAGCTGAGTGAAAGCGACCTTTTCACATACTTTTGCTAGAGCCGGCAGCAGTGATATGGGCCGGAAGTTAGCTGGGATAGCAGGATCTAATCCATTTTTCTTTAGCAGTGGGAGCAGTTTAGCTTGCTTCCAGCAGGCCGGAACCATGGCAGTGAGGAAAGAGCGGTTGATAATATGTGTTACCTCATTGCCGATTGTGTCTGCGAGACGCGCAAGCACTCTGGCAGGACAAGGGTCAGAAGGGGATCCTGATTGTAGGGAGGCGAGGATGCTGACAATGTCCGTGTTTTCTGCTGGGGTGAACTGGTGAAACCGTTCTGTGGGGGTAGGTAACACGGGAGGCGGAATGAGGAGTGTGGGTGGAAAACTGTCGCATACAGTGAGTAGATCGTCCTGGATTTTGGTGATTTTGTCAATGAAGAAAACAGAGAGTTCTTCGCACCATTTCTCCGAGGAGGCAAGTATGGGTTGGACAGCGCAGGGTGAGGTGAAGCTTTTCACTTTAGCAAAGATTTCTTTGCTATTGTTATTGGCAGTAGTTATGCGCCCTTCGAAATATTGGCTTTTTGCGGATCTGATCGCCGCATAATATTTCTTTTGCGCCTTCCTTAGGTTCTTTTTGGCCTCGGGGAGATAGGCTTGTCTCCATGTCCGTTCAAGTTTTTTACAACCTGACTTAAGATCACGGAGGGTGGGGGTGAACCAGGCTTTGGAAGGGGTGGGCGCAGTCTGCAAACCCGACCTGTTTTTATTGATGCGGCCGTCCCACCTTCAATCCAGGAATTGAATGTGCTAACGGCTGACTCAATTTCAAAAGGGAGAGTGGGGCGGGAGGTGTCAAGATGTTCAGACATAATCTCTACATTGATTTTTTGTTTATGAGCAGTTGGGTCGTTAGTCTTGGCCGGGCGGGTAAGGGTCCAAGAAAATCTAATCAGCATGTGGTCAGACCAGGGCACAATTTCGGGGTTGGTTAGATTAATATCGAAATTGGTGCAGACCAAGTCGAGGACATGTCCACCTGAGTGGGTGGGAGTCTTAACCCATTGTTTGAGCTGGGCCATGGCAAGAGCTTCATTTAAGCGGGACGTGTCAGGGAGGTCTAGATTGTCCACATGTATATTGAAATCCCCCAGAAGAAGGTATCTGGAGTATCTCAACGCCCGTGGGACTACTATGTCCTCCAATGTGCCTAGAAATCTACCAACATGGCCTGGTGGTCGGTAGACCAGGGTACCCCCTAGAGTGAAGTGCGCCCCAAGTGAAAGTGAAAAATGCAGTATCTCAGCATCAGCTGGGGGGCCCTGGGGTTCTAGAGAGAGAGTCCATTGTTCTCTGAATATGGCTGCTAGGCCACCACCTCTGCCTAATGGGCGGTCGTTCCTAGCAATTTTGAAACCCCGTGGGATGGCAAATTCGACCACAGGTCCGCATGTCTCATTTAGCCAGGTTTCAGTGACAAAGAGGAGATCGAACTGGTTGTCACTCAGTAATTCAAAAATGTCCTCAGTGTGCTTGACCAAAGATCTAGCATTGATCAGGCCTGCACGGATGAGTGACGGATCACCGGGGAGCTGAGTTGGGCATGAAAGAATGGGCTGATAGCGAAAGTTGCAGGTTTGACAGACCCGCGAGGGATCGCCGGCTGCTTCCCATGTGTTACTGCAGGGGCAGGAGGGCAATTTAAGTGCCATGAGGTACTCACGGGAGTAGTGAGTCCTGGTCCTGTGGGGTATTAGTGAGGCACCGACAGGGGGGCTGTCGCTGGCCACGTCCGGGACACGGACGGGCACAGACGGGCCCTCCTTTGGCGCTCCTTCGGCGCTCAGACGGCGCGCCCGCTGCGCGTGGCTGCTGCGCGTGGCTGCTGCGCGTCTTAAAGTGCATGACTATTTGTAGGCAAAACCCCACCCTCCGCTGGACCGCTAACTCGGGTCGGTACATAATGCTAACCTCCGGTCTTGGCAGGAAATGTAGATTCTCCAAATGTGTGATAGGATAACATAGACTTCATTTAAGACACAGAGGCTAGCATTGTAGCACCCTTCTAACCCTTGGGAAAGGCTTGTAAGATTCTATTTATTGGTGTTATTTTTTAATAGTTCACAAAGGATGCTGTTTTGTTGTATTTAAAACATAATTGTGTTTACATTTGTTTTTTTTTAAGAAACTCAAAAAATCCAAGAGAATATTTGAGAGTTGGAAGATTTGCTATTTTATGTTAATGTTTACATATGACTATGAATATGGATTACAGCCCTGGTGCAGATGTAAAGAGGAAGATGGCTGGTGTGCTGAAGCTTATAAGCACCGGCATGTTCTGATTCTAGAATGTTGAGTGAGTTTTATATATTTGATTTAAATAGCTGCCAAGGAGTAGCAATTAAAGGGTCATGCATAATGCTAGCCTGCATGTCTATGATGTAATCCAGATTCTCCTATCACAACATTCGGAGGATCTACATTCTCTGCAATGTGGAGACAACCTAGTGTCAGAACTGTATTTAATCACTTACATGTTTGCCTGTAAAGTTTGAAACTGAAAAGAGTGCACATGCATGTAACTTGGAGTTCTATGAATCAAATTCACAGGCATGTATCTCTACTGTGTGTGGTGATGTAACTATACATATAGGGATCTACCGCTTTTTGTGAAGAGAGCCCCTGGTCTCTCAGTAAATGATTCACACAATATCCGGATCCACGGGTGCCCACCTGTGCATTGGAACTAGGGCAAACGTAGCAAACCTTTTCAGGATCATAAAGCTAACCTGAACAACACAAACAATATTCCAATCTCTGCCTGGGTTCAGCCTGTTGCTCCAATCATAATGTTGAGATGGAATGCTTGATGAGCTAGTGAGGACAACATGCAGTAATGAGTCATATAAAGCAATGCGGGAACACTGGTGAATTGAAATTCAAACCAAAGGTGTCAATTTACAACATTGAAATCTAATTGTGCACACTTGCAAGCTTGTTGCATGTGCTCCAAGCTCTTCCCTTTTCAGTCTACAAAGGTTTTTATAAAAAAGTGTATATGTATTTATGGACCTTTCTGTTACATGATATAATAAAACACACAATGTCCTTGAAAAATGTGAATACTTTTGAATTGGGTAGTTTACAATTAAATGGGAAATAGATGATCCATCAACATAATATTATTGAAGGCAAGATGGATCTATATCAACACTAAGTCAGGTCAGGCGGTCCGGCCTGGCCTTGACCTACACCTTTGCAGGGTGAGGTGGCATGCTGAGCTTCCTTAAACACTTGGAGTGTTGCATGCATGAATAAGATTCTGCATGTGAAAGTAAGGCATTATTTTTAGGACATAGACAGTTGGTACCGTAAAGTGGCTTTTCTAGACAAAGACGGAGAGTAGTACTTGTACCCAGAACTCTGTCAACCAATATGTATTTCTCTCAAGTGGGAAAAGATGTCTCTCTAACATGTTTCCTGTTTTCGCTCCTTATAAAACAGAAAGTTGAAAGGTGGAGGTATTTTCTTTCCTCTACCTCTGGGAGTGTCTTTTAATTCCTCTCTTGTTTCCCTTATGCATATCGTAGAAAGAGGAGACCCCTGGCACACAAGCTATCCTTACTGCAATCATCTTGCAGGGAGTGGCATAAGGGTCATAGCTGCAGACATTGGAACAGGGAAACTAGGTTTGAGTACTGGCGTGGGCTCAGAATCCTGTAATTCTGGGAAAATTCTTTATTCTTCATGTGCCTTAAAAAATAAATCTAACCTTGTGTAATGCAGCTGGTAGTTGTGGAAAGCCATCAATACCATCAGGTTGAGTTAGCGCTATATAAAACTTAGAAGAAACTGTCTTCAGTGTATCAAAGTGAGATGCGAGATATGTGGAAGATTTGTACTCGTGATGAAATTAAACCCATTATCAAGCTCTAAAAGTTAGATTAGGAGGGTATTCCATCATCAGCCTTATCTACTTCCCCATTACAAGTACATATCAGTGGGGTAACCCAACTATAACCCAAAGATCCTGGGTAAATTGTAATACGCAACAACAATGGTCCAATTGGAGAGACAGACAGAAAGGACTAGGCAAAACAAATGAGCTTGCCCTAATTTCATTTATCGGTACAAAAGGGGGTGGTAATGGACGGAGCATCTGAACCAATCAAACACTCACACCCAGTCAAAAGATCTGGGTTTAATCCATCACCGTTCTTTAGCCCACTCTGCCACCCCAGTTCAGATATGGCTATATGCAAATCAGTCTGACCCTGTGCCTCATGGGAACAGTCCAGCCCGAACTGCCAAGCCATGCCTTCCCTGGATCGGAAACAAGCTTCCAAGGACCGGTTTCTGGCATTCCAGCCGTCTTCAGCCTGGCTTACTTGAATCCAGTGGCAAAGTGAGCAAGGGACTCACATCTGAGCATACCCTGCCACACTTATGGCGGCCAAAAGCGGTACAAAAGGGGGTGGTAATGGACGGAGCTTCTGAACCAATCAAATACTCACACGGAGTCAAAAGATCTGGGTTTAATCCATCACCATTCTTTAGCCAACTCTTCCACCCCAGTTCAGACATGGCTATATGCAAATCAGTCTGACCCTCTGCCTCATGGGAACAGTCCAGCCCGAACTGCCAAGCCATGCCTTCCTTGGACCAGAAATAAGCTTCTGAGGACTGGTTTCTGGCATTCCAGCCGTCTTCAGCCCGGCTTGCTTGAATCCAGTGGCAATGTGAGCAAGGGACTCATGTCTGAGCATACCCTGCCACACTTACGGCGGCCAAAAGCGGTACAAAAGGGGGTGGTAATGGACGGAGCATCTGAACCAATCAAACACTCACACCCAGTCAAAAGATCTGGGTTTAATCCATCACCGTTCTTTAGCCCACTCTGCCACCCCAGTTCAGACATGGCTATATGCAAATCAGTCTGACCCTGTGCCTCATGGGAACAGTCCAGCCCGAACTGCCAAGCCATGCCTTCCCTGGATCAAAAACAATCTTCCGAGGACCGGTTTCTGGCATTCCAGCCGTCTTCAATCCAGTGCTTGAATCCAGTGGCAAAGTGAGCAAGGGACTCATGTCTGAGCATACCCTGTCACACTTATGGTGGCCAAAAGCAGTACAAGGGGGTGGTAATGGATGGAGCATCTGAACCAATCAATCACTCACACCCAGTCAAAATATCTGGGTTTAATCCATCACCGTTCTTTAGCCCACTCTGCCACCCCAGTTCAGACATGGCTATATGCAAATCAGTCTGACCCTGTGCCTCATGGGAACAGTCCAGCCCGAACTGCCGAGCCATGCCTTCCCTAGACCCGAAACAAGTTTCCGAGGACCGATTTCTGGCAGTCCAGCCGTCTTCAGCCCGGCTTGCTTGAATCCAGTGGCAAAGTGAGCAAGGGACTCACGTCTGAGCATACCCTGCCACACTTATGGCGACCAAAAGCGGTACAAAAGGGGGTGGTAATGGACGGAGCATCTGAACCAATCAAACACTCACACCCAGTCAAAAGATCTGGGTTTAATCCATCACCGTTCTTTAGCCCACTCTGCCACCCCAGTATAGACATGGCTATATGCAAATCAGTCTGACCCTGTGCCTCATGGGAACAGTCCAGCCCAAACTGCCAAGCCATGCCTTCCCTGGACTGGAAACAAGCTTCCGAGGACCGATTTCTGGCATTCCAGCCGTCTTCAGCCCGGCTTGCTTGAATCCAGTGGCAAAGTGATTAAGGGACTCACGTCTGAGCATACCCTGCCACACTTATGGTGGCCAAAAGCGGTACAAAAGGGGGTGGTAATGGACGGAGCATCTGAACCAATCAAACACTCACACCCAGTCAAAAGGTCTATGTTTAATCCATCACCGTTCTTTAGCCCACTCTGCCACCCCAGTTCAGACATGGCTATATGCAAATCAGTCTGACCCTTTGCCTCAGGGGAACAGTCCAGCCCAAACTGCCAAGCCATGCCTTCCATGGACTGGAAACAAGCTTCCGAGGACCGGTTTCTGGCATTTCAGCCGTCTTCAGCCCGGCTTGCTTGAATCCAGTGGCAAAGTGAGCAAGGGACTCACGTCTGAGCATACCCTGCCACACTTATGGCAGCCAAAAGCAGTACAAAAGGGGGTGGTAAAGGACGAAGCATCCAGTGGCAAAGTGCTAAAGAACGGTGATGGATTAAACCCAGATCTTTATGCTCAGACGTGAGTCCCTTGCTCACTTTGCCACTGGATTCAAGCAAGCTGCGCTGAAGACGGCTGGAATGCCAGAAACCGGTCCTCAGAAGCTTGTTTACGGACCAGGGAAGACATGGCTTGGCATTTCGGGCTGGACTGTTCCCATGAGGCACAGGGTCAGACTGATTTGCATATAGCCATGTCTGAACTGGGGTGGCAGAGTGGGCTAAAGAATGGTGATGGATTAAACCCAGATCTTTTGACTGGGTGTGAGTGTTTGATTGATTCAGATGCTCAGTCCATCTCCACCATCTTTTGTACCGCTTTTGGCCGCCATAAGTGTGCCAGGGTATGCTCAGACGTGAGTCCCTTGCTCACTTTGCCACTGGATTCAAGCAAGCCGGGCTGAAGATGGCTGGAATGCCAGAAACCGGTCCTCGGAAGCTTGTTTCCGGTCCAGGGAAGACATGACGTGGCAGTTCGGGCTGGACTGTTCCCATGAGGCACAGGGTCAGACTGATTTGCATATAGCCATGTCTGAACTGGGGTGGCAGAGTGGGCTAAAGAAAGGTGATGGATTAAACCCAGATCTTTTGACTGGGTGTGAGTGTTTTATTGGTGCAGATGCTCCGTCCATTACCACCCCCTTTTGTACCGCTTTTGCCGGCCATAAGTGTGGCAGGGTATGCTCAGACGTAAGTCCCTTGCTCACTTTGCCACTGGATTCAAGCAAGCCGGGCTGAAGACGGCTGGAATGCCAGAAACCGGTCCTCGAAAGCTTGTTTCCGGTCCAGGGAAGACATGGCTTGGCAGTTCGGGCTGGACTGTTCCCATGAGGCACAGGGTCAGACTGATTTGCATATAGCCATGTCTGAACTGGGGTGGCAGAGTGGGCTAAAGAATGGTGATGGATTAAACCCAGATCTTTTGACTGGGTGTGAGTGTTTGATTGATTCAGATGCTCCGTCCATCACCACCCCCTTTTGTACCGCTTTTGGCCGCCATAAGTGTGGCAGGGTATGCTCAGACGTGAGTCCCTTGCTCACTTTGCCACTGGATTCAAGCAAGCCAGGCTGAAGACGGCTGGAATGCCAGAAACCGGTCCTCAGAAGCTTGTTTCCGGTCCAGGGAAGACATGGCTTGGCAGTTCGGGCTGGACTGTTCCCATGAGGCACTGGGTCAGACTGATTTGCATATAGCCATGTCTGAACTGGGGTGGCAAAGTGGGCTAAAGAACGGTGATGGATTAAACCCAGATCTTTTGACTGGGTGTGAGTGTTTGATTGATTCAGATGCTCCGTCCATCACCACCCCCTTTTGTACCGTAAGATCAAGTTATTGTCTGGTGCTGTGCCAGTTGCAAGCAAGGTTCGTGGTGTACCTTTGTCTGTCAGGGATGAAATGAAAGAGCAATTGGAGAAACTTATGTTGAGGGGACACAATGGTTGGCTCCAGTCACTGCCGCACCCAAATCTGATGCCAGTTTTTGCCTCTGCATCGACTTAAGAGAACTTAACAAGCAGGTTGTCGTAGATAGATATCCTCTCCCCAAAATATCGGATATGCTCATGCTGTTGAAAGGTGCTGAAGTTTTTTCCACAGTAGATCTGAAATCGGCGTACCATCAAATTAAATTGGATGATGACTCTAGAGATTACACTTCTTTTATCACCCCATTTGGAACCTTCGGATTTATTAGATTACCGTTTGGGCAGGTGTCACCAGCTTCTGTTTTTTAGAGGTCCTTCAAAAAGGTTTTAAATGGACAACTTGGAGTTAGAATTTATCAGGATGATGTTTTAATTTATGGTAAAGATGAAAAGGAACATGATTTAAGACTCAGGCTGGTTTTGGAAAAGTTCACGCAACACAACCTCACTGTCAGGATAGATAAGTGTAAGTTCAAAAGAACCTCCATTTATTATTTTGGGCATACCACCTTGGATATACGAGAGCTCATTGAGACCATACAAGGTTTGGCCACACCCACTAATAAAGGAGAACTTATGAAGTTTCTTGGGGTGGCTGAATATTACAGCAAGTTTGTCAAAGGTTTTGCTGAAAAGTGTGTTAACATGCGGACACTGCTATGTAAAGGGGTTGAATTCATTTGGTCAGAAAAGTGTGAGGCTGAGTTTGTTAAGGTAAAATCGTTACTCAAAGAAACCGCCAAGTTAAGGAGCTTTGATCCTTCTGTCAAGTCGGTCCTTATTACAGATGCCAGTATGAAGGGCTTAGGGGCTGTTTTGTAACAAGAGAGTGGTAATACCATCAATGTAATACTTTTCCTCTTTAGTAGTCTCTGGGGAGCGGAGGTTCGGCATTCAGTAATAGAAAGGGGGGCCCTTGCTGTACACTGGGCAACCAAGAAACTCAAGAATCTCCTCTGGGGTTCTAAGTTTATTGTGCGTACCGACCACAAGCCCCTGTGTTAGGTTTGTGATAAAAAATGCATTGTTGCCATCTCAAGCAGAATTTCCAGGTGGGTTGTAGGACTTCAAGGTTATGATGCATTGCCGATACCTTATCCAGGCTAGTGTCACCCAATGATGATAATGTTGGTCACGAGGAACAAAATAAGATGGAATGGGAATGTGCCATGGTGAGTGATGGTATGAAAGAAAATAAGTGGCATGAGGAGTGTGAATCTGACAAAGAGCTTTTGGAACGTTCCTTCCTGATTAAAGGTGAATTGAATAAAAGGGGCCAAGGTATTTCAGAAAAATATTGGAATGCTAGGCATGATGTGTCTAAGTCTGGTGGGTTGATCTTCCGAGGGACAAGATTAATTCCCCCTAAGATTTTCCGCAATGAGTTGGTTGAGTTGGCCCATCAAGGAGTATCCAAGACCAAAGAAAGAGTGAGACTCAATTACTGGTGGCCAGGGATGGACTTACAAGTAGAACGCTTGGTTAGAGAATCCATTCCATGTACGCTAAGTGAAAAATGTCTCAAACCCAGGGTTCAACCCATAGTCATCAGAGAATGCCCGAAAGGTCCTTCGGAACAGTTGGCACTTGACATTTTAGGTCGTGTTCAAAGCAAGGATGGTGACGTTTATCTATTTGTTCTCATTGACTTGTACTCCAGGAGGCCTGAGATCAAATCCATCAAGTTCATTTATACTAAATATGTCATCAACTTCCTTAAGGAGGTTATCACGTGAGAAGGTCTGCCTGGGTATCTGTTAACAAATAATGGAGTGCAGTTTGTGTCTAATGAAATGGAAGAATTGTTGAAAAAAATTTCTTTTAAACACAAACGCTGCTCTCTTTACCATCCAGAAACGAACAGCATGGTAGAACGCTTTGTTCGTGTTCTCATGGAAACTATATCCATGTATAAACAGAGTAATTTGGACTGTAAAAAAGGAGTTAATAAGAAAGTGGAAATGTATAGAATTTCTCCTCATGCGGCAACTGGTTGCTCGCCGTTTGAGTTACTCAAAAGAAGACATCCCAATACTCTTATAGCACCTTTTTTGGGTGAATGATGTTGAATTAATAAAAAAAGGAAAGTCCTCACAAGCACCATGGATGACTAGAGAAGCTGGTAAGATTGATGAACGCAAAGGAAGATTTGATGTTAGGAAAGCTGTCAAGACCACTCAAGTTAAAGTAGGTGATTTGGTCATGATTAGAGCACCATTTGGGCGCAAAGCTTCAGGTGTATTTCAAAAGCCTCATAGAGTTGTAAAACGTTTAACTAATGCAATAAAAACTGAGGATTCCCGCATCTGGCATCTTAACAGAGTGGTGGTCATCAAGAACTCTTTGTTGGACAGTGAGCATGCAGAACCACTGTCAAATTCCACCTCTTGTTTCACTGCTTGTCCTTCTGATTCTCTAAAGATTGGAAGTGAAAGAGTAAAGAAATCACCTTCTAGGTTCTGTGACTAAGTAATGAAATGTTGTTAAGATGTTAAAAAATGTAGAGTTTTTAAATTTTGTTCTTCAAGTGTTTTTATTTAGAGGGAAGGGGTGTAACAATGTGCTCAATCTTTGTATATAGTTCCCCTGTGTTCACCATGCACCTGCATGTTGTCATTTGACTAGCAACATAGAGATAGAACCCTGAGGAGTGTTAGAAGTCAGTTGCACCTGGCTCAAGCTACTTGATGGATGACATCTTATGTTCTCTGGAATAAACTTACGCTACTACTTATCTACAATCTCCTGTGCCTCTTCTATATTGATTTTACAAAGACTCTCACACCAACATTCCATGTATCACATTCACACTGGCTGAGCAGCTAGGGAGAAAGTAACCAGATAAATAAAATACAGGTTACAATATAGTTGTACAGCAATCCTTACCAGGTTTTTTACCTCACATACAGGGGTACAGCTGACCTACACCAGACAAGCCGGTCTCTATGGCATGGAAGAGAGTCCTTCAATGTATAAAAGTTGCCAGTAAAGAAAAAGCTGCAGAATTTGCAAATCGGTTAGGGTTTCTCCCTCTATAAATTCTGCTCATGTTAGTTGGTTGATTTAGTTTAATCTCTAGCATTTAAATGAATCTTTTGGTTGATTATAGTTTTTAAAATTAAGCTTTTGTGTTGAATATTTTGGCGCCACATATCATGGAACAAACGGTGCTGCTTCTGCAAAACTATTTACACTTGAAGGAGCCCTTGCACGACTTTTAACTTCACAGACTCGAGCCCGATAAAAAGACCATTTTAATCAGCTCATATGAAAAGAAGCGAATGCTGTGGAACTGCACCACAGTATGCCAAGTAGAAAAACAACAAGAACTGTACCACGGTCACAAACATATGCCCACAGTCAGTCAATGGCGGCACTTGTGCAAATACTTCTTTTTTTTGTTGTTCCTTGGGGTAAAAAATAAAATAAAACTAGGACTGCCATACCCCTAAAAATCTACAACAAAATGATGAGATTAGTTGAGGTGCAGGGAAGCATGAAAAATGGCATGGAAGTGCCCAGTTGCATATCCACCCCAGGTCGTACTGTGAAAACAAACAGAAGTGCCCCATACTCTGAGGCAAGCTGCAGGTCAACCCTCCTTCTCCATCCCTCTGTCCGTGTTCTGCTGGAGCCTGCTGACCGATCAGGAGGAGGTGGGACAAAAGAGGTGGGAAATAGACAACAACAAAGAAAGTAATACCAGAGAGGAATCAGAAGACAAGTTTGTATGAATTCCCTTGTGCCTGCACCTTGACAACTGCCTGGAAAGTCAGCGGAGCCATCAGACAATTTTATTGGAAAACTCCAATTATCTGTTTCAAAGTTAACATGCATTTGCAATGCAATAGGACTTGAATTTACGCGAGACCTATTACATTGCATCACGGACAACGGAGGTGAGAGGCATGGACAACTTAGTGCGGGCAGGGGAGGAGGGAGAAGGCACTGACAACGGGAGTGCGGGCGGGGGAGGGGGTGAGACGGCACAGAAAAAAATAGTGCTTACATGTACAGTACCATGTAACACTCAAAGTAAAGGGACCAGTAGCCATGGGAGGGTACAAATGACGACATGGCCATAATAAGGAAAGACTAACAAGCCTCATAATCAATCAGAAGACAGCATTTACAAAGTACAAAGTCCCAAGCCTATGAAAAAATGAGCTGGGCAGTGGGCCCTCACGTAGTGAACTTCAGCAGTTCTTCACCAGGGCAGCACTTGCGCGATGACTCTAGGCTCGACCTAAAAAGGGAAGCTAATTGTCGACTTTAAACAAAGGTATCTAAAGGGAAAAGTGGGATTTAGTACTAAGCATGAAGACTAACAGGAAACCTACAGCGAATGCTGTCTGTTTACTAAATGCAACTATTACTAATCTATATTGCAAAGCCTCAATGGACAACGTGAAATTAAATCAGAGTACTCATCAAGGGAAAGCTGAGGGTTAATGGTGCCAAATAAAGTTGTTTCAGGAAAGTTGAAAAGTGGTTATTGTACTAGGATTTGAGATGGCTTGAAGGCACTACGACTAAACAAAAAAAAAGAACAAACATGCCTATAAATGAAAGTGTCGAACAGTGGCATTCGCAACTCTGTTGGAATATGGCTGCCAGACAGAACTGACTGGGGAAGAGAGCAATGCCTTGCAGGTTTATTCTGTCCTAGCATTTCTGTGTTCGGGAAACTGCTACTAATCTTCCAACACCAGAATGCAAAACTATTGGATCAACATAGCACAATGGTTTCAAGAACTCTCTCTCTTGACAACTTTATTCGACCAATTACAGCATCCGTGCGATCAGCTTAAATTCAAGAGCTCATTCCGTCAACCCTGATTGGTTGATGGCAGCGTTTTGAAGAGATATCATTTTGGATATATGGAAACTAAATCAGAAATGTTACAAGGTGCAGATTACAGGTTCAAGTACTCAACTAGACTACTAAATTGAACTTCAGTTGTTGAACTAGACTATTAAAGTGCACTTCAAATACTACTAGTCTACTAAAATGCATTCTGAACGGGAGATCTAAATTTTTTATCATGTGAAATGCAACATAAAACTGATAACAAAGACTCAGATCTGCTATTTTTGCTGCCCCTTCTGGCCAAAGTCATGTTTTCAGAATGCTGTTGCAGTTTAATCTCAAATGTTGAAATGTAAACTATTATTATTATTATTATTAAATGTAAATAAAGCACACCACATTAGTCTTCAAAAACAAATTTTATTTGAGAAGGTTCTGGATTTAGAGTCTTCAAAACCATAATTTTAGCGACAGCAAATACGTTAAGGAAGAACTCAAATTTATGAATTCATTTCCAACATCTCAAAAAAATTAAATGAATATATTCTGAGCAACAATATGTATAAAACTTCCTTGCCAACGGTGCAGTTCATCCTTCAACAAACAATGCCATCCACCTTCCCATAAGTATCAAATTCTAGAGTGTGTAGAAATACATTGTTCTAGAATCCATGTAGCTCTACTATGAGGTGCTTTCACACACCAAAGGGGAGTCATCAGCGGTCCCAATATATTGACGCACTCTATTGACATCAGTTCCATCTCTGTCAGTGGCATGGACAAGCTTTTTTCTTAAAAATACAACTGTGATTTTCTCCATTTGAAGGAATCTCTACGAGGTTGAATCCAGTTTTTTTTTAAAAAGGTGCATGGATTTAGAACCATTGTACATATAGTTGGTGGTCTGCTGTCAGCCAGGGGAGCAGAAGTAAAAACATCTGCTGTGCTGCAACAACTCTGGCAGTATTTAGAGATCTCCATCTGCTTGGTGGGGATCTGTGTTGCTTCAGAAGAGCCTCCACCATGAAGACTCCTCTGGAGCTTGCTGAGTAAAGCCCATGTTTCATGCGGCGACTCATCAAACTTTTTCAATCAAACAATTTCCAGAGCAGGAGTTTATTTTCCTGAAACACGCAATTCACCATGCCTACCTGGCAGTTTTCTCACAGATTGTGGGGGTTATTTCTTTTTTTTTACTTTTCGGGACCAGCAGACTTTTTCTAAATAGGGCAGATGGTCTGATGTACTTACATTGATGGCCCCAAGTCCTACTATAAAGTTTCCACCGGCAGAGCCAGTGAGGATCCTACCTGCATAAGCATGACAGCCACATGACTCAAACAGGGAGGCAGGATTGTCAGTTTGGGTAACATAGTACTTTGATAAACTCTAAATTTGGCCCTTAGTATTTTAAGTTAATCCTCAGAAACATTTGTTGTTAATTATTCTCCAATGTCAGGTTCCTTTTGATCCTTAAGATTTTGCTATATTTTTGTTTACTTCTACCTTCACCTAAGCAGTATCTGTAATTATCCTGAAACAGTTGGAACATCAGGAAATGAAAGACTCAGTCAAACAGGTCACAGATGTGGCTGAATATTCTACTAAATCTCTCTTTCAACTCACTCTGTCCTCTACAGGAATTGGTCATAATATATATGATAAATAATCATCTTACAAAAAGTCTAATGGAAAAGAAGACCATCAACCTGGTACCCCTAAGAGAACTGGAACTCGGATTATATCGCATGACTTTGCTCGGTATCCAAAGACTCTGCATAATTTGGAGAAGTGCTCAACCTAATGGGTAAAAAGATTTATGAAATAGCTCACTGCTGGATGGAAACCCTGAAACCTATAATTCACTGATTTCAATCTTCAGTCTCATCTTTGATTACTCATTATCTTCCATTAAATCTCATAACAGGTGTGAGTGAGAGTTCAGGGGGATACGGCAGCATTTAGTTATGTTGCCAATTTGGCTGTCTGTCACCTGCATCTTCTAAGCATTCGTCTTCTAAGCCATTTGAGGTCAGGATCAAGAATTATGAAGGATTGCTTCAGGTTCCAAGGAACCTCAATGCCATATACAAAGGTTCTCTACTCCACGTCATTTATGCAGAACTGTCTCTTTCATGTATCAACATCCACAAGTTCTTACAAAGATTACAGATAAGATATGGTACCACTATGTGGTCCACTTTAGTTCAAAGGATAACTTGAGGTGAAACAATCCACTAGCTTCAAATGTTTTACCACTTTATCTGCTCTGTCCATTCCAGGTAAAAAACAGCCAACCAAATAAAGTATATAACAACTCAGAGGGGAAACCCACTGCAGGGCCTTGGGCTTCTTAGCGACTCACATTGATATAAAGTGCACGACCATCTCTTTTCCCTGTCTTAACTTCATCTATGGGGCAGAGCAAAAGTCAATAAACTAAGTAGGTAAACTGTGTATTCTTCCCAAAATGTCTGTCTGTTTACTGAATGTTTTTGGAGTGCTTATAGGAGATGAGGTTTCTAAAGTTGTACCGCTTTTGCTAGACATGTAGATGCTGCGGTTTCTCTCTATTGTAACTGTATCAAGTTTACTTGGGTTTGGGTTTGTCACACTCCCCTACCAGTATACTCAACTTCCAGTCGGTCATGCTGTTCATCAGCGATTGGATGAACGGTAACCACCTGAAATTAAATCCGGACAAGAGGGAACTTGTTGTTACTGGTAGCACCCCCAGTCCCTGGTCCCCCAGCTTCTGGCCCCCTTCCCTGGGTACTTCCCCCACTCCCTCTCTTTCTGTAAAAACTTTAGGGATCTCACTCAACAAGCACCTTACCCCTCACACTCAGATCAATTCTGTTGTTTCTTCCTGTTTCTTTGCCCTTTGCACTATATGCAAAATCTCCCGGTTCTTCTCTGTCCCGGCCCTTAAACTTATCCTGATGGCAATGTTCTGTCCCGGCTGGACTATGGGAACATTGTATACAATGGAGCTCCCGCCTATGCTTTCCACCGTCTCCAGCTAGTCCAGAATCAGGCCGCTCGCCTGATCCATGGCTTACCCAGATACCATCATGTTACTCTCCTTCTCCAATCCCTTCATTGGCTCCCTATTAAAGAGCGGGCCCTCTTTAAATTGGGGTGCACTACCTTTCAGGCCTTGGCCGGGACTGCCCCTGATTTCATCTCCTCCGCCATCAGCGCTTATTGCCCCAACAGAGAACTTCGCTCCTCTACTAAATTTCTGCTCTCTGTCCCCCGGTTTAAGAAAAAGAAATCCGGGGGCATGAAATTCAGGGTCCTTGCCCCTACTTTTTGGAACTCTGTCCCCTTCCATATCAGATCCATCCCCTCCTATTCTGATTTCCGCAGAGCACTTAAGACTTTTCTTTTCTCCCGCACTTTTCCATCCTAGCACCTTGCTTCCCCTATTACTCACCTCTGGCTAAGCGTCCTCCTAGCGCCATGAAACCGCATGGTATAAGTGCACTATACAAATTGCTGTAAATTCAAATTAAATTCAATGGGTAATAGCTAATGACTCCCAACATGGGGTGGTAAGCTAGTTGGAACACAGGTAGGGTTACCTTGCACTTTGTGAATGTAAAAGAAAACCTTGTTGGAAAGTATGCACTGTCAACTTTCAGATAAAGTTTTCAAAAAAAGAAACTTTTTGTTTTAAACGAAGCACCGTTCCTGTTTAGGAAAATGGGCCATAGTTTAAATAGAGGTTTACTTTATTTAAATGTACTCAGAAAACATGGTGCTGTACTCACCACAGCATGTTATCGTCTTTGTAATGGCATCCAATCATAGTGAGTCGCAATTTGTGACCTGACTCACTTATATTAGTTAAGGACCTCTAATTGTGACCTATTCTGCTTTAGAATTTTGGAAACCTTTGGCAGTGGTTGCAGATATAATGGTCACAATTTGTGACTGGTATTTTGTTACCAAAGGTTTGATTGTTTTGCCCAAAGCTCCTTTGGATGCTCAGCTCTTCTAGAAATGTGGTCATTCGTGATTGTCATGTTGCAAATTGAATCTGCAAATTGGTACCACAATTGCAAAGCTCTAATGCCTTTCAACAATTTTATTATCAGGTTAATTTGCACTTCAATAGATGGTATGATTGTTACCTTTACCCTATTATATATTTTCACTTCACCCATTTAGTAATGCACATTATATATCTAGTCAAATTGCTTATTCAAGATGTCATTCATGCTGTAATTGTTTTAGGTCAAATACAAAATTGTATAATTACTATTTTTGTATGTTACTCCCTTTATGTGGTAATTAACCCAAAATAAACATTGTGCTAAACATTGTGCTAATGGTTTATTTTATTGTGCTGTTATGACCTCCTAGAGGACTAATGCATTGTCCTTTGCTCTACTATGACTTGGTTTTACTCCATATATATATATACAGTTGTTTGATGGTATGGTTTGAACTTTTTAGGTTGTGATTAAATAATTTATGCTATTATATTGTTATGTTCCCCCAATGTATAAAGGCAATGATATCTAGTGGTAGTGTACTCTGGGTATTGTGATACCATAAGGTTATTAGAGTGGCATCAATCATTGCTGGTGCATGTAAAACACACATTACATTGAATGTTTTGGAAGACATATTTTTAGGCTCAATGAGAGTGAGCGCAGATGGTCCTTTTATACTTTAATCAATGGGAACTTGCATTTTCCTGCATTTCATTTATATCATTCAGTTGGTTTCTGTGATGGTATCATCTGACAGAGATGCCCATTCTGTTTTTAGTCAGACAACGGTAAGGGTAAGGGTGTGCAGTGCATGGACCTTATATAGTGATATCTTTGTGGGGCTGATGAGTCGTCTGTTTCTGGGTAAGTTGTTTAAATTGGGTATTTCAATTCTGCTGAATGAGGGCATTGTTTGCTATCATGCTATTGTACTAACCATCGTGTGTGTATTTAGCGATTTACCTTTGCTGAGTTACGCTGATCTGTAGGAGCAGTCTCACAACGCAGATTCTCTGTGACAATCCTACCACCTGTGGAAACTTTAATGGGGTATGACTGGGTGTTGTTCTCTTGCATGATCTTCCTTACTTTAATCTGACCTCCTTTATTGAGGAGTACTTCAATCTAGGCAGCGGGTGGGTTTGGTGGCTTCTTTGTAGTGAATTGGGTTGGATCTTCTTAAACTCGTTTGGCTCTTTGATGCAGGCTACCACAGGTTTCATGTGTATAGTATTTAAATCCTGTTGCCTATTTGTTGTGTGTTTCTGCTGGATGACAAATGAGGTGTAACCATCAGCATTCCATACTCATCTTTAATGGATGGATTTGTGTTGATTTGAAAGTTCAGTAGGCAGTAATTGATGTGGGTTGGGTAGTTGGAGACTACCACCTGTGTGGGTAATTAAGCTGGCTAAAAAGTGACGGCTAGTAATATGCTGAAGTGTAGAATAAAGTCTTTTTTTTAGAACTGAGATGGGTTTTATTAGGGAAAGCTTTGGGTTTGGTCTGAACAAGAGTGTTCCCCAGAACTTTCTAAAAGCTTGTATGCAAAACACAAGCAGGTAGATTTAGCAAGATTTTTCTTTGGGGTTGCATCACCCTTGTGACACAGCTATGACACAAAATATTTTTTTTTATTTACTAGGTTTAGTAAAAATAAAGTAACAGAAAGCAGCGCATGACATTAGAAAGGTGCTCCATAAGTGGAGCATGGCATTTCAGGTTTAAAAAGACCTGTAAACCTACTTTTCAGCCCAGAAATACATAAAAATGCTATGCCCTCCACAGTGAGGCTTAACCAGGAGAAATATCTTTACTTATCCTTGTGATTTCCTATTTGCACGTGTGCCATATTTTTCAGCACACTTAGAAAGAGGAGAATGTTGTTAAGGATTGTTTTTGTGCAGGAAGGTACTATCACTAGCTATCAGAAACGGTCCATATCTTAGTCAATGAGGTGCTTTTTTGCTGTTCCCCTTTCACCCAGCACAGCAACATTGCTTGCTGCCTAGTATTGTTTGAAAACATAGTAATTCTGCTCTCAGCTGTTTTAAAACTGTTCCTAAAAGTTTTGTGATCTATCTCAACAAGTGTTTCTATCTACTTCCATTTATGGTCTCACGCAGAGTGAGATGCCAGGACTCAAACTTCTTTGTTGACATGATCTTTTATTTTACTGCTCATGCATCCACATTGCGTTTAATATATTTGTGTATTAATGTAGCTGAAAGCACATTTTTTATTCAGAAACACATGCCATATTTAGCATTGATTGTACAACATATTGGGCAGACGTACTAAGATTTTGCATCTTGGTAGCTAACCGCGGCCCCTGCAGGTAACAGCGGTGGGGCTGGGTGGGGGGGATTTCAAGGGACGATGTAGAAGAAAAATTAAATAAATAATATATTTTCCGTCTGCATCGTCCGTTAAACCCCCCTCCCCCACCGGGCCCCAATATCCTACCGCTGTTAGGTGGACAGGCTGAGGCTGCGGCTCGGGTAGCATCGCTTTTATGGCATGGCGCGACACAAAATTCTTTTTGCTATTTATTAAGCCAAACAAATTTACTTTGCATCTGGGAGGCGTTTCATGGGTGGAGCATGCATCCAACCATGGATTTTGACTAAATCCCAGAATTATTATGGTCAGTAAACCTTGGATTGCGCAACGGGCCCCCAAACTCAATCGCCGCCAGCATCGTCGCCATGGAAAGGCCTTTGTTTACCCACATCCTAATTTGGTTTTGGTGGACAGTGCCTGCTAGGCACCGCCACCATTTTAGGTGCCCTGCACCCTTCACCAGCCAATCAGGATGATTGCCTTTGGCGGTGACGCGGAGGACAGACTTTGTGTCTGCCGCAGCACCCACCGCTATCCTAATTGGGCAGTGGGTAAAATGCTTAGTGATGGCGGAAGGACCACCACTGCCGGCCAGGCCGTGGTGGTACTTCTGCCATCGTAATGACCCCCAAGACACTAAATCACATCTGTGTCTGGAAATGGATTTAAAAAAAGAGTTTGAGAATTTCAAAATGTCTCCCAAAATTGACAAGCTGCAGCTGTACATCAGTGTTGGGAAGCTCAGTACAACTTCTGCCTGTAGTGACCAGGACTGGGCAGCCAGTTCTGCTTCCTTCTTGCTGGGTGGAAGAACATCACGCAGGAGAATCAAGACCTCTTGCCCTGGAGCCAGGTCCACAAGCACCTGTGTGCTTACTGACACCATAGGACCCTGTGAGAAGGAGGAGTATCAAGGCCTCTTACCCTGGAGCCAGGGGCACCAGCATGTGCCTTCCAGTACCAGAGGAACATGTGAGTAGGAGGAGAATGTCTGAAGGGAGCGTGGTTCAGTGAGGATCCTGTTGAGTGGGTCCCTGAAGCAGAGTGTGGGAATCTGGCTCACATCAAGACCACCACACAGATCGGGCTTTCCACTCACGTACTTTTGTCAGTAACCTTCGTATGACGGGTCTGGCTGCATTGTTGCGGCTGAAGCAGTCTGTTGCCCTGTACAGTGTTATGGCCAAGAGGGACCGTTGCCCTGCCTGTTGTTATTCATGACCCGGAATGCCAATGAAGAGTGAGGGCTATGGCTTTGGTGCACCATTGTGCATCCTTGTGGACATTGTTGTGGGCCATCTCCCTGTGCAATTCTGTGACCAGGAGAGCCATCACCTTACGTGGTGCTGTTTGTGACCCCCATATGTCAGCTGGTGGGCTGCAGTGAAGAGAGAGGCTGGTTGTCCTGGGGCAGGGTGTGACAGTGAAGCATAACCTGTTCCTACAGTTGCAATTACAGCATTACCTCAACCACCAGAACCACTAGAGGCCAGCCAGCCGACTCAGGAAGACTTACCGTATGACCAGCACAGTGCTGTCGACGCCTGCCACCTACTCCACAGCATCCAGACTTCGACTCACAGTCAGACCACTGGCATGCACCAGGGCTTTCTGTATAATAACTCCAGCGGGATGAGTAAGAGTGCTTTCCATAAATTATTGTTTGTGAGCCATATAGGTTTACCAGTAAAATTGCATTTCTGTTGCAAATTTAGTGCCCATTTCTAAAGGCCTTTTCAATTCAAAATGTATTTGCTGTAAATAACACTATGCTATTGCTCTATGGATTAGTTATATTTTTGAGACAATGTGCCCCCAACATGCACCACTAGGAACACACTCTTGCCATTTTCTTACTGTAGGGTGTGGCTCATTTGCTACATGTGTTCCTTGTGTGACCCCTGACTTTTTAACACTCCCTAAGAAGTCATGGATGTAACAATGATGGCAGCACCCATCACAATGAAAATTGTTTCAGCACCTTCGCAATTAGAGGAAATAGCTGAGCCAATCTATAGAGAATAGCTGAACCAATCTAGCATCTCTTTTGAGCACCAGTGACCTCAGAACATTGGCCCCTTGGTGAAGTCACAAGCAAACCCAAATTAACCTGTGCTTTTAACCCTCTTGTAGCTTGCCACAAAAGCAGTGAAGCTTAACCTATAGGCAGTGTGTAAAGTCTGTATGCAGAACTTCAATCAGCAAGCAAGTGAAAGCACAACACAAGAAAAATCCCACTCACATTTTGAAAAATAGTGTAAAATGTAAGAAATGATTTGACAACCAAACAACAAAAATACATTTAGTAAAACTGGAGATCGGCAGTATTAAAGATGTAGGTAGATATAGTGCTTAAAAGCACAAAGCGCCAACTGACGTTCTCTTGACATGCCAGACCAGGACATAGTCACAAGTTCAGGCTGTAAGCAATGGAGCACAGGCCAGGAAAAGAGACCAAGTGAGGCTAGCTAAACAAAGTACCTTGAATCTTTGTTGGGGAGTGATGTGAGGTACCGTGCTGAGGATGTGTTGCACAGCAGACGTTCCAATGAAGCTGTCGATTGGCTTGTGATGCGAGGTCCTGCATCGTCATCGAGGATGCTGTCAATGAAGTCTTGCGTTTGGGGATGTTTGGGGATGTTTCAGACAGCTATGGTTCCGAGGAGCTGCTAGCATCGTGGAGCAGCATTTAAAATGTGGAGATGTGTCATGCTGCATTTGTTCTTCCCAAGAGACCACAGCTGGGCAGGCAGAGCACCTTTAGGCCCATTTCCAAGAGTCCAGAAATGGGGTGGCCCGGTGCCGGGTTCAGGGTGGTTGGAGCTATCTCTGAAAATTTGATCAGGAGGCCAGCCAGCTAGCCCTTGGAGTCACTCTGGTGGTCCTGGATATAAGATGCACGTCTGGTCCTTTTCACTTAGACATCAGGGCAGCAAGACAGAAGAGTAGCAGTCCACATTGCAGCAGAGCAGCACATCAATCCTTTTGAGCCTTCCAGAGCCCCAGAGGAGTATTAACGAGTTGTGTCTGAGGGTCCAATATTTGGTGCCAGCTTTGAAATAGCCGAATGGTCTGGAGGTTTCAAACCCCAGCGGTATTGGAATTTCATTCCTCCTGCCCCAGTTTGTCTGGGGACACAAAATACTATTGTAAAACCCTTTATGAGTGTGCTCAGTCAGTGCCTTTGTGATGCACATGTGTAACAGGTGACAGCTCCTCTCCCCTATCAAGTCAGTGATAGTCCATCCTACTAACACCTATTCTCCCTTTGTCTGGGAGTAATACACAAAGATCAAATGCCAGCTGCACCCAGTGCTTAATGTGAGCCATTGGTATCCAGTGCGTAGCATCAGCACTTTATCATCAACTCCGGCGCTTCTCATGAGCACCAGTTAATTTATGATAAGCATTGGGAGATTAAATGATTTTCTCAGAAGCACAGGATGCTGAGCTGATGGCGAGTTTCAATCCTTGTTCCCAAGCTCCGAAATCGGCAACTCTGGCTGTTACACCACATCCCCTTCCCCACTTTAATGGTTAGTAGTTCTGTTTTAGGTGGTGCTAACAGGAGAAATGGGCTGGTGCAAGATGCCTCCCTACTAGAACTGCAGCACTTATTTTTTTCAAAAATTAACCACTGGTTGCACCTAATAATTTGATCAAGGATACAGATTGCAGGCACCAAATGGCTGGAACTAGAACATGTTAACTTTCTAAAAGTGAAATTTTAAGAATTGTGGCTTAAAATTTTACTTTCACCATTAAAGAGGATTTTAAATTACAATTCTTTAGATACCAAACTTGATATTCCTACCTGACCCCAATTGAAAGTTATCACTTATTAAATGTAATAAGGTAACTAAATGTTAATCCATGCGTAAGGTAGGCCTTGCAGCAGTAACAAATTCACTTAAGAATTTTTGACCAGGTCATGTAAAAGATAAAAGTACATATCCAACCTTTTTGAATACACTGCTCCCTGCCCCATGGGCTGCTTAGAGCCTACCCTAGGGATGACATATATGTATTAAAAAGGAATGTTTAGGCCTGGCAAAATGTTCATTTTACCAGTTGACATGGTAGTTTAAAACTGCATTCACTGGCTGCAATCGCAAGCCTGAGACATGTTTAAATGACTTCTTAAGTCAGTGACGCAATAAGTGCTACTGGCCCACTAGCAGTAATTCATTTACAGGCCCTGAGTACAGGTAGTTCCACCTTTGTAAGGACTCCCAATTAAATTAAATGTGTTAATGGGGAGTGAGGCAATCTTATCATGTTTTAGGCAGTGAGCACATGCACTTTAACACTGGTGAGCAGTGGTAAAGGGCACAGAGTCCCAAGGCCAACAAAACAGAGATAAGCAAAAATGGCATAATATGGCAAACACTTTGGGGGAAGAATACCCTAAGGCTGACAGGTCAAAGACAAAGGCAGCAGTTTCTGCCCCTCTATCCACATACTTGTAGGACCAGGTACTTGCCAACCCCTTATTAGGGAATTAGTGATTGGTAGGTGATCCAGTCACAATTATCAAAGCAATATGCACAACTCAGTGGCCCACTACAATGACACAATGGTCAAGAGAAATTAGATCAGCAAAAATATCGACAACCAAGAGAAGCATAAAACACTTACCATAATGTTGGTATCATCCTATCATTTTTTATTTATTTTACATCCAGATCGTGGTCTGAGGAGGGAATATTATTTTGTCTTTACTGTTGCCTCCGTTTGCTCATGAGTTCATGGCTTAATGATATAGAAGCCACTTGCGTCCTGAAGTTAGCTTTCTTTCCGGGTACCAGAGCATAGCCTGGATAAGGGCACTTTCTTTCCCTTGTGTTTATTTCTACCTCTATAGATACATACATACATTTTCTGCAATGCTTAGATTTGCTGTTTATGAGCTCTGTAGATTAAAAGTGTAATTATAACTTAAATTAATGGTCCTCAATTTCTCAGCTTTGAAAGGATGAAATCAGAGCTGATCTTAACATAATTCCCTCAGACCACACAGACGTCAGCAGCAAGCACTTCACTCTTTGTAGAACCTTGACAAGTTGCTGCTTGCAAGTAGGCAAAAAAAGTGAACTATAAGGCTTAAATTGGGAATCATAAATAAAATAGGGGGGATTTGGGGTCTTCTTGGTATTGAAACATTAGACGTAATTTTGAGGGCCCTTAATATAAGAAGTACAAGACTTTATTTGAATGAGTTTGAGAGATAATAGGAAAAAAGTTGAACAATTTAAGGGAGAGATCATAGCAAGCCTGACTTTCAAAGATGTTGCTTGCCTACATTGATGCCACACTTTAACATCCTTTTCTCATTGAGAAACTTATTGTCGCCACTTTCTCTCTATTCCAACAGTGGTAGATCTCAGCGTGAAGATCTTAGCCAGACTGTTGTTTTGTACCACTTTCTGATAAGGTGAGGCAAATATCTAACATTTGTTAAACCCACTGAGTGATTGAAAGTTGAACGGGCATGGGCCCCAGATGCAACTTATAGGCAGTAAGAATTTTTTGTTACCTTGGATGGATAGTGGTTGTAGGAGGAAGCAATAATAAGTCAGTTTTCAAAATCTGGAGTGCTTATGGTTTTCCTCTGATTACAAGTGATTTATATATTTTTTAAAGCATAGTGTTATGCAATGCTGGTCGGACTATCAATCACACGATGTTGTGACTGCAAAATCTCCTCACAGTCTTAGGGTCTATTTATGACTAAGTCACACAGTATACTCGCCGTGTCTGCCTAGTGGGAGCGGCTTCACATTCGGTGAAGAGCCAACACGCTCCTGGGTGTGGCATAGTGCGTTGGTTTGTGCCTGGAGCCGACCGGAGGACTGCGAGGACCAGCAGCCCTAGCTGAGTCAGCTGGTGCCTCTTCCCCCGGCGGCCACGCCCCCTCCCTCACGGACATAAGAACACCTGTGCTGAAACATCGAGTGGGTGCTTCTGGCGCTGCTGCCCTTGTGGAGTGAAATAGGCGCTGAGACATTCCTGGAACCAAGACCAGTGCTACCTTTCGCGACACCCGCTTCGCGGGTGCCGCTCATTTGTATACTCGCCGTGTCTGCCTAGTGGGAGCGGCTTCACATTCGGTGAAGAGCCAACACGCTCCTGGGTGTGGCATAGTGCGTTGGTTTGTGCCTGGAGCCGACCGGAGGACTGCGAGGACCAGCAGCCCTAGCTGAGTCAGCTGGTGCCTCTTCCCCCGGCGGCCACGCCCCCTCCCTCACGGACATAAGAACACCTGTGCTGAAACATCGAGTGGGTGCTTCTGGCGCTGCTGCCCTTGTGGAGTGAAATAGGCGCTGAGACATTCCTGGAACCAAGACCAGTGCTACCTTTCGCGACACCCGCTTCGCGGGTGCCGCTCATTTGTATACTCGCCGTGTCTGCCTAGTGGGAGCGGCTTCACATTCGGTGAAGAGCCAACACGCTCCTGGGTGTGGCATAGTGCGTTGGTTTGTGCCTGGAGCCGACCGGAGGACTGCGAGGACCAGCAGCCCTAGCTGAGTCAGCTGGTGCCTCTTCCCCCGGCGGCCACGCCCCCTCCCTCACGGACATAAGAACACCTGTGCTGAAACATCGAGTGGGTGCTTCTGGCGCTGCTGCCCTTGTGGAGTGAAATAGGCGCTGAGACATTCCTGGAACCAAGACCAGTGCTACCTTTCGCGACACCCGCTTCGCGGGTGCCGCTCATTTGTATACTCGCCGTGTCTGCCTAGTGGGAGCGGCTTCACATTCGGTGAAGAGCCAACACGCTCCTGGGTGTGGCATAGTGCGTTGGTTTGTGCCTGGAGCCGACCGGAGGACTGCGAGGACCAGCAGCCCTAGCTGAGTCAGCTGGTGCCTCTTCCCCCGGCGGCCACGCCCCCTGCCTTGGTTCATTTAATCCACCCAAGCTTAACCGCGACGCGGGACGCGCGCGGGGCGGAGCTCGGGGCGAAGACCGGGCAAAGAGCGGGCCGTTTGAGGCCGTTCGAGGTCGGGAGAGTCCGGTCCGGGCCCCCGCTCTTTGCCTGTCCCACCAAGACCTCGGACACCCTGAACAATGTGCACACGGGAAACAAGAAGTAAAACATCTTCCCTTGCTGCAGCTGGAGTGACCAAAGGCCCAATCGACACTTACTTCGCCAAGGCTGGTTCGCTCCTGATTGAGGAGATCCAAGTTCTGGAGCGAAGAATTTCCCAAGAAATTGACTGGGTAAGGAGATCGTCCATGGGCCCAATGGCACTAGCTAAAACACCTGAAAATAGTGCAGACAGGCCCACCTTGATAAGCTCCGATCAAACATCATTCCACCCTACGGATACACCAATAAATAGCCCAGAAATCACCATTGATGTTCCAAGTGACTTAGAGGACATGAGCCTAATGGTGCTTCCCAATATACAACCTATACCACCACAGAACACCGAGATAGCTCTAACCGCAGATTCCAATAGTGTTAACAACAAGGGAGCCAGAGAGGGAGCAATCCCCAAGAAAAAGCAAGGGCCACAAAACCAAGAAGAACCTAGGTCTAAAACCCCCAAATCTAAACAATCTAGAGGAAAGGGGAGGAAATCAAATGCCCTACCCGCAACGGGGGTTAGGCCCGGAATTTCAACCACTCCCAGACCACCCACATCAATCCCACCCCTACAACCTAGTGATAAGCCCCCATTAGACACCTCCTCGGATGACATTACTCTGGAGGATATAGGCTCATTGCTCAGGTCCTTACTAAGCCCACTAGAGGCAAGACTGATAAAGATCGAAGCAAGACTAGTGAGCATTGAAAAGGCAACGGTGCAACTCGCTGATGCCAGGAAAACCGACAGCAATACCACTAAGTCATTAACGGAGGGCACAGGCTCTAATTCGGCTAAAAACAATAACTTGCAGGTTGCATCAAACCCCAAACCATTAGACCCAAAAATTAGACCCACACAACCCGCAAAAAACAGTGTATTAAAACCTACTGTCACACTTACTGTCCCGACACCCTCACAGCAGTCTAATTCTACTACTCCCAAACCGACCTCTACATCAAAATCGGTCCCAACTCCCCTGAACAAGACCAAGGACAACCCCCCACTTGAGGGAGAGAAGCCACACATTAAAAGAAAACTACAGTTTGTAAACCTCCCACCAGAAGCCGCCCCCTACACTGTAGTTTTGGCTGGGGTACCTGAACTTGACCCACCCACATTTGAATCTTATACTTCACTCAAGAATAAAGTAATAAACTGGCTCTCGGTTAACAGACCACTACCGAGAGGCACTGTGAGTGACATATCCACGACAAAGAGAGTGGCATGGGTGGGGCATACCAGGAAGTCTATCAGAGGAGATTGTATCTTGGTCTCTTTTAGAGACCCTAACACAGCTGCATATATTTGCTCCTGTGTTACTGATGAGGACTTCGGTAATACCATCCAAACACTTCCCCTTTCATTTTTCTACCCCTCCAATCTTTATGACTCTGAGGATCATAGGTGGGGGCACCACCAAGAGTTACTGGAGGGTTGGGAAACTTGTCACAGAGATATTAACACCTATCCTCCATATAGGGGGAGACCTACTGAGTATATCTCTGGCTACGGGGATGAGGAGGGGTGGGAAACTGTCACCAGGAGGAGGAGGGGGGGAAGAGGTCATAGGAGGGGAATACCTGGACCATATAGAACGCACTACCCTGCCTATCTACCAACCCAGAATCGATACAGCCACTTAGATATGGTAGATTGACAGAGGGCGGGAGAGGGGAATGCTGCTTCTCCAACCTCCCCTATTACCACCAATACACCCGTAGTTTCCTTATGTGATACAAATTCACATACTTGGACGGGCTCATTAACAACAAGTCTGGGTGAATTGACCCAGACGCAAACTATGGTGAACCCTCCCTCACCCATTGCCATTTGTTCACTGGACTTCACACATTCATCTTCGAGCCAAAGGGCTCACTCTGACCCAATTGATATTGTTGTGAGTCCGTTGCGAACCCAAGCATCACACATAACAGCACTTTCGTGGAATGTAGCAGGGCTCGCTAGTAAATTAGATTGTCTAGAATGGGCTTCCTACATCAGATCTAAGAACTTAATACTCCTGCAAGAAACCTGGGCGCGAGAAGCAATAGATTTAACTGGCTTTGCTTCCTTTTCCAAAATAGCCAGGTGGGGGGGAAAGGGGAGACCATCTGGGGGACTAATGATAGGGGTAGCAACGGACCTAGGTTGCCAAGCCTCTGATATAGAGACTGCTTCCGATGATCTGTTGGCTGTTCTACTAGAGTGGCCGGACACAACAAAATTACTAATCATTAACATCTACTCTAGGCCGACCCAAATGCAAAAAGAGTCGCCTACCATAGAAGAGCTAGCTAGATTCCTAGAGGGCGTGCCGTGTGATCTCGCCTGTCTGGTCGGGGGCGATTTTAACTCCCATTATGAACCCCTGCCCGGACTACGCGACGGTCCCTCCCTAGATGAGGATTCCTGCTGGCTCATACCCGAGACGGCGGCGCCACCACCTAGGGCTTGGACTCCCCTTGCCCTACAAATAAATGCCCTTACCCTTAATTTCGGTTTTAGGGCATGCAATGGCCGTTGTACCTCGGACATACCCTGCAACCCGACCTACAACAAACCTGGCAGTGAATCTAGACTTGACTACATTATGGTCAAAACTTCTATGTGGCCAGCAATAGTTGATTTTAAAGTGTGCCCAAGAAACGATAGTGACCATAACTCCTTGGAACTAACTTACTGCCTTCCCGGCTGTAAGGATATATCACAGGGATCTGGGAGGGAAAAATCTGGTCTCCTACTCGAAACCAACCGTAGGAAAGTGAAGTGGGAGAAGCTAGTCACTAGCACGGACAAACTTCCCCGCCTCTATGAAAGGCTAGTCCCCTTACTAGAGAGTGCCTTTGATCTGGGCACTAAATACCCAGACGAAGACACCAAAGGGGAGCTGGCAAAAATTCACAAAACTATCACTGATTCCCCGGAACAAGATCTGTTCACAACTTCTATGAAAAGGAAGGGCTTTAAGCCAAAGACCTCGTGGTATAACGCTACATGTAGGAGGGCAAAGGCTCACTTGCTTTCTGCAATAAAGGGACGCCTTAGCAGCAAAGAAATTCGCGAGAGAAGAAACAAATACAAATCCCTCCTAGTGAATGCCAAGGCGGAATGGGACCACGACTATTGGGAGAATCTCGTGAAGGCTCTATCAACCAGAGACTCACGTAAATTTTGGCGGGTAGTAGCTAATGGCACGGGTGAGTTACCATCGGCAATAGAACCCAATATAGCCGCCTCAGTGTGGCAGGCCCACTTTGAAGCACTTTATGCAGAGAGAAGTCAGGATTCTAGTATTACGAGTCTCTTGCCCGCACCCACCCCCTCGGGGGCTGCGTTCACTGAGAAGGAGGTGAGGGAGGCCATCAATGGTCTAGCTGCCGGTAAAGCCCCGGGATTGGATGGGGTCCCGGGGGACCTGTTCAAACAAGAACCAGGGATTTGGGCACCCTACCTCACACTAATATTTAACGCCATCCAGGAGGGTATGACAGTGCCCGATACTTGGACGGGAGCAGAGGTAGTCCCAATCCTTAAAAAGGGATCCCCCCTGCTCCCGTCCAACTATCGGCCAATCAGTCTGATAGACATCTCCCAAAAACTTTTTGGCAGATTGATCCTAAATCGTCTGCAAGCATGGATTCAAGAAAGGGAGATTCTGTCCCCATACCAGGCAGGATTCCGGGAGGGAGTATCCACCATAGACCAAATATTTAGGTTACACCTGCTCTACTGGAGAACAGCGATAATCGAAGGCGGTAGTCTCTATACCATCTTTGTAGACCTACGTGCCGCCTTCGATTTGGTGCCCAGAGCCAGGCTGTGGAATGTCATGAAAGAACTCGATGTCCCCGCCGATATTTTGGCGATCCTGATAAGACTCCATACTAACAATTATGCCCGCGTTAGGTGTGGCCAAGGTGGGAAACTATCTGAGCGGTTCCCCGTTCGCAGAGGTGTAAGACAGGGTTGTGTACTTGCACCTACCCTGTTTTGCATCTTCGTGAACGGGGTAATTGCCCACCTTAACAGGATCGCCAACATAGACGCCCCCAAGTTGACCGGCAACAGGGTGCCTGCAATTATGTTTGCAGACGACACCCTGTTGCTGTCTAAATCCCCTATGGGGATTCAGCGCATTCTGGACGGCTTCCTTAACTTCTGCTCCGATCGGGGACTGGAAGTCAATCCCCAAAAAACAAAATTCATGATTTTAAATCCCAACACCCGGAATAGAACCCCCCCCAAGCTAGGCATGGTTACATTAGAACGAGTGCACAGCATTGAATACCTGGGGATTACTATAAATGAACACCTAACTTGGTCGGCTCACCAGGCCAAAGTGACCATCAAACTGGCACAGTTGGCGGGTGGCACTTTGCGCCTGGCTAACAAATCTAGTTTCCGACCTCTAACCCCAGTCATTCACATATACAAAACACAAGCCAGGGCAGGGGTCACCTACGGGGGAGAGATGTGGGGACACACCCAGTACCCTAAGTTACAGATCACGGAGAACAAGTTCCTGAGACAGGTAGCTGCCCTCCCCCAGAGCACTCCCCTACTACCACTCAGGTTGGACCTGGGAATTAGACCCATTACAGAGGAGCTAGGACTAAAACCCCTAAAATTCTGGAGGCGTTTGTGGTCCAGCCCAGATCTTGTAAACTATAGAGATGAACTACAAGAATTCCTGGAACTACGAAGTATAAAACGGATTCCTTGGTTGATTTACGTCAAGGGAATGTGCGAGGAAATGGGATTCCCGGAATTATGGATTGATCCTTTAAATTCCTGCACCAAGATCCCAAAAAAGACACTTGCGGACACCTACTACGCCATGATGCTCACCAGAGCCTCTAATGACATTCGCGAGGGGTCTCTGACAAATTCATTTTTGAAAATAAAAGATACTTATTCCCTTGAAAAAACACTAGATGAGATTTCCCCTGCACTAACCAGGAAACTGTTTTTACAATGGCGTTATGGATGCCTTCCTCTAGCTTCGTTTACAGCATCTTGGTCAGTCTGCTCCACTACATCAATTTGCCCAATGTGTGCACACCCCAAAGAGGACGACATGCACGCGGTCCTTTTCTGCAAAGGCTACGAGCGGAGCAGAAAATATTGGCTTGTCCCGATGCTTAGGAACTTGGGTTTTAGATCCCATCAAATTGCCTATAGAGTGCTAAAATCTGATCTCTCCCCCCCTATTGTCTTTGCACTGTCAAAATTTTTAACCTCCCTGTGGTTTACCCGTAGCCGAATGATGAAATGCCTACCATAATCGGACATTACCAGCGCCAGCCACCCATGTCTTATTTATATTTTTACTACTTTTAGAAATCTGGATCACACTATGTTTAATAAGTTTTTAAATGTATGTACTGTTTTTTATCTTTTATGATCTGTGATCGAAATAAAGATTAATGAAAAAAAAAAAAAAAAAAAAAAAAAAAAAAAGTGTAATTATAACTTAAATTAATGGTCCTCAATTTCTCAGCTTTGAAAGGATGAAATCAGAGCTGATCTTAACATAATTCCCTCAGACCACACAGACGTCAGCAGCAAGCACTTCACTCTTTGTAGAACCTTGACAAGTTGCTGCTTGCAAGTAGGCAAAAAAAGTGAACTATAAGGCTTAAATTGGGAATCATAAATAAAATAGGGGGGATTTGGGGTCTTCTTGGTATTGAAACATTAGACGTAATTTTGAGGGCCCTTAATATAAGAAGTACAAGACTTTATTTGAATGAGTTTGAGAGATAATAGGAAAAAAGTTGAACAATTTAAGGGAGAGATCATAGCAAGCCTGACTTTCAAAGATGTTGCTTGCCTACATTGATGCCACACTTTAACATCCTTTTCTCATTGAGAAACTTATTGTCGCCACTTTCTCTCTATTCCAACAGTGGTAGATCTCAGCGTGAAGATCTTAGCCAGACTGTTGTTTTGTACCACTTTCTGATAAGGTGAGGCAAATATCTAACATTTGTTAAACCCACTGAGTGATTGAAAGTTGAACGGGCATGGGCCCCAGATGCAACTTATAGGCAGTAAGAATTTTTTGTTACCTTGGATGGATAGTGGTTGTAGGAGGAAGCAATAATAAGTCAGTTTTCAAAATCTGGAGTGCTTATGGTTTTCCTCTGATTACAAGTGATTTATATATTTTTTAAAGCATAGTGTTATGCAATGCTGGTCGGACTATCAATCACACGATGTTGTGACTGCAAAATCTCCTCACAGTCTTAGGGTCTATTTATGACTAAGTCACACAGTGCAGCTCAGCAAGTCACCTTGCCGCCCGGCATGACAGGGAAAGAGCGGGAATGTGTCAATAAGGTGCATTCCCGCCTTTGTCCCTGCTCTGGTATCCTTATGGCTGCCCAGCACCAACTCAGGCAAGCTTGCATGATGGTGCAGGTGTGCCTGCGTTGAACGGAGGATTTTTTTGTACAGGAAGGATCACCTTTCTGCACAAAAGCATCCCTCTTACATAGAAAGAGGAAAAACGAGGAGAAATAAAGATATAGCTCCTTATTACCTCTCACCTGGGGAGGCGTATCTTTTTGGTGCATTCCCAGGTTTACCACACTTCCTGGTAAATATGGGAATGTGTCAAAAACCATGGGATTTGCATTGGAAGACCCATAAAACGTCCATGGAATCGCGTCCTTGCCACAGAGTAATGGGATGCAGCGATTAGCAGTGCGCTGCATTTTATGAAGCCATTCAGGGCCACGCAAGTTGGTCTTGCGTGACTACATAAAATTCATTTTGAAGTTGTGCCACTCTTGCACCATTCAATGCAAATGTTTTAAAGCAATTCCCGATGATTTAACGTGTATTGTGCCGTACATGTACTTATGCCAGTGGTTCTGCTAAAGAAAATTGGAAACAGATACTAAAAGCATAAAACTGCAAATGGTATTTATAATTAGCATTCTGTAAGTAATCATTTTGCTTTCAATAAACAGACGGTGCTGTTAAATGTAACTCCCAGCTGCATTATACTGTTGATTACATTCACCTAGATTGTACAATTTTAATGTGTCAGTCAACATACTTTAATTTTCCCCATCACAGTTTATTTCTCTGCTGCTTTTTATTTGTTGGTTTTGTTTGCTTTTCTAATTTCCCCATCAATGTGTGCTTTTCCAGATGCAGCGCTAACAGATAACTCCTGCCAACTACTTCCAAATACCTTTCACAGTCCCAAAACGAAAATGCCTTTATGGACCAGGGAGCATAATAGATCCCTTTAGTAAATCTTCGAGCAGAGGAAAGTGCTTTAGTACCACATTATGGACAGGCCAGAGCACATTTCAGGAAACCTGGCTGTTTTTACCTCCAAGGCATTAACAGGAAGCGAGCACTTGCTTTTCAAAATGACCAACCCTTTAACTAAACACTTTGGATCCCAGGCATGCACAAAAATGTTTCTTTTCATTTTTGTACTTGTGTGTGTCTGGTAATTAATTAGCAAGGATGCTTGCTCGTTTAAAAACGTGGCAAATGAATAGGCGTCTGCCATCCCCAATGTTCCTTCGCACCCACGTTGTGGCAAAGGCAAATGTTGCAGACTAGATTAGTGGCTTAGGCCACCAAATTACAACAAAGCCAGTTAGAGGTAATTGATTATGAGATGCAATTCAATGACAAGCACTTCTAAAAGAAAAATATTCTCAGTTTGTGGGTATCACTGAGAGTCACTGGGGGGTAACATGTGCTTTACTGTTGATTTCAGATGCACTTATTTTACATAAAATCATTTTTAAAGCCAGTCTAGGAGAGTTTGCCGACAGGAATTTCTACGTTCAGATTTCTGAACACATACTATATTAAAACCAAAACTCTATGTTCCAGAACGCTGTGTGATGTTGGCTAACACTATGCAGGGCAGAAAATGTAACGCATGGCCTGTGGGCACCTAGAACTTGTAGCTTGCATGGTTGAATATCAGCAATAAAGCTGGCAGGCTTCTAGTGCCACTCCTGACAAAACAGATGCAAATCACAATTTAACAATGTTTTTCTCTGCTGTTAAGAAGTAGATTCACACAGCTCTTGTCTCTGCGCCAAGTCTAGCCTGTGTAAATCGTAAATGTAAATTGATACTTGTATAGCGCACTACTCACCCGCAAGGGTCTCAAGGCACTTGTACGAATACCGCTGTGGAACCCGTCCTGGCTTTCCCTGTGAGGCGTCCACTCCTGGGCACCCCCAGGGTGAAGGCCAGGCATCCTTAGCGTTGGGGGGGCCGTTGTGGAGATTAAGCAAGCTATTGCCCAGAGTTGCAGAGTAGGACTCTATGATTAGAATAGGCACCGAGGCGAGAATTATCAGGTCCGTGGAATTTTGAGCTCAAGACCCGCCGAGGTGGGGAATTGAACCCTGGTCCCGGGCTAGACCTCTGCATCAGGGTCTGCTGCTCTAACCATTGAGCCACACTTCTCCTTCCTACTAAACCGAGGGAAGTACCAATACTTACTTACTTACCTGTAGAGAGCCATCTGGGCTCTTCTAAATATTGTTGCAGTGCACGCACTCCTCGGGCGAGCGTGTCCTGAGGGGTTAAATAAACAATGGAAAACAGCTCATGGTCTTCTGCCACAGATAGTCTAATGCAGTGGCATGGGCGTCCACAGAAATGTTTCCAGGGGGGGGCAACATTTTAACTTCAGCACTCGCCTTCCAGGGGGGGGCAACATTTTAACTTCCTCACTCGCCTTAAAGGCACGTTTAATGCAGACGGCCCATTGTCATTCTTTATGTGATGATCAGCAGCAGGCAGAATGACAATGGGCCTGTCCACAGTCTGCTCGAGGTCGGGGAGGGGCTGCTGCAGCCTGTAGAGTTCAAAGAGAACTGCCAGAGGCCCCAAGTGAGAGAACATTTAAACTCCTGGGGCTTCTCACAGGGGAACAGCCTGCTGTAATCTTTAACATTACAGACCAAAAGGAATGGGACCGGCGATCCAGGGGGGGGGGCAAGCGCACCCCCTTGCCCTCCCCTGCGGACACGCATGTGCAGTGGTGTGTCTCATTGAGCGCTGTGCTAGGCCCTGCAAAACCCATGCAGCGCCACCCCATAATTGGCGACGAGGCTGGTAGCAGACCCCCACATCGCTGCCGTACCTGCAATGGCTTCCGGGGCACCTGTGAGCCAACCCAGCGTGCATGCAGCTGCAACACCTCATCAGTCACTGACCTCTGGGCCTCCCCACATGACCGGCAACACTCCCCTCTGCAGCCTCCCCCATTGCCTGCCTTCGGACCAGCATCTCCGCCTACAAACTGCTGCGGACAACGGGTTGTGCAAGGCTGCGAGCGCTGAGGTGGCAAACAATGCCACATGCTGCATATGAGCGCACAGAGGCCCGTTCTCAAAAGCAAGAATCACGCACTAACAGCGCCCCCGCTTCAGACTGGTTGGCCTAGGTACTGCGGCCAACATGACCAGAGGAAATTGGTCTAAACAAAGGAAAAAAGGACATTTATTATACCAAGAGATTCAGGGCAGGATACAGTCACTAGATAAAGACTGCACATTGTGGGGGAGCGGACACCACAAGAATACAACTTGACAAACATCTAGGCCACGGCAAGCCAGACTGCCATGAGCACGCGACGACAGGCAGGTGCTGCGGGCTCGCAAGCAGATGCTGGGGAACAGGCAGGTGCTGCAGCGCACCCCACCCCCAAGTACACAGCCATACAGCAGACTCTCCTCTACCCCCGCCAAGGGAAATGGCAGACCCGGCAACGGTGGCCCAAGATGGAAGGCAGGGATAGGACACCTCAACCACTATTTCACCAGCACGGGGGAGATAGATGGAAAAGTAAAATGGTCACTGCTCATATACTATTGAGGGGCGGAGATCTACGGGCTCTTCGAAACATTTCCAAGCATTGGAAACGATGATGACTACGAGGCACCATTTTGCCCCCAGCTTAATCCGGATTCCGAGCGATTTCAACTGCGGCAAGCGAAGCAGTCCAACACTGAATCAGTGGACATGTTTACGCATGGCTAAGGAAGCTGGCAAGCATGTGTACTTTTGCTGATCAAAGAGAAGAGATACAGGCCCAGGTGATCTAGGGGTGTAGCTCAGTCCGCCTACATGAGCTGATCCTCCGTCAATGGGGGATACCATTGGAACATATACTCATTCTTGCTAGGTCCCATGAACTGTCTGACACTCATGCAGAAGAAATGGAGGCAGCCCTCAACAGATGCACCATAACATCTCACAACCCCAGGTACAACCAAGTCAAAGAACAAGAGTTGAGGCAATCCAATGATGCCCAGTTGAAACACGCACAAACACAAGACCGCAGATAGGCGGTGCATGCGGCAACGGCGGAAGGGAACACCCTCCAGCTGGCCCATGTTTCGTAAGAGGGAAGATCTGTACCTGCTGCGGGAAACCAAACCACTTTGCGAAAGTGTGCAGAAGCAGCAGGTTTCAACCAACCTACTCCAAATCACGTGGGACGACGCAGCAAATGTGTCAACTGTTGCTTCATGACACACAAGCCGAGGAAGAGGGTCCAACACAAGGGCACAGTTTCACTGTGGAAGACAATGATGCTAATGTGTTCGTCATATCTTTTGTGAGCCGGACAGACAAACTGAAGAGACCCCTACCCCAAGTGTTCCGTCAAAGTGGCCGGATCCACCGACAAAGCACTGATCGACACGGGGCGTCTGTAAATGTCATGGATTCAGAACCAGTATGACAGGCTATCTCCACGCCCTGCACAAACTCCAGAATATACACATATGGAGGGACTCATCCACTCCCTCTCAGAGGAGTGTTCGAAACAGAAGTCACCAGTGGCAGACACACCATTAAAGCCATGTTCCACATTACCGAAGAGAAGAAAGGGACTTTACTCAGCTGTCATACGGCAGAAGACCTGGGCTGGTTTTCTTTGCGAATCAAGTGCATGACTCCCATGCCGAAACCATCCTACAAGTATTCCCAAAACTGTTTGAGGAGTTAGGAAAACTCAAGAGGAAACAGTTCAAATTACATATCGACCCGACTGTCAGGCCGATGGCTCTGAGGCATAGGAGAGTGCAGTTCCATCTTCACCCAAAAGAGGAAGCAGAAGTGAAGAAACTGGAAGACCTCAATGTCATCAAGAAAGTATCTAAACCAACCCCATGGGTGTCGTCGCTCGTCATCGCACTGGTGCCAGAGATATGCGCCTCCCAAATCAGACAGTCAAGAGCGAATGGCACCTGACCCCCCACGATGGACGACATAGTGGCCTCAATGGAACCATGAGGTTAACTTGATTTGAACGCTGGATACCATCAGCTGGAACTGGAGCCAGAGAGCCGATACATCACCATATTCTCCACCCACGTGGGCCTTCAGAGGTGCAAAAGGCTGAGTTTCAGGGTGTCCCTGCAGCAGAGGTTTTCCAAAATGCCATCAAAGTAGCCCTGTCTGGGCTTCAAGACGTCATTAACCTTAGTGACGACATCCTGGTGTTCTCAAATACTTTAGAGGACCATCACAAACACCTGCGAGACACACTCCAACGTCTGGGGGACTGCAGCCTGACCCTCTACAGGGCAAAGTGGTCCTTCTGCCAAGAATCCATAGACTTCTTTGGGTATATATTCTCAAGGGATAGGGCTAAAAGTGGACCGCAGGAAAGTGGAAGCCATCAGGTCGGCAAGTACCCCCACCACGCCAAGTGATGTCCGTAGTTTTCTAGGTATGGCCACTTACTGCAGCCGGTTCATACCGAATCTCGCCTCACTGTCTGAGCTGCTGCCAGCCCTCACGTGCCGTGGAAGCACCTGGGAATGATCACTGCGGCTAACACCATGTTCCATGCCATCAAGACAACGCTGGTTGACAAGACGGTGATGGCCTACTTTCACCCAGGAAGGCGTAGCAAACTGGTAGTAGATGCCAGCCCCATCAGCCTCAGGCCAGTCCTTCCTCAAGAAAATACCAGAGACAGCTGGGCACCAGTTGCATAGGCCAGTTGAGAAACAAGATAAGTCCAGATTGAAAGAGAAGTTCTTGCTATCAGGTGGGCGTGGCAACATTTTCACCTGTATCTCTATGGGCAGAGTTCCAGGTGGTGACAGGCCACCCGCTGCTACTTCCCCTATTCGCAGGAACGTCGAGACTGGCACCCCCCCCCCCCCCAGAATAGAAAGATGGGCAGTATAACTACAAGCCTACAGATTTAAAGCCATATTCCATTCTGGAGCTCACAACCCAGATTATCTTTCGAAAGCACCCAAAAGTGACTGATGAGCAGCACACACCCCAAATGTAGAACGCATTGAAGCGTTCATCAGAATGATCACTCAGGTAGCCTGTCCCAAAGCTGTGACACTCAAAGAGATCGGGCTAGACACGACCAAGGACGTAACGCTGACAAGAGTCACGGATGCCTTGCAGACTAACGGCTGGGTCCGCTTGTTAGATGGTGTACAAGCACTCATCACAGAGTACCATCATGCACGACAACAACTGTGGAGAGTCCACAGCGAACTGAGCGAAGGAGAGAATGGGGTAAGTACAAGCCCAGAGAGAGGTGATAAATCGGAAGGCAAGTCTCGCTAGGGGCACTAGGATGCTATCGGTGAAAGTAGGAGACCATGTACCAGTCAAAGACAGACATCCAGGTTGGAAATTTTTAGACACCGTATGAGCCGGAGATGTGGAAAGTAATCCATTTTCGAGGGACAATGGTCTCTGCAAGAAGAGGCCTGCAAGTGGTCACCAGAAATGTGGCATTGTTCAAGAGAGCATATGAACACTGCACAGGCCCAGAAGGGTATAGAGACAAAATATAGAGTTTTAATTATCGACTAGACATAATATCGAGTAAAAAATATAGAATAGACAAAATAACGACTAGACATAATATAGACTACCAAAATATCGACTCGAAAATTTTAATATTGAATAGAATGGACATAATATAGAATCAAAAATATAGAATGGACATAATATCGACTAGACATAATATAGACAACAAAAATATCGAATTTAAGGTAAGTTAATATACATTTTTAATTTTTTTGTAATATAATTCTGTAGCGGGCTGTGGGTTTATAGGGGAATAGGGTGGGAAGTAATTTAATTATAATTAATTAAATATGTTAATTTATTTATTGGAATTTATTTAGAATTAATTGTAAATTAATTATTAATTGGTAATTAAGTACAATATAATTGGTAATTTATTGTGATTTATTAATTGATAAATATGTTTATTTTATTACATTATTTTCTGTAGTGAGTTGTGTGCTTACAGGGGAATAGCTTGGGAAGTAATTTAAATGTAAGTAATTACATTTTTTAAATATTTTTTTGTGTCTAATTTTTATTTATTTTTATATTGTAAATTAATTTATTGGTAATTGGTAAATAATTAGTATTAGTAGGTACATTTTATTATTATTAAATTTTTATTTGTAATTTTAATTGATTAATTAGTATGTTTTATAAAATTGTAAAATATTTTAATTATTTTGAGATTGGTATTAATATTTATGTTATTTATATTTATGTATGAAGTATTTACTTTCCCTACTATTGCACTCACTGGAGTGGGATTAGTAATTTTTACCCCTACGCTATCCAACGTTTTCCCTACTGTTGCACTCTCTGGAGTTGGAATAGTAATTTTTACCCCTACGCTATCCAACGCTTTCCCTACTATAGCACTCTCTAAAGTAGGAATAGTCATTTTTACCCCTACGCTATCCAACGCTTTCCCTACTGTTGCACTCACTGGAGTGGGAATAGTAATTTTTACTCCTACGCTATCCAATGCTTTCCCTACTGTTGCACTCACTGGAGTGGGAATAGTATTTTTTACTCCTACGCTATCCAACGCTTTCCCTACTGTTGCACTCTCTAGAGTTGGAATAGTAATTTTTACCCCTACGCTATCCAACGCTTTCCCTACTGTTGCACTCTCTGGAGTTGGAATAGTAATTTTTACCCCTACGCTATCCAACGCTTTCCCTACTATTGCACTCTCTAAAGTAGGAATAGTCATTTTTACCCCTACGCTATCCAACACTTTCCCTACTGTTGCACTCACTGGAGTGGGAATGGTAACTTTTACTCCTACGCTATCCAATGCTTTCCCTACTGTTGCACTCACTGGAGTGGGAATAGTATTTTTTACTCCTACGCTATCCAACGCTTTCCCTACTGTTGCACTATCTAGAGTTGGAATAGTAATTTTTACCCCTACGCTATCCAACGCTTTCCCTACTGTTGCACTCTCTGGAGTGTGAATAGTAAATTTAACCCTCTCGCTATCCTACGGAAAAAATATTGTATGTGTATTGTTGAAAATATGTGTATATATATATATATATATATATATATATATATATATATATATATATATATATATATATATATATATATATATATATATTTCATTCTAAATCCCTTGCGCTCAGGATATGCACACGACGATGCTTCCACCACGTTCATGGTCCTTGTCAGCCTCGTAGCAATTTTCTTCCCCTCTGTCCATATTAACAATGATGCTCGACGCGTTTCGAGGCAACCGCCTCTTCATTATGAGTTTTGCACAAAGACACGGAAGACTCGCCTGGTTAATCACTCTATTTAATTGATTCGAATGGCTCCGCCCACAATGGGCTTGGCTTGCAGTAAACGCCATGCATGCTGGTTCTAGCAGTTCAGGTGAGTTTTTTCGTAACTCCTGTAGTAGGCTCCTTGTCCCTGTGCACATTAAAACTTTTGTGATCTCCTATAGTAGGTTGGCGCTTTGGGGATGCGCGTTATTATGCCCAAGGAAACATCGTGCCACAGAAAGGAATCCTGCCTTCCCCAGCCCTTCAGTCTGAAGTGGTGCACTTCCTGTTATCGCGGCTCGGGCAGCCGTGTTCCAATGTTTCATTCTAAAGCCCTTGCGCTCAGGATATGCACGCGACGATGCTTCCACCACGTTCATGGTCCTTGTCAGCCTCGTAGCAATTTGCTTCCCCTCTGTCCACATTAACAATGATACTCGACGCGTTTCGAGGCAACCGCCTCTTCATCATGAGTTTTGCACAAAGACACGGAAGACTCGCCTGGTTAATCACTCTATTTAATTGATTCGAATTACTCCGCCCACACACACATATATATATATATATATATATATATATATATATATATATATATATATATATATATATATATATATATATATATATATATATATATATATATATATATATATATAAATATATATATATATGTTTTAAAATTATTTATTATTCTTTTTTTAAAGTTACATTAATTATTTATTAATTTTAACTTTATTTAAGTATTTTAAGTGTGTTTAAAATAGTTATATTTATTATTATATTTCTTTTAAATTACTTTTAAGATATTTTAAAAAAACGATATTTTGACTGTATATATTTTTTCCTATCAATATTTTGGAGTCGATATTTTTGTACTTACCTGTTTATAGATAGGAAGTCGATATTCTGGCATTCTATATTTTTACCTCGATATTTTTGCAAGTCGATATTTTGACTGTCGATATTATGTCAGTGATCCGCCCAGAAGAAGTCGATGAGTCAGAAGAGACTGGTGATCACCTCAACAACAGTCCACAAGGATCACCAATTCCGGATCAAGCCCTGTACAGGCCCAAAGCAAGTGCGGCTGCGCCGCCCCCTGAGAATCTTAACAATTACACCACGACCACACCTGTTCCAAGCACACAGGCCAAAGCAGGGGCCAATTACAAATCCCGGAGTCAGAAGTATGATCCCCAGCCGAACCCTGCGCCAAGCCAAAGATTCAGAGACTTTGTGTGCACATCCCCCTGAGGGTACGACAGGTGATGGACATGTGCTAAAGAAAAGGAAGGATGTAGAGAGCCATAAAGGCTCTTCTAAACATTGTTGCAGTGCACGCACTCCTCGAAGAGGGCGCATCACAAAGGGTTAAATAAACAACGGAAGACTGCGCGACTACCTTCCGCCACAGATAGTCTAATGCAGTGGTGTGTCTTTCATTGAGCACTGCACTTAGCCCTGCACAACCCTGTCTGCGCCGCGTTACATTACCTACATATATTTACTTTCATTATATTTTGGTCTCATTGTTGTGACCTTCCAAATGTTTTCTACTTGATATTCCTGTGGAATTCCTAAAGAAAGAAATTAAATTGATACACGCACCACCGTGATTCCATGTCGGTAAAACTTCTATATCTGGATCCTGAGAGTGCTTTAGATTTTAAATAGCATAAGTGCTGGGTCCAAAACATGGCCCTTGAAAAATAGCAAGTCTAGTGGACTAATAACTCATTCTAGTTAAAGTGAACTATGCATCTGCTGATGCTGGTAAGAAGAATAACCGTTCCTTAATGTCCCTCAAATTGTGATCTTGCAGGGTATTGATGGTTAAAAAAATAGTTTGCTCTACACTGAGATGAAATGTCATGAAATTAGGTTAGAAAAACAAAAAAATAAGTAGTTACTTATGGCAGCATTCCAGCTTTCCCATCCATTGATTTTTGCTTACTGTGCTAGTCTAGACAGAGCCTTATACAATTCAGTATTGGTACTGCTCCAATAAAGCCAGTCCAGCTCAAACTGCCACACCTGTTCCATTAGATATGGGAACACAAGTAATTCCAAACTGATTTCAGCTTTTTGGGCGTCATCAGTGAGGTTCAGTTTGATTCCAATGGCAGTATGAGCACGGGAACCCACATGTGGGCATACCCGTTGTTGTATGTTTCTTGCATGGCCCATTGTGATTTTCTCTATGTTAGACTAATTGTGCACGTTGTAGGCCACTTTTATTTTGTACATGTTACTACATAACACGCTTGCCTTTGTGCCACACTATATTTTCACTCAAAACAGGCACATGTTTTCTAATGTTATTCTTTTCCTGGGATTTAGTCAGAGCACCCTATACAAGGGCAAACAACTTTGCCCCTTGTTATTCTCTTGGGTCAAACACTAGAACCTAGACATAACAAGAGAATGCACCTGCTGTTTTTTACCACAGATATCTTGTCATAAAACTGAGGACAGGGGTTCTGTAAAAAGACACACTGAGTGAAGGTCCTGAAGCAAGAGTGCTGTGTCAGCTGAGATGTAGAGCATCCTCCTATGTATGTAAAGGTATGGGGTCCGCTACTGATCACAGAGATCTATAATATATACTGATTTAGCTTCAATAAAAATGGAGGGGTTTAGTCTAATCTGTCTCATAACATGACAGGGCTTTTTATGGTATATGGTTAGTTTTTCATGCTAATGATATTTTTGATAGGCATTTGTTGTCTGATTGTGGCGCAAATATTGCACCTTACAGCACAATAGTTTAAATAACATTGTAAACTTCCTTTGGGTCACTTTTTTACCTTATTGTGGACAAGTATGAGCGAGAGAGTGAAAGGGTGTGTCCTGCTACCGTGATCCCTGGGAGGGTCGACAGTGTTGTGTTCTGGGGTGCCAAATCACTTGTTTCTCTGGAAAGGTTTGGAGGGCAAGTGAGGCACTATAGCTAGTCAGACTCAGGCTCATAGATACTGAGGTCGTATGGTAACTCAGTCCTTATTTGCTGATGCTCTATGACTCCAACCATAGTTGTGTTTCTGAGCAGAATCCCTGCAACACAGAGTGATAAGATGCAAAGTTAAACCGTTGAACTGTGAAGAGCTTCATTAACCTCTTGAGTTCCACTGTTGGCCAATGGCCAAAGGCTGTACTACCTCCGCAGTATGCATTTCGGCCACTGGTGAGGCATTTAAGGCCCCTCTGGTCAGGGAAACTTTTATTTTATTTTTAACCTCTGGCTGCTGGGGAACAGCTTTCTGAAAAGCATGCGTGTGTTTTTAACTGTAGTGACAATGGGCATATGGCGCACTGACGTAATTGCAGTGAAAGTGAAAGTAAAACAAGCCAAAGGGCTTGTTTTACTTTTACTGAAGCAGTACTTGAGGCCATATCTCAGGCTCCTGGGCACTGATTCCTTTCGATGAGGTATCATACAATTGGAAAGGGGAGACCCTCCCCTTTCCAATTGTATCCCTGCCCAGTGGATCCCTGCTTCGGGATTGCCACAGGAGAGTGATCATTAAGAAGGGATCCACTCACTAGAAACCAGAGATAGGGAAAGCAACCCCTTGTGCAAGTGCTTCTGCTCCCCTGGCAAATATATGCTTTCAGTCATTCTGATCTGTCCCATGAGGGGCAGAAAGCCGAATAGTCACCAGGGATTTTATTTATATAAGAATATAGGGTGGGGACGGCCCAGCATGAGAATGGCCATGAACCCACCCCTAGTAAATGGAGATAGTCTTTGTGTCCCTCCGGGGAGGGGCTTTGGGAGGCAGAAGGCCACTGGATGCCAGGGAAAGTTATTATTTTAAGCAAATATAGGGTTGGTGGCTACCGCCACTCCAACTAAATGGGTCAGCAGTCTTTCTGCTGCCCCTTGGGGGGGCAATGGGGGTAATTACCCCTAATCTCCCCTGGGGAGCAGAAAGCAAACTAAATGCCAGGGAATTATTTTTTTTAATGTAGTGGCTGCCCAGCATGGGTGTGGACATGGCCATACCCCAACCCCAAGTTTATGTTCAAGTTCAAGTTCGGGCATTTGTATAGCGCACTACTCACCGAGAGGATCTCAAGGCGCTAGGGGAAGGGGTATATTATTTGTCTAATAGCCAGGTTTTCAGTTCTTTTCTGAAGGAGATGTGGTTCTGAGTATGGCGGAGGTGGGTGGGGAGTGAGTTCCAGGTCTTGGCAGCCAGGAAGGAGAAGGATCTGCCACCCATGGTGGATTTCCAGATGCGCGGGATTGCGGCGAGGGCTTGATTAGACGATCTTAATTGGCAGGTGGGTTTGTAGAAGGACAGTCGAGTGTTGAGGCATTCGGGTCCTAGATTGTAGAGGGCCTTGTGTGCGTGGGTGAGAAGGCGGAAAGTAATTCTTTTGCTGACGGGAAGCCAGTGGAGGTCTTTTAGATGTCCGGTGATGTGATCTTGGCGCAGGATGTCTAATATGAGTCTCGCTGACGCGTTTTGGATGCGCTGGAGTTTTTTCTGTAATTTTGTTGTGATTCCGGCGTAAAGTGTGTTACCATAATCCAGCCGACTTGTGACCAGTGCGTGGGTGACAGTTTTTCTTGTCTCGAGGGGGATCCAGCGGAAGATCTTTTTGAGAATGCGAAGTACGTTGAAGCAGGAGGACGAGACGGCGTTGACTTGTCTGGACATCAAGAGAGAGGAGTCTAGGATGAAGCCAAGGTTACGTGCATGGTCTGTGGGTGTGGGTGCTGTGCCCAGAGCGGAAGGCCACCAAGAGTCGTCCCAGGCTGAGGGGGAAGATCCTAGGATGAGCACCTCCGTTTTGTCTGAGTTGAGTTTTAGGCGGCTCTGTTTCATCCATTCTGCAACTTCTTTCATGCTTTCGTGAAGATTGGTTTTGGCGGTGTTGGGGTCTTTGGTGAGGGAGACGATTAGCTGGGTGTCGTTGGCGTAAGAGATGATGTTCCGGTTGTGTTGACGCGCGATGGAGGCGAGAAGACTCATGTAGACGTTGAAGAGGGTGGGACTGAGTGAGGATCCTTGAGGTACGCCGCAGATGACTTCGAAGGCCTCTGAGTAGAATGGGGGAAGTCGGACTCTTTGAGTTCTCCCAGCGAGGAATGAGATGATCCAGTCCAAGGCTTTTCCTTGTATGCCGATGTTGCTGAGGCATTGTATAAGGGTGCTGTGGCAGACTGTGTCGAAAGCGGCGGAGAGGTCGAGTAGAATGAGGGCCACTGTTTCTCCGTTATCCAGGAGTGTTCGGATGTCGTCGGTCGCTGCAATGAGGGCGGTTTCGGTGCTGTGTTTGGCTCGAAATCCAGATTGAGATGGATCAAGGGAGTTGTTAGATTTAAGGAAGGTGGCGAGCTGGCTGTTGACGGCTTTCTCGATGACTTTGGCAGGGAAAGGGAGGAGGGATATGGGTCGGTAGTTTTTCAGTTCTGAGGGGTCTGCTATGGGTTTCTTCAGGAGGGTGCTGAGTTCGGCGTGTTTCCAGCTTTCTGGAAAGGTGGCAGAGTTGAACGAGCAGTTGATGACATCGCGGAGTTGGGGTGCGATGATGGAGTCAGCTTTGTTGAAGATGTGGTGGGGACAGGGGTCAGAAGGCGAGCCAGAGTGGATTGAGTTCATGAGGCGAATGGTGTCTTCAGTGGAGATTGGGTTCCAGGCGCTGAGGTTGTTAGTTGGAGGAGTAGGATCTGAAGGGGGTGGGGCGGGTTGATCGCTGGGAGAATTCCCGAAGCTGTTGTGGATGTCGGCGATTTTGTTGTAGAAGAAGGAGGATAGTGCATCGCAGAGGTCTTGGGAGGGAGTGATGTCGTTGGATGCTGCGGTGGGGTTGGTGAATTCTTTGACGATATTGAAGAGTTCCTTGCTGTTGTGAGTGTTGTTGTCGAGACGATCTTTGAATGCTGATTTCTTGGCGGATCGAAACATTTGGTGATGTTTGCGGGTGGCTGTCTTGAGGGAGGCCATGTTCTCTGAGGTTGGGTTTTTTTCCAATTCTTCTCCATGGTGCGGCATAGCTTCTTGGATTTTTTTAAGTTCATCATTGAACCAGGGAGCCTTTTTGCTGGCTGATTTCATCTGGTGCTTTTTCAGGGGTGCTAATTCGTCTGCACTGTGGGTAATCCATTGCCTGAGGTTGGTGGCCGCTTGGTCCCGGTCCATTGAAAGGGTGGGAGGGTTTTGTTTGAGTGATGTGAGGAGTTGGGCGGTGGTGATTTTGTTCCAGTTTCTCCGAGGAATAGGTTGTGGGCGGTTGTGGGTCAGGGTAGTTTTGTAGCTGAAGTGAACACAGCTGTGATCCGTCCAATGGAGAGCTGTAGTGCGATCGAAGGAGATGTGCTTGCTGGAGGTGAAGATAGGGTCGAGCGTGTGTCCGGCTGAGTGAGTGGGGGTGTCACCAAGTTGTTTGAGTTAGAGATTGGCCAGGTTGTCCAGAAGGGTGGTAGTATTGCTGTCCTGTTTGTTTTCAAGGTGGTAGTTGAGGTCTCCTAGAAGAATGTAGTTCTCGGAGGCGAGGGCGTGTGGGCTGATGAAGTCCGTGATGTCATCGCTGAATTGAGTGCGGGTGCCTGGAGGCCTGTAAATGAGGGTGCCTCTAAGTGTGGTCCTGGGGTCGGTGTGGATCTGAAAGTGGAGATGTTCGGCGGTTGCAAGATTGTCGTCGGAGCTGGTTGTGATTTTGATGGTGTTTCTGTGGACGATGGCGAGGCCTCCTCCTGTTTGATTGGTGCGGTCCTTTCGGATAATCTTGTAAGCATCCGGTATGGCTATGGCGATGTTGGGAGCAGATGATGTGTTCATCCATGTTCAGGTGACAGTCTTTCTGTCCCCCAGGGGACAGATCAGGTAATTGCTCCGATCTGCACTCCAGGGAGGGCAGAAAGCCCACTATATACCAGGATTGGTTTATTTTTTAAAACACATATAGGGGTGTGGCTATGCTTCCACCCCAACTATATGGGGCAACAGTAAAGGAGGTCTTCATTGCTCTTCCAGGTCCTGCCCGTGCCCTGTTAAATGATTCTATATTACAGGGATGGGTACCTAAATCCTTCAAAGAGGCTACTGTGATCACTCTCTTGAAGAAACCGGGAGCTAATCCCCAGATACTATCTAATTATTGACCTATCTCCTTGCACCCATATCTAGCTAAGGTGTTGGAGGCTCATGTGGCAAAGTGTCTGTCCCATTTCTTGGATCAGACAAATTTTCTTGATTCACACCAAGCGGGCTTTCGTCCCGCTCATTCTACTGAGACAGTCATTACTGCAGTAATGGACGCCCTACGGGAGAAAGCTGATAAGGGTATTCCCCAGGCCCTGGTGCTGCTGGATTTATCCACAGCTTTTGACACAGTCGACCATGGAATTCTGGTGGACCATGTCAGGGAAGCAGGCATTCAGGGGCCAGCCTTAAGCTGGATATGTTCCTTCTTGTAGGATTGATTCCAGGCAGTTTGCCTGGCCCAGTTCAGGGCTTCTAAGCAAAGAATTATGTGCGGGGTGCCACATGGCTCTTCGCTCTCCCCACAGCTATTCAACTTGTACCTCTTTCCTTTGATCAGGTCATTGAAGGAAATAAAAATGGTTACTTTCAACTATGCTGATGATTTACAGCTGCTCTACACCATTGATAACTCACCCCACTCGGTCTCGGTTTTTCAGTCAACCATGCTATTTATTAGTCACTGGATGGATAGGAATCATCTAAAACTAAACGTAGGAAAGCCAGAACTAATTTTGACAGGTGACAGCCAGAAATTCTGGGGCCCCCATTACTGGCCATGAGAACTATGCCCCACTCCCATTCCTTCCTCATCTGCCAAGAGCCTTGGAGTCATAATATCCAATGACCTGTCTCGAAAACCACATGTGGGTTTTGTTATATCTTCTTGTGCCTACCATCTGCGTAAAATCAGAAAGATTAGTAGGCTGATGACCCAAGTTGCATTGATACAGGCACTGGCGTAGCTAGAGCTTCTGGCATACGGGGCTATCCTTCAGATTGCTGCCCATGGCCGATAGCTGGAAGGGGAGGGGGTGGGGGCTGCGGAAAAAAGGACGTAGTTGATCAGGAGCCCCCAATGAAGTCAACCGTGTAGCTTGGCTCTATCGTGCCAAAAGCCTCCAGCTTGTTACTGATATATAGAAGTTCATTTCACACAAGGCCTAGTGACTTAGAGAAATTGCACACTTCTCTTGTGTTCTGACATTCTTGGCATGCTTTACGTCATAACGTTAGACATACTCCATTATTCCATCCGGTTACCATGTATTTTTAACCTTATTAACCTTATTCCTTATCACCACATTCAGTACCTTCCAGCCTGGGTTGTGACCCCTAGCTATGTGCGTGCCCATCCAAGATGAATTACCATCCAAACATTAGGATAATTAAAGACTGGAGGGGAAAATAATGTTGTAACGTATAAAATGCAGTTTAAATACAGCTCCTTGATGGGAGTTTGTATGTTATTGTGCTATTAGGATTGTAACTTATGAACTGCAAGTAATCAAAGGAGCTCTGTGACAAAATGCAGCAACTCACTGAGATAGCCACATAAAAATGCAGTTTATTGAACTGCACGGTACACATTCTTTGCTGCAGGCACATGAACCCTCTGCATTTCTTCACGATCAGTGAGATCTGCCACTAGACAAAATGCTTATCTCCCTCCCGCAGGAACATTATTTACTTGTGTTATCTTGACATTTTAACTGTCTCCTGAAAACATCTGGACACACAGTGAAAATTAACACCAGCGCTCCTCGTCATGCTGGTGAATCACATAGCTGACAAGGTTTCAGATTGGTATGTGTGACATAGTCATAATTTCAGTGAAATTATGAGTGACATTTCATCGACTATGAGTGACATTTTCTTGCAAGTAAAAGTAAGTAATGAAGATGACGAGGGAAACATAAATATCACAAATTACAACCGCTGACCAATGAGAAACTCTAAAAACTCACCGAACTAAAGTGTGCTAATGGTAGTCAGCTGAAAATTGAGCAGAGCACTGCAGAGTCAAACTGCGTGACCGCACAGTTGTAGTTGTTTCTGTGTTTGCTGTGGTTTTCATGACTGTTCGCTCATAAGTTTTTTTTTGTACCACCAACCCTCCATGGTAATGAATTTCGACCTTGGAAAGGAGAATGGTTGTGGAGGTCCTAATATGAACCAAATCTGGGTCTTGCAGGTAAGACACAGATTAGTAGCGTGTTTCTAATACACTGAAGCTTGCGAAGGAAATAGCCACTTTCTCTATAAAAAGACCCATCAAGAAACTACATACAAAAAACATAATATTGATACAGTCGGTAACGCACTACAAAACATCATTATACATAGTTTTGAAATAAAGTAATTGAAGGAAATATATGTTATATAAAGGTTTTTGGGTTTGATTTGTACAAATGAGGCAAAAGTCACTGAATGTCAATGTTATTAGTGGTTTGATAAATATAGAGGTTGGGATTACAGGAAAGTTATTGCTTGCTATATTATTTTACTTCTGACAGAGTCGTGCATGTGCTAATAGCACACAAGTGCTTCAAAGCACTGTAAAGCCGACATTACCTAAAAAAATATACAAGCAAATAAAATATTTCATGGCTACAATAATATCCAGCCCTCAGCCCCATGGCCCATAATTCCACCATCCCTCAAAGCAAGTGCAAGCTCTCACTTCATTCCATTCTCGGTACCTGCTAAAAATCTCTGAGGACTTTGAAAACTTCCTGAACTTCCAATCTGCATCAGGATACAAGGCATTTTGGGAAATAGAATATAGAGCTGTATTTTTGTCGGACTCCTGGGCCTTTTTAGTTTCCAAAGCCCTGAATTAGAATTCAACCACGACCACAAGGTTATACAGTATTGAAACGTAACGCTACAAAAGCCACTAAAGGATCAAACAAGATGCTTGACTGACCTCAAAGGCCTCTCTCACGTCAACCTGATTTCGCCGCTGTAGTCATAAATTAACCTAGTAACAGTTACTAAAAAGCACTTTGACACACCATATGTTAACACTTTCAAATTTAAGTTTAACCAGTACATAAAAATAGTGATAGAACAGCTTTGCAGCTTAAAATGCATGTAAATCACCTTAATTACAGGGGTGCCTTGTGTCCGTGAAGTCCCAACGGCTGCCGCCAGACCGTGTCACCTGCAGAGTTTGGTGCTAGTGACGCATGGAAGTCTGCTGCAGGTACATCACCAGTCCCTGCCCCTCGGTAACGGGACCCTTAGGCATGACTCGACGAATGATCCTGAGGATCTGGTGTTCTCTTGAGGTGCAGGTGCACCATGAGAGCTGCGCAGTCATGATTGCTGCCAACTGAGCTACTAACTTAATATTGGAGCTACGCAGAGTGCGCACGCTCCAGCTGGCTATCAGTGGCTTTTGATTGAAGACAATCAGCAGGAACAAAATGACCCCTGCCCCCATGCCCCATACATACACACGTCACGACAGGGCAGCAGCATGTCTGTTGAGGATAGCCAAACTACAGCGGGCGGCAGCAATTCCAGGGAGCCCCTAATCCGCTTTAAACTTTGCTTCATATTCACTTTGTCACAGTTGAATGAAATCGAACATCCTGCGCACGGTGGTGACGCACGTCACTGGTGCGCAATCAGCGGAGAGGGAGGCTGGCCAAAAATGATTCCCAGAGCCATCATTGGTAGCGCTTTCACGCACTCCAATACTGATGGCGCTGGGACTCAAATACGCGGCGGCCGCGTGCCACTGATGGTCCATGACGGCAGCCTTTATCATTTATTTGGGGACACTGTGTCAGTGTCCGCTAATAAATTATAAAGGCCGCAGTCATGGGCCATCAGTGCTGCGTGACCGCCGCACCGAAAAAAATGCCGCCTGGGGCAGTCCGCCCCCCCCCCGCACCCTTTAGCTACGCCGTTGGATACAGGTTGTAATGGCTATGGTTTTGTTGCGTCTAGACTATTCCATCGCAATCTACCTTGGATTACTAGCTGGTCTTATGAAACGGCTGCAGATAGTCCAGAACCAGGCGGCTAGACTGATCTACCTTGGTGGCAATATGCCTCCCCTGTTGAGGGAATTGCACTGGCTCCCAATGCCCCAACGCTTCTGCATTAAAGATGGGCTGCCTGGTATTCAAATCACTGCGCGGTCAGGGTCCTAGATACATAGAGAGTCTCATTTTCAGGTATTCTTCCTCACAGAACCTTTGCTCGGCCCACCTCTAGCTACTGTCAACTCCTACCTTTAAGTTAAAGCAACAAGGAGGAGCCAGGTTTGCAACCCTGGCCCCTAAGTTATGAAATTCTATCCCTCTGGAAATCAGGTCTAGTACTGATCTATTGAAATTCAGGAAACTGCTTAAAACTTGGCTGTACATTCAGGTTTATAATTGATCTGTCAAACTTTCCAGTCTTTTCTAAATTCAGCGCCAAGAAATCAACCGGTGAACGAGCGCTTTACAAAACATTATTAACATAACCATAACATAACATGACAGTATTGCTGCTGCCCCCCCCCCCCCCCCAGGGTCTAGGTGGGAGCAATTACAACTGATATTCCCACCTGGGGGGCAGAAAACCCACTGGTTGCCAGGGAACGTTTTTGTTTAATGTAGGGGTGACGGCTGCCCAGCTATGATCAGAAATATCAAGGAGAGGAGGAAGAGGAGGTAGGAGGGACTTGTCCTCCAATTAGTCGTATTTGAAAATACAGAGAGTCACTCTGTCTTAGAAGATTATTTTGATTCCCCTTCAAGAGTTCTGAAAGGTAGAAAAGTTTCTTTAAATAACCCTCACCCACCAAGGTTACCCCAAGGTGGCATGCTTCATCATTGGGTTCTTCCCGTCCTGCTCCGGGACAGGGTGTGCTGCATCCTACAGGCATGTGGGAGCACAGGTAGTCTTTAACTAAACCAGATGAAAAAGGTAGGAGTGGGGGGTTGTTTTTGGGAGATTAAAAAATACCTGGCTAGTAGGAGAAAATACTCTTCATTTGGACCTCTATCCAGTATTGGTAACAAAATGGGGAAAAGTTGGAGACTCAGAAGGGATAATGTCCTCGAGTCTCACTGGTCGACATGTTTTAGCCCTACCCCAAGACTATTCTTCAGGACAAAGGAAGAATATATATACTCTCCATGAAACCACTCCTGTTAGCATGTAGTTCAATGCATGATCATTTGAAATCAAATTGTAAATACTGATACATACAGCACCAAGTCGGTAATGATTTTTTAAAAGCCTGCAAAGGTGTAATTGATTTTTTTATATTGCGCAGCTTTACGCATCACTAGAAGTGCTCACTTAATGTACCAGAAAAATATCTCACACAACCCACAACAGTGAAGTATTTTAATGCAAACAAATTTAACTGAGCAATTCTGGCATATCTTATTAGCTCTCTTCCTTTCATATACATTTGCAGATTTTCAAAAAACATTGTTGACTAGGTGCTGGAAGCATGAAGCTGCACCTATTGGAACAATGTGACAAAAGGTAAGTGCAGGGTTTAGCGCTGTATACGGGAGTAGCATGAATTTTATTGTGGGAGCAGCATTCTACTGATTGTGAAATGGCAATTTTGAACCCAAATCACATTTCGGGTGAGAAACCGCTAGCTGATGGTGGAAAATATTGTACTACCTGGTATCGTAATGTTTTTATTGTCAATGCCATCTTTGAATTGCTGCTTATTTGAATATTCTTTGTCATTCTGAGTTTTTTTGCCCAAGTATATGGATGTAGTGGGCAGGTGTGATGTGCAGTATTTCCAGTGCCGTATTGGTTTTATGCAGTTCTATGCTAGAGTCACATGTGCTGAGTGACATGTTAATATCGTGTGATTAGTCTTCCTGGTCCTGTTGTTTATGCATAAGAGGGAGAGTGAAAATTATCTTGGTCCTGAAGTGGTACCGTGTTTTGACAATCCTTCGAAGGGGTTAAAGGGGCAGTGTGTTAAGCCCAATGTTTAAGGGGGTGTGTTACACCCCAGTGATATGTGTCTATCCTTCCTAAGGGGTTAAGGATTAGGGGGCAATGAGTTAAGCCTAATATTTTAGGGGCGATGTTGTTACACCCCAATGCAGTACAGGGTAGGTGAAGCCCTACTCCTGCTTAAATTAATGGTAAAGCGGCTTTAAAGAATGATAAAGGGGGTACATGGTTACACCCTAATGCCGAAGAGTGTGAAAGAAGCCCTGGTCCTGTTTTAGTTGTGGAGGGTAACATGCTGGTCCTAGTTGAGTGTATGTGTTGTGGAGGGAATGGGCAGTTTGGGTTCCCTGATTGATGAGCAAGGAAGTTTTGAGTTATCTGTACACTTATATTGTAAAATTGTGGGATGTTTTTACTGCTTGTGGAATTTACAATCTTACATCCCTTTGGAGATGTGATGTAATCTACTGTTGAGATTACATTCTCCCCATTGATATTCATTGCGGTTCTCTTCCATGCTGCTCTGCCAGTGTGTGAGGTCATTAAAATATTGAGAGTGTTTGTGTTTGGATGAATTCAAGTTGGAGTGGATAGGCTGAGCAGCAAAGATACTGCTCCTGGCAGGGCTTTACTTGTAACATGTTATTTAAACCTATATTCATAACCTACAAAGATCAATCTTCATTGTAACAGTATTCGTGTTGCATTTTGGCCCATTACCTTTTGCGGGTACCAGGCCTATCCACACAAGTGAGGTACCTTTTATATCGGGAGACTTGGGGGAATGATGGGTAGAAAGTAATATGGGGCTGCCCATAGATGCCAGAACATTTCATCAGAAAAGTGTGAGGAAAATATGTTTTGTTAGTCAAAGTTTGAAGTTTTCAAGGGATTTTGGGTAGAAAAAACTGGTGAAAGAAACACAAATCACCCCACACTGGACCCCACTGGGTGTCTTGTTTTCACAAATGTACAGGTTTGCTAGGTTTCCCTAGGTGTATGATAAGCTAGGTCCCAAAATACACAGCTACCCACATTACAAAAAAGTCAGTTTTGAGTAAAAAATGTAATGTTCCCATGTTGTGTTTTGGCTTTTTTTCTGCCGCGGGAACTAGGTCTACCTACAAAAGTAGGGTACCATTTAATTCGAAGATGTGGGAGCATAGAACAGTAGAAAACAATTGTTATTACCAATTTCATTTAACTTAATTTATGTCTTCCAAATGTAAGCCAGTATGTAAGACATTTTCAAAAATACCTTCTAAATCATATGTTAGTATAGGTACTCACAAGTTCACAGATGTAGAAATAACTACTGCTCCTAAACTCTGCATCTTATGTCCATTTCAGAAATACATAGGATTCCTTGATACCTATTTTTCATTCTACATTTTAAACCTTACGAATTGGTCTATACTCGGTACACAATGAAAAACCATTGTACGCTGCCACTCGGTTGATGGATCTGGGTACCCTGGATTCTTTTAGAACGTACAAACCCTATATATCCCCACAACCAGTGGGATCAAGCGGACCTAATGGTATATTGCTTTTGTAAATCAGACATCGTCACAAAAAGTTACAGATGAAAACATTGTCACAAATGCCTATTTTGTCCGAACCATTTTCAATATTTCCTTATTTCAACATTTAGGGCCTGACTATGAATTTAGGCGGTGTGGCGCTGGGTTACCCTTCCCCCGCACTGCCGAACTTGTGATGTCGCTGCCCTCAAGATTAGGAGTTTTATCCTGTCTGGATGGATTTTTTATGTCATTCTCACGGCGGTCCCTGCAAGAACGGGCACTGCAGTGGGAATGCCAAAAACTGTTCCTGCATGGCATGACCTGAAAAGTCCATGCTAGAACTGTTGTTCATGCACATAAGGGGGCACATGTTGTGCCCCCTGTGTGCATCCACAGTGCGCAGAGGTAACAAGGGGCCCTGTAGGGCCCCCTTTGTTTCCTCTCCCCCAGGGTTTTCATGGAGGAAGAACCTCCATAAAAACCCTGGCAGAGAGGATCGCGTGGTCCCGCCAAGCATATGGATGCATCTACACCACCGCAACACCGCAAGGGAACACGGGTTCCCTGGCAGGTGTAGTGGGCCTGTGGAAGTCCCACCACCCATCTCTTAATAGGGCATGGGGAGGCCGCAACCACCGCACCCCCACGAGTCAGGCGGTCCTCTGACTGCCAGACTCGTAATCAGTTCCTTAATGTCTTTGGGGAAATCTTGAAGGATCTACACATATGAAGCTTTGCTGAATTCAGTAGTTTGTCTACTTTTCATAAATCTATAGTTTCTTTGACCAGCCATTGGTTTCACACAGCTTTCACCACAAACTGGAAGTAGGTTGAGAGCTCAAAATAGGAAACATGGACAACCTCTATGAAAAATGGCAAATCTGTGGTAAAAAGTAGTTTTTTTATTCAGCTCTACTTCTCACTGAAAGTTGGGATGTCGGTGAATTTTGCACATTAAACCTTAGTTGCTGATATTTTTAGAAAAAAATTGACACTTTTATCCAGAACACTTTTTTCACTTTTTCCCCCAAATCTCCAAATTTAGCTATATTTTGCATATTTCCTTAGTCTCCTACAGGGCAATCAACAAACCCTGGGTACCTTTCGAATACCCAAGATGCTGGAAAAAAGGGCACAAATTTGGTGTGGGTACCTCATGTGGAAAAAAGGGCTGGGGAGGCCCAGCAGTTAAGGGGTTAAAATAAACTGTTGCAGAACTCCTAAATACCAAAGATATGGTGATCTCTAACAAACCTTTTCCTTGTCTAACTTGATTCACTCGAGTCGTGTTCCTCTGTACAGCTTGCTCATACTAATAATGGGTGATATGATGTAAGTGGATTGGCCTGAAAATGAACCACCTTCTGGGCAACTTGTGAGCCACCAACACTTGTATCACTTCACCTAATAGCTCTGCCATTTCACCTTCCTGGCTACATCTCCAGATTTGACCCACTCTACCTTTTTCCTAAAATGTGCTACCAAGTTCCTCTTTGCTGTCCATTGCCAAAGTACATCTATGGGTATTGATCCCTTTTTCCAGTCCCAATTTATTGAATCCTGCTAGAACCATCATTACTGAGGTGCAGTTCTAGAATGGAATGTACATGCTCTGAATTATCTATGGTAAACTTACGTTAAACAATCCATAGCCCGGTATACTCTAATCTGAACTGCCACAATCTGATTCATCACAATCTAACTAGTCCTAATAGAACTGGTTTATTTAGCGGGGTACATCCTGGCCTAACATAAATTGACCCTAACTAATGTAACAAAAACCCATTGCACCAATGTGTATCCAATACCTTTGTTCTTGACAGATTTGGCTAATTTTCCCTTGCCCACTGGTTCATGTTTTTCGACAGTCTTATAACAAAACTTTCTGCAACTACAAGTGGTTAAAGTTAATAGTATTGACATGATGATACTAGAGGAAAACAGATGTTTTGTTCCTATTTGATGTGACTGTAAAACGAATGCATTTTTATTGATGCTATTTTTATTAATGACTGTTGAATCTGATGACAGTTTAACAATTATTAATTTAAGTGGTTTCTTTTTACTGGGACTGACCAGGGATTTAGCAATAGATGTACATTGGGGACCTAACCTGAGAATGCATCTTGCAAGAATGAACTGTTCGTGCTTAGATATAACATAATATTAGCGCTCCCCATCTCTTCCAAAAAGCGCTGTGATGAGCAAGCATAAGATTGTTGACCTGAGCCCTGAAATTAAACTTGACCCGTATTAAGATGAAGATAGAGAAGTTGAAGATATGAAGAAGGAGGAGCTGAAAATTTTACATGGAAATGAAAAGATTAAAGGGAGCAAATTTGTTTCTATCCTCAAAATATAGTCAATAGGCTGGAGTGATCATTCCGGATTAACATTATCAATGCAAATGCCTAGGTTCAGTTGCTTTAATAGTCAACAAACTGAACCATTTACATTTGTCCCTCCAATCACCTATACTTGTGGGAGAACGTTCCTTGGGATGAAATTTAAAAGCTGGCTAACACAGCGCATCTCAAACCTTATTAACTCAAAGAAGGTCAGCCCAGAGTCGTTCTTCATTTTGCTAGTGTTGGTACTTATTTGTTGTTTGCAGCTATATTTACTTCCACTAAATTACATCTCAGGGGGAACAGTAACTAAGATCTAAAATGTAAAAAATCTGTTTCAAAGTAATTAGACTGGAAAGAGAGAATCAAGAACATTCCAATTGGTCACCAATAGCTAAATGTCATTTAAGTAACTTTTAGTTCATTGTAGCTATAATCCTGGATAAAGATATAGTTAAAAAACCACCTTATATATACACTTCAAGAAGCTGTCTCAGATCACACGCTCTTTTTGACATTTCTAAGCACAGCCCTATTTTGTTTAATTTGGAACAAATATTGATCATGGAAATTGTTATTATAATTACAAGTATGAATAATTCTCATGTCCAAGGACTTAACCCCTTCGACGCTTATGACGAGCTCAGCTCCTCATGAGTTAAGTCTGTCTTACGCTCATGATGAGCTGAGCTCGTCATGAACCGAAGGTTTTTTAAAAACTCAGTGCCCAGGGGAAAACGCGTAGCGCGCATGGTGTTAATGGCATGCTGGTTACAGTATTGAAAATAGCATTTTAAATTTTGGCCAGGATCTTTAATCTCCGATTGATAACATTATATGTTTGCATATGCCTTGTGACAAATATGTTAAAAAACACAAAGTAAAACTGGATGTTTCTTTGGTTAATTTTAGTTGCCTATTTAACCATGTGAATCTACCCAAGTAATTGGAAAAAGGTATTGGATATTCCTGATAATTTACTGCATGCTTCAAAGAACCTTCACACCTATAAGTGGGCATATGTACTACAGATATATTTAAATGCTTTATCTGCTTGTACTAAATCTCATAATCTGTTTGTCAAGGAAAGTAAACCTCAGAACATTATTATGTGGGCCCATGGACTGATAGTACCATGCATATGACACCTTAATGATAATGCCTTGCGGTTGTAAAGACCTTTGTTTACTTGGGAGTTAATGTGATGAGTAGCCTATCCTGATATAGCCATCCTAAAATCAATCTTGTTGAGGCTAATTGTGTAGCCATGGGTGTCCTCCAACTCTTCAAGGCTCAAGGGAATAGAGATGTTCTCTCTCTGATAAAAGTATACACCTCCAAAATCCCTTCAGTTGCCCTTTATGCTATTGAAGAACAACTTTTCACTTCTGTTGAAAAACTGAATAGATTAAAGTCATAACTACGGAAGGCAAATTTTGGTATACTGCATTCAACCTCAAATTACATTTTAAGACTTAATTTTGACAGACATATGTTATCAAGCCTTTTCCCAAGTGATTCAATATTTGTATTATCTCAGTGAGGCGTGTGGACTCATTTAGAAAAAGTTAATATTGAGTACACTTCCAAATGAATCTGAAATAAATGGTTTATTTCAAAATTGGTCCCCCTTTCAATAAGCCTCTGGATATTTCTATTAGCTCTGGGCAGAGCTCATAGAGCTGCACTCTGTGGAATTCTGCTGAGTTAATGAAAAACTCCGCCAATTTCTAAAGAGTCCCACACGCAGGCGGAGTACAATAAAGCTATTCTCTACAATTAGGATTTAAGCCTACTTACAAATGTACATTATCCCCTGGAGTCAATAAAAATGTGGAAACTCGCCAGTTAAAGTGTGAAAGCTCCTGCAAGAAAGTGAGTTGCAAAATGCTGAAACGTGTTATTTGCCCGTGGTCATGCTCAATTTATTTGGGCGTCTGACAGTCAAGATGTACCGAAGACCAAGAAGATGAAGAAGAAACCGTACCCTGAAAACTTAGATTTAAGGCTCATTTCAAGCCATGGACAAAATGCGTGCAGCTGTGATAAAGTATACTGTTGCTAACTAAACGTACTAGAGACAGTAGGGAATAGTGTGAGCTTTGCGCCACAGACACTCATCCTCTTCTCAAACAAGGAGAAATAAAATCAGGCATGAAGGACCAGAAACAATTGTACATAAACCCTATTTACCCACTCAGTACGACTTATGGTAAATATATGATGTTACATCGCTGTATTTACACCTCAATACCTTTTCAACGCAGGCATTACAACGCAAGTCGTTACAATGACTTGCATTGAAGGCCGCTGGACTTAGGAATAGTATGATTTACTATTCCAACTCCAGTCTATGTACAGTAGGAAAGTTGTTGGAATAGTAAATCATACTATTCCTTAGGTTAGCGCGCCATCTACTGCAAGTCATTGTAATGATTTTCGTTGTAATAATCGCGTTGTAAAGGTATTGCGGTGTAAACACCGCAATGTAACCAATGTTTCCCCTTATGGTAGCATAGTGAATGGCCTTATGACTAGATTATTATGTTTAAAAATATGGCGGGCAGTGCGCCCCTTCACCTGTGGTTTTGGCAGCCAAGGCTGACTGGCCTTTAAAAAGCGATAGGTTGGCTGGGACACGGTCAGTCAAAAGGCTGGCAAACATCTGATTCTACCCCAGCTCTCCCCTTCTTCTCAGAGCTAGATGCCTGTCTGGTTAGCTCTCCCAGTTCCTGTCCAGGCTTACCTTCCTCTGGTGATCTGCTCATATACCTGGCTGGCAGTGGTTCAGTGCAAGCTTTTTTCAGAGCACCACTGAAAGTGGCGTACATACAGTGCTAACACATACAACACGTAATTGTGCAAATCCCAGTTCTTACCTGACTCCTGATATAGAGGTAAACGTCACAAAGAGTCAAGCGGCCCACCACTGAAGGAAGGCAGAGACCAGCAGCCTCAGATAAATAATATTGCTGGGGACCATGCAATTCAAAATAAAAACCATTGGAGCCAATAAACAACTGGCAAACACTTCCCCAGCTAATCGAAAGCTAGTGTACAGTATTTGCAGCACCACAGCTACTACATATCTTGTTGTGTAGTTTCCACTAATTATAAGAAACTGCAAGTTTGTGGACAGCATAAACTTTGGATGGTGGCAGACTGATTCCGTGCACCCCCTTAGTATGTGTTGTCTCATAGACCAGCTAGCTCACAGTGCCACCATAAGCCCCATGGCTAATACCTTACTAATGTCAACATTTAAGACCTATTTTTGTAAGGTTTATGTACAGACTTACCGAAACATTATTGACCCTATTTTATCCAAAATCAGTAAATGTTTGTTATCAACTGTGTAAGTTTGTAACTCTTATTATCCTGTAATTGTATGTATTTATTTATTATTGGGATGATTATGAAAGCACAATATTTATGTGTAAATGTTCCAATATTCCAACTTGAATGCAATTGTTCTGCATTACAAAGTGGTACTCTGGTGGATCTCACTGACATCCTCAACATCCCCAAAGGTTACTTTGTGTCCCCCCAGGGCACATTGGTATTACAGAAGGGGCCACTGATGCTTGTGCAACCCCTTCTGTAATACAGATAGCGCTTGTGCACCTATAGCACAATCACCAGAGAGTAGTACTTCATTTACATGCGGGCTTGACCCCATGCAAATGAGGAAATCCCTTTGCCTATGTGCCCGCTCCATATTACAGACGCGGGCACAGAGTCAAAGAAGATGTATGTCAGGAGGTGCACTGACAGTGTGCAAACTAAAAGGTGGTGCACTGTCAGTGCACCCCCTGATAGAAGCCATCTGGAGGGGGAAAGGAGGTCCTATGAACCCCCAGACATCCCCTTGCAGGCAAGTGCAGTCACTCACTGCACCCGCCTGCAAGGGGATCTGTAATCCCCTTTAAAAGTGCAGGTGGTTTGCCCCAGGCACAGTGAAACACAGAATGGCTGCTTCACAGACCCTCCGCATTTCCCTTGAATGTGCTGCCCAGAGAGCAGATTAAGTTCTCGGCTGCCCTGAGGTCAGCGCATTCAATGTAATTGGGCGCACTTTCCATGTTTGCGCCCGGTGCACCTAGAATCCCCTGCAAACCTCAAATTTAGCTACAAGAATCACATTTTCCTCCTATTTTTGTCTGTGATAGTTGGGGAATAACCAGGCCGGCACAGGCCAGCCCTGCCTGGTGTCTGTAAATGGCCATTCCCCATACCAGGAAGGTAGTGCCTGTGTCGGCCAAACCAAAGGGGTTGAAGCAAGCCCAATATAGGGAGTGGAGCGTCAATCTTAGCCAACAAATTACTTAATGCTACAATTATAGGTTCCAATGCAGACCCCCAATGACAGATGAGTGCACATCAACATCAATATAGCTGCTAAAAACGTGAATATTTCAAACGTATACAGACCCACTCCATGTGACGCCAAGGCCTGACAAGAGAAACATAATCATAGCTTAATCACTGGATAATCTGATTGAAGAGGGTGACTGTAATAACTCTAGTGAACCACATTTTGACTAGAAATGTATAGTTTGTGATATCTACTTCTTGGTACAAGCAACGTGCAAAGTATTATGAAAAATATATTTTACGTGATTAGTAACCCTGGTTGTGCAGAATTCAACTTGTACTGTAGCATGCAGTAATCACACTCTAGGAAAGACTTCCTTTTCAATTAATAAACAGTGGCTATATTTTCTTTGTCTCAGCCCAGTTATATTTTTTTCTGATCGTGTACTGAACTGAAACGCCGTAGAAGTGGTTGAAAGTCATCATAGCCAATCTAGATGGGAGCTAAACACCTCCTAAATTAAAATAAACTAACTGGTGGAAGAATGTTTCTAATATAACTATAACTTGACACCTTAATAGTTAAATGGATGTTAAAACAGAAGCACCAAGAGCTGATGTCATTATGTTAGGAGGTGAGGGCATGAGATGAATGAGAAAATAATCCATGTACATTTGGCCTGAAATGTAAATAACACTCCAAAAGTCCAAGATACCGGAAATAAAAAACGATTTCGGCAAAGGTATTAAATCTGAAATGTATTCTTATGAAATATTTACTAAGGCTGCCATGAAGGTAGAAGAACAGCTAGGAACGTTTAGGTATTATCTAAAGGCATAGAAAGTTGAAGTACTGTATAAGTCAAAAATACAGCTGTAAGAGCCATTGTTTCCATATTATATAGAAAGATGTAGATAATAGAGATCAATCTGCTAAACAAAACATTACATTTTCCTATTGAGAATCTCCCATTATAATAATTATATAATGCAGAAATGGTTTCTCTTACAACAATAATTACCAATTGTATATGCACTCCAAAAAATCAGAAAGGCAATGTCTCATGCCAGACAGCCTTCCAGTCACATTTCATAGAACAGTCTGCCAATAGCCTTTCTCCAGGTTGGTAGTAGGGGTGTTCACCTTTTCAGTGGAACCCATGATGTGTTTAGTAAGGCAGTTATTACGCTATTTTTAAAATCTGACTAAGATGTTACATGTCTAAAAACGTCTGCCTGCCTCACTTAGTATATCATTTATTATACATTCTATGACACATTCATGCTCTGCTTCTAGAAGCCGTTTGTATCTGTCATTCATATGTAAAGAGATAAGTTCTGGTGCGCCAAGGTTTTGCTAAAAAACCTGTAGCCAATGCTATTGAAGGTTAGTGTGCCTAATGCCAAGTCTTGATTTCAACTCATGCCTCTTTAATCTACCCCCAAACACTCAGTGCCTTGTTATCTCATTCTTGAAGGTTCTTTTTTATCCCTGATTTTTTCCCTTTGTCACAGTTTTTCTTTCTTTTTCTTTTTCCTTTCTGCCTTTTCTGTCTTTTTTGCTCCTGCTGTGGATCAAAGTATGTTATGGAAAATAAATGCTGGTCCTCAAAAATGAGTTATCCAACGTAGTGATTCTACCATGTATTATGTGAATATATATGCACCCATGTGTGTGCTGCTATTTTTATTTTTATTTGATGTGTTTAGTCATATGTGAAAAATGGTGCAAAAGGATCAGAGCTCCTTCTCTCAATTTGTGGGAAGGGCAATGTTTCAAAAAACTGTAAAATACCCCTCACACACTGAAACCTGATTCAGTGTCATGCTTCATCATTGGGGTCTTCCCGCCTGTCTACGGGACGGGCGTGCTACAACTTACGTAGACGCAAGAGCACTTTATTCAATGATTGGTGAGTATGTGTAGTGCGTGGGTTCGTGGAAAGGAAATGTGAGATGGTTAAAAATTCTCTGGCTAGTGAAACGAAAATACTTTATTGTCTTCCCTGGCTGAGAATAGTAAAAATGGGGAGGCGTAGGTGGTGTGCTATAATGATTCACCTCCTACAAGGTCAACATGTTTCAGAAGCCAGCCCCTTGGCTTTGTTCCTCAGGACCAAAAAACGGATCCCTGTAACACCTCAATGGGTGATGGAATAAATGTACATATCCCTGAAAGTCACAAACACTGTCCTTTGTTCCCTGTTATGGGAGTAGAAAAATATACCACTTGTATATCTTAAGAACATTGGAATGTAATAGTTATTGCTCCATGAACTCATACCAGCGGTGTAGGGCGCCTTCAAATAGACAATGCTGGAAGGAACGCGATAACCAAAGGAAGTACCTTCTCATGGCTCATCGGAAACCCAAAAATGAGATCCAGCTTGAACTACTGGCTCCAATTAAGCACTGGTTATGCCCTGTTTAATGGATCATGAGCCAATATGCTTTAAGGGATGAAGGACAGATTGTAATACACATCCTTTTGGGAACGGTCCAATAAAACATGCTGGTAAAAACTATATGGCTCAAAGAAAATGCCTTTAAAATCCCTTGCTATGCAGATACTATCTTCCAGTCTTCTAGATCATTGTACTGATAGCCGAATCGTGTCCCTTTCTGAGTTACATGATCAAATTAGAAAAGGAAGAACTTTTAATCTTAACTCCAGTATGCTCCTGATTTTAATAATAGATTACACGGACGACCACCCTGTAGTAATCCACTCCAGGATAGTTGATTAAAGAAGATTTATTTCAGTAGAGAAACACAGTACAGCATCTGCTCAGCAGGACAGGTCCAGTAGTTCTGCAGACTGGAATCTAGAACTCATGACCCATAGTAACAGATTGTAGTGCAAGGTTTGTAAAGCAACAATAGGCAGAACTTACTTAAAGAGATACATACATCATTGCATGTGGAATACAACACATCTTATCCCTAAAAAGAAAAGAAAAGGAAAGAAAAGAAAAGAAGGAAAACAGTTCAAAGAAAAGGAAGTGGAAGGAAAAGGATAAAAGAAAGAAGAGAACAGAAGAAGCATGAAGAAAATAGGCGTATAATGGAAAGGGCAAACATTTTTACAAAAGGGAAAGCAAACATTTTTGTAGAACAATAAAAATGTGAAAAACATAGAGAACTGAATCAATTTCTAAACCTAAGTGGTACATTGACACTTCTCTTGTTAATTTTGACCCTAGAAGAAACAGAATCATTTTTAACAGGAGGCTTAACATTGTCAAAAGCAGGAGTGTGAAGATTAAAACACTTAACCACACGTCTGACATTCCAGACTTTGCCATCATTAGTTATAACGCTGTGGGTGTTAACTTTTACAACCTTTCGAATAGGCCCAAACTTGGAAGACCCTTTAATCAGAAACCCAGGTTTGCGTATCCTGACAAGATCTCCCACTACAAAATCAGGAACTCTTACATTGTACTTAGAATCATGATATTCCTTCATCTTCTCCTGATGATGTTTGACTCTCAAAGAAGTGCTACGCACGTCAGCAGGAGAAGAAACAGTAGAAGAGCTAAACTTTTCTTTCATCCACCATGGACACAACTTTGACACGGGTTCCCTTCCTCTCAATAAACGGAAAGGACTAAGCTCAGTAACTGAGTGGGGAGTTATTCTATACAGCCATAACCTTTCTCTGATAATTTTTTTCCACACATTAGGAGTCTTCCTTGCCCATTCAACAGCATCTTTCAAGACGCGATTAAACCTTTCTACCTGTCCATTACCTTGTGGTTCGTAAAGGGGTGTAGTGATATGTTTAATCCCACAAGACTTGAGATAATCCTCTACTTCAGTAGAAATCAATTGCACCCCATTATCGGTAATCAAAACCTCAGGGCTACCTTCTCTTGCAAAAACTTCTCTGAGAAATTCAACAATGACCTGCGAGGAAGCAGAAGACACAAACCTAACTTCAGGCCATTTGGAATGGTAGTCTATTAACACCAATGCAAAACGGGCATCTTGAGGTAGACAATTGAAAGGACCGGATATATCTAGTGCCAGCTTCCTCCAAGGATTCTCTGGCCAGGAAATAGGTATGAGTGGGGCAGGGTAGGTCTTCAACATTTTGTCACTGCTGACACATATAGAGCATTCACGAACCACTCTGTCAATCATCTTATCCATTCCCGGCCACCAAAAACTAGTTCTCACTAATCTCTTCATGGAGGACATACCTAGATGGCACTCATGAGCAAGCCTAATAATTTCCTCTTGCATATCCTCAGGAGGTACACATTTTCCGTTTTTGAAAACCAAACCATTGTCAACTTCTAATTCACTAAGCACTTGATGAAAAGACTTCAATTCTGGAGGTACCATGTTGCTATTAGGCCAACCCTTCAAGATATACTCTTTAAGAGTACCCCAATTCTTGTCACGTGTGACAGCATTATCCCAAACAGATTCTGAAATGGAAGAGAATTCATCTCCTAAAAAATCCCTTAAAGAGGCAACAAACTCAACATCCTCTTGTCCTTTGTCATCAGCAATAGGATCAGATTCACAAGGAAGCCTAGAAAGACAGTCGGCCGTAACATTGCTCCTTCCAGGAAAATACTCTACCTCAAAATTGTACTCTTGTAAGCGAGACATCAGTCTAGCAATCCGTGCTGTGGCGTTCCGACCACCACCAGGGGAAAGTATGGAAACCAGCGGTTTATGGTCCGTTTTCAATAGAAAACGACTACCCCATAGAAAATTCCGAAAATGTTCTACTCCCCAGACACATCCTAAAAGCTCTTTCTCAATGACAGAATACTTCCTTTCTGTTTCACTCAAAGTACGGGAAGCAAACGCCACACACCACTCATCATTCCCACACTTTTGTGATAAAACCCCTCCTAACCCATACTCACTAGCATCAACAGTGACCACGCACAGTTTATTGATACAGAACGGTTTCAATGTAGGAGCATTGGCAATATCATGTTTGATGACTTGAAAAGCAGACTCTTGTTTCTCACCCCAGTAAAACTCTACTTTCTGTCTTGTCAACTCTCTCAAAGGTTCCATCTTGGTTGCAAACCCTTTAATGAATTTGCTATAGTACTCACACAAGCCATTGAAAGAGAGTAACTTTTCCTTGTTGTCAGGACATGGTGCTTTAAGAATAGCTTCAACTAAACATTTCTTCGGAACAACACCATTGCCCGTAAGGGTGTGTCCAAGATATTCTACAGACTCACAAAACATTTTGCACTTGTTGTCCTTTAGTGTGAGACCATGCATTCCCAACCTCTTGCAGACCTCCATGACATGATCTTTGTGAGACACATTGTCAGGAGAGAACACAAGAATGTCGTCTTGAAAACACCTCACAAACTTGTAGAGATCTTTAAAAATATGATGCATAGTGCGCTGGAAAACTGATGCCGCAGAGGCCAAACCAAAGGGCATTCTTTTATACTGAAATAAACCCTCAGGAGTGAGAAAAGCTGTCAACTGCTTGGATTCATCTGCTAACACAATTTGGTGATATGCTGATCGCAAATCAAATGTGGAAAAGACTTTCGCTCCCTCCAACATACATACAACCTCGTTTATGTTAGGAAGGGGATGGCAGTCCACTATAATGTTTGAGTTGAGAGCTCTTAGATCTACACATAGCCTGAGAGTTTGATCAGATTTTCGGGCTAAAACGATGGGCGAAACCCATTCTGAAGATTCAACTTCTTCAATAATGTCATCATCAATTAAATTTTTCAAAAGTGTTTTAAGATCATCTCTGACATTTATGGGAACATTTCTTAATTTCTGTGTAACAGGAATGGTTCCTTTCTTAAGTCTGATCAAGTGTTGAAAGTTATGTAACTTTCCCAATTTTTTTGAAAAAACTTTGGGAAACAACTTAATGATCTCATTTATCCATGTCTCAGTACCAGTTATAGCTTTAACAGAGTGAGTTTCTCTTACACAATCATCAATCATAACAATGGGATCTAACTTCCTGGGATTGAGAGTAATACCAAAACTCCATTGATCTCTCCATCCAAGCACATTCACTCCTTTTGTAGCAACGTATATCTTAATGAACCTCATTCGACCTCTAAAAAGCATGTCTGCTCCCAAATATCCTTCCATAGGGATAACAGATTCAAGGAAAGTTCTGGCAATTATGTCAGGAACTTTAAGATCCTCAAGATTGACAATGCCCTCAAACATTTCAGTGAAATACTGCTTGGTGATGATTGTCCAAGGCGAACCTGAGTCAGCCATTAATTTAAGATCTACACCTAAAACATGTACTACACATTCAGGTTGTTTAAGATGAATCAAATCCTGTTCATTATCATGTTCATTATCATCAACAATTGAAACAACTATTCCTCTTTCACAAACATTCTCATTATCTTCCCCAGGAACATCAACTTCTTGCAAAGAATCAGTAACAAAAGAAACTCTATTCTTATTAATATTTCCTGAAATGGTTCCTGTAGTGGTTTTGCATAAATTACTAAAATGTCCTTGTCTACCACATCTGTTACATTCCTTTCCGATAGCAGGACATTTGGGAAAGGACGCACCATGACTAGGACTACCACATCTGAAACAATGAAAGGATTTATCATTCTTTTTGTAAGGACGTTGAAAAGAATAACTGGCACGTTGAGTTTTATTCGAAGATGACGCAGAAGAGGCGGATGACGCAGAAGAGCCGTCAGGTTTGACAGCACATACTTCGGAGGAACTGTCTTTGTCCTTTTTATCCAAACATTTTATCCATTTGTCTGATTGTTCAATAGCTTTAGCTGTAACAATAACATCTTTTAAATCCGGATCTCCCATAATCCATAACTTTTCCTGGATTTTCTTGCTCTTGGTATGGACTATGATTTGATCTCTGATCATCTCATCAGAGATGGGACCAAAATTACAGTTTGTGGATAAATAACGTAAAGCTGTTAAAAAATCATCAAAGGTTTCAGACTCTTCTTGAGCTCTAGTATAAAACTTATAGCGATTCAAAGCCACACTGAAAGTAGGTTTAAATCTAGCTTCAAGACGAGTCATAGCATCATCAAACACATTTCTGTCTCCTCCCCCATCATGTAAAGGAAGTGTTCTGAATACTACTTGACCTTCAGAACCCAAGGAATGTAATAAGATGTTCTTTTTCCTTTCTTGTGAAAATCTCTCCCCATCTATGGCTTTTAAGAATGTCAAAAATTCCTCTTTCCAACGAATCCAAGGAATAGGGGGTTCTCCTTTGTTTTGAAGAAACTTAGGGGGGGGATCAAATTGCATGTTTGATAAATGTTTGAGTTAATAAATATTTGTAAATTCAATTAATTTTTGAATGTGCCATGTAAAATAAAATTTGTTAAAAATTACAGATAAATAACAGTAATAAAGGTCAAACCTGTAGAAACTGACTTTCCTTTGAAAAAACGATCTTTCTGTGTAACACACGAAGAGTTTTATTCCTTGCGCGAAAGAAACGCGCTACACGCGATGCAGAGCTTCGTTGCCAAGCAACCGGTAAATAAAAATGGTGTCGGCGTGTGCGTGATGACGTTGAGCGCACACGTAGTACCAGTGAGTTGAGCTTGATAGACTGTCGCGCGTGAGGACAACAATGGTGTGCAGGCGCGAGGCGAAGCCGTTGTAGTAGCAGAGCAGTGATTTTAAAAGTAAGCGCTTTTAAAGTTGCATGGAAAGCAATGTCGAAGTTGTTTAAAGTATCGGAAAGTCAATCAGAAAACAGGGATCGTTTCTGGGAGATAGAAATCTGCGAGGCACTCGTGTAGGATTTAAACGGTGCGCAGAAAATTTCTAAAGAGGTTTCTCTCAACTAGGAAACGAACAAAATTAATGAAATTGTTGAAAATAATTCGTAGAAATCAACAATTTAGCGTAGTAAGTAGGAAAACGAGTATACTTAATTTGAAAGTCGTTTTGTAGAAAATAAAGTATACTTAACAGGCAAATCCAAAAACGATGAATATGATGCAGCGTAGGTAAAATCCTTTGGTTGCTCCTGTGTTTCCAAATGTAGCAAACCAATGTAGTCGTCGCCAATTTTGTAGTAATCCACTCCAGGATAGTTGATTAAAGAAGATTTATTTCAGTAGAGAAACACAGTACAGCATCTGCTCAGCAGGACAGGTCCAGTAGTTCTGCAGACTGGAATCTAGAACTCATGACCCATAGTAACAGATTGTAGTGCAAGGTTTGTAAAGCAACAATAGGCAGAACTTACTTAAAGAGATACATACATCATTGCATGTGGAATACAACACACCCCCTTATGCTGGAACCCCACCAGAATATTGACTACAAAATATTGTGAGGTCAAAATATTGAGGCCTAAATACAGAGACCTAAAATATTGTGAAGGCAAGGGCATAGAAGTCAGTATAAAGTTACTAATGTTCAATACTTTACAATATGCACTTACCTCCACCCTATTCCTAAATACGTTTTAACTCGTTATTCTGACATAGAAACGTAAATTTAAAATGGTGAGTTACACCATACTTTATTAGGATGATGATAATGTTTCGGGTTCTTTATTCCTTTACCATGATCCCCTCTATATTCACCAATTCATTGTGAAAACATGTAAATACAATGCTATGCAAGTTCAGATGGGTGAATGTACATCCAACAATGTATTTTAAAAAGTACCTTGACACAACATACATTTATTAGTCCTTTAAGACTAGTGGAAATGCTGCATGGAAGGGAGCAAGTGAGGAAGACAACAGCTTCTGGATCCTAAGGCCATAACAATGAATCAACACTTCAGAGACAGCTGATCACAGCACCAAAGCCACATTTGTGTAAGTTTCCGATTTTTCAGTATTCACCAAACTGCATTTTAATAGTAATTTTACAGAGACTCCACAATCGGGGTGGAGAACTCCACACATAAAAAGATAGGCCTGTCCTATCTTTCTATTTGCTCCAGAGTCTCTGCAGCCATAAAATTACTATCAGTAAAATTAAAACTATGCACATAAAAATATAAGACAGCCTCTCATTAAATGTGTGGTGTCTCAAATGGGAGATCCTTCTTCTTTTACACTGAGACTTAAGGGATGAGAAATATTTTTACCAGAGTTTCTGGTGAAGATAGGCCATTTTTCAGAGGCAATATAGATTGTTCCATTATTTCTTATTCTTCACCAAACATAAAGTTGTGCCTGCAGTCCATGCAAGCCAGTACATCATTCCAAAATCCTTCAAATGTTTTCAGGAAGGCATGTAGAGGTTATAGGGCAGTTTATGATTGACACAAGTAATACATCCTCAGGTCTTGCTAGTCCAAAATGATGCAGCCAACAAATATTACAACAGATTTGGAGAAATCATTCTGCTAATCTATTTCCATTTTAAGCTATGGCTCTATTGATGCAGCCGAGCTAGCACAACTGCAATTCCTTCTATGCATATGTGCATAATCGCTCTACAACTTCTATTAAAATGTTTCAGTTAGACACTAACGACTCATTTAATGGTCAGTCCCTGCTTTCACTGCAAAGTAAATCACCCGAAACAAACAGAGGACCGCATTAATGCCTGCCTGATGACCAATGACCCGCGAGTAATTCGAATTCAGTAGAAACTAGGTTCAATTTAAGTCATGCATTTTGTGGTAGAAGTCTATCTCTCGCACATAAACATGATGAACAGAGCTATACGGAAAGGTACTTTTAAAGTTAGAGATACATTCTGTGACAGAAAATATCTGCAGACAGGACTTATGAGGTAATGGAGATTGCTTTCCACCTTGCGCACATCCCCAGTAGAAACCTCCAATATGTTAGACACAATCTCTGTTGTTGGCTTCATATTATCGGACAATGTAATACATATCTTCAAATCGCTGATATCTTCTTTAAAACTAAGCCTGGGCAAAAATGTTATTGCGCCAGAATCATTTCCAGCATTTCTCTTTCTTTGTTATGCAAAATGCATTGTGCAATTTTCTATTTATATGTGGAAAAATCTTATAGAAGGAGCAGCATGATTGAACAGTACGCAAGTGGCTGCTGTTCACACCACGTGGGATTTAGAACATTTTATTAGCACAAAATGAGTCCAGGGGCATTATTGTAGAACGTGCTCTGAGGGCGCAACGGGCATGTGCACCTGATATGGGTGCCCGTGGTACTTTGGTATTACTGAGGGGGCTGCAGCTGCTTGTGAGGACCCTCTGGAATACTGAAAGCACTGGCACACATGTAGCACCAGCACTTTCTAAACAGGGCATTCCCTTATTTTTATGGGGGCATGGCCACATGCAAATGAGGGAATCTATTTACCTTTGTGTACACGCCATATTATAGACTCAGGAGAAGAGGTAAAAAAAAAGTTAGGAGGCACCACAAAAGCATGGTGCACTGTCAGTGAGCCCCTTGATACTAGCCCTCTGGAGGGGGTCCCAGACATCCCCTTGCCGGCGGGTGCAGTCACTCACTGCACCCTTCTACAAGGGGATGTCACTCCCCTCTTAAAAGTGCAGGCAGCCTGTCTACCCTGGAGACAGTGCATTCATTATATAGGGCACACTTTCCCCGTATGCGCCCAGCGCACCTGTTTTAAGGTGTGTCCTATGTGTAATAGGGTGACAGGTGTCCAGAATTCTGTTTAAAAAACTGCACTAATTTCCATGTTTGACGTTTGCAGAATTTTTAATTATTTTCCTGAATGTTCTCATAATTATGCAAAAGAAAATTACGTGATTTTGAACAGCATTGAGAACCCTCTCTTGCCGCACCAATAAAAATATGAAGCTGAATAATGTATTTCCTGCTCATTCGAGCTTTATCACACTGTTTGGTCCAGAACCATAATAACACTTTACCCACACAATATAATTGTTTCTGTTACTACCTGCACGCTTCCACTCTGAACACTTTAGCCACGTTTCTAAAACAGTTACACACGTGATCAACATTGAACTCATTTCAATGTGTTTCTTCTTCATCATGTATAGCTATGTCACTGGCCTACATGTTAGTATGTTTTACGATTCTAGATAAGCAGCCTTCTAATTTACTTATTATTGTAAAAGATTGTTATTCCATGATGCTGATTATCTAAACTAAAAATATATCAGCAGTCCTGTGGTCATGTCTGTTAATCTGTGGCACCAATCACGCTTCAGAGGCTTAACCAATGTGATAAAGTAAAATATATCACCATAGTTAAAATGATTGCGCTAAGTCAGGAAACTTTCATCAGGGATGTGACGATTTGGGTGTGTTTGATGTTATGACAGTGAGGCCTTATTGTGCAATACACTCACAAAAACTGCCTTGGGTCCAGTCAGGCCTGTTTGAAAACCTTAAGTTCAACCTTGAGTAGCTATGGCTGTGAACTATGTGTGAAGCATTTACCAGCACCAAACACTGTAATAAGAATGTACCACAACAAGAAAGACACACTACAACAATTTATATAGATAGAGTATATTATTAAGCATTTTCGATATCTTAATAAGTAAAATCCACCAAGGGTTCCGGAGATGCAGATTTTAGAACTTGTTATCATGTTTAAATACAACTACAACAAGCATTGAAAACATCAAGGGCCCGATGTAGGTGGCCCAATACCGATCAGTAACGGCCGAAAATACCGATTTTCGGCCCTTACCGATCGGTATCCAGCCATCGGGATGTAGGAGGCTGAAAATCGTCCGAATCGGTATTTATACCGAATCGGTATAGATACCAAATCGGTAATAAACCGAATCGGAAAAACACCGATTCGGTAAAAGAACGAATTGCTAACATACCGATTCGGTAGATATACCGAATCGGTAAATAGTCCGAATCGGACCAGCTACCGAAACAGTAGAGTTACCGAATCGGTAAATTTCGAATCGGACAGGCCAAAACTCAGATAGAGATGTAGGGAAGCACAGAAATACCGAATTTGCCTCAAAATCGGTATTTCCAATTCGGTATTTACCATGGATCTGAATCAGGTGGTAACCAACTGCAACCTATAAAAAGAGACCCAAAATGCAATACAACTTGCAGGATGGCGGCATTTTATGTCATTGCATGGCGGCTACGGCTACAGCAGGAAGGAGAGAGGAAATGGCAAAGAGAGGAACAGGTCTACAGACAGAGGATCACCCTGTTCATGCTCACAGAGGCAGAGATCCTACAGAGGTACAGGCTGGACTCAGACACCATTCTGGAGCTCATCAAGGACCTTAAACCACTGTTGAACCACCCCACCCCAAGGGCACATGCCATCCCAACGTACGTGCAGGTGCTATGCAGCCTACACCTACTTGCGTCTGGCAGCTATCAAAGTGGAGTTGCTGCAGTAGGAGGGGTGACCCAGAGCAGCCTGTCAAGGTTTTTCAACAAATTCCTTGACGCCATGATACAGAGGATGGACCAATACATTTCTTTCCCGGCAACCCTTGCGGAACTGGTACAAACAAAAGCAGACTTTTACCAGATGGCACGATTCCCCCACATCATTGGCTGCATTGATGGCACGCTCATTCCGATTTGCCCCCCTGCTGACACAGAATACATATACCGCAATAGGAAGTCTACGCACACCATCAATGTGCAGGTGATCTGCAATGCCAAGTGCACCATCACAGACCTGGTAGCCAAATTCCCAGGGAGTACCCACGACTCGTACATTTTCCAAAACAGCGGCATCTATGCACGGCTGACGGCTGGGGAATTTGGCGAAGGATATCTCCTAGGTGAGACACATCATCAGACCCCCATAACAAAATGTAGCACTGTAAAGTACATGTATGCATGTGAGTAATGTTACCCCTTTTCCTTCTAGGCGACAGTGCATATGCCCTCCGCTCATTCATACTCACCCCCTACCTCAACCCCTCTACACCCAGCCAAAGGAGGTATAACCGGGCCCCCAAAAGCACAAGGAATGTAGTAGAACGGACCTTTGGCATCTGGAAAAGTAGGTTCAGATGCTTGCACAAGAGTGGAGGTGCAAGGTAGTATACCCCCATCACCTGCTGCAAGATCATAGCTGTCTGTGCAATGTTGCACAACCTTGCGGTGAAGAAGGGCACTGAGGTGGAGTTGTCAGACTACGAGGACCATGACGACGACGTTGCTGTGCCACAAACACAACCTGCTGGGGTGTCTACACCAAGTGATGGCAGATACAGACATGAGGAGATAACAGAAAACTATTTCTGAGTGAGTACAGATGCACAGACAGGTCATGGATGTGAACAAAACGAAATGTAATAATGTTGGCACAACGTTACAGCACTGATGTGCAACAAATTAAATAAGTACAGTAAAGCTGGGGAATGGAAATGGGCCGGGTTGCCTCACCCACCCTGGCAGTCTCACTTCCTGCTGCGCTTTGCTGAACCACTGGGATGTGGCTCCCCCCCCTTCTGCATGTCCGGCTGCCTCAGCCAAGCGCCTGGTGCTCCGGCTCGGCTCAGACACAGCGCTTGCCGGGCTGCTGCGGCTGCTGCTGTCCCCAGCCTCGGCCATGTCCAGGGCAGGATTCACCACCGTGTTGGAGATGATGAGGGCCTCCATGGCAGTGGTGATGCGGGCCATGCCCCTGGTCACCTCTGCAGTGTTCTGAGTGAGGAAGTCTTCCATGTTTGCCCCTCGGCGGCATAGCAGGGCAGTTGCTGCGGCAAGCCGGTTGATTGCCCGGTTTTGTACGCGGGCATCCCTGCGCCTAGTGTGCTCATGCTCCTCCATCTTAGCACACAGCTGTGTTATGGCAGTTGTCATGCACCCCAGTCCTGTTGCTATTTCCCGGTTACTTGCCACGAAATTCACAAATCCCTTTGTCATCTCCCCCATCTGCAGGTTGTGTTCCCGCAATTGGCGCTGGGAAGCCAGGATGGACTTGGCCTGCATCCGCTGAATCCGCACCATGCTCCCCTCAAGCCCCTGGAAGACGGTGCCCTCCCATGCTGGTAAAGCACTGCTGGAAGTGCGTGGCCGGTGCCGATTGGTGCTGCCCTGCTGGGTGGCCTGCTGTGCCACAGGTGTTGCAGGTGTGGGTGCTGGTGCCTGACCCGCTGCTCCCTCCATGATGGTCAATGGGGCCACAATGATCCTCCTGGCAGGAGATGTGGCAGGTGCTGGCTGGGTCCGTGTGGGTGAGTTCTCCGGTGAGAACTGCAATGGGGGAGATAGTGACAGTAGGGGGGAGTGGGGAAATGAGAGGGTATGTCCTGAGTCATCCTCATTGGCGATGGCACTGCTGTCCTCCTCCTCCTCCTGTGAAGGAACCATGCTGATTGGCCCTGCCACCGCACTGTCCGCAGTTGCTGGAGCTGTCGCCTGTGGAGCTGCTGCTCCACTGCCTGATGGTGCCCCTAGGTATAAAGAAGCATTTGTGAACTGAGTGCAAATGTCTTACAGTCACTACAATAAAAGCATTGCACATATCATTTCCAATACTCTGAATCTATTTTAAGTGCATTGCAGTTTAATGTGCATTGGCATTTGTTACTACATTAGCTGACTACATTTACCATGATGTATTGCTCATGTATGTTGCTAGCAGTACTGGGCTGGGGTTTGGCTGTGCATTGGGGCTAAAGGGGAGGTGTCTGGTAGGGTGTGTCATGCTGCGCATGCTTCTTACCTTTTGATGTAGCTCTGGCTGAGCTGTCCAGGTCCCCAACTCCCACCACACTCTCGGTCTCAATCGTAGTGGACACCAGTTCCTCCAGTTCAGTGAGGGGTGGCGCGGGGTTCCTGCCTCCACCGGTCAGACCTGCCTGCTTGTGCAGCTCCGCCAATTTCCTCTTGGTGAGGCTGCGTATGTCATAAAACCTCTTCTTGAGGTCGTCCAGGCTCCTGGGGGTGACACCAACTGCATTCACCCTCTCACCGATGCCACTCCACAGCTTCCTCTTGGTGGACTCAGGGACTGTGAGGGACAGCCTCCCAAACAGCTGCCTGTGGACCCTCACCACTTCCTCCACCAATACTTGCAGCTCCATGCTGCTGAACTTGACCTTGCGCTTGCTCTCAGCCTTCTGGCTCTCAGAGCTGCTTGCCATTTCCACTGTGATCAGGATTGTGCTACCACTCTCTCTGCTGCTCACTCTGAAAGCTCAGCTCTGGCTGCCTCTCCAGAAAGTTCTACTGAGTTGCACCTACCTGGGTAGCCACTCCCTGCTAGGGTGGGGGAGGGTGGTTCCACCTCATTGGCTGTTGTCATTAGTTTTACTTTTACTTGCTCGCCGATTCCGTATTTACCGAATCGGTATTTCCAGAATCGGTAAATACCGATTCGGTATTTACAATGCATTCCTATGGGCCTTTTGGCCCATAGGGTTGTATTGCCTTTACCGATTCGGTATTTACCAATTCTGTATTTACCGATTCGGTTTCTACCCATTCGGTGAATACCGATTCGGTAAGTATCGAAACACGATACTGATTGTTTCCGAATCAGTATTTTACCGATTTTTTTTTACTACATCTCCTTTTCCGAATTCAAAATACCGATTCGGTAAAAATCGGTATTTTAAATTCGGTAAATTACTTTTACCTACATCGGGCCCAAAGTTTATAAAGATTTGAAAAGTTTGGAAAAGTTAGTGCTGGACAGACTTAGGCAACCAAATCCAGCAGGGACAAGGTCTGATGGGCCCGAAAGGATGCTTTGGGCAGTTACCTGGCCACTAGAGCATTTTTGAAGCAAGTTCCAAACTTTAGTGCACAACCGCCATAGGAGGCTGTGCAGTGGTCCTGAAGCTGAGGGATGCAGAATTAAAGATGCTTAAGGATGCTCTTGAAGCTATGCTTTGGTCGAGACCTCGGTCCAAAGGTGAGTGGGGCAACTCTGTTCATGGATATCAGGGACCCACAAAGTCCTCTGTGCAGGGTTCAGAGGGGAGCTGATGCAGTCCTCGCACTTTTGCGACACAGTGGTAAGGGTGCACATCTTGGTGGAAGCTGGTGTCCGTTTTGGGTGCCAAATCAGGTCACAACATACACTCACAGGTCCAGCCAATATGGGTGTACCTTTTGGCTATTTTTGAATTGTCCTTTGGAATGCCTGGCATCCAGTATCGAAGAGATTTCTGCAGGGACTAGCAGAGAGGTGATGTGTTCTTTCAGTTCCTGTGTCCAGGGAGCTGGTTCCGACTGATCCGTGGAGTCACTGCTGTCATTGAAGGCTAGAAACCAACTTTTCCTGGATTTAGCAGCTGCAGGCACAGTCGCAATCTCACTAGCCCAAAAGTGCAGCAGGGGCAGTCCTCTCGATGATACAGCCTCTCTTTGTGCAGCAGGATAGTCCTTCTTTAGTCCTTTCTTCAAGTCAGGTGTGTACTAGTGTGCAGGGTGCCAGGAGTACTTTATTTATCTCAGGAAAGTTCCTTGAGGGGACCATGTGGTCACTAGCCAATGGGCTACAGGTTCCCCTCCTAACTAGTGATAAAGGCCATCCCAGAGTACCACCTTCTGGCCTCTTTCGAGATAGCATGACCCTTCCTTGGTCATGAGGTGCTTATTAGCCCATCTTAAGGGGGTGGCCACCAGAGGGCTACACGCCGATGGTAAAACCGGTTTAGGGGCAAGTTTTCCTCCTCAACAATGTCTATACTGTGTCTGCAGGTAACAAAAGGCAATCTGCCTGAGAGTGAGAGTGTTGTCCCAGCGGCCCTTTGATTGCAATTTCACCTTTGAAGCTCGCCTTTTGGGCTAAACCCTGGCAAGACATCCTGTGGGAGGGGATCACACCTTCCAGATCAGAAACAGCCTTTGTTCCTGGTCTGGAAGTCGTTCACAAGTCTCCCCAGTGGGCAGATCTCTGTCTGTATGCTAAAGCCTATGTGAAGACACTGGACTAGCTGAACATAGAAATAGCAACTGTCTAAAGTTGCCAACTTTAAAAGTGACATAAATGTCAACCATTAAGTCACATTTAATGTCATAATTAATTGGATAACTTGCATGACCCAGTTAGGTATTTCCATTCAGGAGTTAAAGGGGTTGGGGTGTCAACAGGGAAACCTAGTTCTAGCCAATGGGGCTACAACCTTTATCCACAGCAAAACAACAATTTAGAAGTGTTGCTTTTAAGACATATTAACCATAAATGTCTAACTTAACAAAATATAGCTCCCTGCCATAAGATTCTTTAGGCATTGCTTAAGGGAAACTTACTTATAGTGTTGAGAGAGGTAATAGCTTTGCCACTGACTTTAATGTCAAAGTAAAACTAGAAGTGTATACACTGCTTTTCCAGTCTGCAGTTACATACTGGGAGCCATTTTGTCCTTGTCACCCATTGGATGGCACAATTAGTGCTGCAGTGGTATGTGTGCCTTAAATGCCCTTGGTACCCATGGTACCATTTACTAGGGACTTATAAGTAAGTCAGACCTTTCTAATTGGGTGTAGCCAATTCAACATATCTTTTAGCAGGAGTTAGAACACTGGCACAGAGACTGGTTAGCAGGCCTCAGAGCACTTTCAGAGTCGAGCAACCAGCAGCATCTGTTCAACAGTGGAGGTGAACATGCAAAAAGAATGCAATTCCTTACAAGGGAGAAGGGGAAAGAAGTGGCCTCACCTATTCTGAAGCGAAGTTTAATCCTTCTAGCCCACTGCATGTCAAGATCTCCTGCCATCTGTGGCTGGGAATTTTGTGGTGACTTAAAATGTTTTGTATTTATGCATCTATGCAGCAGTGCCGAGATGGCAGGGGACACTGCAGCAGCAGGAGGCCATTTACCAGAACTCAGAATGGGTACTTTGGAGGAGGGAAAGGGTCTGCTGCTAGGTGGCAACAGTCCAACTGTTGCCCTAAGAATTCTTGAGGAGTCCTGGCAGTATTTGTACCGCATTTGTAGCACACATGTCCCAGAGCATTATATAACAACTACTGACAAAGCAATCAGTTTGACTTTTGCTACAGCATAAGTACCAAGACACATAGCTTCTTGAATTCTGCAAGAAGCTGATAACCTGGCTTTTTGAGTAGTCCCACTAGGCCCTATGTGTTGGCATATAGAAAAAACATGTACATACAGTCAATTTCACAATATCTAATAGAAATATAGCCCAACGTGCACACAGAAAAATCATGAAAATCATGAAAATCCACATTCAGCCAGGTGATGTGCAGCCTGGAGCAGAGCATGAAGGGCAGCAAGGGGCACTGGGTGATGACCCTTATAGGAGCAATGTGTCATTTGTCTCATTAGGACAAGGAAGTGTGCACTTTATAGGCACTGTGCATCCAAATAAGCATTGGAGAATAACGAGTGCTGAGCATCATATGAAAAGTGGGTAAAGTACAGTACAGTGGTACAGTAGAATGAATTATGGAACCACAGAGTGGTGATCAGCATAGGTGTAGGATGATGTACAATGTTTGCATAATGTGCTGTACAATAAGTCAAGCTCTGTCATTTTTGCCCATTAGCATTTTCCAAGCCAGGAACGTGTAAGACTCTGTATTGAATGGTTGAAATCCCAACATGTTTAGGGCAGTTAGCTCCCTTCTATTCTCAATTCTCATTCTGAACCAGCCTCTCCCAATCCTCCTCCAAATTTGTTCCACACTTTGTTCTGAAAAATTCACTATGAATAATGTATTTCAGTTTTCCATTTGTCTTCTCTTATTATCCCCTTGTTCATATGCGAGAGATCTCCCTAAACTGTGTGGTTAACTTGTTCATCATGTGAACAGTTTGGCTACCCATTGGGCACATTGTTCAGTGTAAGAGATATCTTTCTTAACTCATTGGTTACCCATAAAGTGCACTGATTCTACCTTGGTTATGATGCAATATATAAGCAAGTAAGAAAAGATTTTGTCATGGCTATGCAGAGAGGAAGGATGACTAGTGGTGGTGGAAGTGCCACTAACTCTAATCTGGTAGTGGCAGTAGCCTCTTGTCCCCTGGAGCCTAGGGAATCACTGTGCTTTATTATCAGCCTCCTGAGCATGTGCTTCATGGAACACACATTGCCACAGGAAGTGGGAACTGAACACATCAACCTTCTCCCTGGGGAACCAGATGCAGCCCGTGGAAGTAAGGGGGGTGGGGCCGGATAGGGGGGGGGATTTCGACACATGATGATGAGGGAAATGTAATTATTTATTTAATTTTTCCTCGTAGTCATCTGTAAAATCCCCCCTAACCCAACCACACTGCCTCACCACTATTACCTGCACAGGCCGCTCCTGTGGGGAACCCCACCACTCCAGTGTTACTGTAAATAGTACCCAGAAGTAATCCTCCCAAAAAGTAGAATGTGGCACATGACTTCTCTGGGTTCTGTCAGGTAGCCTTGCAAAGCCCGTCAGGAAGATCAGGTGCATCAAATGATGTCTCCCACCACCCAGCTTTTGTTTAACCAAAGCACTGCTGCCTCTATTCTTGATGGTGATGGAGCGAGTTTCAGAAATAATTTTATTCTGGCTCGTGAAATTAATCCCTTGTAACATGAACTAATATATTAATCTGTTATTGCATGTTTGTTGTATTTAACCAATCTAGATTAAAAGTTCATCAATGCATTACGCGCAGGTTTAATGATAAATGTGCTCTTGTTGCATTTGCAAGTTCGTTTTATAATACATAACTAATGTTGTTCTGTTTGTCCTATTGTCTTTGTCAACATTAATGCGGCTGGATTATTGATGGCATGTGCATGTGCTTAGTTTATATGTGCTATTGTTTATGTTACGTTGTTGTCTACGTTGTGTTTGTATTTCTTTTTATCATTTCAGATTTATGAAGAATTCTGCTGGACCTTATGAAGAATGGTAGATTAGAAATGTGCTTCTTTTTATGTGCTTCTGCTAGGTGATTTATACTAATGGGATAATATTAGTAATGGAGGTTGGGTAACAGAATGACTTTCTTTTCTTGTATTAATTATTCTTTTGTATTTGTTTAAATACTAGCCTGAGAGAAAGGCTTGAGGCCTAGTTCTGGAAAATGATGGTTAGCCTGTCTGCGAGCAGAGCCAAGCACAGCCATGTTGAAGCTTTTCCACAAAAACTATTCACTGAAAATAAACTGAAGCTAAAACAAAGACATTTGTGCGTAATGAGCTCTGAATGATATTTTTTCCAAGGCTAAGGAAGTGACAAGAGATGGTTTGGCCGAGCTATGGAGGAAACTCAGAACTGACTTTGGTTATTGTATCAATTCCTCGGAAGCCGGTGTCGCTTCATGTCAATGGACAATGACGAGTGACGTTTTGATATTTGGAAGCGGTGGCCTCTCGGTGGTCTGACAGATAGCAACCAATCAGGGTGCTGGAAACTATTAAAAATATATTGTTTAGCTAGATTAGTGAGTTTGAAAAAGTATAAAAACTTAGCCCATTAAGGGGAGCGGGGCTGACTGTTCCTGAGGGCAAAGTGCTGTCCGATTTTCCTTGGACACGTAAGGATTACCAAATGCATTTTTAAATGTCTTTCTTTACAGGTCAGAAAGCTTAACATAGGGAAATAGGGTTGATGTTTATTTTAATTCATTAATTTTGTGCAATTTTGAAGTGCCAGACTTTTGTGCCAATAAACTAATAGATAATACTGATTTAATAAAAATGTTTGAAATTAATAAATGAGCTAATAAAGATTTTGAAACTGAAACTTTGAAACTTTAAAAATAAAAGACTTAAAACGTCAAGCTGGTCTTGATCATTTTAGTTGTTACCATTCGTTAAATCCATTGACCAAAATGGTCTAATTAAGTGTTTTCCTTAAGAGTCTAAGAATAAAATGTTTTACTGCAGTTGTAAATAATGTATATAGTTTGATTAGATAGTGAGATTAATTAGGCCACAAGATTCAGCTGCACTCTTTTCTGTCTCAGTCGTATGGGCCTTGGTTTGATTAGTATGGTGAGTATCAGGTAGAGATTGGTGCTTATTAAGAGACAGAATTTCTATAGTGACGCTGGATCAATGGGAAACTGTATTGATGACCAAAGCATGAGGCTGGCAGGTAAGTAGGAGTGTTTAGACTTGAATGGAAGTTGTTGCATCACACTTGTCGAAATAAAGCCCCTGAGCTCTAATTATGGTTCACAACAAAAATGACCCCAGTGAAATGTGAATAATGCTCCTGTAGCTACAAAGGTTGTAAAAATGCCATGAGATGATTGCAATTGGATGTACCATCATGTGTACCGCATGTAAACAAACAGATTAACAAATGCTGCTATTTTTAGCATTTTGGTGTGTTTTGTTATTACAGTAAGGGACAGGAACCCTCTTCAGTCATAGTTGCAGTGAAGATTCTTCATCAAAGAATTCAAATTGGGAAGTCTCCAAATTTTAAGAAGGTAGCATGCACCTTAGTATCAGGAGCATCCCAGAGAGGCACAGCAAATTGACTATATTTGACTCTACCAGCTATCCCCTTGGAAGGTACATACTTAATTGCTCTGTGTAGTGGCCATACACTTTTGTCTGAATTTGTACTGGCACGTCCCTACATCAGGCCTGGCATGTGAGGAGGCTTTAAGCTTGAGTGCTCCCCCAACTGAAAGAACAAAGGAGTCTTCACGCACATGCTGAAAAAAACATAGGAATTAATACACACTTTCTGAGAGTGAACATAAGTATTCTTGTGCGTAAGAAATTTGCGATATGTCTTTGACAAATGTGCATGATTAAATAAACAACTCACTTGGTATTTCCATTACACACTTGCATGTCATATGCAGATGTACAGATTATAAAATGCTATTTATTATTATTGTTCAGCATGGGGGGCTCTATGACTACTAGATGCAATGCCTTAATTAGATGATGTTACCCTCCTGTCCCTGTAAAATGGTAAGAGATGGCCTGTTACTTTCAGCATAGCTACACATATGGTTAACGCCATGCTGTTCTTTCATGCGCATTCATTATAAAGATGGATATTTTGAATAGAATCAGAGCAAAATCTCAATTCACGGGTCCGTAGTGTGAGTAGTGAAGATCCAAAGTATTAAGATCTAGACACATTACTTTTATTAGAACATTGGAATGTGGAGAGCTCCATTGAAGATAATGGAATAGTTGTGGGCTAATAATGGCTGGTATAAGAACTAGCTTCCCAATCACAACCTGTATCTTCATGTTTCTCCCTTTTTAATTTAGAACATTGATGGAGCATAAATGTTAAATGACAGCTGACTCTAATAATTCTATTAAAAAAATTATGACAATTTAAAAAAATGATAATAAGAAAACGTAATCAAAGAGAGAAACAAAGATAAGTACACATGTACGTATTTACGTGTTTTGAGAACCAAAATATAGCTAACATAGAGAATGCCGTGAGGAAAATATTTTAATGTGCATTGAAATTTACATAAATGTTTGCACGATGAAGCTCCTGAAATGCTAAAATGCTTATCTATTAAAAATTGATATTATGCAAACCTGCAGCTTTCTGTAACGTGTATGTGGTAAACGTGTATTTTAGAGTGACAAGTTGATAATAGGCTTTGGAAAACAATAACGTGCAATTGATGTTATGAAAAGGATTATTTTATTTTAAAATTTAGTTGTACTAATATTGACATGTAACCGCAAAATTAATAATACTGATTGAATTAAGAGATGTCGAAAATGCATTTATTAAAGTGTGTTTCATAATGATAATAACAGAACAGTGACTCAGCATGTTTTCCTGTAGGCGTCAAATGCCTTTCTTTCCTGTGCAACTGTAAAATTCTATCAGGCAGTCACTTTAGCCATTGTAAGAGTTTTTTGTTTTCAGTTTTCTTTTCTATATTGGTTAACATTGGATTCGCTTCAAGTTAGGCAAATCTATTGATAGAAATGTAGCAATATCATTGCAAACCCAGGGAGAGTGCTTGGGAATGGACAGATTGTGAGCAAAGTGAAGTTCCACCTACCTTCGTGAAAGAGATAGAAATGTAATACAAATATAATGAATTTGCAAAAAGGATTATTTAATTGTTCCAGATTTCTTGGTGATGTATTGATTACTCCTTGAGCAGCCCACTGTGAGCGACCAATTGAAACCATATGGACTATGAAAAGGATGCGTTTGTGGGTGTAAACCGTGAACATTCGGAAATATAATTACCCCATGAACGAGGAGTCGGGCTGGCGGTCATTTTAATTTTCCCCGCCTGACATGCTGATGAACTGACACTTGATTTTCCTCAATACCAAAAGCCTGAACAGAACTTTCCTAACTGCATTTCCTAGTACCCGTACTTTATCGTCTGATAAAGTTGAGCGAGAAATAACCTTTTGGCTGAAGGGTTAACTGACTCCGTCTGTGGCCCACTGTGCTGCAGTTCTGATGTGGCCAGATCTATAGTGAAGAAGGACTAAATCTCTTTGCCTGCTTTGGTTTGTATATTCTGATAACTAAGTCTTGAATTGCCATTGTTTCTCTCTAATTTTCTCAATAGGCAACCTGCAAAGGTTCTTTTTTTCTCTTAAATATATTGTGAGGCTACTTGTACTGTTTGCTTGTATTAAATCTGGTTTGAAATGCGATTTCATATTCTGTCTATTCAAAAAAGATGAATATTCTTCATGGATTATCATTATCATTTTTGTTTCATTCTTTTAGTCATATTTCTTGTCTCAAGGCTTGTGATTCAGCATCTGAGGAAGGAGATGAAATAGGCATGTGTCTGGCAATTCTTTATCCCAGATCCTCATAAAGTAATTGCATCACGTATCTAAGTATTCTAGTCCCTGTTAGCTCAACAAAAAGGTCCATTGGAGGACAATGATAGTGTTAATTAGGATGATGATCTTGAGATAATGTGTTTCCTTTGGGTTTATGAAAATGGGCAATGAGTAGAAAGAAAAACCTGATTGTAATAAAGAGAATTTTTTTTAATGAGCTTTCCCCTGCATCAGTTTTCTGGTACACTGTTGGATGATTAGTTTGACTAATTAACCTAGGATATGAGGAGACATGTTTATATGGAGTTTTCTAGTAGCTTTGAGAAGTAGTAAAGATTCTGACTGGTGGTACATTTATGACAGCAAAACACACAAGATGATGGACAGAATGTTGCACAATGGCAAAACATTCAACCCCAGTTACAGATCTGGGTTTAATCCATCGTTATTTTGCTCACCAAGCCACCCCAGTTCAGACATGGCCATATGCAAATCATTCTTGACCCTCTGCCTCATGGGAACTGTCCAGTCCGAACTGCCAAGCCATGTCTTCCCTGGACCGGAAACAAGCATCCTAGGACCAGTTTCTGGCTATCAGCCGTCTTCAGCCAGGATCGCTTGACTCCAGTGGCATAGTGAGCATGGGACCCACGCCTGGGCATACCCTTCCCACATAGGGTGAACAGCAAAACACACAAGATGATGGACGGAATGTTGCACAATGGCAAAACATTCACCCCCAGTCACAGACCTGGGTTTAATCCATCGTTATTTTGCTCACCAAGCCACCCCAGTTCAGACATGGACATATGCAAATCAGTCTTGACCCTGTGCCTCATGGGAACAGTTCAGCCCAAACTGCCATGCCATGTCTTCCCTGGACCGGAATCAAGCATCCTAGGACCAGTTTCTGGCTATCAGCCGTCTTCAGCCAGGATAGCTTGACTCCAGTGGCGTAGTGAGCACGGGACCCACGTCTGGGCATACCCTTCCCACATAGGGTGAACGGCAAAACACCCAAGATGATGGACGGAATGTTGCACAATGGCAAAACATGCATTTTGTCATCCCGAGTGGGATGAGTATGCTCAGACGTGAGTACCATGCTCTCCACACCACTGGAGTCAAGCTATCCTGGCTGAAGACGGCTGATAGCCAGAAACCGGTCCTAGGATGCTTGATTCCGGTCTAGGAAAGACATGGCTTGGCAGTTCGGGCTGGACTGTTCCCATGAGGCACAGGGTCAAGGCTGATTTGCATATGGCCATGTCTGAACTGGGGTGGTGTGGAGTGCAAAAAAACGATGGACTTAGGCCCAGATCTCTGTTCTGGGGTGAGTGTATGACATTTTTGTTTTGGTACATTTATGACTCAACGAAGACTAGAGTGAATTATGATCACAGGTGTATTATGTCATTGTGAATATTGTATGTCTATGTTTTATTGAAGTTGGGTACGGGTCCCTCAAGGCCTAAGATCCCGGGATATGCACCTACGTGGGTCTTAGTGTGGCATACACTAAGGGGGTCATTAGAATGACGGGTGGACTTTGTCGCCATCCTATCAGGAAATGGGACCGCCCACCATAAGGGCAGGGGTCCCCTGGGGGCCATTAGGATGCGCCTGCCACAGTGGCAGGCGCATCCTGCATACCTGACATTGTGGCTGGCGGTGCACTCAGCACCACCCGCCACAATGCCAGTAAGGCATGTTGTGCACTTCCATGCACAACATGACAGGCACTGTGCGGTGCCTGCCATGTTGTGCATGGAACTGCAGGGGGTACCATAGGTATCCCCATGTGCACCCTCCTCCCCCCAGAGTCCCTGGGGGCCCCCAACTGGCCCCAACACGCAATACCTGCATTGCTGCCACGGAAAGGCATGTTTCTGACCCATGATAATATGGCTTGCGGTGTCTAACAGACACTGCCACCATATTAAACGCTTTTTCGCTCGGTCGACTTGTTGACCTGGCAGAAAAGCGGCGGACGGTCTTTCTGTCTGCCGTGGTCCCCCACGCCATATTAATATGGCGGGGGGAAATGGGTGGTCAGCGGGGACGGATCTCGGGCGAATCGCCACCGCTATGCAGGCGGTGGCAACCCGCCTGAGATCCTCATGGGCCCTAAGTGTGTTTGTCTGCTGTTACCTGGGTTTTGTGCACGAGACGTCACTGCCAGTAACGAGGAAGGGAACTATAAAGTGTGGCAAGTTGAAATTGTTGAGGTTTCTTCAGGAAGCGCACTAGGAGAGATGCATGAAATTTTTTTCGGACTGAGTGGGTGTGAGAAGTTGACCTGGCGTATGCTGTCCACTAATTATAGTGTCCATATCGCACCAGTTTGAACAACCCCTTAGAGGTGATAGGTTAAAGACAACCTTATTTGAAATCCATCCTAGTGGTAGCTATGGAGAGCAGCCTTCAGGCTAAGTCTTGAAGGAATGTAAAGCAGCTTGTCTGAACAGTCTATATAATCTCTTGAATGGCTAAAAGAAAGGAGAACCACACGGGACCCACGTCTGGGCATACCCTTCCCACATAGGGTGAACAGCAAAACACCCAAGATGATGGACGGAATGTTGCACAATGGCAAAACATGCATTTTGTCATCCCGAGTGGGATGAGTATGCTCAGACGTGAGTACCATGCTCTCCACACCACTGGAGTCAAGCTATCCTGGCTGAAGACGGCTGATAGCCAGAAACCGGTCCTAGGATGCTTGATTCCGGTCTAGGAAAGACATGGCTTGGCAGTTCGGGCTGGACTGTTCCCATGAGGCACAGGGTCAAGGCTGATTTGCATATGGCCATGTCTGAACTGGGGTGGTGTGGAGTGCAAAAAAACGATGGACTTAGGCCCAGATCTCTGTTCTGGGGTGAGTGTATGACATTTTTGTTTTGGTACATTTATGACTCAACGAAGACTAGAGTGAATTATGATCCCAGGTGTATTATGTCATTGTGAATATTGTATGTCTATGTTTTATTGAAGTTGGGTACGGGTCCCTCAAGGCCCAAGATCCCGGGATATGCACCTACGTGGGTCTTAGTGTCGCATACACTAAGGGGCCATTAGAATGACGGGTGGACTTTGTCGCCATCCTTTCAGGAAATGGGACCGCCCACCATAAGGGCAGGGGTCCCCTGGGGGCCATTAGGATGCGCCTGCCACAGTGGCAGGTGCATCCTGCATACCTGACATTGTGGCTGGCGGTGCACTCAGCACCACCCGCCACAATGCCAGTAAGGCATGTTGTGCACTTCCATGCACAACATGACAGGCACTGTGCGGTGCCTGCCATGTTGTGCATGGAACTGCAGGGGGTACCATAGGTATCCCCATGTGCACCCTCCTCCCCCCAGAGTCCCTGGGGGCCCCCAACTGGCCCCAACACGCAATACCTGCATTGCTGCCACGGAAAGGCATGTTTCTGACCCATGATAATATGGCTTGCGGTGTCTAACAGACACTGCCACCATATTAAACGCTTTTTCGCTCGGTCGACTTGTTGACCTGGCAGAAAAGCGGCGGACGGTCTTTCTGTCTGCCGTGGTCCCCCACGCCATAGTAATATGGCGGGGGGAAATGGGTGGTCAGCGGGGACGGATCTCGGGCGAATCGCCACTGCTATGCAGGCGGTGGCAACCCCCCCCGAGATCCTAATGGGCCCTAAGTGTGTTTGTCTGCTGTTACCTGGGTTTTGTGCACGAGACGTCACTGCCAGTAATGAGGAAGGGAACTATAAAGTGTGGCAAGTTGAAATTGTTGAGGTTTCTTCAGGACGCGCACTAGGAGAGATGCATGAAATTTTTTTCGGACTGAGTGGGTGTGAGAAGTTGACCTGGCGTATGCTGTCCACTAATTATAGTGTCCATATCGCACCAGTCCGAACAACCCCTTAGAGGTGATAGGTTAAAGACAACCTTATTTGAAATCCATCCTAGTGGTAGCTATGGAGAGCAGCCTTCAGGCTAAGTCTTGAAGGAATGTAAAGCAGCTTGTCTTAACAGTCTATAATCTCTTGAATGGCTAAAAGAAAGGAGAACCACACCAGGTAAATAAATAAAATATATGTATTTATTACTAAAAACACCAAACTAGTCTCTTTATGAGGATAGAGGTCAAAGCGCATATGTTACACTTAATATATCACAGTAAATTAGCATAATATACGCTGGGCCCTAGGGGCATACCAAACCGTATATTAAGAAAGTGTTATAAGAACCACAACTTGACTATACACAAGGCCTAGAGCCTGTAGAAGCGCTGGGGACACAAGGAACCACCCAAGGTAGTGACACAAGGGACCCAAGGGCGACGCGTGCAGTGTGATACCTCAGCCACAAATCGCAGTTATCTTCTACGGGGAAAGTTGGGGTTGGAAATTTAAAGATTAAGGACACTTGGGAGAGGACTTTGAGCAAACCCTTTCAGACCTAAGGGGTTCTAGGGTCAACACCCACATGAGCACCAGAGTACTTGAGTTACCTCACCCAGGGAAGCCGGGTGCATAGGTGTCTTTTGGTGTCGGGAATCATTCGTTGATTTTAATGGCGATCTGCTGCAAAGTGCTACTGCTGTCGAGAAGAAAAGTGTCTGGTGTAATCCAAGCCTGGATTGAAGACGTGGGGAAACTGAAAGTAGAGGGGACAGAGTCTGGGTCACTTGCCAGTGACCAGGGGCATGATAGACAAATGCCCACTGATGTTGGGTGCTTCAGGTGTGAGGAGGGGAAGCTTGACTCTTCATCCAGAATGACCAGAAGGCATCGATTTAAACCAGGAGCTGGATTTGAGCTGTCCCACAAAGGATGTCGAGTCCTACGGTGTTGGTGCCCGGATTGGACCCAACAAGCCCTGGCAACAGCAACCAATGCAGGAAGAGGAAAGATGCTTTGGTGTGGACCAGCAAGGTCAGGGGCACTCACCAAGTGGTGGATAGTCAGGGGACATCTGGAGCAACCAGGGAAGCCCAGGGAAAGTCAAAGTTGCCTTCTCAGGGACCCACCAGTCAACAGAACAGGGATCACGAAGGTACCTTGAGCAAAAACACAAAAGGCTAGCTCACGGAACACTCGTGGAGTGTAGGCCAGGAATCTTCAGTGGAAAAGGTGCTCGATGTCTGGGTTACAAGTAACCTAATGCACAGGCTCAGGGAATGTCGAGAATCTAATGTACTTGCAAATGTGCACGGCCTCCAGGGGTTCTGGTCCCATGGTACCCACGAGGGCAATGGGTCGCAGCTTTGCTGGGTACTCGGTCCTACCTCAGGAAAATCTGGAAACCCACCTCCTGTGTTGCAAATACTTCGGAGTCTGGCGGGAGTTTCAGAGATGCAAACCGGGCAATGCGTCTTTGGTGCCTGCCAAGCAGGGGAGTAACTCCTTTACTCCAAGAGAGATTCTGCAGTCATCTAGTCATTTACATCGTCAAAGTTCTGGGATTTCTGTAGCAGAGTTTTGTCCAGGTGTAATCTAAAGTCCTGTAATCAGGGGTGCCTTTCTTAGACCCAAGGAAGGGGTTGGACATACTCTGGGGACCCACCTATGAGGAGGATCTGGAAAGAGGGGTGGCTACACCTATTTCCTTTGTCCAGTTTCACGCCAGAGCAGGGGCTGATAGCACCTGCAACCGGTTTGAACTGGGCTATGCACAGGGACACCAAATGTGACCCCAGTGCTGACTTCAAAGCACTCTTGGAATGCACCCACCCGCCCCAATACACTAAAGCCTTTCTGGGAGGTGGTGACACCTCCCTGTGACAGGAAACCTATTGTCCAGGCCTCCCCTGCCAGAGTTTCACCCAGCAGCAGGAGGCCAGACTTGTGTCTGTGGCTGCAGCATTCATTCTGTGATAGCAGGGCTCTTTTAAACTGGCACCGGGTGTTCCGGTGTGTACATGTCTCTCCCTCTAGAAGGGTGGATCATACCCCCGCCACCAGGACTGGCGAGCCGTATGATTCCAAAGTGTTTGACACCAAACACAACATGTTTCCTTGCAGCAATTCCAAAGTTAGCATTTACAGTGAGGTTATAATGCACTTAAGAGTATATGGTCTGGCTGCATCACAGAACAGCCCCAGAGATTGGATTCCGAAGGCTGCAGAGGGGCCCTGCTCATACATAGGCACCCTCTCACACAAAACCGAGCACCCAGCCTTCAGGGTGGATAAGGCCTGCCATAGGGGTGACTGCTGGTTTATATGTGTAGTGATTTATGGTAGATATAAGTAACCTATATCTAAGTAAGGGATGCATGCACCACCTTACCCAGGCTGAAGTATCAGTACTGTGGTGTCATTTTGGAAGGCTTCCCAGGGGTGGCATAATACATGCTGCAGCCCCTGGTAGGCCTCCGGGGTACCTATGCCCTGTGTTCCTAAGGTACCCTATACTAGGGACTCATAAGAGTACCCAGTAAACAAACTGGAGTGTACCTAAAGTACATGGAATCAATTTAGAGAGGATGCACTTAGGCTGTGGTCCTGGATAGCAGGGCCCCAGCAAGCATAAAGTCAAAAACAGTGAAACATCAGCAAAAATTGGAGATAACCATAAGAAGTAGATCCTACTCTCCTACAGTAGGTATCTATAATTCTTTTAGTAGAGCAGACAAAGTTGTTTTATGTTTGTAATGTTTTTGCATAAAATCAGTTTAAAAGGACAAAAGAAAAAAGACAACGGTACTGGTTGTGAAGGGAGGGCCAGTTTAAGTGAGGAGTTAAAGTGACGTCAATCAAGCTCTGTGCTGGTATTGGTGGTTGGTGTGGAATCTTGCCGCAGACCAGAGCAGTGTCAGACAGCAGAGAGGAGCGGAGCGGAGCCTGCCTGCGGAGCCAGCTAACCAGCTACTGCACAAAGAGACGCCGAGAAAGGCAACACGGTGAGCCCTGCAACCTCACTCCTGCCCTCTCCCCCTCCCTTCCACCTGGGAAATCGGTGGAGGCACGAGAAGCCGCGGGAGAGTCCCGAAAAACGGGAGCGAAAAACGGAGCCGCGAAAATCGGTAAAAAAACCGAGGCGAGGCCGGCGTAGCGGGTGGGACCAGTGGGACCAGTGGGGTCTGGGGGCCTGGAAAAATCCAGCAATTTCACGTCCCTTGGGCCCCCCCCAAGCCTCATACTATAGCTAACAGAGACTCTTCTGACTGCCACCGGGTGCTCCCTTTAGCATCTTGCTGCCTTTCAACCCACGGCTCGCGGCCCCCGCTCCGCGGGTGCCGGTCGAAGGATTGTCAGTGTCGGATAGTCGGATTGCCTGACCAAGAGGTAACCGCCGAGGGATTTCTACAGCATCAGGGACTGCGAGGACCAGCGGGCGTTACCAAACTCGCCGCAGCTGGTCCTCCTCCCGCCCCCTCCCGCCTGGATTTTAAGAGTGGACTCAACTGCAGAGGCAGACGGCAGCTGCTGGAGTGGCCGGGAGAGAGGCTGTGAGTTAGCGGCCCCCACGAAGTCCGTTCTGCCCGCATCCTGCAGCTGAGGCACCGAGCTGCAGTCAGCCAAGCAGTGCAAGCAGTGCAAGCAGTGCATAGGCGTTGCTCAGCGCCGAGGGAAAAAAAAAAGACGCAGCTGATCATTTTTTTTTTTTTTTTTGGTCCCTTTAACCCCACCATGAGGCAGCCTGCTCGGAGCAGCATGTTTTTATCTTGAGAGTCGGGCTGTGGAGAAAGCCATCGGCAGGTGGGATAAAGGAACACAGCCCTGCCGCGCTCTGAGGCTGTACTCCTTAGCGAGCCACGCCGGTTTTAAGACTCACCTGAAGCTGCCTTAAGCAGCCTGTGCGGAGCGGCGTGCCTTCGAGCTCAGAGTGGTGCAAGAGGGCGTTTGTGTCTGAGAGAATCAAGAGCAGTTTGAAGCTGCAGAATCCAAGGCTTACAACAACTCTTTCTCATTTATCAAACCGAGATCAGAGGTAGAGTTTGGGCTTAGGGGGAGAGGCCCTCACGAGTCCACTCCGCAACGGAAAAAAAAAAGAAAAAAAAAAAAAGAAAATTGTATTAAGACCAAACCAAAAGGGAGCGCGATGAGATCTGGACTGATCAGGCAACACCCTAAACCTAACTCCACTCTGAGATCGCGGAAAAGAAAACTGGGGAAACCCGAGACAACAATCCCAACAAACCCGATTAATCCCAAGGAACCCGGGTCAAGTGACCAAGAAAAAACAATCACAAATAATATAGAGGTCTCATCTCTTACAGTAATGGAAACAACTAAGTTGACCCTAACTCAATCGCTAAACATTAACGGTCAAGTCAAGGTCCCCGCCGCCTCACCTTCCTTAACTACTGCCCTCCGGCTACCACAACAACAACAACCACAAAAACAGGCACAGTCCAAATTTTCTCAAGTACCTCAAATGGAAAAATCCTTATCAACGGACCCAGCTAATCTTGTAATGATTGACGGCACACCGGCGAAGAAAAGGATATGTTCACACCAACCTAAGATTTATACAAAGTTCGCCTTTCTTAAAGACCCGGGAACAGCCATATTCTCAATGACTGGGAACATCAGAGGTCTTCAATCTCCACTTTTAAAAGACGAGCTCGACTCCAGCCATATGATCAGCAGCCAAACAGGCTTATCCACCCCAGTGGAAACTCAGTGTCAACCCACTCATGAGATAGCGACTGTCATTCCCATATCAACTTCGCCGAAAATAAGAAGACCAGTAGCACTCATCCCCCAGGAAGTTCTTAAATCAACCCCCTCCAAAACGTGGGGATTGACGTCCGCTAGTCAAACCACCGAAAAAGGCTGGATTATACCAACTGAGGCAAGGTCTCCAAACACAGCGGCCGACTCACATCCAGTTCAGCAGTGTGAGACCCACTCTAGCAAGACCAGCCCCCATTACCTCGGTAAACAAGACGCTACAATGGAAATCAAGGTTTTGATACATAAAGAGGACGAAAGGGCAATTCAACAATCGCCCCATCCAGTTAGCAGTTCTCCAAACCCAACAAAAGACATCAGAGCGATTCGAGTAAAATCACCACTAGAAATTGAAGAGCAACAACGCGGTACCAAATTGCCGCCAACGCTATTCACCTGCCCGGCTGTATCCAAGTCACTCCAGCTAATCTTAAGTAGCACCACCGACCACACTATGGCGATCAATAAGCCTACAGTGCAAGGGGCCACCCTGGGCGGTACCTTATTATCGAATAATGATTTCTCGCCCACAAAAAATCTCCCTGACAATGACAATGATAATGACATGTCTTCTATAGCCGCACAGGAGTGGGAAGAACTAGTGGCGACCTATAACCGTCATCCATCTGAATGGAAGCCCACTGCCGATGCTTTGCCAAGATCCGAGAGAAGTCACAGCCCAGGAAAAACAGCTCCTGAATCAATTTGGGCGACAATCTTAAACACATTGCAACTCTCGGCTACAGCCCTGGAATTTCAATCTCAAAAAATGGACATACAGCTCTGTGTTTTACAGACAATGGCTGACTCAATTTCAGGAATTGACTGTAAAATCGCTGAACTAAATGGCCTCATAAGGAGAGGTCAAGATGCCGTCCTTGCGGCCCAACCAACACTATCACAACCACTATCTTGTGATCCAATTTTAGATAAACTTTCATCTTTACCATCGATGTTGGGGGCACTAATAAGTGACCTAAAATCAGCAGTCTTACCAACCCATACATCACAAACCTCCGACTCACCCTTAGATGTCCCAACAACACAAACGGACCTATTTGAATATCCTATCGAGCGGAGGTCAAACATCATTTCATCTTCAACCGAAATATTACCAACCAGACCGCTGGGATCTGAGCAACCCATCACGACTGCCATTACAGTCACACCTTTTTCAACACTCGTCCAGGAATCTTCTAAGGCCCGTAGAAAGAACAAAAGGAAAGGAAGGAATCGGGCACAAAAAAGCTCAAATAAGATGACGGTAATATATTCTAATTCCTCCCCTTTAGTAGCGACTGCTACAGAGTCTGTTACAGAGTCCCCAACAGCCAACGTAGCACAACCCCCTCAGTATAAGGCATCCGGAACTGCATCCCCTGTATCCCCATTGGCACACTCAAAAGCAACAAGAATGGCTTCTACGAGACCTGCACAAAAAAAAACTTAAGCAGAAAACCTTACAATTCACAAAAACTAAAGTGGCAGAAAACTCTATTAATCCGGAACCAACATCACATGAATCCGTCCCAACACGAGGAAGAGTGGATACCGCCGTAGCTAACAACACTGAGTCCTCCTTACACTCGACACCTACATCGGTTAGTACCAACGGTAACCCGCTCATAGCTAATAAACAACGTGAGCAATCAAACGCTTCAGTCATACCAGACCCAAGCAACCTTTCTCAATCAAATCAACAGGGTGTCAAGAGACCACTGTCGGACTCAACCAAACCACTGCTTGTGAACAGTCCAACAACACACATAGCCAATACTCAACGCGAGCAATCAAACGTTACAGTCATACCAGACTTAAGCAACCTTTCTCATCCAATCCAACAGGGTGTAAAGAGATCACTGTCGGACCCAACCAAACTACAGGTTGCGAACAATCCAACCCCAATTCTCTTCATCCCGGAATATACATCTCGTGGCAGGAGTGACATACTGAATAGGGGAAACATAATAAGGCTAATGCATTCAATACCAAATTTATCAAATATCAGTTCATCTGATCTTCTGGCAATAGAATTCCAGCCAAACACCGATCCTCTTCGCCCTGAAATCACAAAAGCAACTTGGCTCTCACTTGAGACAGCACTTAAAATTATGGAAGAAATAGCGACGTTCCAGCTATGGGGAATAGAGCTGAGACTTGAAGAAAGACCTCGCTATCCTACTCCTTTTCTTCCTTTAGTCAGATCCCCAACTCAAAAAAGCACTACTTCAATATTAAAAGGAGCGAGAAGCAGCTCGCCTAGGCCGTGCTCCAGAGACCTAGAAAATCCCAACTCTGAACTGAACCAAAAGTTTAGTAGCTGTTCACCACGTAAAACTGGTCATAATTGGAACTTAATTCAACGCACATTCACAAATTCCACTATTAATAACTGACAGAAAGAGGGAAACATGGACATTAGAATTTGCTCTTGGAACATCAATGGTTTGGCGTCCAAAAGGAATGACCCCGAGTTCCTAGAATATCTAACTACATTTGACCTTATCTTGCTCCAAGAGACCTGGGAAGAAAAAGCATTTGAGCTCCAAGGATTCACGTCCTGCTGTATTCCAGCAAATAAAAACTCAACCTTTGGCCGAAGATCAGGCGGTCTGATGCTTTTTGCATCTATATCATCAATAGGTGAAATCGAGGCAATGGATCTTTCTATCCCTCCCCCAAGTGTCATTCAGGCGGTAAAGGTCCCACTTTGGTTAAAGAAGCAGCCCCAAGCTGTAACCATAATTAATACATACCTCCATCCCAAAGACAAACAAAAAGGCGCGAAAGACCTAGTCAAACTGATGGAAAAAATAACGGAGGAAAGCGAGTCTGACTTATTCATCCTGACAGGGGACTTCAACATGCTCCTAATTAATAAAGAGCAACCTAGCGACCTTACTCGGGACCTAAACGTTGCATGGGCCGTGCCGACACAAGGCCACACAAAAAACAAGAACTTAACGAAGCAGTCAAAACTTCTACTTCGTCACTTGGAACAACTCAACTTAAGGGCCCTGAATGGCCGCTACCCTGGTGATGATCCACCAGTTGCCACCTTTCATGCGAATAATCAATCTTCCCATCTCGACTACATGTTCACATCACTAAACATACTCTGTCGGGTAAAGTCCTTTCGAATAGGTACGACCGACCTCAGTGATCACTTGCCACAAGAGGCCACAATAAATGCCACTTCCCATCTGGGACTTGAAACATTCACAGGCCTCGAAACAGACATTGCCCCAAATTTAAGGCGGCTTTGCTGTACCGCCGAGAACATCGATTCAATTAGCTCCATGGCGAAAAATCTCTTCTCCCAAGCCACCAGCTATGCCCCCAAGGGATCGGACGTCTGGGACACTTTCATCAAAACCATCAGGGAGCAAATGGTAAAAAAGGTTCCCACCAAGCTACATCACCAACAGTTGCCCCTTGGTGGGACTCGCTCTTGTCCAGAAATGAAACTACAAAAAAGATTAGTAAATCAATTACTGAGACAATTGCGAAAGGACCCCACAAATCATAGCTTGCAAACTGCCCTACGGGAAGCTAAAACAAAATTGAAACGGACAAAATGGGGCAACCAGCAGCGAAGGAACGAAGATCTATGGGCGAAACTAGTGCACGAGGGGAAGCAGAAGAACAGCTCCAGATTCTGGCAAATGGTTAAAAGAATACAGAATCCTGACCTTCCAGGTCAGAACTCGCACATAACGGAAGAAGTATGGTCGAAATACCTACAGGAGCACTTCAACAACGATGGGGCCATAGACAAAGTTACTACAAATAAACCTTCTTTAATACCTACAAAACATAACAAAAAAGCAAACCTCAACCACTACACCCCCACAAACCCCCGTGAAATGGGGGAACACATTGCCTTGAATGCACTAAAAACTGATAAAGCTAAATTGGATAAAAACTTAACAAAAGCACTTGAGTCAGGGCCCAAGCCAATTCGCCCATCAGACATCCAACGACAAACATCTAGGGGGCGACCAACTGGAGCTCCTGGGCCGAATGGCCTACCACCTATGCTCTACAAATCAGACGCTGAATTTTGGAGCGCAGCCTTAGCACCAGTGTTTAACAGTATCAGACTCACACAGACCCTTCCTGAGTCCTGGCACGGTTCAATCATTAGCCCGATACATAAACAAGGTAGCAAGAGGCTTCCAAACAACTACCGCCTCATTGCTCTCATAGACGTGGAGGCAAAATACTTTGCTGGCCTTATCCTGGAGGAGTTAACATCATGGGCAACTGAGAATTCCATCATGCCAATTAACCAAACGGGTTTCTGTAAAGGCCAAGGGACCACAACCAATCTAATGGCACTATCACTGCTGATGGAAGCAGCAAAAGAAACTAAGTCATCTCTATTCTTTTCATTTATTGATTACACAGCTGCATTTGACCACGTGGACCGAAACAAACTTTGGATGAAATTGGACAAACTGGGAATACCTAAACACCTATTAGACGTCCTAATACTGCTCCACACAAACACCTGGATTAAAATTAAACTTGGGGCTGGAACGCATCTTTCAAAACCCATAACGACAACAAAAGGACTGAAACAGGGATGCCTACTTGCACCGATCCTATTCAATCTTTTTTTAGCCGACTTACCTGGGCAACTAGACAAATGCTCCAATCACGCACCAAAACTAGGGAAAATCATCCTCTCAAACCTGTTATATGCGGATGACCTGTTGCTGATAAGTCGGACTCCAATGGGCCTCCAACATCTTTTGAACATAACCAATGCCTTTTCAGAAAAAAATGCCCTACAAATAAACTTCAACAAATCAAAGGTGATGACTGTGAACTATAAGAAAAAAAAGAACCCCCGCTGGTACTTGAATGGCGAAATGCTTGAGCAGGTTACCACATATAAGTACCTGGGAGTAATCCTGGACTCAAATAACACCTCGAGGGCGCAGTTTAAATCCTTGCGAGGGAAGGCTATAATGACTTATATGTCTCTAAAAACATTGAAGGGTAAATTACCTGATCTGACACTGAAACCTCTTCTCGATCTATTGAGTGCCAAATTAAAACCGACTCTCACATATGGGAGTGAATCACACCATGGTAAGGACGCGGCGTTACTGGACACTCTTATTGCCAATTCATACAGGGCTATTTTCAATCTTCCCAAGTACGTTTCCCCGGCTCAGATACGACTAGAATTCGGTATCTTGAAACAAACTCTAGAGAGGCGGAGCGTGTATGCAACAAACTGGCATAAAATTCGCAACGCAGATGCTGGATCTCTATGTGCAAACCTATGGGAAGAATTACTTCGGCACCGCAATCTCGCGCCGAGAGCCTACTTATATGATTCTCTCAAAGTTCTAGGCCTGACTGAAACCTGGGAAACATCAATGGATCTCTTGTCCTTTAAAAAAGTAGCTAAAAAATCAGCTAGCATCATCTCAGCGATAGAAGACAAGAAAGACCTAGCAAACCGAGCACATGGATGGCTAACGGTGGGAGCTTATGAAAAACTGCGGCCACAAGCGTACTTCAGTATTGGCATGAAAATAAATGTTAAAGAAAAATTCCTAAAATTACGACTAGGTGTAATTCCCATACTTCCACATCTTCCACCTTGGGAGAGAAATAACCCGTCACAACAGTGTCGCATGTGCAAAACCGGCAAGGAGGACATAATTCATGTGATTTGCATCTGCCCTAGCATAAAGGACCTGAGGTTCAATCTCTTACGTCCTTTTTTTAACTTTTATGCCGTCCGGACTTGCAGACAGGCAGCCATATTGTGCTTTTCTACTAGCGACACCAAATTGAACTGTCAAGTTGTGAAGTTCTTTGACCTAATAAGAAAGAGACTTAACCATGCCATATGAACTTTTAATCCTATGATGCTAACCATATAACTGTTAACATCACTGTAATTTTATGCACCTTATTTTTTGTTTTTGTTTGTACGTTAAAGCAAAAATTACTACAGATACTTTTCAATTTTGTAAAGATTTTAATTAATCATATACAAATAAATTTTTACTTACTTACTTACTCACACTGGGATTGGTAGTTGAAATCAAACAGTGATTGGAAGTTGAAATAATAATATAGAAGAGAGATTGCAGGATTAAACCAGATGGCATTGAAAGAAAGAAATCATGAAATTCTTTAAGCTGTTAAAAGCTTAAATATGCAAGGATGGGCCTATTCACACCAGGGAAGGAGCTCCTATAGCTCTGAAGGGTACACCTGCTTTGCAGGTGTCATTAGAAAGAGGATATCATACTTGTACTCAGTTGGAGAATTGGGTAAAATATACTGAAAAGGGTGGTCCTCTGGCGTTTCCATAATATGGGACATTTAATGTACCAATTTTAGAAAACTTGAGGAGGCAGTTGACTGATATGAAACTTAGCCGTAGACCCATGCAATATGAGGCTCTTGCAGAATGGGAACATGAAGCCCATAGAAGAGAGAAGGAGAAATATCAGGGGCGATATATGAATATGTTAAATAGATGCACAGAGACAAAATGGGAATCTCAGAAAAAGGTATGGAGACAGGTTGTTGCCTTGGGTGCACAAAGTGTAAGGAGAAAAAGAGCTACACTGAGGAGCTGAAGGCTCAGGTTCTCACTTTGAGAGAAGAGAATTTGCATGAAATAGATGATGAATTTCTGAATGATTTATTACTAAACAGACCTCCACCTTATCACGAAGAACAGAATAGTTCAGAAGCAAATTTGTTTGTGGGTTTAATACCAGAAGCACCACCCGTAGATTTAGATACAGCTCATAAAAATATTTTATTGTCTGAAGATCAGAGTCCAGAAAGATCAGGATTTCAAATGTGGGTATGACAAATAGTACAGGCGCATTATCTGTTCCCGTAGCTATAGCTCCAATTGTTCCTCTATATCAAACAGGATGAGGTGTTTCACAAGTTCATGCAATAGCGATTCCGACTAGAATGATGGGAGAAACACATTGTTTACAAGAGGTGAGCTAGAAGTTGAGAGATCAGAAAGCATCATCCTCATTAGAACAAACTGTAACAAGTGAGAATGAGGGAAGTATGGGTGATAGAATGAATGACACCATGGAAGGTCGAATGGAATCATTAATAAGTATTACAGAAAGGAGTCTTAAAAGACCGAGTACAGGTCAGCAAGTAGTTACCAGAAAGGTTTTGCAAATGAGAAATCAGAAATTAAATCCTCAGGTAATGCAAAGAGCAGGAGAAGCTAGTGGAGAGACTCAGAGTTCAGAGATGAGTACATGACTAGAGCCATCACAGGAAGAAACTTGATGATTGGTTTAGGGGCATAGCTCCTACTAGTAGTGTAACGTGCAATGTGAATCGAGACATGGGCATAGATTTAAGCAAATTAAAACTGGAACTGGAAGAAATTATACTAGGAAAGATTAGTCTAGAGAGACTAGTGAAATATAGTGTTGAAGAATTATTATTCATGTGCAAGTACGTAACACAATAAGCTAGGAATACCCATGAGAAATTTGCTGAGGTAGCACATAAATATTGAGTGGACACAGACAATTACAAAGCGTTACAGAAAACATATTGATTGGATTTTAGGGCTAAAGATTTGGAGAGTTTGAACCCTTCTGGAAAAAGACTGCAAATCAAAGTAGCAATACCCACATTGGAACGATGGGGAGAAGTAGAAAGAAGGGAAGGCAGATTGCCTAAAAAGAAAGAAGAATCAACAATGATTTTGCCCTTATAACCAATGATGGAAAAGAGAAGGGTGAGGCGGATGCAACAGCATATCCCACGAGAGAGGTACAATGAGGAGGATATGTTCATGTCCCCTGGAATAGACAGGGTATCTTGCCCTTCACAAATGTTTTTCCAAAATTGAGAGAGAAGCCAGTTGAGTGGTATAAATAAGTGGAAAGATTTGTGAAGGTTTCAAAGGTCTTTTTTAAAGGAATTAGATACTCTGTTTGATATTGTGATTCCAACAGATTTATGGATAGAATATAAGATTGCTGTTGATTGGCCAGAGAGAGAGCCTGCGAGAAATTTGAAAACAGATGCACCATTGGTGGAAGTGATGATAAAGTATAATCAGTTCATTACTTATCGGAAAGAAGAAGTTTATCTAAAGAGACAGATTGGTAAAAATAGACAGGACTACACATGAATTAAAAGAGACAGTGCATGAGTATTATGAGAGACTCTTGCAAGCATTTAAACAATACAGTGGAATTGAGAACTTGTCAGAAAAAGACATGGGGCATTTTGTGTATTGGTTTGTGTATGGACTGAGAGCTGAAATTACTGTCATGATACAGCAACATTTAATTTGTTGGCAGAGTAAGCACATAGATGAGATACTTCCTTATGCCAAAGGGAGATGATATTGACTTGCATCACAAGAAATTAAAGGAAAAATTGATGTTAGCACAGAAGATAACAGCCAGGAAAGGATATGTTGGGTTTGATCCTGATTTTTTAGGTATAATACAGAGAAATAGCCAGATTACTACTGGAATGAGAGGTATGATGGTAAACCCCATGCAGAATTTGATGCCTCAAGGAAGAGGAATAGGGTAGAAAGTAGAGATGTTGAAAAAGGCGTATCCGTGTTATAGTTGCAGCAAATTCGGGCATTGGAAGCGCAACTGTAAGTCTCATTTAGCTAATCAGACGTATGGACAGACAGCTATGACAGTTACGAATGGAATAGTACAGTCACAGGTGAATAATGGGATGTGAAATCAGTCCATGCCTCAATTGAGGGGTCAGAATCAAGATATGCCTCAGGCTCCAATGCCAAATTTGAATGGACAAGTACAAAGATACAAAGTTTATGTTTATGGATTTATAGAGCAAGTAGCTGCCCGTAGGCTTCCCAGCGCTAACAGAAACATGACAGTGGTAAACTTAGCTAGAGCGCTAAAAGCTAGAGGGAAAAAGCAATGTTTTAAGTCTCATAATGAAAGCTAGTTCGTTGGTTAACATGCGTATATCTCTGATCAGTGAGTTCCAGATTCTGGGAACCAGGTGCATGAAAGATCTCCGTCCCCATCTGGCTCTTTTTATTCTGCCCTGTTGCATGAGAAGATCTGCTGAGGGTCTTTAGTTCCTGCTTGGGATATAGTGGGCAACCAATATATTTATTAAGGCAGGTCCTCTATCATTCATGGCTCTGTGGGCCATACAAACTGCCTTAAGTGTAATCCGTGCCTGGACTGAGAGCCAGTGCAGTGTCTTCAGGGCTGCCCTGGCTGATTGTTTTCTCGGAATTTGGAGCAGGGTCCTTGCTGCAGCATTTTGTACTACCTGCATCCGGTTAATTACATATTTGGGTGCACCAAGATACAAAGAATTCCCGTAATCCAGCTGCGACATGATCAAAGCTTGAATCACAGTTCTGCGGGATTGAACAGGTAGGATATGGAGAATAATTGGGAGCATATGGAGTAATCCAAAGCATTTGCCTGAGAGTCTCTTTGCTTGGGTCTCAAAAACTTAGATTGTCGTCTAGCCAGATTCCCAGGTTTTCAATGGTTGTTTTGGGTGTTGGGGGTTCTCCCAACTAAGTTGGCCAGCTGATGATGTTTATGGGTACTGTTTAGTTTCCCAGGAACAGAAACTCAGTTTTATTCCCATTAAGTTTCAGGGAGCATTTACACATCCAATCAGATATTCTTAACATACATGGACCCAGGTTGCTGTGTAAGGAGCGGAGGTTGTTTGTCACTGATAATACTAGTTGAGTATCGTCAGGGTAGAACACTATGGACAGACAACATTCTTGTACTATCTCTACCAATAGTTGCATATATACATTGAAAAGTGTAGGACTTAGGGGCCGATTATGATTGAGTATTTTCCACATCCACCGGGCCGGCGGAAGCCACCGCCGGCCCGGAGGATACGGAAAATCCTTTGCGGACCCACCAAAGACCCACCACCACATTAGGATGGCTGGCGGGTCTTGGTTTCAGTCTGCTGCTGTTCCGCCACGGTTGGCTTACAACCGTGGCGGAAAAGCTCTAATATGGTGGCGGTGTCTCTCAGACACCGCCAGACATATTAGGATGGCTTGCAAAAAATGCTTTTCCGCGGCGGGTGCTCCGCCGTGGAAAAGCATACGGATCTTCACCTCGGGGGCCCGTAGCGGGCCCCCTGGGTGAAGGGGGGGGGGGCTGGGGGTTCACATGGGGAGTACCTATGGTACCCCCTGCATTTGTAAGCAGAAATCGGCAGGCACCGCTCAGTACCTGCCACTTTCTGCATACAAATGCAATGTATGCATTTTTAACATTGCGGAGGGTGCAGCTTGAGGCCGCACCCGCCTCAATGTTAAAAATAGAGGATGTGACCGCCAGGGTGGCGGTCACATTCTAATTGCACAGGAGGGAACGCCGCAACCCATGCGGACGTTCCCTCCTACTCAGGGCTCGCGGACGGACGCAAGTCTGTCCGCAATCGTAATGTGCCCCATAGTGCGGAGCCCTGTGGAACTCAGCACAATAGTTGGTGGGTATATGAGAGATGCTCCCCTTCCAACAGTTGGAAGGACCTGTCTTCCAGAAATGAGGTTAGCCACTTTATCGCTGTACCTGTGATACCTGCTTCCTTTAACCTATTGATCAATGTGCAATGTTCCACCATGTCAAATGCGGCGCTCAAATCCAGGAGCAGGATAGCCGCTGTACACCTCTGGTCTAGAACTCTCTTCAATTCCTCGGTTACCACCAACAGAGTTGACTCCATGCTATGTTGGGGTTGGAATCCCATTTGTGTATTGTTTAGTCTTTGATTGTCTTCTAGGTATTGGGACAGAGTCTGATTCACGCTTTTTTTCTGCAATATTGCCTAGCAGTGGTAAAAGTAAAATGGGTCAGTAAATCCCAGGTTCAGCTGGATCCAGCTGTGGTTTCTTTAATAGTGGCCGTTTGATTGTGTGTTTCCATGATTTTGGGATCAGCCCTTGGGACAAGGAAAGTGATACCAAGGCTGCTGTGGTTGCTTTTGCTATTGTGCCGGCCTGTAGCTAGATATCTGGCGTAATTGGATCTTGGGAAGAGCCAGACTTGATCATTTGTAGAATAGGCGTGAGGTCATCTACCTGTACCGTCTTAAAATGATCTAGTCCCCTTCCTATATTAATACTCATGCTTTCGTTCATGTTGGGGTGAGAATCAACTTTCAAGGTGATTCTATTTTGTTGCAAGTTCTCATACAGTACTTCCACCTTGTTTTTGAAAACTTTCGCCATCTGATTGCATCTTTCTTTGGATGAAGATAGGAGGTTCTTTTCTTGATTGGTGGCTGTTAAGGAGCGCACTACTTTGAATAGTTCTTTTGAACAATTATGCGCCCCATTAATTTTATCTACAAATTATTTGGTCTGAGTCTTTAGACAGACTTCCTTTCGTCTCTCCTTGTTGTCTCTTCCCTTCTCTCCTGACCTTATCTCCCTCCTCCCCCCTACCCCTCTCCGCTCTACTCTTCTCCACTTTTCTGCTACTGACCTTTGCCCTCTCCTGTCCTGGCCCTTAGTCCCCACCCTGTTTATCTGTGAATTTTCCCTCGTCAATTGAGATCTAGCTATTTTGTCTGATGCCCGATGGAGCTACCTGGTTTAGCTATAGGGGAGACAGGCCGGGGATTCACTCCTTGGATGTCACCTACCCAGTCGGTCTTTAGACAGACTTCCTTTCGTATCTCCTGTCGTCTCTTCCTGCATCCTCCCTCTATTTATGTCTCTCCTTCTCTCCTCTCTCAATGTATTGAGACTGGACTATTTTGTCTGATGCCCCATGGAGCTATCTGGTTTAGCTATAGGGGAGATGGACCGTGGATTCCCTCCTTGGTCATCACCTAACCTTTCGTCTCTCCTTGTTGTCTTTTCCCTTCTCCTCCCTTTCTCACCTCCCCTGCCCCTCCACTACTTTTATTTCTTCTCTCCTATTTGTATTTCCTATTTTTGATGCATTGTGTAATTGTTAATCTTTTTCTGTTACATTGTTGATTCTCATGTAAAGCGCTTTGATACCTTCGGGTCTAGCCGGCTCTATATAAAACTCTTTAAATAAAATAAAGAAATTGTCTGATAGCCAATTTATATTGGCTTTTGATGACGTGATCATAGTTTTTTCTCCACAGTCTTTCAATTTTTTTACAGGATTTGTTTATCAGAATTAATTGCTCATTGAACCATGGTGCTTTGTTCCTCACATGGAGCTTATTTTGTCTGCTTTTCTGTGGGTGCTGAGCAACTACTTTGGTAAGCCAAGTTGCCCATATCTTATTGGCCTCTTCTACATTTCCTATGAGGCATGACACTTGATCATCCGGTTTATCCCTCATGTTGTCAGGTAAAGTTTTTGGCCATTTTTTCCTAGTCCCAGGTAATTTATGACTAGTGTGCCGTGCCTGTGGATTTTCAAATGTAAATGGGATGAAGTAGTGATCTGAACATGGAATTGGTATTGGTGTCCCAACCTTAAAATTAAGGTCGTGCGAGAAAATGGCATCAGTTTGTGCCCCTTTACATGAGTGCTAGTTTTTATCAGTTGTTTTAATTGCAAGGCCTCCATATCCTGAATTAGTCTTATTGCTGTGGCACTATCTGGTTCATCCAGATGGAAATAAAGTCCCCCAGTAGCGTAGTGGAGCTCTTCCTAGCAACCATGTCTGCTATTAAACCGGGTAATTCCTCTATGAATGGGGTGGCGGGACCTGGTGGCCTGTAGACCAGAGATTGCCTGAGAAAGAGATATTAGATAAGAGTCAAAGGATGAATTGTACTGCCTCACTGTTGGTAGTGATAGTGGGAGCAATCACACATTCAAAATCGTTTTTGTATATGATTGCTACACCACCTCCTGTTTTTCCCAAGCTATCTTGTCTCCGGATGAGGAAGTCTGGGGGTAACGCTTGGACTTTGTCAGGGGACGAACAATCTTTCAGCCATGTTTCAGTCATTAATTAAATGTCGAGTTCTTCATTCTCTTTTAGCATCCTGATTTCTGAGGTGTGTGCTGGTAAGGATCTACTGTTAATCAATCCCATTTTTCACTGTTTACTCTTTGTGGACCTGTCTGCGTGCACTAGCCCTTCAGCTTTCCTGCCTTAAACTTAGTCAGGCAAAATGGACAAGACGAATCCTTACCTATCAAGCTTGTTGGACATAGAGTCAACTTGCATTGAGCTCCTCCCCGTATCTCAGTGATATTAGCTCTGCTCTGTCGGCTTGCAGTTATCTGGGTCAATTCCAGCATAGTTTCTGGCCCTTGGTAGTGTCCGGACGCGGACGGGCACAGACGGGCTTGCCTTAGGTACACCTTTGGAGCCCTGGTGGCGCGTCCGCGCTGCGTCACCATGAGTAGTCAATTCACTAACAACTAGAGCGCTGACCCATCCCTCGCTTCCCACGAGGGCAGGTCCTCCCAGCTGTCCTCGCCTGTGCTGTCCAGCTAGCCGATCTACTGCTCGGCGTGAGTCAGGATTCCCCACAGTAAATAAACAATCAAATTCAATTTCAACAGTTTTAAAAGTGCTGATTTTTTTAAAGCATTTACAGTTAAAAACGGTAATCGATAAAAGCGTCCAGGTAGTTTTAAAATCAATTCCAATGCTAATATGGGTTTCCATACAGATGAACAAGTAAATTCAAGTGTGCAAGTGGCATCACAGTATTTGTTGCAGCAAGATGACACTGACTCAGATACATCCCATTGTTGGTGCGTGAGAGGGGAAGAGGAATGCATGCTTGGCAGTGCTTAATTTGTAAAATATTAAGTGTAGGTGCTGATGATTTTCATCAGAGGTCCCGCCCACTTTAACCATGGCCCCACCCACTTCCTGTATTGGCCCCACCCAAACCCACAAGCCCCAACACATCACAGCCAGCTCCTTACTTCTTTAGTTCTGCAAGAAGCTGAAGACCTGGGACTTCATATGAGCACCTTCTGGTCATACTCTGCTCTGGTACACTTCAGAGGAACTTTTAAGCTTCTAGTAAGCTTGTCCCGAACAAGCAGTGTCCAAGAAGTAACAATTCTCTTCTCACCTCAGCATAGCTGCCAAGGTGTCAGATTGCTATGTGTGACATTGTCATAATTTCAGTGTAATTATGAGTGACATTTCAATTACTATAAGTGACAATTTCTCGCGAGCAAAATCAAGCAATGAAGACGAGGGAAACATAAATATTAGAAATTAGACCCATCTGAGCAACAAGAAACTCTAAAAAGTTCTTAAAACTGCTAGACACCAGAAATGGAAGGACACTAACCAACATGACGCATAGAGAGAGCCCTGTCCCAAACAGACAACTTGTTACTGGTTGGAAGTCTCAGCTTCCATGCTCACAACAATACCAGAGTGCACATTAGTGTTATTGAAAACATTAACTGAAAGTACAGAGAAACACCAATAAGAACAGGGCACTCTGCAGCCAGCGAGCAGTTGACTGTAGCTCACGTAACACTACACAACATTCGGACTGACATAATATTGCAGATGTAAAACAAAATAGAAAGCAAAAGATAATGCTAAGTTTCTTCGTATTCTTTCATGTATTATGGTGGTTGTGAGGAAAACATTTTGTAATGGAAAAGGTGAAGAGTTCATAATGTAAATAAATATATCTCCTTCTGAATATTTAAGTTTCACTTGTCTTTCATTTTAAAGTGTGTGCTCTGTTATTTTAAATGCAGTTTAAAGTGAAGTGTGCCTGCTTTACCTTACACTTGGACACTGTTTAGACACTGATGCTGACCAGACATTATAGTCATGATGGGTTGAGACAGGAGATAGCTGTAATAATCTTCAAACTGGGGCCATACTTAGGGATCACAGGTGTGCAGACTGAGAAAGGGCTGCTCTTAGGCTTGGACAGACAGTGTTCAGACACATGGCTTTGCCCAGGAGCATGATTACCTAAAGGCCCCTGTGCATCGTTAGTGATGATAATATCCCAGGCCCGGCCCGCACTGCTACGGTGCTAAGGATGACGAGACAGAGCAGCCCTACAGATTAGATCACACATGAGATCTGTAGTGCTGAGTGTGCGTGCCGTGCTGCTGACATTATAAAGAGGTTAGTAACATAAAGACAACACTGACTACTACTATCAGTGGGCTGCCTGCCCAGCAGCCAGCCCGAGCCCGCCCTGCAGCTGAGATCACGAGACATCACGATCACAGAAAAGTGATGCGAGTGCGCGTGTGCTGCTCACGGTAAACAGTCATAATATTGATTCCAAAATATAGAATGGACATAATATCGAAGTAAAAATATAGAATGGACAAAATATCGAATGGACACAATATAGTGGTTAAAAATATCGAATTTAAGGTAAGTAATATCGATTTTCAAAGTATAGAAGTCAAAATATCGAAGTATACAATATAGTCATTAAATATATCGATTTTTTAATAATATAAATTTTTTTAAAGTGTTTTGTATGTTAGTATATGTGTGAAAAGTGTATATTAATTATTGTAATGTATGTTTAATGTATTTTAAGTAATGAATTTTATGTTATTTAATTTTTGCGTAATTTAATTCTGTAGCGGGTTGTGGGTTTATAGGGGAATAGGGTGGGAAGTAATTTAATTGTAATTAATTAAATATTTTTATTTATTTATTGGTATTGATTTTGAATTTATTGTTATTTTTTAATTGGTAATTAATTTTTATTAATTGCAAATTAATTTGTATTAATTGATTAATTGTTAATTATGTTAATTTTCTAAATTTATTTTCTGTAGCGGGTTGTGGGTTTATAGGGGAATAGGGTGGGAAGTAATTTAATTGTAATTAAGTAAATAATTTTTTTCATTTATTGGTATTGATTTTAAATTTATTGTTAATTAATTTTTAATTGGTAATTAATTTCTATTAATTGGCAATTAATTTTTATTTATTGGTAATTATTTTGTATTAATTAAATATTTGATAATTATGATAATTGTATTAATGTATTTTCTGTAGTGGGATGTGGGTTTATAGGGGAATAGGGTGGGAAGTAATGTAATTGCAATTATTTACATATTAAAAATACTTTTTGTGTTTTGATAATTAATTTACTGTTCATTTTTAATTGGTATTAATTTGTATTATTAATTAGTTTTTGTTATTGAAAATTAATTAGTTGTTAAATAATTATGAATAGGTTATTATTTTTTAATAACTAATATGTAGTTGTATTTCTAATTAATTATTACATAATATTAAATTGGTTATTAATTTCAATTAATGTTTTATTGGTATTGATATTTAATTTATTATTAATAATATATTAAATCATTACTTCCCCTACTGTTAAACTCACTGGAGTGGGAATAATAATTTTCACCCTCCCGCTATCAAACGCTTTCCCTACTGTTGCACTCACTAGGGTTGGGAATAGTATTTTTTACCCCAAAGCTATCCAACGCTTTCCCTACTGTTGCACTCTCTGGAGTGGGAATAGTAATTTTTACCCCTACGCTATCCAAAGCTTTCCCTACTGTTGCACTATCTGGAGTGGGAATAGTAATGTTCACACTCCCGCTATCCAACGCTTTCCCTACTGTTGCACTCTCTGGAGTGGGAATAGTATTTTTTACCCCTACGCTATCCAATGCTTTCCCTACTGTTGTACTCTCTGGAGTGGAAATAGTAATTTTTACCCTTCCAATATCCAACGCTTTCCCTACTGTTGCACTCTCTGGAGTGGGAATAGTAATTCGAAACCCTACGCTATCCAACGCTTTCCCTACTGTTGCACGCTCTGGAGTTGGAATAGTAATTTGTACCCTCCCGCTATCCAAGGCTTTCCCTACTGTTGCACTCTCTGGAGTGGGAATAGTAATTTTTACCCTTATGCTATCCAACGCTTTCCCTACTGCTGCACTCTCTGGAGTGGGAATAGTAATTTTTACCCCTACGCTATCCAACGCTTTCCCTACTGTTGCACTCTCTGGAGTGGGAATAGTATTTTTTACCCCTACGCTATCCAACTCTTTCCCTACTGTTGCACTCACTGGAGTGGGAATAGTATTTTTTACCCTCCCGCTATCCAACGCTTTCCCTACTGTTGCACTCTCTGGAGTGGGAATAGTAATTTTTACCCTTACGCTATCCAACACTTTCCCTACTGTTGCACTCACTGGAGTGGGAATAGTATTTTTTACCCCTACGCTATCCAACACTTTCCCTACTGTTGCACTCTCTTGAGTGGGAATAGTAATTTTTACCCCTACGCTATCCAACGCTTTCCCTACTGTTGCACTCAGGAGTGGGAATAGTATTTTTTTACCCCTACGCTATCCAAAGCTTTCCCTACTGTTGCACTCACTGGAGTGGGAATAGTATTTTTTACCCCTATGCTAGCCAACGCTTTCCCTACTGTTGCACTCATTGGAGTGGTAATATTAAATGTTACCCTCCTGCTATCCTACGGTAAAATATTGTACATTTTTTTATTAATAACTTAAATTAATTATATCTTAATTTTAAGGTTATTTGCGTATTTTTAAGTATGTTTTAGTTAATTATATTTATTATTTCATTAATTTTAAATTACTTTTAAGACATTTAAAAAAATTCGATATTTTGACTGACTATATTTTTTACAGACTATATTTTGGATTCGATATTTTTGTACTTACCTGTCTGTAGATAGGAATTCGATATTTTCGCATTCTATATTTTGGTGACTATATTTTGGTAAGTCTATATTTTGTCATTCTATATTATGTCAGTGATCCGCTGCTCACAGAGCAGTAATTGCATAAACAACACACAGTACTATCAGGCTGCCTAGGCTGACCAAGGAAAGTACTTACTATTTCAACTTCACAGTCCTGTGTCCAGTGCAGGCACTGTCTCTCTACGCCGGGTGTCCGGCGATGATCTGATCATCCTCAGCCCTCCAATGATGCCGTGCCAGCAGCCCGGCCATGATGATGCTGACCAGAAAGACCAGTCTGAGACTTGTTACCAGTAGGGCTCCCAAATATCTCTAGGGTGTGACGCAATGGAGTACTCCAGCAAATTGCTCCGCCATATATGCAACATCCCGGAGCCTCCGCGCAGCTGTGGCCCATCCAGTATGCCGCTGGCCGCGCGACGCGAAGGGGAGATAACGCGAGACAGCGTCTTAGTGCCACATGCCGCGTGAGCAGAACAATAGCGCGCCGGCCCGGGAGCCGCCCCCTTTGCAAACGGCCAATGAATGGCGAGACTGTGCGAGCGGGAGGCGGACTCACGGGACCTATAATTAGCAGACCCAGCATTGCTCTGTCTTTTCCTGCCGCGTTTATGAAGGCAACGGGTTCACTTGACTGGGATTTGTATGGAGGTCTTCCTCCTAGATTTACAGGAAGCCCTGGCAGCAGCAGGGTGCCAGTGATCTTGATGGCACTAAAGAGCAGCGATAAGTAGCTAGGTGGTGGGGGGCTCTGTCATCGACGGGGGCCTCCTCCAGAGCTGTGGCGGAGTACAGGGCGATCTGGAAGCAGATGGACAGTAAGGGTACCTCTGCGGCAGAAGGATACAGTCAATACCTCTGCCTGGCACAGTAGGGGTGCCTGAGCCAAGAACCTGGAGCTGAGGGGGTTCCAGGAAACAGCGTCGGCGCCCCGTTAGTCCTTCGGGCGGTTGGGGGGCCTGAACCGACCGGGGGTGTGCCTCATCGCTCCGCCCTGACAGGGGGGGCGGGAGTAGAATGAAATAAAGTATTAATGTATTGCACCGTCAAGAGCATCGACTTACCGTGCAAGATGGCTAATTAGGCATGCGGGTCAGCGAGGGGCTGCCGCATTGGATCGCCTGTAAGATGACCCACCTTATCTGCTACTTGTTATGCAAATAAACCTGCACCACCGTTTTCCACATTTATGTCTCATGAGTCTCCTTGGTATGAAAGTGGTATGGGGCTCTAGGTGGAGCGAGCGCTGGCGGTGTGGGCACTATGCCGCTGGCCGCGCGACGCGAAGGGGAGATAACGCGAGACAGCGTCTTAGTGCCACATGCCGCGTGAGCAGAACAATAGCGCGCCGGCCCGGGAGCCGCCCCCTTTGCAAACGGCCAATGAATGGCGAGACTGTGCGAGCGGGAGGCGGACTCACGGGAGCTATAATTAGCAGACCCAGCATTGCTCGGTCTTTTCCTGCCGCGTTTCCTGGGCTGCTCTGCGCTGTTCCCACCCTGGCCCTGACCCAGCAGCAGAGCGGCAGGCGAATTGTGAACAACTAATGGTCTGTTTTGTGTTGCAGGCGGAGTCACAGGGCAATCTGGAAGCAGATGGACAGTAAGGGTACCTCTGCGGCAGAAGGATACAGTCAATACCTCTGCCTGGCACAGTAGGGGTGCCTGAGCCAAGAACCTGGAGCCGAGGGGGTTCCAGGAAACAGCGTCGGCGCCCCGTTAGTCCTTCGGGCGGTCGGGGGGCCTGAACCGACCGGGGGTGTGCCTCATCGCTCCGCCCTGACAGGGGGGGCGGGAGTAGAACAAAATAAAGTATTAATGTATTGCACCGTCAAGAGCATCGACTTACCGTGCAAGATGGCTAATTAGGCATGCGGGTCAGCGAGGGGCTGCCGCATTGGATCGCCTGTAAGATGACCCACCTTATCTGCTACTTGTTATGCAAATAAACCTGCACCACCGTTTTCCACATTTATGTCTCATGAGTCTCCTTGGTATGAAAGTGGTATGGGGCTCAAGGTGGAGCGAGCGCTGGCGGTGTGGGCACTATGCACCTAGACCAGGGCGAACCGTTTTTCATCCAAGACCAGCAAGATGCTGAGCGTCTGTAAGCAGGAGCGACTTCTGACGTGTCACCCAGCAGCGCCAGCGGTGGAGAAGGTTCAACCACAATCGCGATCCCGTCACACACCACATGGCAGACCTCGGGCCAGTATTGTGAAATCTTCAAATAACCCCAAGGTAAATGCAAGAAATCAGCACGCCACGCTCCAAACCACATCTTTTACACCTTAGGTGGACCGTCTCTCCAAATCTTGCTGCCCGAGCAGGAGCATAATAATATTGATGAAGAAACTTAAAAAAATGTATCAAGTTATGCTTGTAGCTGACCGGAGTGTCTTTCACTTGTGCACAGCAGTAATTCCACGTGACGTTTTAGGAGCAAGCATGTATCCCAGTGCCATCTCCCAGCTCGGGGGTGGGGGTGGAGGGCTCAAAAAGTGGGTCAGTTCAAACCTCGAGTACAGGGGGTACAGAAAAGAAATGGAGGGGGCCTCATCTGCCCTCTGGAAGCACGTGCTGAGGGAAGCACGTGCTGAGGAGCGCCATATCAATATACTCTGCCTGAAAGGCTGGGAAGTGGGACGCCAGCCACGGCCATACAGCGAAATCTATGACAGGCTAGAATTGCATGGGGGGACTGGCCACATCTCTTCAGAAAGCTAGTTAGTGTCATAAGTGCCATTGACAAAAATACCACCCCAACACACACATACCCTTATTGAAGAAAGCTTATTTGTATGACGTTCGCACGTTGGGCAGGGACGTAACAGTTCAACTGCAAGCTGACTCGACTTCCGCTTCCGAGGCAGAGTCAATATAGTGCAGGAAACAGAAAACGGACTATACAACAATGTAACGTGGCGGCCAACAAGCATTGGCAGTCACAATTGTCCCGGAGACATAGACCCGGCCCTGAGACATAAGTGCCGGTGCTAAGCACCGGAAAGCACCGGCACAAATTAAGCACTGATGCTTGGCGCATCCTTAGAGGTAGATCAGAATGGTCCCTATGTTGATGGCAAGGTAAATCGAACACCCATTTCATTCCTTGTTGATACTGGTGCTACCCAATCAACTGTGAGAACTGTAGAGATTCCCAGCCTACCCCTCTCGGGAGAAAGAATCCAAAGTGTAGGAGGGAAGGAACCAATGCAAATACAGATTAGAACTTTTGAGGATTTACACACAATTGTGGTGTGTGATTCCAGTCCAGTAAATTTGTTGGGCGAGATTTGTTGTGTACAATGAATTGTTCTGTCTATTGTACCCCAGAAGGAATATAATTTCATACTAAAGATGAGGATGTGGTGTTTAAATTATCCAGACAAAAGAAAGAAGTAAAGGATCTGTATTCCCTACTTACTAAGAATGTCTTGCCTCCTGTGTTATGAGACAAAGTCTTACCTGACGTGTGGGACTGTAGATGAAGGGATATCAGGTTGATGAAAGGAGTAGCTCCCATTTGAATCAAAGTAAAGTCAAATTCAGAATATCCCAGAACTCTATCATATAATTTGAACCCCAAAACAATTGCTGGAATCGCCCCATTGATTGAGACTCTGATTGAAAAAGAGATATTTTGGGCAGCCCGTGTAATTCACCTACCATGTGCATAAGAAAACCAAATGGGAAATATAAGATTGTTCGGATTTGTGAAAAATTAATTCGATCATGATACCCTGTTGTCCGATAGTACCAAATCCTGCTGTGATTCTCTTGCATGCCAGTTCGGAAACCGTGTTTTGTCATGGTGCCGAGTTCCACAGGCGTATACTGGGAGACCTTTGATTTTCAATCAGATATTGAAGAGAAATTTGGAATTGCCAATTCTTCTGTGCTGGGGCAATACATCGAGGATTTGTTTGTTACGTCAGGAACTAAAGAAGCTTGCATTTCTGACACTGTAGCTTTATTGAATCATTTGGCAGCGAGTGGACATTAGGTATCGCCAGTAAAACTTCAGTTTTGCAAAAGCAAACTTCTCTATTTGGGACACCGCATTGAAAAAGAAGTTAGAAAGGTGTCACAGGATCGAATCACTGCTATCTTGCAGATGAATCCACCGAGTACACAAAAGGAAGTTTGTATATTTTTTGGAATGGTAGGATTTTGAATTAGTGGATACCAAATTTTTCCCTGATAGCCAAGCCACTTCAGAGACTGACACACAAAGATGTGTCTGATCCTGTTCCATGGGATGAGGAATGCAAGCACTTCAAGACAGTTTGTGTCAAGTTCTAGCTTTGGGAACGCCCAATTTTAAGAAGCGTTTCACACAGTTTTGCCTTGAGCGCAAAGGTTGGGCACAATCTGTTCTAATGCAAATGCATGGCACTGCTTGGAGACCTGTTGTATGCTTTTCAGCTACTCTTGTTCCTGTAGCCACTGCATTGCCTGGATGTCCGAAAGTTGTTGATGTGACATGTGTGAGTTTGGAACAGTGTGAAAATGTTGTGATGGGACATCCATTGAAAGTGTATGTGCCACATTCTTTTGAGATTTTCTTAACTCTAACACAGCAGCTCAAGAGTAGCCAGTTAACAAAGTATGAACAAGTGATATTGTGTGAGGAAAATATGACTGTGATGAGATGTACCAGTTTGAATCCAGCTACCTTGATGTCTTTACCCGGACATAAAGTTGTAATGGATGAAGCTGATCATGATTGTCTGAATGTGCCTGAATTGTACCAAACCGCGTCCTAAAATTCAAGGTACCCCATTACCTGATTCAGTTCATGTTTTGTTTGTGGCTTGAGAGATTCAGGACGTGCATATGCAAATTGTACTGTGGTGGGTGTAGTTGAAGCATCAGAGAAGAAAGGAGTTTATTCAGCACAGGTGACTAAATTAATTACACTTACCAGGGCTTGCAGCATTACTGAACAAATGAGAGTAACCATAATTACGGATAGTCAATATGATTTTGGGATGGTCCATGATTTTCTTAAGCTATGATCTCAAAATGGGTTCAACCTCTTCGGGTTCACCAATCTGAAATGGAAAGGGCGTGAAAAACCTATTGCTGACACTACAACTGCCAATTCAGATTGTGTGGTGAAGTGTTCCGCCCACCAGACTGGTCACCATTATGTGACAGTCGGCAATCGTTATGCTGATAAGACTGCTTGCTATTGCACCCTAAATTCTTATGAATTTAATGGGGAATCTTCGAAGGAACAGTCTGATGACATAGTGTGCAGTTGAATTTTCAGTCCTGGAAACGTGGGAAGAAATTAAAGCGTTACAGGATGCAGTATTCCAAGCAGAGGGAGAAGGTGGATTGAAGCAAGATGTAATCGTAGACAGGAAGATAAGGTGTGGGTGTACATAGATGGGTGGCCTCCTGTGCCATATAGTCTGTTGTCACCGATGGCATGAAACTGCCATGGGCCTGCACATGTGTGAAGAGATGCTATGTTGCGTCTCTTTTGCCCGACCTGGTATAATCCATGAGTCAGAGCCATTAAAGAAAGCTTTTGTGAAAGATACGTGATATGTCAACAGCAAAATACAGGAAGAAAGACATTGGTTAAGACAAGTCACATTGGGAACTCAGGATGTCCATTAACTCACATGTAGCTTGATTTTATTGGGATGCCTCCTTGCAACAGATTGAAATATGTCCTTTTGATTGTGTGACTGTCCTCTCGTTGGGTTGAAGCCTACCCAACAAGACGCAATGATATCCTGACAGTAGCAAAACTGTTTCTTAGAGAGTAAGTTCCTCGATTTGGATTTCCAGTCTTGTTGGAATTTGAAAGAGGTACAGACTTTATTAATGAAGTAATATGGATGTTTTGTGCTGCATTGCACATTGAACAAAAGCTGCATTGTGCATACCGGCCTGAAGCATGTGGTGTGGTTGAACAAGTAAATGGAATTCTAAAGTACCGATCGACAACAGTGTGTTCGTCAACATCCCTGATATGACTTGATGCACTACCTTTGGTGTTGATGAGTTTGCAAAGCATCCCAGACAGAAGACCTGGACTGTCTCCTCGTGAGATAGTTAAGGGAAGGGCTATGAGACAGCCTACAGTCCCAGCAAATCAATTTGTGAATATTGTAGATGACTTGGTACTCGATTTTTGTAAAGGATTGACTGATGTGGGGCGCTCTGTGTCTCCCCAGGTTGGAGAAGTCGCAACTGCAGTTCAACAGGAGCAGTGTCACGACTTGTGCCCAGTTGATCACCCCATGAGAAGCCCACTGTGAGCAACCAATTGAAATCCTATGGGCTGATGAAAAGGATACTTTTGTGGGTGTCAACTGTGAACTTTTGGTTTGGAAGTGTAATTGCCTCATGAAGGGGGAGTCTGTATAAACATTTTTCTCTGATTGAAAAATACATATCTCTATGTGTTTCTAAGTTATCTCTAGCCTATAAACTCCTCTTAATCCTCCTATCAGATTACCTCTTAGAATGACCAAATTCTTATGTTTCTATCTTAGTGCTGCGTTTCATTTACTTTACTGGAATAACTCATGGTGTTTACATAATTCATTGCGTGATCCCATAGTGTTCGTTTAGGTTGTAATTCAACGAGTCACTCCTAGTTTCTGTGCGGTGTTATTATCTTTCGATTTATAAACATTATTGCGTAAGCAGGCTTTCATGTTACAAGACTCCTGAACTTTGTTAAATCCTGCTTTTGAGTCAACGCTGTTTTGCACATTTACTAATGCCCCTCTTTAATATCTGTTGCACTGTTTCAAAAAATTTAAATAATAGCTCTAGCAAGTCCATTTTAACACTGGTTTCACTCACCTATCTGTGATTCTACGTGGACTTTTTTCTGTTGTTCATGAATCGGCGTCTGCGTGTGAATCAGATGCTGTTCCTATGACTCACTTCTCACATTCCAGAATCTATCTTGCGTGCATATGTGGTGTTCTCCTATCTATGTTAAAGGGGCAGGGTTCCATTGAGTGCTTCAATACAATAAAAGAACCTTTATTGTTATCCAGTTGTCAGGCTAACATGTGGGGCTATACGAAATGAAATGTGTATATTTCTAAACGCATCTTGAATATTTAGCTCGTTTATAGTAAAATGAGATAACCTTATGAAATGAATGCATAGTCTATGGTAACATGAGATAACCTTATCTGATAAATACATACATTCAATTGGATGCCCAGCTTGACCATGATCTGAGAGATGTTTACACAGATTTATTTCATACTTAATAAAAAATCACAAAAAGTTCTTTACAAGTAACATGTGAATTCCACTCTTTCATTTAACCCATGCCGCTTTAAAGAGTTCAAATAATATATCCAATGGTTTTCTCTTTTGAGGAGGTTTTTTCTATTGTCAGACCCTTCTTTTTTCTGTACCACTTCCAGTATGCATCCTCTCAATTGGCTTATATGGTGTTTGGCCTCTAAAAAGTGGGCAGTAATAGTAGATTTTATAATTTCTGTCCTTATGTTGCTTTTGTGCTCATTCAGTCTCGTTTTCAACTTCCCTTTTGTTTGTCCCACATATACTGAGCCACACGGTCATTTTAACATGTAAATGATGTTAGTTGTATCACATGTTGCATTTACTTTCAAACGAATCTTATGTCCTTTCATTGGATGTGTGATTTGATTACCCCTGATAATGTTATGGCAATTGACTTGGCCAGTTCTATATTTAAGAACTACTAAATCTCTCATCCAGCTTTGGTTTGTATATTCTGATAACTGGGTCTTAAAATGCCATTGTGTCTCTCTCAATTTCTCGACCGGCGACCTGCAAATGTTCTTTATTTCTCAAAAATGTATTGTGAGGCTACTTGCACTGATGTTTGATATTTAATCTGGTTTGAAATGCAATTTCATATTCTGTTTATTCAAAAGAGGCTTTAGATAAATATTCTTCATCCGTTATCTGTATTGTTTTTGTCTAATTTTTTTAGACATATTTCTTGTCTCAAGGCTTGCGTTTCAGTGTCTGACAAAGAAGATGAAATAGTCATGTGTCTAGCAATTCTTTATTCCAGGTCCTCATAAAGTAATTGCATCACGTATCCAAGTATTCTAGTCCCTATTAGCTCAACAAAAAGATCCATTGAAAGGCCGTGATGGTGTTAACTGTGATGATGATCTCGAAGAAATGTGTTTCCTTTGGGTTTATGAAAATGGGCCATGAGTAGAATTTTTTTTTGATAAATTGAAATTATTTTTTATGAGCATTCCGCTGCATCAACATTCTACCTTTAGTGACTGGAATGTTCTAATAGCCTCAAAGACCCTTTTCCCTCAGGCTATACTAGTTGTTAAAGGCCCATTTTCTAGTGATGTGCCTCGCCTGTGGTACGGACCTATACCTTGAGTTCAGGGCCTTTAACAACTGGTAAAGCCCTTGATAACGATCTATAAGGCTATACTTAATATGTGGATCTGAGTTGTTTAATCTACTTGTTCTAAAAAATAAGTGTTATTGAGCCACTTTATTTCCGCTGCCATGGTATAAATATACTTATGGCATGCTAGTGAAAATAAATGTGCCCAAATAAACATTTTTTACCTTCACTGCAGTTGTGAAATGCCATGTTAGTACCACAGTAAAGTTCACTATGAATTGAGAAAAGGTCACTTTATCCCATAGATTTCATTCTAAAATCCCATTCCAGAATGTTAACAATTAGAGGAATCGATGATTTGCTGAGTCTCCTTCTAAAGTGCCTCATGAAAGTGTGACTCTTCTACTAGCCACGTTACCACCAGACCAGTACATGTGAAAGGTATGAAGTGGATTCCAAAGAGACTCCCAACCAGGAGGAAAGTCTACACAAGGGAAAACACTCTTTGGCAATTGTACGACTCTTGATCGAGATAAGATCAAAAGTGGACAGAACAGCAAGTCAAACTCCTCCTGAAGAAAAAGAAGGAGAAAAGTTGCAGGACAAAGTCTTGAAGGCCCAATCCAGTAGAACATCCCAGCTGTAAGAGCAAAAATCCAGGATAAAAAATTGGAGTAAGGGGATGAAGAACTACAACGTTCATATCTTTCATCCAGCCCTGCATTTGGCAATTCTGCTTCCGCCAATCTTGTGCTCTACTCCTGAAAGGATGTGGAATACCCCTCTGGGCAGATTCAAGACCAGAGACACAAGGGCAGTCTCAGTAGCATGAGCACTTAGTCGCTCACTGAGTAAAGCATCTGAGAATGTGATGTTTGACAATGTGAAACATTCTACTTCTTCTAAACTCTACACAGGCCCCCAATAATCTGCAAACTCCATTCCCAGTGCAGAGGGCAAATGGAAGAAGACTGGGACCATACTCACAAGTAATAGCTACTGTCCCTTAATCTGACTAGGGGTGGTGGTGACTGGATCCAGACGTTCAAACACGGATAGAGAAAGGCAGGGCAGGGGCAGATATTAGTATTGCCATGCAATGGGAGCCTCGCTGAAAACCACACTGGGCAGACGGATCACAAGGCACTGCATTTATGCATTGCTCTGGTATTTCTAGGGCTTCTCCGGGCACAAAGGATGCCAAAGCATCATGGTAAACCTTAGGAATGACCAATCCTGTGGTGCTCAACATCACTTCCAACAAAGAAAAATCCTTGATATTCCCTAGGCAATACATCATCCCAGAGGGGAGAAATATGGGGGCATCCAACATGATCAGAGCAGGTGGGCATCGCTGACACCTGAGTGCATTCCTCCTTTTGGGAAGGCATGGGGCGATCCCTTTTTTTCCGACAATGCTTTGATCCACTCCTCAGTCTATATTTTAGGCTTAGAAGTGTCAAGCAGTAAACATACACCCTTTGATATTTTGGGACCGGTTAACAAAAACATCAATGAGTAGCATGGAAGTAGTCTTTTATGGACTTTTGCATGCCCTTATAAATCAGCCTGAAACTCCCAACTCCCTGTTGCAAAGAGGACACGATCATTTCTATTCATATTAATTGAAAATCAATATTCCCTGGTTATTCCTTCTTTATTCCTATTTCAAATGTTTGGATGTTTGGAAATTGGAAGGCTGACGAAGGAAGAAATGTAAACATTTTCATGAAGTATGTCCATAAAATAAGCATCACCATTCCTCATTGTCAGAAACAGAAAGAATATTATCTGTGGGATGATCTTTCTTATTTTGAGTTTTTTGGGTGTGGCCCTGTTGCAGTAATCAAATGGGGCTGAATAACAAACGCAAGAAGGAGTATGGGAAATAGGACTACAGGGAAACTCTTACATACCCTCTCATGCCTACGTGAATTGACTTCAAAACATTCAGCTCCTTTTTTTAATGCAATGAGCTAACATTCCTTTCTATATGCACTAAATGTATAGGAATATTCTCTGAATATACCCATTTTTACCATTTTAGATGTTTTACAGCAAACTCACAGAGGCATATAATACCATGTAAAGAATAACTACTGAAGTACTACTTTATGTTCTCCGAAATGCCGTTGTGAATAGAGCCCGGGTGATATATGTATCTGTGTTGGAGAGCGGTACTGAACCTAAGGGAGTTCCTTATTCAGTTACTAGTCAAACGTAAAAAGAAAACAATTCCAATAGAAAGCTCGGTTTACCATGCTCGATGAAACAGCAGTCTAAAATGTTTTATTTGCATATACAAGAATTAAAGAAAACTAAAAGAGGAACTCAAATGAATACAGGACAGACAAAAGCATGGAGGAGGAGGGCGGAAAGAGTAAGAAAATTGAAGAATAAATACTATTCGCCTTATAAGAAATAATTTGTTTGCCCAAAAATTAATTCAAAAATTTGATGTGGCGTTCCAGGTTGATAACAAATTCAGCAACAGTTTCTGAATTTAGCCAATAATAGCATAAGTCTGCATGTGTGCTTTTTACATATTTATATGTCTTTCCAATTACAAACCAACTCCAAAGGTCAAATATATGTACACTCTGGCGCTCTTTGTACTGCTGCCTGTGGTTTCCCATTCTGACTAATGAAATATGTACACAGTGATAGTAGAGTATATTGTACGCAGAGGTTAAACCAGTTGCATGGGGCTTTCTACATTACAGAGATATGTCATTCAACATTATGCAAATATGGTTAAACTCTTAGCTCTGTTTTTAGAAATTAAAATAATGATTACATTTCTAAGAGTGCTGTTTCAGCTTTGAAATAATTAGAAAAATATGTACACTGGATTATGTGTGTGTACTCTCCAGTTAAGAGCATTAACTGAAGTCGGTAATCTAGTCACACATGAATAATGCATTCTTAAATTGTTAATTAGGAAAAGAAATTCTATAATTTCATTACTTTGCTGCACAGCAGGGTGAATATTCCCAGAGAGAAATGAATAAATGAATTCATGTTGTACTAGTTAGTAAGTTATACATTTTATTATGCTACCAGCTTGCTTTGACTACAGCCAAAGCAACTGAAGTGTATAACGTCGCCGTAAACATCGAAATTATGCGCATTTTCTTTATCTTTCATTATCTGTCCTAACATGTTGGTCTCCTATCCAGTCTGTTGCCCCCTGCTTTGTCTAACATAACCACAGCTCCAAAAATGTAAGCATGGAGGCTGAATCACCAATATATCTGGGGGAGTAGAAGGCATATCAACAACCCATTGGTGCTCCATGGCATCAAAAGGTTCACCTCTTGTTCCAGCGTCATACAGATGAAAACTGTTTACTTTCTATTCTCGTTGCTACCCTATTGGTCCCTGACGCCAGAGTATCACGGCAGGGAAAGCAGTACCAAAATAAGAGCACGAGTCGACTCCTGCTAGTCCTAATTAACAGCACATTGTAGAGCAGATTGACACAAAAAATACCAAAGCATAGTGCTATGTAGTGTCCAGAACATTACCAAAGAACCTATCACGTCCTTAGCCAGCATGACTCATTCAATATCTTACTTTATGCAGTGCTAAAGCACCGCCTCCTATTAGTCACCCTGCAGAAGGCCATATTTACCAATTTCTAATGCAGTGCAGCGCAGCTAAAAATGCTGCGCTGAGTAAGAAGGAGTGGGCACGAGAGCGCCAAATGTACTAAAATATGGCACTCCCCCTCTCTAGCATCGGTGCGGAAATTAGCTGCTGTGTGCCATGGAGACACCTTTGCGCCATAGTGCAAGAGTGTCTCCGTGAGGCAAGCATAGGTTTTGTACTGAAAGAATATCCTTCCAGTACAAAATACTATGCTTTAAACAGGTTGGGGAGGCTCTGGCGGGTCGGAACGGGTTATGGCGTGCTATCGAACCCCTAATTGACTTTCTGCCTCCAAAGAGATGATGCACACTATCAGTTAAGTGGTCTCGAGTGGGGAGGTGGAGAGGAAGGAAAAGAAACCCATTTTTACAGGAGGAGGAGGCGCGACGATGAGGGAAAAACGTTCGAGAAGCCAAAAACGCTGAAGACGCGCTGCAGCGGTAATTGCGATTGCGATTTCACAGTGAGTTATCCGTCTCCTAATTTCGACAGTGCTCCCCCCAGGATTGACAGTGGAGGTGGTGGGGCGGGTTTCCTCTGGGGTGTCAGCGGCCGCGGATGAGCGGCCCAGTGCGGGCCAGTAGGCACAGGAGACACAGGAGTAGGGGGTTGCGCAGTGGTCTCGGGCAGCCCTTGAGGTGCGGCGTGGTCGCAGAGCACATGCTGGTTTTCTCCACAACGGCAAAGGCATTGGACTCAGTTTCCCAGAACCCGCAGCAACATCCAGGGCTCAGAAGGATCAGCTAGAAACCAAGCAGTGCAAATAGGTCAAGCTGAGCTGCCAGAAGGTTTAGACCGACATTTGAAAATTTAGTAAATGGTGATAAAATACACCTGGGAGAGAGGGGCCTCAGTTGGGGGTCCCACTGTGAGATATCGACAAAGGAGCAAAGGGGAAATAACAGATAAGGGGCTATACTGATATGCTCTAAGAAGCAAAAAAGCTGTTATAAACTCTGCCAACACACCTGCTGTTACTGATAAATCTACTAAAGATCCCAAGGAAGCAAACCCTGCAACGCCTGCAAACCCTGCAAAGCCTACAAAGTAAAAAAAAAAATACAAAGCAGAAGTTAACTTTACGTAATCAACCGACCCAATCTAGGGCAAAACTCACATCTTCGCTAAAAGAGTACTTTAAAGCACTGCCTAGCACCCTGATATTGAAACCACTGGACTATATACCAGACATTCCAGGAATTAGCTTAGAGGGACCTTTTTATTACCCAGAAGGAATATTAACTCCTAACAAGTTCCAAGCACTCAAGGGGGATTCAGAAGGAATTGAATCAGAAGGACTCATGATGTCAGATGCAGGGGATAAGGTATCAAAATTGGCTACAGAGACCACAGATGGGAATGCACAAATGGAGAAACAAACAAGGGTGAAGGATGTAGAGAATATCCTTTTCTATAATGAGAACCCAACGGAATCAACTGACTCATAACTCCTCTTTCAGTGCCTCATCTGTTGCAGTCTCTAACTGAAGAGATGAAGAGTAGGTTCCTGGTCTCAAAGAAAAATATCAAGGCGAAATCAAGATCTTTTGCGTGAAATTGGAAGATAAGCTTGATTCACTGGCAGCCAGGGCCGCGGCTTTGGATTCTACAGTGGCAGAATTGACAGCCCAAACTGCAGAAAATTTAAAAGAACTCACTAAAATAAAAGAGCGTGAATTAGGAGTCCTGGAGAAGTTAGAATCTATTGAGAACTCTCAGAGAGGAAATAATCTATGCCTGCTCAAAGTACCGGAGGGAGCGGAAGGAAATAACATCAAAGAGTTTGTGGCGAAGCTGATCAAGCAGTCGACTCTAATGGACTGTTCAGAGCAAGATATTATGACTGATATTCAGAGTACATAGAGACCCGTTTAGATTAAATCCAAACAAAAAACTAGACCTAGAAAAATTCTGGTACACTTCTTAACTTACAGCCTGAAAGATGAAATATTAAATAGAGCTCTTAAGAAGAATACATTAAATGCAGAGGGGATAACTTTTCAAATCAGGTCTGATGTCTTATCAATAACAGCCTCCAAACAGTGGGAGCTAGGGCTGTTACTAGACCCCTTTAGGCAGCAAAGTGCAACAGCCGAGTTAAAATTTCCCGCTACCCTAAAAGTAATGTTTAACAAAAAAATGCGGATATTTAAGCAGGTGGAAGAAGCAGAAATCTTCTTATAATCCATAATGGGGTCTGCAAATGTAGCAGCAGTTCATTAGTATTCTAGGTTTTCTCCCGAATCTTATAATCGTATAGTTTGCATACATGGTTTCTTTTCCCTTTCTCTTTTCTTTTCCCTCCTCTCTAGGACTAGGAGTAGATGTTCCATTAGGTTGTAGTTTGCATCATGTTATGCTGAGATAAGTATATATATTTTTTTCCAGCGTCCTGGACACTGGAAGAGATGCCTAAAGGCCAGAGTAGGGCCATAAGAGGAAGAGTGGGGGTTCTCCAGGGGGTTACAGGGGTCACAGGGTGGGGAGAAAAAAACTAAAAAATAAGTCTGATGCGCCAAAACAGGTCCTTTAAAGCAACGTATCACCCATATTTTCAGAAAATACAAAAGCCATGTCTGATCAGGCATTATATCTAAGGGGTCTATCATGGAACCTGAATGGGTTGAGGGTCAAACATAGAATTGAGAGAATCTTTCAATATCTAAAAGACACTCCTCATTCTTTAGGAGACACACTTAACAAAAAAGGAGATGAAGGACTTGTGTAAAACTAAAAATTGGATCCAAGAAGTCATATGCACCACACAGCAGCTGACTACGAAGGGAGTGGCTATCCTCATTAAAAAAACTCAGCTCTATCATTGGAAGGCTTCATAGTAGACAAGATGGGCAGATGGGTTATACCAAAGATCAGGTTCCACATGTATAAATTCACAGTGGCAGGCTATTATGGACCTATTCTGGACGACCCAGCATCGCTGAAGGAGTTATTTGGAGAGCTATTAACTTTCCATGATCCTTTAATCCTAGCAGGAGATTTCAATTTGGTTTCAGGCCCTCTGCTGGACAGAACTTACAAGAACAGATCAGCACAAAATTGTAAAATGAGATCTTCCTTAAAAAGAGCAACGAACCAAATGGACTGGATAGATATTAACCCTGGGCTTAGTTCGCATACAAGAGCTACGCGTTGCTAATCGAAGAGCACTTAGCACTACGTGAGCTACGCATACCTACGCAAACTGCGAAGTGCACTGTGCAAAATGCTGTTCGCACTGATTGAACAGTGCCGGATGCTTGTCCGCACTGTGCAATCAGTGCAAACCGCATCTCGCACAGTGCAAGCGGTCGTTTTCTACCGCTCGAGTAGATTTCTACTCGAGCGGCAGCTTTCTCAACGCGGACTGGTAGTTTCACATCGCGAGTGGTCGCGAGCATACGCGACCAATCCCAATGAGAAACCTGACCTCTCCGCGTTGAGAATCTGGCCAGGAAGTTTATTTTCCACGCTCGTGATAGGTAACTTGATGTTGCTGACCGCGAACATGCAAAAAAGGACCACTATGATACGCGTGTTTGCACTGTGCTACGTGCAATTCGCAAAAAGCGATGTAGCGCAAACTACGCAAGTGTAGCATAGTTTATCATCCAGGGTTAATAGATATGTGGAGGAATAGAATGGGGAGCAGGAGAGGGTACACTTTTCACAATGAAAAGTACGGACATGAGTTCAGACTGGATTTCTTTTTAATCAGTAGGAAGTTAAAAAGATAGGTAAAAGACACAAAACACTTAGGGGGCCATTTATCTGATCACTCGCCCAATACGCTAGTTTTGAAACTCCCAACAAAGCTTGGCAACAAAAGATGGACCTTAGACTGAACTATTTTATTAGAAGAAGTAATTCACCAACTAGCAATAGAAACAGAGATCTTCTTCTCGATCAATCTTGAGACCACCTCAATAGAAACGGTATGGGATGCCTATAAAGCTTTCCTGAGAGGACATATAACATCCATACAAATTGCTAAGCAGAGGAAATATAGGGCTGAGGTAGGAGAAATATAGGCAAAAATTAGGGAGCTTGAGCAAGAGTTTTCTGTTCAGAGGGATACAGCGCAGAGGGATATTCATGAGAATCTGTTATTATGCAAACTGGAATTGACAGGGGTGCTTGACACTAGGCTGAGGAAAAGGTGGGAGGCTAGTAAGCTGGCACACCTTGAGTATGGGGAATCCTGTGGGAAACTTCTAGCCTGGAAAACCAAACAGGACTTAGTAAAAAATAATATAAAAGGAGTATTATGTGAAATTTCTGGGAAGTTACTCGAGAACCCTAACGAAATCGGAGATGCCTTTCAAAAGCATTTTGAATAGGTGTATAGGGAAGATTTAACATCACAAGTTAAGATGATACAGTTGTGGCTTGACGAATTCCCTTTAAATTCAATAAGGTGATTTCCACTAATCTTAACAAACCGATCAGCTCCAGTGAGATAATAAAGGCAATCAAGTTTGGAAAAAAAGGAAAGGTGCCGGGACCAGACGGCTTACCAGCCGAGCTGTACTGAGCTCTAGCACAAATACTTGCCCCAGTGATGCACAAAATATTTGCTCATATTTTTGAAAAAGGAGGGAACATGCCCCCCTCATGGAATGAAGCTACGGTTGCCTTGATTTTAAAACCATCAAAGACACCCAGCCAATGTGACTCATACAGGCAACTATATCTGCTTAATCTTGACTACAAGATCTTTGCCAAGATATTAGCAGAGAGATTAAATGAAGTCATAGGTGACTTACTACGTAAAGATCAAAAAGGCTTTGTTAGAGGAAGAAACATTTAGGATTTGACACATAACCTAGTTGGTGCTATAGATCTAGCAACATTGCACAACTTACCACTGGCCATTATCACACTAGACGCCACAAAGGCATTCAACCGTGTGAACTGGGTGTATCTAGCCCACGTTCTAGATAGATGCAATCTGGGTGAAAATTTCCGTAGAACAGTTTTATCAATCTATCAGAGGCCCATAACCTGAATCCTGGTAAATGGTAATCTCTCTGTGACTGTAACAATTAAGAGAAGGGCAAGGCAGGGGTGTCCCCTTTCACCGCTGCTTTTCAATCTATATATAGAGCCATTGGCGGAAAGGATCAGAAAGCAAGTCATGTGTGAAAAAAAGAGAGGTACCCCTTAAGCTAGTCAAGGGAAATGAGGTTATTGCAACCCAAAATTTCAAGGATTCCCTTGAGACAAATTAAGAACAGGTTCACATAAACATACCTCCAAATGCAAGCAGTACAATCATATATAACACCAAAATTGCCAGTTTAAAAATCATTTATTATGAGTACATTGTGCATAAAAACAATACAGTTGGGCTAACTACTCTAGTGCCCTAATCTAAAATACATAAAACAAAACAAGACAATCAATTATGACCTGCACCATTGAAGCTAAGGACAGAAAAAGTAAAACATGAAAATTGTTAAATACAGGTTGTACATTCGGACTCCATTTCCATGGATATTTTGCTACTACAGCATCTGTACGTCAACATCGATGTCAGAGTCTTGAATTATACCAGGAATGGTGTTGACGCATTTCGGTGGGTTCTAATGGTAATAACCACCTTTATCAAGACTTTCTGTAAGGGGGTCAGTGAGATCTCCCTATAATTAATATATATACAATTAGAAAAATATGTGAGATCTAAAACAAGTACTTATAGTTAGATCAATGTAACCATAAGCTAATAACGCTAGCCCCATTATAAGGTCAGTAATGTTCTAGCTATAAAGACATAAAGCTAAAAAAACTGAATAGCGACATTTTTCTTGGGTTCACAGTCTGTTACGTTTTCCCTCTCCTCCGGTACTAGAAGTTTATACATGTAGTTTAATAACTTCATACTTTTAGAATGAAGACAACGGAAAAATAACAACAAAGTGTACCGTTACCCACTGTCCCAGTTTGGTGACAACAAATTTTCCAAAATGTACAAAGATTTTTTGTTTTTATTTTTGCTATATACTAACAATTAAAGGGGGTTATAGTCATGGGCCCCTACTTTGAAAAGTTGGTTTAAATATACATGATCTCAATACATAATTGGTCTTGGCCAAACACAGGAGATTTTTGATTACTCACATTATTTATATGACTAAGTGCCAGATCTGGGGGAGTCTACTTGGTGATTACTCTTACCCTTATTTCCCAGGCAGCTAAGGTTCTAGATAGCAAAATCTGCATCTATTATGATCCATTGGTCTGATGAAAGTCGTGAAACTCTGTGCGGCTGGTTCTCTTTCCTAAATAGAAAATGTGTGCCGATCAAAATGATAGCTCTCTATGTTATGTCATTTCGTGTATCTAAAATATTAGTCTGGAGCCTACCTGTTTTAGTCTGCGAACCGGTATTTATTGCGCTCTTACAAGTTAAAACCAGTATTCCTTCCAGTGAATTTTTCAAAATGTGACTATTATAATTCGGGTACCAGATGACCTGATGGAGGAGAGAGGAGAGGTAGGGCTATTATTCTTTAAACTTAATAAATCCTTCTTCCTAGCCACCTATCTGGGGCGAACACTATATCTGAGAGGCATACCTGCAGCGGTATCTTGAAAGGATCAGCTTCTCCCGTATATCGATAGTGGGTAGATGCCGTCTCGCTCACTCGCTGTCCCTTTGCTTATTAGCCTTCAAGGTAGCTGCAAGTACCCAGACTTGAGCGAGACAGCATCTACCCACTATTATATTCAATATATATTCAATAGGAAGGTCGCTAGGACAGAGGGGGAGGTCAGAGGGGGGGCGTGGCTTACGCGCCGGCGTGTGATGGCGCTTCCTCCGTGAGCTCCGTGAAGACGCGGGACTCCTGCCTGCATATCTCGTATCTTTCCTGATTACGGAGACCGGCAAACGGCACCCCCGCACGGCGGAACATGGTCCCCGTGTGTTGCGAGGTCATGCAGCTTTCATAATTGCCGCTTTCACCTTCTTTTGCCGCTATCTTCTCTTCAGCCACTGCGGGACGCGTGCGGCCGCCATTTTGTGCCGCCGCGCTCGCGTCCCGTTTTTCCTGTCACCTTCATCGCCTCATCAGCCCGTGTGTCCTCCTGCTGAATCAAATGCTTGTATATGGACAAGGTATGTGCTGAGGGATGCAAATCAACCTCCTACTATGTTTACATGACTTTTGGTACCTCCGCTTCCTGCTTATCATCTAATTATACTATACTTCATAGCGGCGGCCATTTTGGGGTGCATCCTGCGCAATGCTAAATAGCTTCTTTTCCTCTGCTGTCAATCCTACGTGGAACATCAATTGATCCTCTTGGGCCTCTTATTGAATGGACGCTTTGCTGTTTCTCTAAGGTTTAATTCCTGGATGGTGTTTTTGACTGCGTTTTGAATGGATTTTTGCTTCATTTCGACGCATCTCCTGTGGAGCTGAGGTATTGCTTCTCCATTGCTTTGTATCACCTCTTATATGACCTCTTCACTCCAGTACTTCTTATTCCTCTACATATAGGGTCTCAACATTCAGTCTATTGTGGTGTGGTTTTCATCCCTGCGGTCCTCCTAGTTTGCCCCTCTGCTGGCACCATGTCTCAGGACGCAGGCCATGCGAGATCGTCTGTCACCGGAACCAAACCGAAACGCCCTAAAAATGACCCCCCATCACCAATTCGCACCTCTCAGAACCCCGTGCTGGATTCCATTTTAGAAGAGGTTCGTGGCCTACAGCCTTTCATGGTGGCAACTAATGAGAAGCTCAAGCAGATAGAAGACAGATGGGTCGTCATGGAAAACAAAGTCCTGCAACTGGAACAACGCATCAGTGACGTCCAGGATGTCTCTACAAAAATTCCTACTCTTGAAAAGGAGATACAGCAGTTGAAACTTCACACAGAGGACCTTGAAAATCGTAACAGGCGGAATAACCTCCGTATTTATGGTGTTCCGGAGTCCCTTGGGGAGGGTGATATGGTGTCCTTCATCCGCAAATTCCTTTACGAACTTTTGGAACTCCAACCAGAATCTATCCCTCTAAACATACAGCGTGCTCATCGTTTGGGACGACCAACGTCTAACCCGACCAAACCCAGAGGTATTATTCTGCTCTTTCTGGAATTCACTGAATTGATGACTGTTCTTAAAGCTGCAAGAGCAAAACGTCGCCTCATTTGGTCGGGCCACACCATCTTCATTGCCCAGGATTTATCGAATGCTACGAATGCACGTCGCAAGGAGTTCCTCAATCTGCGTCCACGTATGAGGGAACTAAACATTCAATATGGAATCCTACATCCGTGTCTCTGCAAAATAACTCACAATGGTCGTTCTCGTACCTTCGATGACCCACAGAAGCTTCGAGAGTATCTACTAACCGTCTCCACTTCCACGATGGACACTAATGGCTGAAAATGACTCTTTTCTATTTTTTGCATTCTCTTTTCTTCTGTCATGACGACTGTTGTGGCCTTGTCCCGGTCTCTTTCTTGTCATCATTTGCTTCGACTTTTCTTCTTGTCGATTATATCCTATCTATATTCCCGCGTTTTCCTTGCTCTGTGGGGTAGGCGCCCGCGTTGGCGTCTCCATGTTCCTACTATCTAGTTATTCTCTTTCTTCTCAGATCTGGCGTCTTTGCCTTGATCTGTTTCTTATCTATTTCCCTCTTTTTCTTTTCTTTCTTTTTCTTCTTCTTTTCACAGGCCATTCATGTTTATTCTTTGCTCATTTATGTTACGTTCTCTTCTTTGTGTCACTTATTTTCTTTCTTCTTGCTAACTCCAGTACTCCTCATTGTTCCTCCTCGTTTTTCCTAAAGACTGTGATGCTTCCTCGTTTATTGTTTCTCTATTTCTACCCGATTTGTATTGCCTTTCTGTATATTTCGTATTTGGTTCTCATTTCTAACATGTATGTCTCCATTGTATCTCCTTGTAGTTCCTTACCTGCAGTGTATTGGACCCAGTTGTTACCCTCCTCCCTTGCATTCCATCATGTGTAACTTTGTAACGTGGAATGTTCGTGGTCTCGGCAACCCTGTTAAACGTCAAAAGGTATTGTCCCATTTATCCAAACTAAATGCTCAGATTGCTTTTCTCCAAGAAACGCATTGTACAGATGTTGAATCGTTGAAACTGAAGAGGGCTTGGGTGGGTCAAGTTGTATTCTCTCCTGCTATTGATAAAAAAGGTGGTGTTGCTATATTATTTCGTAAAGGCTTGGATGTTCAAATTCTATCTACTCAATCGGATGTTGAGGGTCGTTGGGTTATGTCAAAAGTGTCTATACAAAACAAAACTATGGTGCTCCTCAATATCTATGGTCCTGTCTGACCAGACCCTAAATTTTGGACTGATGTCAAAATCCTCATTTCCTCCATTGACTGCCCTAACATTGTCTTAGCTGGCGACCTTAACCAATGGTTAGACCCCTTTTCAGATAGACTATCCTCCTCCAAATTCCAACCTGATAAGACACATAAATCCTTCCAATCAGCCATTGCCTCACGTCCCCTCTTCGATGTGTGGAAAACATGCAATCCGAAATCACTCGAACATACATTTTACTCTAATGTTCACCACACCAGGTCCAGAATTGATTATATTCTAGTCAGCAAATCCCTTCTCCCTGCAATTCAGAAATCTGAAATTGGTTCCATTTTTCTTTCGGATCATGCACCTGTTTATGCCACTTTTGACCTGGCCCAGACCTCCTCCTCTTTCAATCGTTGGAAATTCAACACTTTCCTTCTCTCCGATTCTGTATTTATGTCTAAAGTTAAAGATTTCATCTCTGAATACTTCTCCCTCAATTTACCTCAGGACACGTCAGTTTCAAATAATTGGGATGCTTTCAAAGCGGCTTTACGAGGTTTCACAATCTCGTATGTATCTAGGAAAAAGAAAATCAACCGTGACAAATACACCGCCCAACTTTCCAACATTAAGACTCTAGAACACTCTTACTTCTCGTCCAAGAATCCTGACGCTCTCCTCCAACTTATCAAAGCCAAATCTGAACTCAATCAAATTGCCACAGTTGAAGCTTGCAACACCCTCTTGAAGGTTAAATCTAAATTTCATGGGGGTCAGAATAAAGCGGGGAAAATGCTGGCTAACTATCTCAAAACTATCTGAGCGAAAATCAATTGGCTCTATCCTCAAAGAAGTAACCAATACAACGGTTTCCTCTGAGTAGGATATTGCACAAGTCTTCCATAACTATTATAAACTACTGTACACTGATGATACGCACCCTGATGATGATGACCTCTCCCGTTTCTTCAAAGACCTTCCTCCTCCCCCGTCCCTCCCTACCGAATTCCATCAACTAGAGTCTGAAATTACCCCTCAGGAAATTCTCAAAGCAATTACCTCCCTCAAGAAAGCGAAAGCCCCTGGTCCAGATGGTCTCCCAATTGAATTTTACGCCAACATGCATTCTATTTTTGTCCCTCATCTTTTACAACTTTTTAACTCCTTTATTGCAAATGCTAAAGCATCTGGCTCATTTTTGGACGCCCTAATAATCATAATCCCCAAACCTGACAAAGACCATTCCCTGTGTAAAAACTATCGTCCCATATCCCTTATTAACTACGATTGTAAAATTTTTGCCAAAATTTTAGCGGCCCGCCTCGAATCCCTTATTCCTCTACTAATCACAACCGATCAGGTTGGCTTTGTGAAAGGTAGACTTGCGGCTGACAAGGCCCGTGTTTTTGCCAATATTATTTCCCACAGTAAACGACTCAAAGCCCCTTTAGCTGCCCTATCCCTGGACGCTGAGAAAGCGTTTGACCGAATTAACTGGAAATTCATGTTTAAAGCATTACAATGGTTTGGATTTGGCCCCCACTTCATTTCCTTAGTTAAACTACTATATTCTGCTCCCCGTGCTAGTGTTTTTGTTAATAATCAATTCTCAAAATTCTTCCCATTATCCAGAGGGACAAGACAAGGCTGTCCCCTCTCCCCTTTACTCTTTATTCTTTGTCTTGAACCTTTTCTTATTAAAATCCGCTCTAACCCCCTAATTCAGGGGTTCAAACAGTCATCGTTGGAGACAAAAATTTCGGCTTATGCCGATGATGTCCTGGTCTATATGGCTAACCCCGTCTCTTCCCTTCCTCCGTTTTTAGAAGAAGTCCGCTTATACTCCTCTGTCTCTGGTTATAAACTTAATCTTTCTAAAACGGAGGTCCTACCCCTCAACTCTTCTTGTTACCAATATATGTTTGCATCGACGGATTTTGCATGGTGTCCCTCCAAGATCAAATACCTAGGTATTTGGTTCTCCTCTACCTTGCGTGACACACTCAAACTGACCTTTACCTCCCTTACTCAAAAGATTCAATCACTCCTTCAATTATGGTCTCCCCTTTTCCTCTCCTGGTGGGGTCGTTTAGACACCATCAAAATGATGATTTCTCCACATATTTTATACACTGTATCCATGCTACCTGTGAAAATCCCTAAATTATATTTAAATCGGCTGAACTCCATCTGCTCCAAATTTCTGTGGAACAATAAAAGACCTCGTATTGCCTTACATAAACTTATACGCCCGAAATCTAAAGGTGGGGTCCGTTTTCCTGATTTCCAATCGTACCATTCTGCCTTTTTAATAAAACAAGCCTTCTCATTGGCGTTCGATTTCTATGATACCCCTCTACCCAGATGGATTGCTGTCGAAAGGTCCTTGTTAAAGGATTTTTCTTTCCAACAAACCCTTTTCATGTCAAATTGCTCATTCTTGACTACACACCCTGTACTGAAATACTCACATACTCTGATGCACAACATATTCTCGAAAGACTCGTCACCACTAAAAACTTTTCTTTCCTCTAGCGTATGGTATAACAAATATCTTAAGTACAAGGGTAAATCTTTCTATTTCAAGTATTGGAAAGAAAAGGATATTATGTTTGTGTACCAATTTTTTTCTGATTCATCCATTATTTCATTTGATGCACTGCAAACTATGTTTGATTTACCTGCACATTTTCGCAAAGAATTTGACATTATTACTTCTGCCATTCTATCTCACCTATCTACCCTTCCTACTTTTGATTTCCTTCCTTCCCTTACTCCTTCCACTCCTTTATATACTATGTTCACTCAACAAATACCCAAAGCTGCTCTAATTTATAAACTGTTATTAGAGAATGTTGGCCTTAGGCCTAAAAACGTTACTGAAACTGTTTGGGAAACTGATTTATCTTTCTCGTTATCTGTTGATGTTTGGGATCGCTTATGGTCTAAACTGTTTAAGACTTCGATTTCAGCCCGTATTACTCAGTCACTTTTTTTTCTGTACCATAGAGCTCTTATTACCCCTGTAAGCATAACAAAATTCTCCCCTTCCTCCTCACCCCTTTGCTGGTCCTGTTCCTCTCACCCAGGCACACTCAAACACCTTTTATTTGATTGCCCATCAGTTCTCACTTTTTGGAACGCAGTTTGGAATTATTGCATGCGTATTTTTCATTTCTCTGAACCATTTTCATCGTTGCATATTTTTTTGGGTTCCCTATCTGATGTTTTGGACTTACATTCGTATAACGCTAAACTGTTTGATCTTCTCATTGCAACTGCTTTCAAAGTAATTTTGTCTTGCTGGAAGGATAACTCTAAATTGTCTGTGCATACATGGTGGAATTTTGTATGTGATGAGCACAGAATTGCAATTGCTTCTTCTTCTTCTGTCGCCTTAAAAATTAAATCTGATCTTACCTGGCTACCTTTCTCTACCTTCTTATCCTCTTATCCCCCTCCCTAACCTTTCCCTCCTTTTTCTCTCTCTTCTTCTTTTTCTCTCTTCTTTTCTTTTCTTACTTTCTCTCTACTATTTTCTTCCATTTCATATTTTCTCTGAACCTTTTTTCATCTCTACTTATCTTTTATGATTATCGCATATTGGTTCTGTTCTATGTCATGCTGTTATATTATACTTTACTATTTTTTTCTTAAACAAAATAAAAACCTTATTAAACTGAAAAAAAAAGAGGGGGAGGTCAGAGATCGCTAAAATGGCGGATCAGGAGAAAGGTAGAAGAAGAAGCGAGTCGTAAGAAGAAAATGGCGGGGAGCACAAAGGTCAAAGTCCGAAAGGTTAAGGTTAAGTGGAATACCATTACTGCCTGTATATATTTGTTATCCATTCCAGGCAGGCTGTTTCAACACAGTGCATTGGCCTGTGCGTGATGTTAAACTTTTATTTGATTCAGTATTCCTCTTAAATAATGATTTACCTCTTTATGTTACAGGCAGTGCATGAGTCAGTTCAGTGTGAACGCCTTGGAACATGGGGTAGCCAATATGGCGTTTTGTTATCAGAGAGGGCTCCGATGAACCCCTTTAATGAGGAGGAGGCAGGGCCCTTTGCACAGGCAGCACAAGGGATGCAAGTAGTGTAGGTGTTTCTAGACAATAGTCAGCATAGTCAGAGCAACGAGTTCACTTCAGAACAGAGCACATTTGTAAAAGAAGTTGTGTAGAAGAGTGATTCTATTTAAAAGTTTGATTCATTTATGGAGTTTGAGCAGGGCAAGGGCAAAATGCCTACTGAAGTGAGAGAATAGCTGTGACCACAGGCATCTGAGTAGGCAAAATGATACTGCCCCTGACAATCATTTACTTAACAATGTACAAACAAGATCAACGCAATTATCCAATTGATTCGTCAGTTTGTCTTTTGTTTTATTTCATTACTTATCTAAAAAAACATACAAACTTATTTGCCTGGTGATCATACACAATAGTTACAATGGGGTATTGGAGACAAAAGACGTCGATCAATAGATGCATTGCTGCTGTGTTCCATCACCAATCAGCGGTCAATAATAAACCAAAGGAGAACAAATGAAAGAACATCACTAATTCATAGTACGATTATAAAACATTGAGTTATAGTTCTTGTTCTTTTGCACATTTAGCACAGTAATTGCCCTGTTTCCAACACCTAAGAGTCTAAAGAATTATCTTCGAAGGTGGTTGGAACCAGGGAGTGTGGAGGCCAACATTCCATTGCAATCGCCACCCCCGACAGTCTTAACTACAGATGGAGGCAAACTGACAGTCTGAACAAAGTCAGGTTAACTGAGTGACCTAGTACAAATATTCTACTATGGGCAGGGAAGAAGCTTTTATCTGTCAAGTCAGTCCTTTTTCAGGGAAAGGACTATATGAAAGCAGATACATTAAGCATAGCTTTCCCTTGTCATAGTCGTCAGGTGTTTCAGAGGATCACCAAGAATTTGGGATGCAAGAATGGATCTGTTTGCAGATCATCACAGTGCTTTTCTTCTCTCTGTTCCAAGAGCCAGGTGAGATGGCAGTGGATGTGTTTTATGAGTTTTTGTCGAAAAAAGTCTTGTAAGTTTTCCCTTAGTACTTAAGAGTCTGTGAGTGGTCTCAGAGAGAGAGGGTGAACAAAGCTGATTCAGATTGTCCTTACTGCCCAAAGAGAAACACTTTTTAAAAGAATGTTTATAGACGAGATGTGAATACCTTTTCTAGTTCCTTGTCCTCTTTTATCGACATATCTACAGAAAATGGGTTTGGCAGTTTAAAGGTTCAGAGGGAAAGCAGGCCTCAGTGCCAGTACTCCGACACTTAAAATGTGTATGTCTGAATGGCTCACCCACAATTCTTATAATGCAACTTAGCCATAAGTCCTTAGTATATGGTACTAGTGTTGCCCAGGGCCTGTAAGTTAAAGTGTCCTTTATAGACTTTAGCACTTATTGTGACAGCACAAGTGTGGCAAAACAAGATGCCCAGCCTGCCATTGCTTGCAGGCAGAGTAGTTTCCAAACTGCTAACTTGACTTTGTCATTTAAACTAATGAAGAAGTTCAGACCTTCCTTTTTATTAATATGTATAAGTCACACCTAAGGCCATGGGCTCTGATTCACCAAAATGCCACGGATAGCATGGGTGACATCTCATGCTCTGTCACCCCTGATGAAACAGGGGTGACATCACATGCCCGTTCACCCCTAGTGACAAAACAGGAAGTGATATCACAAGTCTGATTCCCACTTGTTGCTACAGGAAATGAAGTCACATGTACTTGCACTTGTGGACACTCAAGTAGAGTACATTTCAAGTGCAAGATCACTAAAATCACTACAACGTTGTGAAAGCTCATAAAAGTGCATTTTGGTTTGCAACCAGAGCTCAATTAATGGTTTCACCTTGTGCGTTTAAATAAAGACCCAGAAGCAAGGTAACTTTGAGGCTTCTTTATTAAACTTTGCTTGCCTCTCACTGCCTCTCCGTCGCGCCGCTCCTCCCCATCCCGACCCGGAAGTCCAGGACAGAGTCAGGCATGGCAACACAACATCACCCCTTTTTATGATTTATCGGTAACCTTAGTCGTTCTATTCTTTAAAGTTCTTCAATGAGTTTAACTGGTCTTCGAATGGTCCTCTGTGGCTGGCGGGGAGGCTGCCGCTCTCCAACTCCATCCGTGTCAATTACACAAAGACGTTCTGTGAGGTTGCCTGCTCCTGGGTCTGAGGTGTTCGTGTCTGTCTTCACTATCTTAGGGATTCCCCATTCTGCGAACACTGCGTCAAGAATGGGTATGACAGCAGATGCTTTTGTGGATGATAGTTGGTGTGCAATGGGAAATCAGGAATACTCATCTATGATGACAATGACATATTTCCCAGATTTTAGCGGGCTGAAGAAATCGACTGCTACTTGCTGCCACACGCTGTCCGGGAGATCGGACATCTGCAGTGGAGCGTGTGGTTCTTCTCGCCCTACTAGTTGCCAGTGTGGGCAATCTTGAAGCGTGGCTTCTATCATTTGGTCAAGGCTTGGAACCAGACCCTCTCTCTCAGTGCTTTCTTCGTGGCCACTATGCCTCTGTGGTCCTCATTTGCTAAATTGATGATCCCTTGTCTTAGTTGGTGAGGGATGACTATTCTTCGGTCTCTTAGTATCAATCCATCTGCACTGATTGTGAGCTCATCCTTGACGTGCCTGAAGGATGAGAGTTATTGCATATTAATAGCAGTGGTGGTTTGCAAATCCTCCAAATGTCTCTATGAGTCTGCGCGGATGCATTGCATGACATCTTGGAGTGTGGCATCCTTGGCAGTGGCTTCTATAATGGCGTCTAGTGGGACGGCAGGTGGGCGTGCATGGTCAATAACGAAATGGAGGCATTCTTCATCTAGCGAATAGCGTGTCTGTGCTTGAGGATGACGTGATATGTAATCTGCTGGGTTCTCTGCCTTCCCCGGTTTGTGAATAACGGTGTATGTGTAGTCTTGCAAGTGGATCCCCCAACTCTCAATCCTTGGAGGCATCTTTGCTCTTGGATTGCCGAAGATGGTGATTAAGGCTTGGTGGTCTGTGATAAGTGTGAAATGCTTGCCATATACAAATAAGTGGAAGTGTTCACATGCCCACACAACTGCTAGACTTTCCTTCTCTGGTTGGGAGTATGCCTTCTTTGTGTCAGTGAGGCTGTGGCTGGCATAGGCTATGATTCGACGCTGGTCTCTCTCATCATCATACTGGGCTAGGATGGCATCAAGGCCAACAGGGCTGGCGTCAACTGTGATTTCAGTTTTCGTTTGGGGTTGAAGTAAGCCAAATGGGCAGAAGAACTCACAGCTTTTTTGATCTTGTTAAAAGCATGCCCGCATGCGTTGGACCAGTGAAACGCTTGGCCTTGTCTTGTTAGTTCTCGCAGCGGGTAGCTGATGGTTGCATAGTCTTTAATGTAGCGGGCACAATAGCTGACAATGCCCAGGAAAGACTGAATGTCGCTGACATCACAAGGTGGTGGAGTGTCCACAAGTGCTGAGACTTTTTCGGGATCCGGTCTCAAGTCGTCTTCAGAAAAAACGTGGCAGTAGAACTTGAGGGTTGACTTGTGAAATTCACATTTATCTTTGTTGAATGTGAGGTTGGCATTGAGAAGGGCATGACACACACGGTCTAGGGCTTTGTCATGGGCTTCGTGTGTTGCACCAAATACAAGGATGCCGACACTATAGTTGAATGAGTTTAGAATGTGGTGAATCACTCGCTGCACAGCTTCTTGAAAGATATCCGCCACTGAAGAGATGCCAAAATTGAGGCATTTATATCTGAAGATTCCTTGATGTGTGGAACACGTGGTAATATATCTAGATTTTTCATGGAGTTCAAGCTGGTGGTATCCTTTGTTGAGTTTGAGAATACTAATGCTCCATTCAGACAAGTAATCATGTCACTGATGTGAGGTCCAGGATGTCTTTCCCATTCAATGGCTGTGTTCGGGGCTCGCATGACCACGCACAGGAGCACTTTGTTCTCATGTCCTCGCTTTGGCATGAGTACCACGGGTGACAACCACGGATTTGGTCCAGATGACCGTTCTATGATGTCCACTCTCAGAAGGTCTTGAAGCTCATAATCGACTGCTTGTTGGAGGTGGAACGCTAGTTTCCTGTGGTGTTGGGCTACTGGCGTTATTTGCTCATTTATGTGTAGTTTGACTTTGACGTTGGCTAATTTTCCTAGTCCTGAGAACTGCTGAGGGAATTTGTTTATTATATCAGATGAGTCGTCCACTTTGAACAGGATCTCTACCAGCCTTAGCCTTTCAACTGTGGGTAGGCTGAGGAGGCAGTCAGCAGCTTCAGGACCTTCTATTATGTGAATTTGGGCCTGGATTGTCCTGTCCTTGTAGATTAGCTTTGTGGGGAATAGTTCTAGGCATGGCAGTGGTTGCTTGGACATCCACGTGTAAACGCGCACCGCAGTTGGTTCTAACTTTAGTTTTGGGCGCATTTTCTCATATTACGTCATGCAGATGTAATTGAGTGACACTCCTATGTGTCCGAGACAAATTTGGCAGAGTAGTTTTCCATTTGAATGTTTAGTCGGGGATATTTCTTTAGCCGGTCTTGGTCAGCTACCATGCACACGTATTCGTCACTGTCTTGTGATATGGGAGTGAGGGCAGACGATTCTCTTGATGTCGACCTGCAAGATTGATATGAGGCCTGTGACTGGGTGCTATACCTGGACAAGCTAGTTGAGCGGTCTCTCCTTCCATGCACCGCCCTCACGTGTTGGCGTGTTCCAGTGCTTTGACCGGCTGGTCCTGCTTCTTTATGCCAAGTTTGGCACATAGCTTCGAAGTGATTATCTCTCCGGCATAGGTGACATTGTTGTCCCATGGCCGGGCAGGTGCCTGTATGGGGGTACTCCAGCCCACAGTGGTAGGAGTGACGGTTGTTTCTGGGTATTGCTGTTTCTGGTCCCGCCACGGGACGAACTCATGGGTTTACCAGGCCTCTGATGGTCCGACCAACATCTTGTTTCTGTCTGGGACTGAACTCGGAGGGCTTTTTCTTTTTTTACAGCTTTCATTTTCTTTGCGTGTTCTTCAGCTTGATCATTTATACGTGTGAGTTTCTAAATGTCGTCAAGTGAGTAAAGTTTCTTTAGTAGCCGATGTCGTAGAGACTCCGGTTGGCATCCTTTGTAGGCGTAGGCAAAGCACATCTTCAGTATTGAAATTGTCAAACTCACAGTATCATGCCAGGCAATTTAATCACGAAATGAATTTTCCCATGGATTCATCGCATTCTTGGGATGCGAGATTGAAGGTGTAGCATTCGTAATCCAGGTTACGTTTGTGAAGAAATTTCCTGTTCAAAGCTTCTCTCACGTCTGCATGTGATGCGGCGTTAGCCGGACGCAGTTCTTTGATTATTTGTCCAAAGTCTTTGCCCACTACGTTTTTAAGTGCTAAGAGTTGATGGTCGGGGTCATTTACTCTTGATCATTTCATAAAATCTTCTAAGTCCTCTATCCAGCTCTTTCACTTGAGGACCATGCTGTTTCCCCGAGAGTAATATTAAAGGTTCGGGGGGACGTAGGAACGATACCCCCATTAATATGGGTCTGTGTGGCGCAGCTTGGGCCGGACCTGCCGTTGCATCTCATGTGGAGTCAGGTTGCGTGGACATGGTGATGTGTTGTTATCTTCACAGTCCCCTCTGATACTTTCCGCAGTGTTCACAAGGCTTCAAAATGTCTTGTAGTGGGCTCAGGAGGCTTTTTGGTGGGCTCAGGAGGCTTTTCTGATAGTTGCCTGACTCTAAAATGGCTGCCAGATTGGTGGGAATGCTTTTCCCATGGGGCGTCTGACTTCAAAATGGCCACCAGATGTGACTCCTTTATGCTGGTCTGAGGAGTGGGGAAGGTAATGCTCTTACCCCAATGCTGTGCACCTTCATCTGTTTAATGACTCTGAGACTTCTCCTGCAAGGTGCTCTCCGCAGGGCCATAAAATGGGCTGATTTGCAGTGCTTATTTGCTCAGATGACAGCGTGCCTCCTTTTGCGGTCCTCACAACCTTCAGCACTGTTTTTCACGTTCTGCAGAGCTGGAGGGGGGTGTCCTCGCATCCCACCCTCGTCGCCAGTTTTCGCGATGCACGTTTAAATAAAGGCGCGGACACTAGGTAACTTTGAGGCTTCTTTATTAAACTTTGCTTGCTTCTCACTGCCGCTCCGTCACGCCGCCCCTCCCCATCTGCTCCCAGCCATGCCTGATCTGGAAGTCCAGGACGGAGTAAGGCATGGCACACAACAAATGGGATTCCAGACTATGCCCCAGGTCAGCCATTGTATGCACCAGTACAGCAATTGCATGGATATGTCCAACTACATTTAACTAGTTGTAGCCTATAATGCCTAGGCGCAGTCATCAGATATTCATCCATTGGTTCAAATGTCCATGAAACACTTTCAAATGCTCATAACCAGGCCTACTCCAGAGTGTTCCAGAAAGAGAACAGAGTTATTGCTGATGGCACTCAGATCTCGCAGACTTTGGACAAAAGGACCCCTATTACTTATACTATGCACTTTCACTGTTTGCACCACGGCACACCTTAAAACAGATGTGCCGACCGCAAACAGGAAAAGTGCACACTATTAAATTGAATGTGCTGCACCCATGCAGTCACAAAGCCGTGCTGCCTGGGGGCAGCTCATTCAAGTGTAAAACAGAGCAGCTTTGATGCAGCCGCTCCATGTTTCACTCTGCAGGCGGCAACCCATCTGCACTTTTAAAGACTTAGAAGGAACTGCTCAGAGACACAGGACTTTAAGCAGGAAACTAACAGACTCATTAAAAGACTACAGGAAAGGGACTACCCTGAAAGAGTGATAAAGAAGGCCTAGAAGAGAGCATTGAATTGCAACTGGGACACCCTAGTGGAAAATAACAAGAAGCCAGAGCATGACAAATGTGATCTGTGGAACTACCTACAATACGTGCTGCAGCAACAAATGATGGATAGACTGCGGAATGAATCAAACATTCACCCCCAGTCAAGAGATCTAGGTTAAATCCACTGTACATTTGTTCACTATCACACCCAAGTTTGGACCCAGCCATAAGCAAATCATTTTTGGCCCTGCTCCACATGGGAACGGTCCGGCCCGAACTGCCAAGCCCGGTCCTCCCTGCACAGGAAACAAGGTTCCTGGGTCCGGTTTCAGGGTAACACCCCTCATCAGCCAGGCTAGCTTGAACCCAGTGGCACAGGAGCAAGGGACCCACATCTGGGCATACCCATCCCACTTAGAGCGAAAAGTGCTACAGCAAAGTGTCACAAACTGTTACATTCAAATTCATCATTCATTATTTACGCCGAAAATGTGCACCCTTATCCCACATGACCCCCCCAAAAAAAGATATATTGGGAGGAGAGCAACAACACCATTTAATCGAAATTAAAATCAAATTTAAATTTACATAATTATGACCCGCTTCCATCCTATTCACAATAAATACTCCTGCATATCATATTCAATCTTTTATGGGACAATTCACACTTCAGGCCTGCATTGGCTACATCTGTAACAGTTAAATCATACCCAGAAAAGCCAGGATAACAGCCTAAGTATTAACCTATATGTACCCATAACTCCTTTTTATTATTGAGTTCCCCGGGGCCTTGGTCAGCAGCTCCACTATGTACCTTGAGTCCAGAATCCCAAGTTTCTAGTTCTGTCACCCCCTCCTAAACCTTTTTTTACCTGATTAAGACAAAAGAATTTCAGTAGGTCCCAATTGCTGTTGCGCTCAATCTCAAAATGATGGGCTACTGGATGTTTGGGCCATTTTAGTTATAGCCCGTATATATTCAAGCACCCTATTTTTCGCAGGGTGTGTGGTAATCCCTACATATCGTTTCACACAGGGGCACATAAGGCAGTAGATAGTGAATTCAGTTAAAATTTTTCTGTACTCAATAAAATAAAATACATCTCTTACAGAAGATTTTTCCACCTACAAAAATGCACTCTACACTTGCTACTACATCTGTTACTTGGCCTGACATGGCATGACTTTAAATGCAAGGCATCCTGTCTCAAATACTATTACTATAACCCACACTACTTAGAAGAAGGTCCAAGGGCTATTTTAACGACTCTGCACGGGATACATGCCCCTCACAAAGACTTCATTTACACAAGAAGTACCCAGGAGTCAAAAACACATTCTACTCACAGACCACTGTTTACATGACAAGAAGAAAGATTGTGAACTAAGTGTAGTTGGATTAGACATGTGATACCATATAGACAGAGGCACGTGCAACACATACCCAAGGTGAGAATTTTCCCATCAGTTGTCGATCTGTTCCACCACTATTACATGATTTGGGTTCTCCTTACCCTGGAGTTAGTGTGCACACAGTCACACAAGTTGTGAAGAGGACTGTGCGAGTAAGAAGACTCCACAATTGTTATTTACTAAGTGGTGTCAGTGTAGTGTTACAACTGAAAAAGCAGTGCAAGTGAAATTAGTGAAATGGATAAAATTAGGTGAGACTGAGTAGAAGAATAGATTTTAATGTTTTCTCTCAGCTCCCTAAACTTAAAAACAATAGTGAAAAGTGAAAAGCAGGTTTAACAAAATATCTGCTCAGCGAGTGGTCGACATGTTTCTGCATGTGAGGACAAGATCCTCTGCATTCATCAGGACCTAGATGTTGCTACTGCTGTGAAATATTGTGAGAAATAGTAATAAAAAAAGGGATCATATCACCTGTTTGTCAGGTACAGATTCTCCACCACAATCTAAAAATAGTCATGCAAACGAGAAAAGAAAATGAGAAGAAACAAACATGTTTGTAGAAAATACACTCTTCAGTAGTGTTATTTCTATGTTCATGTCATTGTATTTAATTAGCATGATATCACTCACCCAATTTCTGTGGGGATAGCGTCTCACCTCACCTGGCTGCAGCTCAGGTAAATGAGGAGCACCGCTCTGTTTTGAAAAGACACATAATTGTAAAAACATTCCACTGTCTGTACCACAGGGAGGTCAAATCCACATTGAAATAACAAATATAGTGTACAATTACACGTCTATCTAACCTCATTGGTCAGGACCCGACTATGTTTCTTGTTATAGCCCAATTATTTTAGCCCAATGTTGTTGTTATGTGAGGTCTCTGCGTGTCCATATGCTTCGGTGTTCATAAACATATGTTTCTTGTTATAGCCCAATTATTTTAGCCCAATGTCGTTGTTACGTTAGGTCTCTGCGTGTCCATATGCTTCGGTGTTCATAAACATATTATGCCTTCTGTGCCCAGAGGCGTCTGAATTATAAATTTGATGCCTCGCAACTCTCAAAAGTGTAAACTGATATACACTCGCTTTCGGCACATGATGACTCAATAACTATTGCAGCAAAAGCGTCTTAAAAGACGTCTTTAGAAACCTGTCTCGGCATCGGTTCCGAATATACAAATCTTATGTCCTCTGGATCGAGCAAGTGGCCTGTTGCAGCAGTTTGAGAAGAAGGCAACATTATTCAGCCCGCCTCGATATTAACTTGAGTAATATACCCCAACTTTCCCACCAGGGAAAAAAAATGAATATCGCTGCGCGTACATCGCATCTCTCACACACAGAGACATATCCGCAGCATGGCAGACTACTCCCGTGCTTACCTCTCCGTCGGTGTCTCCAGGCGTTCCTCTGCCCTAAACTGGGGAGGCACCGAACGGATGGGGCGTGGTCTATTTGAATATTCGTTTCCTCTTCCCGTATCCGTGGTCGCATACGGAATTCTGGGATTTGTAGTCTCAAACTGCTTGTTTAAACAGCGCATATATATATATATATATATACGATATATATGCAAGATGTTGGTAACATCGGGGGTGTTTATAATGTATTACCAAATTCGTAATACGTATAATAAGCGCTGAAAAATACAGACATATTCTGAATCAATGTAGCCCAAACTGTTTGTTGTTATTGGACACAAAAAAAAATGTTGAGAAAATGTGGCTTATATATAGTCATGGTATTTATAGAGCCAGTCAATACCTAATTACATAAGGTCAAAATAGGCCATATTATTGGACACTGGAATTTAAAAAGATTTTATAAATCTAAAACTGAAAAAGATTTTTTGTTCTAAAACTGACCCAATTCCAGAAATTATAGGTCTCCCGGGGGGTGGTCTCTGTTGTTTATGGACCTTGGGGAGGCAATAAAAATAGGGAACAGAAGGGTGGGAAGTGCACAAATATTGGCCTTCTTGTGGGGTGATCCATCCTTCCGATGTGGCCTCTTCTACCAGTTGACCAATCTTGATCTTCATTTTTTCAGTGGGGTCGTCTTTTAGAGGAAGGTAGGATTTTCGATCCTGAAGTTGCGTAAGGCATTCTGTTCTATAAGTCTCTGTATCCAGAATGATAATTGCACCGCCTTTGTCTGCAGGCTTTATTGTCATGGCTTCATTTGATGTCAAAGCACGCAAAGCTGATCTCTCTCTATTGGGCAGGTTCACATAGGGACTGGATGGCTTAGTCTTGAAGAGTGTGTTGATATCAATCTCCACTGCCTCTTCAAAGGTCTGAACACGTGCAGGTAATCCAATGGTTGTCGGATTGAAGGTTGATGGTCTTTTTAGGCCAGTATTGACAATAGATTGTACAGTGTCAATAGAATTTTGTTTGGCAAAAAAGTAATGCAATCTGATCTTCCTAAAGAATTTCGCCAGTTCTACTTGTGTTGTAAACTGGTCACCATTATTTGTGGCTACGAAACCTAATCCTCGATTTAGAAGATTTTCTTCATCTTCGGACAAGGAGTAGGAACTCAAGTTCATTATGAGGAAGCTTGGTGCTACTGTGGCAAAATCGGTTAAATCATAATATCTTGCAAGAATAATCATTTATCAATCATACACTTGAACACTCCAGCATTGTATCTAAACTTGTGACATCAATGGGAGTCCAGGAGTAGTCTCTTGGTCTTCACCGATAATGCATGCACCACTTATGATTGTATAAATATACTAGTCATGGCTTCCACCTCTACTAGTACCTCCGATGCTACCAACAACTTACATATATATCATAAACATATACGTTGTTTAAACATACACTTCTACTAGTACTGTTATCTCACTCCACCTGTAGTACGAATGAGTGATGTGAGATACAATGATGAGCCATCAAGATTGGGTTCATTATAATTCTTTTCCTGAGTGGATGGCCTACCTTGATCTCAGATAACCAGTCATTGAATGGCCTTATAAATACTATGATTTATAAAATCTTTTTAAATTCCAGTGTCCAATAATATGGCCTATTTTGACCTTATGTAATTAGGTATTGACTGGCTTTATAAATACCATGACTATATAGAAGCCACATTTTATCCCAAAAAATTTTGTGTCCAATAACAACAAACAGTTTAGGCTACATTGATTCAGAATATGTCTGTATTTTTCAGCGCTTATTATCCGTAGTACGAATTTGGTAATACATTATAAACACCCCCGATGTTACCAACATCTTGCATATATATCGTATATATATACGCTGTTTAAACAAACAGTTTGAGACTACAAATCCCAGAATTCCGTTTGCGACCACGCATACGGGAAGAGGAAAAGAATATTCCAATAGACCGCGCCCCATCCGTTCGGTGCCTCCCCAGTTTAGCGCAGAGGAACGTCTGGAGACACCGACGGAGAGGTAAGCACGGGAGTAGTCTGCCATGCTGCGGATACGTCTCTGTGTGTGAGAGATGCGATGTACGCGTAGCGATATTCATTTACTTTCCCTGGTGGGAAAGTTGGGGTATATTACTCAAGTTAATATCGAGGCGGGCTGAATAATGTTGCCTTCTTCTCAAACTGCTGCAACAGGCCACTTGCTCGATCCAGAGGACATAAGATTTGTATATTCGGAACCGATGCCGAGACAGGTTTCTAAAGACGTCTTTTAAGACGCTTTTGCTGCGATAGTTAATGAGTCATCATGTGCCGAAAGCGAGTGTATATCAGCTTACACTTTTGCGAGTTACAAGGCTTCGAATTTATAATTCATACGCCTCTGGGCACAGACGGCATAATATGTTTATGAACACCGAAGCATATGGACACGCAGAGACCTAACATAACAACGACATTGGGCTAAAATAATTGGGATATAACAAGAAACATATGTTTATGAACACCGAAACATATGGACACGCAGAGACCTCACATAACAACGACATTGGGCTAAAATAATTGGGCTATAACAAGAAACATAGTCGGGTCCTGACCAATGAGGTTAGATAGACGTGTGTTTGTACACTATATTTGTTATTTCAATGTGGAATGTTTTTACAATTATGTGTCTTTTCAAAACAGAGCGGTGCTCCTCATTTACCTGAGCTGCAGCCAGGTGAGGTGAGGCGCTATCCCCACAGAAATTGGGTGAGTGATATCATGCTAATTAAATACAATGACATGAACATAGAAATAACACTACTGAAGAGCGTATTTTCTACAAACATGTTTGTTTCTTCTCATTTTCTTTTCTCGTTTGCATGACTATTTTTAGATTGTGGTGGAGAATCTGTACCTGACAAACAGGTGATATGATCCCTTTTTTTAATACTATTTTGCACAATATTTCACAGCAGTAGCAACATCTAGGTCCTGATGAATGCAGAGGATCTTGTCCTCACATGCAAAAACATGTCGACCACTCGCTGAGCAGATATTTTGTTAAATCTGCTTTTCACTTTTCACTATTGTTTTTAAGTTTAGGGAGCTGAGAGAAAACATTAAAATCTATTCTTCTACTCAGACTCACCTAATTTTATCCATTTCACTAATTTCACTTGCACTGCTTTTTCAGTTGTAACACTACACTGACACCACTTAGTAAATAACAATTGTGGAGTCTTCTTACTCGCACAGTCCTCTTCACAACTTGGGTGACTGTGTGCACACTAACTCCCGGGTAAGGAGAACCCAAATGATGTAATAGTGGTGGAACAGATCGACAACTGATGGGAAAATTCTCACCTTGGGTATTTGTTACACGTGCATCTGCCTATATGGTATCACGTGTCTAATCCAACTACACTTAGTTCACAATCTTTCTTCTTGTCATGTAAACGGCGGTCTGTGAGTAGAATGTGTTTTTGACTCCTGGGTACTTCTTGTGTAAATCAAATACTATTACTCCACGCAGCAAGCCAAACAGCATACGTTAAAGAAACCACTTCAAGAGATCTACTAAAAAATGGGCAACCTTGGGGGCGTGGCTTGGGCGCTGGGAGGAATGGCCGCCGCTCCGTGAAGCTCCGAGAGAGTGTGACGCGACGGGACCTCCCCGGGCCTCTTAACGCCACCTAGAAGATCCGAAGCTTTGGATAAAGACGTCGGAACACCTCCGGCATGTTTCCTGATGAAACGGGATACACGGGGTGAGCGTAAATGATGGTAATTTACCTTTCAATTTCGGCCACGACTTTCAGTAATGTTGCGGCCGCCATTTTGTGCTCTGAGAGCCCCCTACGTGTCCCGCGCCGGCAAATTTTAATGTGTTCCGCCTTGCAATACCCTCCACAGTGATGACAAATGCTGATATTTCTTCTATTTATCATGGAACTTTGGCTTACCAGCGAGTTGGATAAATTTGGGCAATCCTTTTACCTCAGTGTGTTTCTGTGAATTATATGCCGCCATTTGTGGTCTGATGCCCCTTTCTCTCAGCTTATGGCTCGCTCTGTTCACTGAATTTTTTAATCTTTCTTTATTTTTGCTTGGGGCGAATGATTAACCCCTTCGGTGCTCATGACGAATTCAGCTCGTCATGAGGTACAGTGAAGCTGTGCTCATGACGAGCTGAGCTCGTCATGACCACACTGTTTTACATTGAGTCCCAGCACAGCAGAGGAATATGTGCAGCATCCATGTGGTTAAATAGTTGCAGAGTTTCTTTTTTGACACACAGGTGTTGCCCTCCTTAACTTTTCTGCAGCATTGTTGGTATATCCTAAGGCACTGTTTTTCCTAATTTTTCCTTGGAAATTGTGCCTTTTTATCCCTGATTAGCTATGGCACGTTCACAGCGGAATGCTTCACAGCAAATTCCCTCCAGTGGCTCGTCACTTCAGGACGTTAATCCTTTCAGTGTACTTCAGGAGGATATAGAAGCCACCAACACTGACATTTCTGGAATAAAGGGTTCCTCTCCCACTTATACCCGCATGAACACCAAACCTAACTCCAAGACTTCTTCTACAACATCAAGTAAACAGGTGAAAGCGAGCCCCCCTTCACCCCCTAGTACTTCTTCGCCCATTTCCATGGAACTTATACTTGAAGAAATACGTGCTCTTAAAGCATTTATGATTGAAACCAACGCTCGTCTTCAAAACCTTGAGGACAAATGGTCTCATGCAGAATCACAAATTACAGATCTTGACAGGAAGATTACGGTGCAGGTGCTCTCAGATCAAGTCCCTGGTTTGCATACAGAAAAAGAGTTCCCTTAAACAGCAAGTGGAGAGTTTGGAAAATCGTAATTGACGCAATAACCTCCGCATTTATGGCCTTGCGGAAGGTCAGGAAGGGCCTAATCCTATTTCCTTCTTTCAATCTTTTTTGTCAACACTACTTGGTCTTCCATCTTCTCCTTTATTGAATATTCAACGAGCTCACCGCCTTGGTCAACTTTCTCGCTCCACAAGCTTCTCCTCATCTCCGCCAAAACCTCGAGGCATTATCCTATTTTTTTTTGAGTATACAGACTTACTTAAAGTCATCCAACCTGCCAAACAAAAAGGGAAAATTTTGTGGAATGGTTACAATCTTTTCTTTGCTCAAGATTACGCTAATGCAACTGTGGATCGTCGCAAACAATTTTTGGACATGATACCTGCTCTCCGCACCCTGAATGCCTGTTATGGATTTTTTCATCCTTGTCTATCACAAATTAACTTACAACAATAAAACGAATAAATTACGAATATCCTGCCCTCCTCCAACATTTTCTTGACTCCTGCGGAAACGTCCCCATGGATACTCCTCAATTATAAAAGGGTTGTTTGTCCTATTTTATTTGAAGTATGTCTGTCGCTGCGTTTCATCATGTCTTGGGACACCCTCCTAATGTTCTCTTTTCCTTTATCCTAGGTGCGGCCCTGTAGTCCTCTTGTTGTATGATTCCCTCGTTATATGCCCGGAGGTATTATCCCCCCTTGCCGCGCTCTCTTGGATCCCATTGTTCGGTGTATTCATCCTCCTTATGTGGTTCCTGCACCCTCGTCCTCATTGTCTTTTTGTGGTACGTATTTTTAGTATTTTTCTATTCCTTCATATATTGCTCTTCATGTTTTATGTATTTGATCTATGTTCTTTTCTTCTTTATTTTTCAGACTTTCCTCCCCTCCTTCTTTCTCTTCTACTACTTTTCCTCTTTATATCAGTTACTCTGGAAGATAGTTTATCACTTTTTCTCTCTTATCTTTTTCTAAACTTTTTCTCTTCCCTTCTACTTTCTATTTCCCCCTTTTTCCTTTTTCTCTTTCTATTCTTACTCTTACCAATATTCTTCAATACACAGTACTTTTTTCTTCTTCCTCTTTCTCCTCCTCTTTCTCCTGATATCCTCAGATAACCATTTTTTCTTTATTCTCTTCTTATTGCATAACAAGTTCTGAATTTTTATGTTTATACATCAATATTTCATGCTTTGTTTACTAGTTATTTGTTTATTGTTTTCCTAAATAATGACTTAAGTTTTCCGTTGATAGTTTACATTTAGAATTGTAATGTGGAATGTTAAAGGCGTTAACCATCCCATAAAAATACAACGTGTATTAACTCACTTAGCTAGATTAAATACAGACATTGCTTTTCTTAAAGAAACTCATCTGCCAGAAGCAGAAGCAGCCAAGTTGAAGTGTAGTTGGGTTAGTCATGTTTTCTCTTCCCCTGCTTCAGGAAAGAAGAATGACTCCTCTATTTTATGTCATAAGAAAAATCAACCCTCAGTCATATATCAGGATTGTGACCCTGATGGTTGTTGGGTTATTACTAAATTACTTATTGACCGCATTCCCTTAGTGTTATTTAATGTGTATGCTCCAGTTAATGTTGATAATAAGTTCTGGTCTTTTATCTCTGATAAACTTCTCCTATTTAATGATGATGCCATTATTTTTGGAGGTGATTGCAATCAAATTTTAGATCCTATTTTAGATAGACGTTCTTCTGTAAAATGCATTCACAATTAACTTCTGCAATACGGCGTAACATATGGAGACTCTGTAATCCACATGTACAGGAATATACCTTTTACTCCCCACCTCATTATTCCCAATCCAGAATAGATTATCTTTTTCTTAGTAAGTCTCTTTCTCAATTGGTTACACATGCTGAGATAGGCTCTATCCTTATATCAGACCATGCCCCAGTTTTTGTTGACTTTGATTTACTTCCTTTTTCCCCCAACACTAGTAGATGGCGTTTTAATAACACTCTCCTGTCAGATCCCAATTTCACAGGCCAATTCACCTCCTTTGCGTCCAAATTTTTCTCTATCAATTCCACTCCAGACTCTTCCCCAGTAAGGATATGTGATTCTTTTAATGCGACAGCTAGAGGTTTTATCATCAACTTTGTCTCACGTAAGAAGTAAGTTTTTGAGGCCAAAAATATTCAATTGTTAGCAAACATCAAAAAACTTGAATATGATTATTACCGATCCTCTTCTGATTGATCTTTAAAAAATCTTAAAGAGGCAAAAATGTCTTTTAATAAATCTTCTACAGAAGCCGCTTCATCCTATCTTTTCAAAAGCAGCGCCTATTATTATGGAGGCAAGAATAAGATGGGTAAACTTCTTGCTAACTACTTAAAAATTAGTCGTGAATGAACTAAAATTGATTCTGTTCGTAATGTTGCTGGGGACTTGCTTTTTAAAGATAAAGATATTTTAAATGAATTTGTCTCTTTATATAAAAATGTATACACACCTGAACATCATCCTTGTCCTGACAATATTTCCTCCTTTTTTCAATCGATACTTTCTCCCCTACTCATGAAACTGATTTTTCTTCACTGGATTTAGACATTACTTTGTCTGAAATTCAACATGCAGTATCTGTTCTGAAAAGGGAAAGCACCTGGTCCGGATGGATTCACCATTGAATTTTACTCCCATTTTGCGTCCTCATTACTTCTTCATTTGTTATCTCTTTATTCCTTTTTTATTTCAGAGGGATCCTCCTCAGGTTCTTTTCAAGATGCAGTTATTTGTTTAATCCCCAAGGAGAATAAAGATCCCTCTCACTGTAAAAACTACCGCCCTATTTCGTTGGTTAATTTAGACTATAAAATGTTTGCAAAAATTCTTACACTTCGTCTTGATCCCATTTTACCTAATATTATACGCCCGGAGGCAATCGGGTTTTATCAAAGGTCGTTTATCTTCTGATAACTCCAGAGTTTTCTATAATATTTTAAGTAAGGCCTCTTCCCTTGACTATCCCATTGCTGCAATAGCTTTGGATGCTGAGAAGGCTTTCGACAGGATTGGATGGGATATTATGTTTCAGGCATTTAAATGGATTGGATTCCCAACTAAAATAATTTCCCTTATTTCATTATTATATTCAGGTCCTAAGGCATCTATTTTTGTTAATGGGAAAACCTCTGCTTACTTTCCTCTCTCCAGAGGAGTTTGTCAAGGTTGCCCTCTCTCTCCCATTTTATTTATTACTAGCAGCCAGCCCCAGCGTTGCCTGGTGCAGAAAGGGGCTGGGGCAGTTCACCCGCTCCCGCCCTGACCCCCTCCCGCACCGACTCCCTCCCGCCCGACTCACTCGCACCCCCCTCCTGCCCCGACTCACTCGCGCCCACCTCCCGCCCGACTCACTCGCGCTCCGACATTTTCATTTACTGCTGCCTCCTTCTTGCCTCCCCCTACACAGTCTCACTTTCCCTTTCCTTACCTGTGCCGCCACTCCTCACTGCACAGCCGCTCGTCACTGCACCGCCGCTACTCCTTCATCGTCATCACGCACGTCGCGTCGAAGCCAGCGCTAGGTCCCGGCCGGCGCTACTTTCAGGGGACTTCTTTGTTTACAAACTTAATTTTTTAATTTACTTTTTTTTAAATTTATATAGCCTATGTCCATCTACACACCCTGACATTTTCATAGATGTATCGGGTGTGTATATTGGCGCTGTGGTTCCCGAGTTTACCTGGCCAAAAGGTGCAAGTTCTCTCTTCATAATAGTAGTATAGATTGCTTTAGAACCCTTTTTAATGAAACTTCGAATGGATGACAGAATTACTGGTTTTCAACTTGATACCACTCATGTTAAAGTGTCGGTTTATGCAGATGACATTCTTCTCTATTGCTCAAATCCCTCTACCTCTCTTCCAGCCTTTCTTTCTCAAATTAATACCTTCTCACAACTTTCCGGTTATCGTGTTAATTCCGATAAATGTGAAATTCTTCCTTTAAATGTTCATTGTTTAAAACAGGACTTTACTTCTACTGGTTTCTCTTGGAAATCCTCTAAGATTCAATATTTAGGTTTATGGTTTTGTCCCACTATTCCAGACACTTTAAAAGAAAATTTCGATATTCTTTCCAAAAATGTATCTGCATCTATTGATCGTTGGCATCCACTTTCCCTCTCCTGGTGTGGTCGTCTAGATTCTATTAAGATGATGCTTTCCCCTCTAATTCTTTATCTCTTATCTATGAACCTGATACATATCCCTGTGTTTTATTTTAAGAAAATTGATTCCATTTTAAATAAATTCCTTTGGAAAAATAAAATCCCCTCGCATTGCTCTTACTGCTCTTAAAGCAGACAAAACTTCTGATGGCCTCAAATTTCCATCGTATCAGTATGCTTTCTCTCTGAAACAATCTTCTCGCTGGCTTCATTTGGATCAACCTGTTCATCCTCCTCTCTGGTTAGCGATTGAAAAATGCTTTATAGCCCCTTTTCATTTTAATGAAGTTCTCGCCTTTACTAATAATATCTCATCCTTTCGCCCTTCAGTGATCTCTCATACGCGTAAATGATTAATTCCTCTTCTTGCATCCTCCTACCCTTCTTTTGCCTCATTAGACCAATAACCTATCTGGCATAACCGATTTATTATGCATCAAAAATAGGACTGTTCATTGGAAAACTTGGAGACTTAAGGGTTTACTCTGGATCTCTCAATTGATATCTAACAATACTCCTTTAACCTTTTCAGATCTTCAAGCAACATTTTCTTTACCCTCTTCTGGTAAATCTCAGTATGAATCTCTTCTTCTCTCTCATTCTCAATACCTCCTATCTTTACCTCATACACCCCATATACCTAGCAGATGTTCTACCCTTTTCCCTTTATTATATTCTGATACTTCGGCTTCTTCCTTCTACAAGTCTTCGTTCTTCTCCTCTGACAGGGTTAAAGTGAAGTCTGAATTGGCCTGGGAAAAAGATCTCTCTGAATGTTTGTCCACCTCTTTTTGGGACAAGTTATGGTTAAAGATGCACAAAACGTCAAGAGCAGCTAACACCTCTAAAACCCTTTACTTAATCTATAAACGCCTCCTATTTATCCCATTGAAATTAGCCTCCTTCTCTACTGCTCTTTCCTCCAACTCTTGGTCATGCAATGAGCCCTCTGCTGACCTAAAACACATACTTTTTGTTTGTCCCTCTCTCTCCAATTTTTGGCTCACAGTTTGGTCCCAAATTAATAACATTTTTAACACTCAAATTCCTTTTTCAATTTCCAATGTCTTCCTAGGTTCCCTATCACCTTCCTGGCCACTCTCATCGTCTAACCCTACATTAATTGATTTGTTCCTTGCCATTGCACCTTCACTTAATCACTTCAAATTGGAAACAGGCTAATAAGGGTAACTTTATAGCTTGGTGGAATGCTGTTTGTTTTCATCATAGATTAGATACGAATAATGTTACTCCTATTTCTCTAGCATTAAAAGAGACCTTTTTTGGCTCCCCTTAACCTCCTACTTGACAACAATTGCTACATCTTCGCCCAATTTATCTTGTACTCCAGATGAACCACCATGATTCCTTTGTTGTCTTTATTTATTTCAATATCATTCAGATTTTTCATGCTCCTTTTCTCTCCCTCATGGTGCTCGCCGTATTAACAGTCTGTCACTTCATTTTTATAAGCCTGCTTTCTGTGTTCCACTGAGGCTGAATGGAGTCAGCTCATGCAGTTTTTTAAATGTTTTACCACAAATTGAATTGCAAAGGCTTGCTCACCCTCAGTGAAATTTCTCAACCTCTTCAGAAGTGTGATCTGCTTACTTCAGGCAGAATGTTTATTTTTTATTTATTTATTTGAGTTTTATATAGCGCTGGCTAGACCCGGAGGTATCAGAGCGCTTTACATAAGGTTCCACAAAATTACATCAATTTCAAGATTACATCAGTTACAAGAGAACATTTCAAGAACTTAGAAGGGTAAGGAGGTGGGGCAGGGTGTGGGAGGGTGAGAGGAAGGAGATAGGATGGATGGAGAGTGGTGGATGCACAATCTGAAGGCTGAAGCGGAAAACGCAGATCATATGGTGTTAGCAGTATTTATGTTGTCGGACGAAAATGGTTGGCAGGTGTGTCTCTATCCCAAGTGCTGAGGTCCCACACAGTGAGCGGAATGTAAAAAACAGTCAAGGAGTAACATGTAGTAACTTTCAGATCATAAATATTGTTCATTCTGACTCCGTCCACGAAATTGAGGGGTGAAGTCATGTAATTGTGCACTTTTCAGTCCATTTACACTCTGAAATGATAAATGGCCTAAAATAGATCATGTACTACAAAGTGTAAAAGTAGATTTAAATGGACATTTACTCACGTCGAATAGGCCCCTGTGTGTTCAATACAACTACATTCCATTAAACAACACCTGCCCTTGTGTAATGCATTGAAGCCTCCTATCTGTGTTATCCTGTGGCATGCAGTTAGTACTCGTCACAGTGGCACATTGAGAGCTGACATCTTTGGATCTACCGGTGTTACATATACTGGTCACATCAGCCTTTTTATATTTTCTGCTCTCTTTCTTTAACTCGTCAAATGCAACAGCATGCTACTTGCCACACTGGATATTATGTTGCGTCTGTGTTCGCAATTTGATGACTTCCGATGCTGTCTTTTGCAACGAGGACCCTTTTATTGACTCACTCGAGGTCACACATCTCAAGGTCTTCATTTCTAAACTGTGGGTGCGCTTTAGAAACGCTGCAGCATACCCATAGCCCACCCCCAACCCGCCACTTCATGCCCTTCAGAAGTGTTAGGACAGCACGCTGCTCAGTGTACAACTTGTGTTATGCAGCTAGAAGCCTGGTAAGGCATAAGGCTCCCTAGGGGTTACTGATCCTGTCCTCACAGAAAAAGCGGAACAGAATAACACTGTTTTATTATAATTACTCTCTTTACCAACAGCATATTATTTTTTACGTGCACGAAAACATGTCATGGATAAATGTGGGTCAGATACTGAAAGATGTAACAACGTGGCAACATGCTCTCGAACTAGATAAACTGTACAACATAATGTTCTGTGGTGTAGGAACAGTAGGTGTGCATTATTTCAGGAGGACAGGGCATTTTGTGATGTAATTTCCAAATTCCCACAGAGTTAATGGAGCTCTTAAGGGATTTACTGAATGCTCATCTGCGCCGACGGGTCAGTGACCAATCTGAAGGTTCCTGCTGCTGTAATTTCAGTACTAGGACACTGCTTTGAACTAACTCGAGGTCACATCCATTAGGGTTTTTCACATTTAGGTTGGATTTCTGCTTCATGAGGCTTGCAGGGACTGAAATCGGTAAAGTCAACTGCACTGGCTGTAATTAATTTGAAATATTATGAGGGCTAGGCTTGTTCTTCGAATAAAACTGGTACAAGAGAATGCAGAGTTTTGCGTTTTGCCCCTGATAAGCATGCTTTTCAAAATTAGCACATTATACTGTTATACTGCGGATGAAATGGACTGCGAAGCATACATAAAACACATTTCCTTGCCAGTAACTAATGCTCGAAAAGGTAGTGGACACTCAAATGGGAATGTGTGCGGTAATTGTAGAAGAGGTTAATTTGGAAAACCTCTGGTTACAACAGTTGTACGACTCCGTCATCCTGGTTGTTTGCAGGGATGGAATGTAAAAAAGCAAACAATAATCAAGATAAAAACACAAGCGAGACCTCCTCAGTGGAGACAGGTGACATACTGTGTGATATAAAACCTAGACATGCTACGGTGTAATAACCAATGTTTTGGTATTGCTAAAGAAAGGTGATTGACGCAGATTAATAGTTGTCCTCGGGAAAATCAGGGAACCTCCAGGGTAACAAATGCAAAAATAACTACCAGCATTACTAGGGTGAAGGTGGTCTTATTTTTTAAGACTTTTACATAGCGCAAACTAAACACGAGGATATCAGGTATCTGAGCCCTTTACATGAGCACCAGTTTCGTAACAGAGGGACACATTCATTTTTGTTAGCGTGGGGAGATTAAGTGATTAGGCCCAGAATCACAAGATGTTGAGCGTCAAGTTAGACTCGACCACTGTTCCTCAGTTTCGAGGTCGACTGCTCTAGCCTAAGTCTAGTTAGGCTACATCCTGTCCCCATTAATGAGTAATGGTTCACAACATGAGGTAACTGGAACACCTCTATTCAACATATGCCACTGATTCGAGTAATTAATGCATATTGGCCAAATAACATGGAAACCTCACAAGTGAAACACGCAAGGAACCATATGCACCTGATTAAATGGTCCATGATCATTTTGGGCCTTGTTTACTTTCCTCGAAATAGATGCATAATTACTATCAATGTGTTTGTTCAGCGCCACAAGAGGAGAATCCCTGATTACATTCGAATCATATTTTATCGATTTGAAGACCAATATGAGCTGAACTTTAACATGAAGTTAGGATCACAATTCCTTTAGTAAGTTCCTAACATGAGAATGGGAGTGTATGGTCGTCTTGTTACAATTGGTGACCTCTACTAGCATGTTACTATGTACAGTGGCAGGTACCATGATGGTGGATGTATACATCCTTCACGAATGGCTATTGCGTTGTATGGTATTAAGTTCTGAGCCTGTTTTTGTAGTGAGAATACTCCTCCTTCATTGAATATTTATACATGCATTGTTTTCTATTTGTATTTTCTATTCTTAGCGTCAACAATACTGTTTTTAATTGATGATTCTGTCCTGAAGAAGGTGGTGTCAACCATTTTCAGCCCACTGAAATGCCACGTCAACAACGGTTCTCTTTACATAGTATTGTTTTTAAAGTTTTTTATGATTATTGGATATTGTGAAGGCCTCTCTATTGCCTTTAACATTTCCTTTGTTTACCTTGTACATTCTGTAGGCATGTATATATTAGAAACATTAATATATTTGTCTCAGTGGTCTTTGATTGCAACACCAGAATTTTTGAATGGGATAACATACAGAAGTGTGTTGATTTAAATTGTAAAATGCGCTCATTGAAAAATGTTATGTAGATAAATGTTTATGAGACATATGCAAGAGAGCTGATAATAACAGTATTGTGTCCTCTCCTTTAATGATATTTCATGTATTGATTTTGGTGTTTTTATAAATGTGTTTTTACATTTAAAAAATTCAATAAAAGAGGTGATATTTTTACAAAGATACAGGCTCAAAATCTGTATGGCATTTTCGTGTTATTAGGTACTTAACCCCAGTTCCCTTTGCATCTGAAGGGTTTCTCTAGTTTTGTTTTATGACTTAATTCATACCCACCATTAGGGAATTACCATAATCCAGGTGGCTCACTATCAGAGCCTGGGTCAAGGTTTTTCTGGCAGAAAGAGGGATCCAAGTAAACACCTTCCTAAGCATGCACATCAGGCCGAAACATGTGTCCGATATGCTTTTATGTTCATCCATGGATAGGCCATCATCCAATAGGACACCTACATTTTTCAAGCATTTTTTAGGAGTCGGAGATGGTCCCAATTCCGGCGGCCACCAGTCTGAAGAACATAATGCATGGACTTTTCCAAACAAGAGAATCTCAGTCTTGTTTGTGTTGAGCTATAGGAAATTTGCAGTCATCTGGTCAGCTATCTTTAGCAAACAATTTTTAAATTTGGCCTTAGTGGGAGTTGGATTAGTGTCCATAGTGATTATCGATTGTGTATCATCAGCATAGGAGATGGTGTCGAAACCACATGATCTGATGAGCTTTGCCAGAGAGGATACACAAATGTCAAAAAGAGTGGGACTGAGAACCAATCCCGGTGGCACCCCTTTGTCTAGGACCATGCACTTTGAGGTAAAAGAGTCCAACTGCACTACATGTGTTTATTCTGATAGAACATTTTCTAACCATTTTAACACATTCCAACAGATGCCAAACACCCTCAGTCTTTGAACTCGAATCTAAGTGGGGATGGTACCAAACGTCGCTGATAAATCTAAAAGCATTATCATGACTAGGGTCCCCTTGTCTAGAGCCAGCTTGATGGTGTCAGTGACTTCAGTTAAGGCTGATTCCGTGCTTTGAAAGGCACGGATGCCTGACTGAGAGGGATCTAGCAGATTGTTAGCCTCTAAATAGGATGTCACTTGGTGATACACCAGTGACTTCAAGATTTTGGAGAAGAAGGGTAGTAGTGAGATGGGTCTGCAATTCCAGTATCCAAAGGATCGGCAAAGATTTTTTAAGAATTGGTCTGATTTGTGCTGTCTTCCATTTCAGAGGGAGGGAAGCTGTGTTTAGTAAGAAGTTACAGATGTCTGTGATAGGGACTGTCAGGACCGAGGCCAGAAAGGTGATAACATGTGGGGGGCAAGATCCAAAGGGGAACCTGCACTTGTTCAGGAGTGGCTGAGTTAAAACCTTCTAGAGTAGGAGGTGTAGGATCTGTCTTAACTGCAATGGAGTCACACGATATCTTTATTTAATTATTATTGAATGATCTATGGATCATATTAATCTGTTTGAAATGATCTGCAAGATTATCACAGAGGTTTTGAGATGAAGGGGTTGAGGGGCTGTCTACACTCTTTGGAGGATTTTTTTTGCTGCGCTAATTCTGTCTCCCAAGTGGAATCTTCTAGCAGTATTACAATTTTTTAGATATATCCTGAATGTAGTTTTATAAGTAAGTTTATCCTCTTCAAGTTTAGATTTCCTATATTTCCGTTCTCACTTTCTGCATATGGATTTTTCCTTTTGTGAGGGTTTCAGTGTACCACGGTGCTGGAGAGTTTTTCCTATGGATCTTGCATAATTTTACAAGAGCAATGGTGTCTAAGGCCATAAATAGTCCTCAAATGCTTTTAATGCAGGCTCGCTGTCCGCGAAATCATTTATGGCCGGCGGTGTAAAAATGGGGAGGAAAGTGGAGAGGGCCACTCTTCTCAACGGTCTCGAGAATTTCAATGCATCAGGAGGTGTTGTGCTAGATTTAGAAGTGCTTAGATTGAACTTTAAAACTAGATGATCAGTCCATGTCCGAACCATGGGAGGATCAACTGCTATATTCAATGCATTGGTAAAAATAGCATCAAGAGTATGCCCGCTATATGAGTAGAACTAGATACCTTTTGGAGGAGACATAAAGGATTCCATAGCAGCCAGCAGACGTTTGGAATCAGGGTCAGATTGGGTATCAAAATGATAATTAAAGTCCCCTAATAGTAAAATGTTATCTGCACGTAAGACATGGGGGCATAGCCATTCCATGAGCAGAGGGATGAAGTCTTTTTTGTTGAGCAGTGGGTGATAGACCAGTGCCCCCGTCCATCTTATATTGGGGGCTGTCTCAAATTGAAAGATCATCATTTGTAGCCAAGGAGTGGAACATGAATGCAAAAGTTTGATTTTTAGGGGGATTTGTCGTGCAATGGCTACTCTGCCTCCTTTTTTTAGCTGCCTATCCAGTCTGGTGACTCTATAATCTTCAGGAAATGCAACCACTAGAGATGGATAAGCATACATGTGCTACTAGGTTTCTGTGATAAAACATATGTCTGGCTAAGTTGTCTTAGGAGGACCAAGAGCTCTAATGCATGCTTAAGGATAGAGCGCGTATTGCACCCGTTACCATGGGCCTTATTTCGAGGAATATTCTTACTTTAGCCAGGTACAAATTAGATCTGGGATGAGAGTTCATCTGCTTAATTAGTTGAGGGGGCTGTCGAGGAGCAGATTACATCCCTTGCATTGGCAGGGTCCTTCCCCATAAAGATGAGATAACTTCTGATTACAAGCAGTCCTGACATGGTATGTAAAAGACCTATAACTTGATTTAAATGAAATGAATCAAACCATAATTGATTAGAGAGCATATACAATTTGTCGCTACTCAACCCAACTAATGAAGAAACATAAGAATTGACAACAACAGCACCACGGTCCAAGAATATATGCAATATTTTAATCTATTGTCATATATAGCATTTGTATTGCAAATTACAAATTTTTATGTATTTTTAAATGTTTATATATACATCTAGAATTATAATAGTTGCCCCGTATAGAGCGTGCAGTAGAAAAGGTGTGTCAAAGAAAGTGCCAGTGATAGGGTGAAAAGGAAAAGAAATCACACAAAATTGATAAAAACAACAACAATTTCTGCTTTTCAAAAGAATACCAGCCAATAAATGCTGGATCAGAGAACCTGACCACATTCAAATAGTCCAAAAAGACTTGTTAATCATTGTTAATAGACATCAGATGTAACCATTGTCTGCACTATATCACAAGGGGAGGATATAGGTAGTGGTCCAGGTATTAAACAAAATGTCGACGTTTCGACTCGTCTTGCGGCCTTGCGGTCAGTTGTGCCTTGGCCATGCGAGTCTTCCTCAGGACATAAGAGACGGGGCAAACCAGGGTTATCTTGTTGACCCTGTGGAAATATGAATGGACCGTAAGACTTGGGGGTGCTGCCTAATTGATTAAATGAGAACAGGGGTATTAAAGTTGCTTACCCTGTTGTAGAGGTAGTAGTCGTTTTTTACTCAAATGGGAATTATTTCATGTAGTCCAATGGTTTGTATTCTAAGCCCAGATACCAAAACCTGCGTTAGAAAAAATATAATGGAGGACCTATGTAAAGAATGTATATATGGTCCTGTAGTCACAATCATAACCAGGTCAACCATAAATGTTACCTGTACAGTGAATCTGATGGGTTTATGTTCCCAGGTGGATTTCAATGGAAACACCAGGCTGTAATAATCCATAACATACCCAAATTAGTAAGGGTTGAAATTAGTAAAGAAAATGGATTGTAATTATAACTAAGATACATTGGGCTCACCAGTGTCCGAGTCCAAAGATTCAATCAAGTGGATACTGTGTGCAGTAGTTGTTAGAATTCCTCAAACTGTAGAGATTAAAAAAGAAGCAATAGATGTAATAGCTTCTGAGAGCAATCATATGTGCAATTTAAATAAAAGATACAAACAAGGCATGTTGGTTACCTTGTTCCATGGGTATATTATCCTAATAATGACATCCCAATCCAATGGTTGAATGATCAGGCGTAAAACCCCTGGCCGATTTAATCCTCAACTCCCTTGGGTTAAGCTGTAAAATTAAATAGAAAGGGGAGGTTGCATATACGTTTACAATGAGGTAGGCGGACAAACGCTATCAGTACGAACTCAGCGCGCTTACCGGAGTAACTGTCAGGGCTTCCTAATCGCCAACAAGCCTCCAAGTGTTAGAGTGGCAGCGGCTCACTCCAAACGCTAGCGTCTCACCGAGGCGCCATAATCCTCGGTCTGCGTTACTAGCCGGTTCCGTCGAAAGCGACGAAGGACTACGGCAGACTCTCGCCGTGGTAGGGGAATTCTGGGCGCCGGCACCAATTGGGTACACGATTACAAATGAATAGTGATCACGCCTGATAATGGCGTAATAAGGGGCATATTAATCGCCGTTACGTTGTGATCATTCTATTATATAAATTCAATTCAAGAATTCTGGATAATACACAGTAATATTATACATTTGGTCATTAGATAAGTAACAGGAGATGAGATAAAGTGATTTTATCAAAAACGGTGGCGGCCATCTTGGATTGGGAGTTAGATTACAGTGGGATAGTAGTTCCATGGGTGTGTGTGTTAAAAACATTTCATATTCAACGTTATATACATATTTACATATTGCATGTGCAAAAAAACATTGATTAATCACATTTTGCAAATACTGAAGAACAAAAGTAAGACTACATAGCCATGTTAACAGTAATGATTATTGAAAAGACATTAAAGAACTGCAATCTGTCTATTTATTTCCTCCAACTCATTTAATCCCTTCCTGGCTGTATCTAGGAGGTATATCCAGCGGCATTCCCTTCTACTCAAGGTACTTTGGAAGTCACCTCCTCGTTGGTTTTTTTGTACCTTTTCTATCACCCACCATTTAATGCTCTCAGGATGGTGGTCGAAAGTGGTAAAGTGTTGTACGAGGGGTGCTCCTACAGTTTTGCAGCGTACCCGGCTTACATGCTGGAGAATCCTACACTTTATTTTCTGTATTGTCTGTCCCACGTACAGGAACCCACAGGGGCACATGATGGCATAGATTACCCCTGAGGTATTACAATTACTGTGTGCTTTCAATGTGTGGACTTGGTCATTATGTGAAAAGGTGGTGCATTCCAAAGTCAAGGAGCAAGCTTTACAGTTGCCACATTTCTTGTGGCCCATTACAGGGGGTAAGCCCCATAGTGTAGTCTGAGAGGGAACTGTCAAAACTGGAAGTAGTGATTTGACGAGATGATCCCTGATACTCCTGCCTTATCTAAAGGCATGTAGGGGAGTCTGGAGTCCGCCTACTTCATCTTTTACCAGATGCCAGTGACGGTTTATAGCTGATTTTATCTGGTTACTTTTGGTGTTAAAAGTTGTAACACACACCAACCTATCCTCGCTTGTAATTTTCTCCTGTACTTCGAGAAGTTGATCACGATGATTATGCCACGCTCGCTTTCGCGCTTTTTTTAGTAAACGTATGGGATAACCTCTCTCACTCAGTCTGGCAATTAGGAGGGATGAATCATCAAAGAAATCCTCTTATTTGGTGCAATTCCTGCGGAGTCTCAGAAATTGCCCAAAGGGCAGATTATCCCTGAGATTCCGAGGATGGTGACTGGAATACCTAAGGAGCGTGTTACGCTCGCTACTTTTTCTATATAGAGTAGTATACAAACAGCCGCCATCCGCCTTGATTTTAATGTCCAGGAAATTTATTGAGTGGTTGTCACACTCCAAAGTGAATTGGATGTCAGTTAACTGTAAGTTAAGCCACTTATGGAATTCAGTGAGGGATGGTTTGTTACCATACCAAATTAAAAGGACATCATCGATGTACCTGGTCCAAAGTTGGAGTTGGTCTCTGAATGGATTGTGGTCGCTCAACACAAATCTATTTTCATATTCGCTCATGAAGATAATCGCTAGAATAGGTGCAAAGCTGGCACCCATAGCCACGCCTTTTGTTTGTACATAGAATTTGCCTTGGAAGGAAAAGAAATTTTGTGTCATGGCTATGTCTAAGAGTTTGATGATAAACTCAGTAGGGACCCTATGTGGAGCCGGTCTGCGGTTCAAAACAGTTTCAATGCACACCAATGCTGCTTGTTGGGGGATGTTTGTATATAAAGCAGTAATGTCCATTGTGGCAAGTAAACATGTTTCTGGATCATACTGCCGTCCGTCAACCAATTGTATGGTCGCCATGGTATCCCGCAGATAGGTGGGGGTGGAAATCGCTATCAATTGGGTGTGTATTATCCAGAATTCTTGAATTGAATTTATATAATAGAATGATCACAACGTAACGGCGATTAATATGCCCCTTATTACGCCATTATCAGGCATGATCACTATTCATTTGTAATCGTGTACCCAATTGGTGCCGGCGCCCAGAATTCCCCTACCACGGCGAGAGTCTGCCGTAGTCCTTCGTCGCTTTCGACGGAACCGGCTAGTAACGCAGACCGAGGATTATGGCGCCTCGGTGAGACGCTAGCGTTTGGAGTGAGCCGCTGCCACTCTAACACTTGGAGGCTTGTTGGCGATTAGGAAGCCCTGACAGTTACTCCGGTAAGCGCGCTGAGTTCGTACTCATAGCGTTTGTCCGCCTACCTCATTGTAAACGTATATGCAACCTCCCCTTTCTATTTAATTTTACAGCTTAACCCAAGGGAGTTGAGGATTAAATCGGCCAGGGGTTTTACGCCTGATCATTCAACCATTGGATTGGGATGTCATTATTAGGATAATATACCCATGGAACAAGGTAACCAACATGCCTTGTTTGTATCTTTTATTTAAATTGCACATATGATTGCTCTCAGAAGCTATTACATCTATTGCTTCTTTTTTAATCTCTACAGTTTGAGGAATTCTAACAACTACTGCACACAGTATCCACTTGATTGAATCTTTGGACTCGGACACTGGTGAGCCCAATGTATCTTAGTTATAATTACAATCCATTTTCTTTACTAATTTCAACCCTTACTAATTTGGGTATGTTATGGATTATTACAGCCTTGTGTTTCCATTGAAATCCACCTGGGAACATAAACCCATCCGATTCACTGTACAGGTAACATTTATGGTTGACCTGGTTATGATTGTGACTACAGGACCATATATATCCATTCTTTACATAGGTCCTCCATTATATTTTTTCTAACGCAGGTTTTGGTATCTGGGCTTAGAATACAAACCATTGGACTACATGAAATAATTCCAATTTGAGTAAAAAACGACTACTACCTCTACAACAGGGTAAGCAACTTTAATACCCCTGTTCTCATTTAATCAATTAGGCAGCACCCCCAAGTCTTACGGTCCATTCATATTTCCACAGGGTCAACAAGATAACCCTGGTTTGCCCCGTCTCTTATGTCCTGAGGAAGACTCGCATGGCCAAGGCACAACTGACCGCAAGGCCGCAAGACGAGTCGAAACGTCGACATTTTGTTTAATACCTGGACCACTACCTATATCCTCCCCTTGTGATATAGTGCAGACAATGGTTACATCTGATGTCTATTAACAATGATTAACAAGTCTTTTTGGACTATTTGAATGTGGTCAGGTTCTCTGATCCAGCATTTATTGGCTGGTATTCTTTTGAAAAGCAGAAATTGTTGTTGTTTTTATCAATTTTGTGTGATTTCTTTTCCTTTTCACCCTATCACTGGCACTTTCTTTGACACACCTTTTCTACTGCACGCTCTATACGGGGCAACTATTATAATTCTAGATGTATATATAAACATTTAAAAATACATAAAAATTTGTAATTTGCAATACAAATGCTATATATGACAATAGATTAAAATATTGCATATATTCTTGGACCGTGGTGCTGTTGTTGTCAATTCTAATGTTTCTTCATTAGTTGGGTTGAGTAGCGACAAATTGTATATGCTCTCTAATCAATTATGGTTTGATTCATTTCATTTAAATCAAGTTATAGGTCTCGGACCATTGTATGTTGTTATCAATTGATACCCAGGTCCAGTACTTTTGGGTTACCCCATTTCTTTAATGGATGGTATGTAAAAGGCAGGGCCGATTTCGACCAAGAACCCTTCAGTTACTTTGCCCGGCGTTAGTCGTCTCTCATACCACTTGAAATTATCAAACAAAGAGGCAGGCACTGGAGACTGGAAGGCAGGAAACAGAAGTTTATTCCGACGGAGCAGAACACGTCAAATCAGACAACAGGGTATCTTCTCGAGGTGCTCTAGACGCATCCTTGCGGCCTGGCCTCTTATACACAGGTTTATTGCTTTATTACGTGAAGCACATTCTTGTCAATACTTTGATGTACGGAAAGACATCCTAGGAATCCCCGCTTCAAGCCTGTTCCCACACACATTTACAGTAGAAGTCCCCACCCCGGTCACAGTAAGTGATGGCTATCGCACAGCAGGATATTCCGTCGTTTCCCGGAATGCGTGTGTCTGATCGGATCTCGTGGGGTGGGGGGCTTTGATCAGTCGAAGATCCTTTGAATCGGGGCAGCTGCTTACTGTAAGGGGCCAATAAATGGTATCCGCAGGGCCAGATGGCAGCTTGGGAACGGGCAGGACAATTGGGCACAGAGAAAAGGGGGTCTCATCAAAGGATGGGGAGGTGTTGGCCGGGAGCAGAATGCGTTTCTGAGGCAGGGTCGTGCTGGAGGGGAGGTTTATGGTTCAGGTATGAGAGAGCGGGGGCTGTCAGCTCGTGGGGGATGCTTGCGAGGTCAGAGGGAGAGACGCCCTGGCTACCAGCTATGGGCAGAGGGGCCATAGTTCTTAAAAATGGCTGCCACTTACGTGCACGAAGGGGGCTAAAAAGGGTCATGATGATGTGGCCAATGTTTCACGATTTTCACATTATGCTCAACAGTGGTTATGGTGAACATAAATGAACGCCGCTTATGTATACCGATTTTAGTCATTTTCCACAGTCCCTAGTTTTTATCATAAGTTAGTTCATTTCTGCTCACGTCTAAGGTGAGGATGTATAAGCCGACATTAGTTATACTAATGGTGGAAGCATGTGGCTGGTCTGTCCATTGAGGTTTTTGGTAGCCCATATGCATTACGGGCAGATGAAAATAATCCTGTTATCAAAAGGAAAGCTGATAGAATCGAACATAACCATACGTAGTCAATGTGATAGGCCGGGAGGCAGTGCATACGAAATCACACTAGCTGCGTAGGATATTCATTCGGATACAAACATGGTGTTATACAAAAAAATGTTCTGGCAGAATGAGGGCTATTTGCACTTGAGGTTTAGACTTTGTGGGGATCAAAACTAGACAGCATGGTCATGTGCATAACTGGTGTTCTTCAATCATCATGATACAGAGTTAACGCTTTCTTAGTTATGCATGTACAGTGGAAAGTGACCGATGTAAGGTTTCGAAAAGCTCAATTGGGTGATAGTCAATACAAGTGGTTGGGAGAGGAATTCAACTTAATACAAGTGTCAGTCAAGGGGTGGCAATGTTAAAAAAAAGGGTTCTTCTTTCCAGTGTCTTATTACAGCGAGCCATCACTGGAAGGCTCTCATTGTTCTTCTTCTTTCGTTGGCGCTGTTGAGCACCAGCGGTGGAGCTATGCGTCCAGCTCTAATCCGGATTTTGCGTTGCAGGGTGTGGTCACTCTTTGCTCTCGGACCACAGTCCTGTTTGTCCTGTTCCCTAACTAGTCTACCATAGGTACCTTAGGCGGGGTACCCGCATTCCGTTCTTCTTTCGTAACAAACCCTATTCTATCTTTTGTGCTGTGTTTCTTCTTCAAGTCAAGTTTAAAAAAGAAAAAACTCCATATGGAAAAAAGGGGGGGGGGGTGATGGGGGCGTGCTTTGGGAGGCCGAGGGAAGAGAGGGTGGAGTGGGATCAGATCTGGAATGGACCAAGGAGGGCAGAAGTTTCAAGCAAGTGGGCCCATCAATCGGGCACAATGGGCAGGGACTTTCTGCACAAGCTCATCAACATGCAGGGGCTTCTGGACAGCCCTTCCTTCTTTCACTTTCCATGTTGAGAATGGTACCTCGTCCCGCAACTCTCTGCTCTGTGGCTCCGCCTTGGTCGAGGTCGTAGATATTCCCCGATCTGCAGCCAGGCTGTGCGTCACGTCCGGCCCCTCTCCTCCTCCGACTGCACATTATCTTTAAATGAGTACAAAAAAACAAGTCTTAGAGAACTGACAGAGGAAGACGTTTACGCACTTTAATTGCTCTCCCAACCCCAAGCAGTTGGGGAAATGTCTGTCGGTCACGATAGGGCGGAGACTTAGTAATCCTTACATCGGCATATGCCATCAACACATGAATCATGCGGTGGCCCGGGTCTGCTAATTGATAAAAAGTGTGAAGTGCTAATATCATGGGCTTGCAGCTACTTATTCCAGGGAAGGAAATACGTAAAACATTTTTCTATTCTGAAAGCAATGGCTAACCTTGATCATTTTTAGACGATTTTATCTCTCAAAACAAGGTCATCAGCTACCGTCTTTAAGATTTTCTGGAACGGCTGGTACGGGACTGGGACCATTCTGGAAAAAACGGGGACAATTCGGACATTCTACTTTTGTGTAATGAGCGGTGGTAGTCTGAATGATGATGGTGGTGTTGCTGAAGCACTTAAAACAAAAAAACCACTGACATATAGTTCCCTTTTAAGGGTCAGATTAGGGGACATCAGTCGTCTTACCTGTCCTTTCTTTCTCAGCCAATTAAGTTTAATCATTTTACAGAAAGGAGAGGCAGTAATATGGCAAAATACGATCGTTGTGTTTCTGTCAATTTGTTCAAACACTGTTGTGTCTAAAGCCAATTATACCTGTACCGGCGAGGTACAGTGTCGTCATTTATTCAGAAGGGAGCAAAGGAGCCCTCAGAGGGAGAGAGCGTCGTGCGCACCAAATAGGCCATTAGTACACATACGACATAAAGAGAGAGAGATAGAAAAACGTGTATAATAATGGGCTTATTCAGTGCACACACACACATAGAACAGTACGGATCGGTTTTACGTATAGGAACACAAGCTGGGGGAAAACATAAATTTACAGCTTTACACACGTACAGATACCAGATAGGGTGCGACAGTAGATACATCGAGTAGGAAAAACCTAAGACAAAACACAGAGCTATTTTGGACAAGGGATGGGCCACTCTCCCATTCACTAGCTCCAGGGAGAGTCGTTTTCTACGTAAGGAAAGTGCTATATTTTTATTCGCCTTTTACATGCAGGTACCATGTATGGGTTTATTTTTCTCATTCCTTTAATCGTTCGATCGACATCTCAGTCATACAAAAAGCATTCTTTTATCGACCCAGACGTGCGCCACACATACGCATTCATACCGTACAAATCAGGGCCCATGCGCACATTCATACCATACAATTTTTCACGCTCCCAGAGATAGTTCACACATACAATGTACCATCTCACATGGCTAGCCTATTTTCCTCGCGTGGAGCACGGTGCGTTTTAGGTCTTCTCCATACTTCAGCTGAAATTCCGATGCAACCTGTAGAGGAAGAAAAGAAGGGGGGGGGGCAGTGTTCAAAGCACATCAGTGCGCATAAACACGAGAAACGTTTTTACCTACCACGTACCTGTCTTATCTCTTTGGGATGCAGTCCCTTGCATCTCGGCATTGAAGCCCAGGGGAACTGGTAGTGCGGAAAAGATAACCAATGATAGGCTGTTCATTACATAGGTCGCCCGAGGGCGGTAGTACAGACCGTGCAGAGGAAAGGGTCAAAAGTCAGGGGCATTCAGTATAAGGTGAAGGGGGTGACGGATTCACGTTTTCATTTGAGGAATAGGAATGGTCTTATAGTGGTATGGGGTCGTTCCTATTCCCGGAGCATGGAAACTATTGGGGGTGTGTAAAACAAGGATTACGATGCGTAGGATTCCGAGGACCAGGATACGCTTGGGTGTACTTCCTCTGGAGTTTTTACAGCTGTAGTGTAATTAAGGATTCCTAGTTTGAAAAAGGGGCGCTTTCGATCTACGAAGTAGGTGTGAGGTGAAAAAAAGGTTCGATCTGTTGTCCTATTCATAGACATATCTAAACATCAGGATCTTTACCGATTGTTTATGCTGCAGGAATACATAAAATATGACAGATCTTGACTATTCTTTTAGCATTATTTTCTGTGTGCTATATCTTTTCGACCTTTTATAATCGAATTGCTCCATTTTACTTGCCCTTTTATTTATATGGAGATAGTAGCCTTTGTTTAAAGACCTACCTATTCTAAGTGACTGTTATGATGAGCGAACCATTTAATTGAAAAACCAAACGTGACAAACGGTTGCAGGATCAGTGAAGGTTGATTTTATAATTGAAAGTATCAGTCACAGTAAAATTGTTCATATGCACATCATGGGCGAGTATCATGAGTAACATTACTTCGAAGGTTTAATAATACAATAAAAAACCGGCATCAATAGGATTGTCCGCATGCCCAGTCAGTACTCTTCCCCGCCTGCCACGTGCACAAAGACCGCATAAATCCCCCGCAACATCAAGGCTAAGCGACTAGAACGTCATAAGGAGTTGCAAGTCCCGCCCATACTGGCGCCATTTTGGTCGAGGCCGGGCAGGTCCAGAGTATAGTTCAAAAAATCCTCCAATGACTAGCGGCCGGACCAGAATCCCTTTTGGCAGTTCCAAAAGTTCGTTAGTGCCAACAGAAAGAACAGGCAGCATGAACCATGACTCAAAGGCGAGGGAGGCAAAATCTTCCCTACCGGGTCACGCTGAGGTCCCACCGGAGCTGATCAAGTTGGCAGTCTACAGCGTCTCTTAGTAATTCAGACAAAAGCTGGCGTCAGCATGAGAGCACCACTATCTTGTGGCGACGTGATGGCCACTCCGGAGAGCTGGACAGCAGGCGTGTCCCTCCGCCGATGCACCGGATCAGCCTCCCTCACGGCACCAGATGTGGATAAGGCGGCAGTCACTCGGGGGAGCAGCATATCCGTGGGGGATAGTCGAGCAGCAGTGGCGGTTGCCCTCACCGGAAGCCCGCGGGAGTCAAGGGCCAACGACTCTCGTAGAATCTTCAAAGCGGAGAGAACTTCCTCACGAGAGGGGCTCATGCCCGAGCAGGCAAAGCATCCGAGTTCCATAGTGGCCCAGAGCCATCCTAGTGGACCAGGCCCAAATCCGGGGAGCCGGCCGCCATCTTGAGAGCCCCTCTCCTGCAGCTGCCCTTCTCCCCGGCCACCGGAGCGGGTCCCCCGGCCAGCCAACCGCGGGGGCCCGCCGAGTGGAACGCTAATGGCGATCTTGGTGCAGGAGAAGAACCTCCACCTGGGGGTGAGGGGGCCGTCCGCGCCGCCTCTCCGTGGGCGCCCCACTCCATCTTCTGGCGAAGGTATACAAAATGGCCGGATCCACGACCCTGAGTTTAAGAGTCTCATGCTCGATCGATTGAGCTATCCGGGCCAGGCAACAAGAGGGGGCGGGGGGGGCCATCAGCAAGGCATCCCCCCCACAGAACTGGCTGGACACCTCCTGTGGGCTTATCCGGGGACGGGCCTCGGCGCGTTTTTGTTGCCTCCAGCCTATTCGCACAACGGTTCTCCATCCCAGGCTGCCACAGATGCCACCTCGCCGGCTGATGGCTTTTGTAGGCTTTCTATAGCCCAAAGCCAACCAAAAAGTAGCCCAAAGTAGCCCAACATTGCTACTTTAAGGAAGGAGGGACAGGAACAGCGTCAAACAGATGGCGAATGCATTTGAATTGATGTTACAGCAGGCTGTCATGTAAATAGTTATTTAATAAAAAGTTTTACCCTTTTACTTTGCTGGAGTGTTGTATATATTTAATATTTGTATAGGGTTTGCCGTTATTTGGGCGGGGTGGGCGGTGGAGCCGGGCTGCCTTGCAGCCATCATGGCGTCGAGCTCGGCTCCTCCTACTAGTCTCATATTTCTCACGAGGGGTTGCTCCTAATGTTTCTATTTTAGCGGGGTCAAAAAGATTCCATCAGTGGCCTACTGATTTTGCTAAATTCCTTTTGTTTTTCCTAACGATTTTTATGTCATAGTTTGCTAGAGAGATACAGCGGCTAATCCGGATTTTTATATACATGTCCTTTTTATTAGGGGTGTCCTCCGGTGGAGCCGGATGATCTACCTCTAATAAACGGTCCGGGCTGAACCAACTACCAATCAGTGGGGAGGAGACGGGCATGACGGGTTACAACGGGGACAAAAGTCTGCACTACCTATCTTTTCACTGCTTACAAAGACTAGATAGAATATCTCTATTCCACGTTATTTGTAAACAGAGAATGCCTCCAAAGAACCAATATCGAACAATCAATGTCCGTTCAATCAAACAATCAGTGGCGAGAAAGAAATAGGCACGACGGGTTACAACGGGGACAAAAGTCTGCGTTACCTATTCTTCACTATCTACAAAGGAGGACAGAATACTTTTATCCTTTCCCATTTGTAGACAGAGAATTCTCGAGAAAACGATCCACGAACAAACAATGTTCGGGCAAACAATCAATCAGCGGGGGAGTAAAATAGGCACGACGGATTACAACGGGGGCAAAGGCCTGCGTTACCTACCCTTCCCTTCACTATCTGCATAGGAAGAGAGAATCTTTCTATTCCTCTCCATTTGTAGACAGAGAATCTCCAAAATGAACCAACAATTCGAAGCGTAATACTAGTATTTTCCAATCAATCAATCAAATATTTCACAGTTTGTCGTGTTACACGACCTTACCCGGACCGCATGGACAGTTTCTTGTCTCCCGAATCCAGCGCCCGATCGTCCTCTATCTTCCGTCGTGGCACTCCTGATGGTTCCCAGTCAGGACCGTAGATCACTCGAGAGAGGTCTGCTCGGTACCAGTGAAGTTCGGATGATCGGCTGCCAGACGAGGGTCTATCGGGCAGGTGCACTTCCCGATCGTTGCAGTCATTCACTCTGTCGTTGGGACCTCTCCCACTGGATCCACGTGTCACTGATGGGCCCCACGTTTGGGACGCCAATTGTAAAAGGCAGGGCCGATTTCGACCAAGAACCCTTCAGTTACTTTGCCCGGCGTTAGTCGCCTCTCATACCACTCGAAATTATCAAACAAAGAGGCAGGCACTGGAGACTGGAAGGCAGGAAACAGAAGTTTATTACGATGGAGCAGAACACGTCAAATCAGACAACAGGGTATCTTCTCGAGGTGCTCTAGACGCATCCTTGCGGCCTGGCCTCTTATACACAGGTTTATTGCTTTATTACGTGAAACACATTCTTGTCAATACTTTGATGTATGGAAAGACATCCTAGGAATCCCCGCTTCAAGCCTGTTCCCACACACATTTACAGTAGAAGTCCCCAACCCGGTCACAGTAAGTGATGGCTATCGCACAGCAGGATATTCCGTCGTTTCCCGGAATGCGTGTGTCTGATCGGATCTCGTGGGGTGGGGGGCTTTGATCAGTCGAAGATCCTTTGAATCGGGGCAGCTGCTTACTATAAGGGGCCAATAAATGGTATCCGCAGGGCCAGGTGGCAGCTTGGGAACGGGCAGGACAATTGGGCACAGAGAAAAGGGGGTCTCATCAAAGGATGGGGAGGTGTTGGCCGGGAGCAGAATGCGTTTCCGAGGCAGGGTCGTGCTGGAGGGGAGGTTTATGGTTCAGGTATGAGGGAGCGGGGGCTGTCAGCGCGCGGGGGATGCTTGCGAGGTCAGAGGGAGAGACGCGCTGGCTACCGGCTATGGGCAGAGGGGCCATGGTTCTTAAAAATGGCTGCCACTTACGTGCACGAAGGGGGCTAAAAAGGGACATGATGGGGTGGCCAATGTTTCACGATTTTCACATTACGCTCAACAGTGGTTATGGTGAACATAAATGAACGCCGCTTATGTATACCGATTTTGGTCATTTTCCACAGGTAGCTTCCTATCTCCAGGAGATTTGAACTAGAGTAAGTGAAAGGGGCATGCCTTAGCGATGGGAAACAAAAAATGCAACCTTCCTGGTGGCGCTCAGGTGCGGACCGGGGCAGATGGGCTTGCCTTTGGCACGCCTCTGGTGCGCCGGCGGCGTGCCCGCTGGGCACGTCCACTTCGGACCTGGTTTAAAAAGATAGGCCGGAGCCCGGGAAAAGGTTGTGGGGGATGACTAAACCGTCAACCGCTCAAGATGGAGGCAACTAACTTCACAGATTTGGTTTTGTCCTTGATGTAAGAAGGAAGGTTGTGAACTAACGATTGCAAAAAAAGATCAACATAGTGCAGCTATTTTTGGTTGGTCCACCTATACCAGCGATAATTGGTCTGCCTGGTGGAAATGGCATGTTTTTGTGAACCTTAGGTAGAGTGTACATACATGGAAACCTAGGTCTCACCACTTTTAGGTACATGTATTCATCATTGTAAATCAGACATTTAACATGCCAATTTTTAGATGGCTATTTATTTTGTCTTTCAGTTGCCCAATAGGATTGCTTCTCAATTTCTCATAACAAGTTGTATCTGACAATTGTGACATTATTTCTTGGTTATATTCACTGGTCTTTATGACCACTATATTTCCACCCTCATCCACTTCCCTGATAATAATACCTCCATCCTGTTTTAACTCTACCAATGCTAGTCGATCACCCTTTGTCAGGTTATTATTGCGTCTCCCTCTATGAGTTAATTGTCTCGCATTGTATTTGTTCAGATCACCCAGTACTAACACCATACCATAGCTACCTATATTCTGTACTATATCAAAAGTATAGGGACACATTTATTCTTGGGATTAGTTGTGATGGCACAATGGACAGAAATAATTATGAGTGATGGTTTATTATTCGATTTGACATCCAAAGGTGATAGCAGTAGGTAAATATATTTTTATAGCCTTGATTCTGTTAAATCAGTATAGGAATATTGCCTACACTAGATCGCTTTGCCATTTTTTTACAGGGCGCTTACATTGGCAAGAGTAGAAACCAGTTAGATAGGATGGGGGGAATACGACTGTAACACACCCAAGATGTACATCACAACGTAGAAGCTACCTCTCATTTCTGGGTTAAATATCACTTTTGATATTACTGCACTAGAATGGCAGGAGATACAACGCTGGGAGGATGATCAACAGGTAAGAGTGAATTGGGTATTTGAGGATAGATAGTCTATATATTGGTAAAAGTTGAAATACAGAATTAGATACAAGCTCTGATATTTAGGCATTTTCTGATTTTAGATCATGGGAACGTAAAATACGGCAGAACTGAGGAAATAATGATTTGGGAAATTTCACTGATGAGTATTAACTGAGGAAGGATATTGGAAATTACAAAGTTGGAATACATACGTTTACATGTGAATGAGATATATTTACAGTATTGCAGGGACGGAAGTATAACTTGTGTTAATATAGGACTTCATAAAAGATATATTTAATATATGGTTCTTGTGTCAGTGAGGAGGAGATATTGACTTTTTTAAATCATGGATGACCATATCAGTGTATTATGCGAAAGTCAAGAGGAAGACAGGTCTGCGCCGTATCATATATTGGGATATAACTGAGCAACTACCCCTTTTTTAACCACAGATCAATCTTTTAGAAGTATGGTATTCAGGCCCACTAATAGGTGTTTTCTTTCTCATAATTACTCTAGTTTATTATGGATAATGAATTGCACTGTGTCCCGCATAACTATGTGCATGCATTCTTAATATTGTGAGTGAACCACTGTAGACACATATATACACTCCATATCAAAGGTGATGTCTTACACCCAAATGAAATTGGTGATATGTGAAAGTATGAACAATGACAGTACAACTTGGGAATATACCCCTACACTTGGGACAACCTTCTCTGGTTTCCACCATTGTTATGAATATTGGTATGTTGTGTGTGTTCACACACTACAACCTAAAACATTTGTTATTGTATTTTAGCCCTGAGGAACTCGTGGGAAAATACCCGATACGACGAAACATGTGTTGACTGGGCACTAAAGAAAAAAGAAAATAAAGAACAAAAGACAAAGAACTCCACAGACACTGTGTATTTTATATATAATTGAATCCTAAGTGTGTGTTTAAGTATTATGTAATTGTCATACGCATTCAATCAATAAAAACATTAGTCTAGACAAAACAACCTTGAGATGAAAAGTATTTTTAGCAAAAGTTATAAACCAGTTCAAAGTGTATTTGCCTGTCATCAATAGTTTGTGAACATAACAAGGCAACCAATTGAAAATATATGTGTAGTATCAAAATTGCATTTCTAGTCCCACATTTTGTGGTGATGGCACGATTAGTGTCTATAAGAGCTAGTTTTGAGGACATGCTCTCTCCTTATAGCAAAGAGGGATTAGCAGGTGGCTGCACACACTTCATTGGAAAACCCCACACTTGAATGAAATCCTTATAAAGTGGGTTTCTACATTGTTCTTCAATCCCAGTACCCCGGCAGTGAATGCTGACATGTTTTGACCCTATGTTTTAGGGATATCTTTAGGACTGGAAACTGGGGTACCTTTTTGGAAATAGTATTAAAGTGCATTTTTACGTAGAATGAAAATATTGTGTCACCCATAAGAAATGTGCTACTTAGTTGACACAATATCTTGACAGTAATTCATGTACATCGAATAGTGAGTGATGTCTATAACAGAGAAGCAAGAAAGGTGTTTATTAACTGTGTGGCTAGTTCCATGAAGCTGTAGGAGAAACATGATCTAGTCAGTTAGATTCACTATCTTAGTGGTCATAGTTGTGTAATATGGCAGGAAATGGATTGTGTAGGAGTGGAGGACTGAATCACTTGCTGTGTGCTAAAAGAGAAAAACCCAATCATTACTTGTTTTGAATGATATACAGTCATGCAAGTTCCCACTGTAGCTTGATAAAGCTTAATTGTCCTTTTTTTCTGACTTGATTTGCTTTTGGCCTCCCATCATGGGACGCGTCATCTAATCATTAGGAGACTTTAGCATTTGCTGAATGGCCTTCTCATATGAAAGTTCAAACACTGCATCGTGACGTCATCTTCGGGAGTATGGGAGTTGTAGTGCAATCGCATATGCTACTTCTCAATGTATTTAGATGCTTCCAGCATTTGAGCATAGGCAATGAGCATGTATGGAATTTCAGTGAACAAAGCACATGGTTAGATGGTATAGGCTATGCATTTTTTCTTCTATATCTCCTAGAATTAGATTGGAAACCATCTCTTGCCTAAATTAAAAAACAACATGAGTTAGGAAGCAAAGTGTGGGATTAACAGCAGCATATGTAGCAGGTGATATTTAGCAAAGGATGTATGACGTTACCACGCATACCATTACCACGCATACCATTACAACGCGGTATTTACAACGCATACCGTTACAACGCATCGCGCTTTGAGGTGCTGGATAGTGGTAAGTATAATTTTATATTCCAACTCCAGTCCCCGTGGATTCTAGGGAAGGTGTTGGATATAAAATTAAACTTATTCCCTATCCTAGAGCGCCCCCCAGTGCAATGCGTTGTAATGGTATGCGTGGTAATGCCTGCGTTGTAAGTGTAGTTTGTGGTAAAAAATGCGTGGTAAACGTTGTATACCTTAGCAAATATTCTCTTGGGACAGGCTGCACCAATTACTGGCCACTTGACTCAGGATGGAGAGATGGAAGCAATTTCTATCTTGATAGGATGGAAAACGGCACACAAATAAATCAATCTGCACAGGAGGATTCAAGGAAACAGCTTGACCCAGAGACTGGTGGCATAATCTTTGGGTGATTTTATCCTTAGAAAATATTGTGCTAGTGGCTTGTGGTAGTTAGAACAGGTGGAGTGGCGTAGGACTAACTCTATGGTTAAGGCTTACATCCATTTAGGGGAGGACTGCATGTTTTGCAGTTAGTGCTGCCCATATAAGGCTAAGTGGCAGCTGTGGATAAGAGCATAGTCTTGAACAATCTGGCACTGAGCATGATTGTAGTCGGCTAATAAGGATATTTGGGAGAGCAGCACCTATGGCTTGTAAAGTGTGCCTACCCTGTGTGTGGGACTCCTTCACCAAAGGCATGAGTACCCTACCTGGGCTACCCATTAAAGGGAATGGGTAGTGGAGAATTGTACTTGTTCCCTTTTACCAACACACTTTTGCTATTCCAAACACCATTAAAGGGAGACAAGAAATAAAGAGGAAGAGGAAGAAACAGGAAGATGGGGAGAGAAAATAAGATATTTGTAAAAGGAGACGCAAAAGATTGAAGTAAATGCCAATAAGAGTGCTGGGCCAAGACATTAGATAGGTAGGGGGTCTAATGGGGTGGTTAGTCAACGGCATGTGAGGATGAAATTGCCTCAACTTATTTCGATGATTACTGAAATCCTCTCTATCAGCTCCCAGTAGTTAGCCTGGTCAGATCATAGCCTAATTAATTTCTCTAATTCAAGTGGGGAAAGGATGTAGCCTTTCGGCTAGAGCGATCAACCTCGAAAGCAGGGGAACCGGTTTCGTGACTCTGCAACAACGCTCAATGTCCTGTGATTCTGGACAAATCACTTAATCTCCCAGTTCGTAACAAAAAATGAAGGGGATCCATCTGCAACATAAATCGTGCTCATGTAAAGCCCTCTGATACCTGAAATCTTCGGGTCTAGTTTGCGCTATATAAAACTGTAACAAAATATTTTAAGTGATTACAAAACCTAAAGTACGTCCCATCCCAGAAGTGTTACACAAAAACTTCAACTCTAACATTCTGATTTCATACTAACTGCTTCTGGACTCACCGGACATCATTTTGAGGCACCTGAGGAATTCTAGTTCATGTCAAAAACCTACACTTGCACCATGTCCGCCTAGAAGCTTAATTTCATGAATGCCAATCACCAGTTTACAAATGAACTTGCAGCGTATACTCTAGAGGTAACAAATCATCTTGCATCAGTGCTAAAAAATAATAATTCCAAACCTGGATTACTGAAGTGGATAATTCAACTAAAGAACCTTTTCATATCTACAAGGAGACGCTAACCCTAATCTAATGATTCAGAAAAAGGGGTGGTGATGAACAGAGTGTCTGAATTAAGCAGACCACTCTTACCCAGTCCAAAGATCAGGGCTTGATCCATCACCGTTATTTATCTCACTGCACCATCCCAGCTCAGAACCTGGCTATATGCAAATCAGTCTGTCCCTGGCCCAGTGCATCATGGGAACAGGGCAGACTAAACTACCAAGCCAATTCTTCACCAGAAAGGAGATAAGCTACCGGGGACCGGTTTCTGGCATTTCAGCCGTCTTCGGCCCGGCTTGCTTGAATCCTGATGGTGCAGTGAGAAAGGGACTCATGTCTGAGTATACCCTGCCACACCTATAGTGGCCAAAAACGATTCAGAAAAGGGGGTGGTGATGAACAGAGTGTCTGAATTAAGCAGACCACTCTTACCCAGTCCAAAGATCAGGGCTTGATCCATCACCGTTATTTATCTCACTGCACCATCCGAGCTCAGAACCTGGCTATATGCAAATCAGTCTGTCCCTGGCCCAGTGCATCATGGGAACAGGGCAGACTAAACTACCAAGCCAATTCTTCACCAGAAAGGAGACAAGCTACCGGGGACCGGTTTCTGTCATTTCAGCCGTCTTCGGCCCGGCTTGCTTGAATCCTGATGGTGCAGTGAGAAAGGGACTCATGTCTGAGTATACCCTGCCACACCTATAGTGGCCAAAAACGATTCAGAAAAGGGGGTGGTGATGAACAGAGTGTCTGAATTAAGCAGACCACTCTTACCCAGTCCAAAGATCAGGGCTTGATCCATCACCGTTATTTATCTCACTGCACCATCCCAGCTCAGAACCTGGCTATATGCAAATCAGTCTGTCCCTGGCCCAGTGCATCATGGGAACAGGGCAGACTAAACTACCAAGCCAATTCTTCACCAGAAAGGAGACAAGCTACCGGGGACCGGTTTCTGGCATTTCAGCCGTCTTCGGCCCGGCTTGCTTGAATCCTGATGGTGCAGTGAGAAAGGGACTCATGTCTGAGTATACCCTGCCACACCTATAGTGGCCAAAAACGATTCAGAAAAGGGGGTGGTGATGAACAGAGTGTCTGAATTAAGCAGACCACTCTTACCCAGTCCAAAGATCAGGGCTTGATCCATCACCGTTATTTATCTCACTGCACCATCCCAGCTCAGAACCTGGCTATATGCAAATCAGTCTGTCCCTGGCCCAGTGCATCATGGGAACAGGGCAGACTAAACTACCAAGCCAATTCTTCACCAGAAAGGAGACAAGCTACCGGGGACCGGTTTCTGGCATTTCAGCTGTCTTCGGCCCGGCTTGCTTGAATCCTGATGGTGCAGTGAGAAAGGGACTCATGTCTGAGTATACCCTGCCACACCTATAGTGGCCAAAAACGATTCAGAAAAGGGGGTGGTGATGAACAGAGTGTCTGAATTAAGCAGACCACTCTTACCCAGTGCAAAGATCAGGGCTTGATCCATCACCGTTATTTATCTCACTGCACCATCCCAGCTCAGAACCTGGCTATATGCAAATCAGTCTGTCCCTGGCCCAGTGCATCATGGGAACAGGGCAGACTAAACTACCAAGCCAATTCTTCACCAGAAAGGAGACAAGCTACCGGGGACCGGTTTCTGGCATTTCAGCCGTCTTCGGCCCGGCTTGCTTGAATCCTGATGGTGCCGTGAGAAAGGGACTCATGTCTGAGTATACCCTGCCACACCTATAGTGGCCAAAAACGATTCAGAAAAGGGGGTGGTGATGAACACCGGGCCGAAGACGGCTGCAATGCCAGAAACCGGTCCCCGGGAGCTTGTTTCCTTCCCAGTGTAAGAATTGGCTTTTGTAGTTTGGTTTGCCCTGTTCCCATCATGCACTGGGACAGGAACAGACTAATTTGCATACAGCCAGGTTCTGAAACTGGGATGGTGCAGTGAGCTAAAAAACGGTGTTGGATCTAGCCCTGATCTCTTGACTGGGTGAGAGCTTTCTGCTTAATTAAGAGACTCTGTCCCTCACGACCCCTTGTTGTAAATATAACCCTAATCTAATGGCAAGCCTTTTTGTCAGTGGTATCTCTAGATGAGGGGACCAATGAAGTCGGTGCCCCTTTTCTCATTTGACTGGCCCCCTTCGTGCCTCACCACTACAGCTGTATGTGGCATTTGAAACTAACACAGTCATTAATCATGTACCATTTAAGACACTGCGGACATGCCGCACTTTATAGTCCCTCATTTGCATATCTTCAATCATGCTCATGTGAGCATTGTACTGCATTCTGGGACCATGAGTCTGCGGCAAGGAAATCACTCTCCATCATCCTGAAATAGGTAAGTATAGTGCTTAATTAATAGGCATATTTACCCAGACTGTCTCTGCACTGACAAAAGTTGCCAAAGATTACGTTCAGAGGCTCCATTCAATGCCTCACATTCTCACTGCATTCTGCGATGGTGCTGTCTCCCGGCTGCCAACCATTTTATATTAGGACTCACATCGTTACGACAGGGAACAGAGACACACTCTCCTTCAAAGCATATTTTAATCCAATTGACCAGCAGTCCAGGTACAAAATAATCAATGCAGGCCCAACGTGTTTCAAACGAACACAGTCCTTGTTCACAGGCCATTTAAGACACTGCGGACATGCCGCCCTTTATAGTCCCTCGTTTGAAAATCTTCAATCATGCTCATGTGAGTGTCGTACTGCATTCTGGGATCATGAATCTGCGGCAAGGAAATCACTCTCCGTTATCCTGATATCGGTAAGTATAGTGCTTAATCAATATGCATATTTACTCAGACTATCTCTGCACTGACAAAAGTCACCAAAGGTTACGTTCAGAGGCTCCATTCAATGCCTCACATACTCGCTACATTCTGCGATGGTGCTGTCTCCCAGCTGGCAAATGTTTTATATTAGGACTCACATCTTTACAAAGCGTATTTTAATCCAATTGAGCATCTAGGTACAAAATAATCAATGGAGGCCCAAGACATTTCAAACTAACACAGTTCTTGATCATGGGCCATTTAAGGCACTGCGAACATGCCCCTGTGAAGAGGTGTCTGCCGACTCCTCATATATGCAAAGCAATCTTGTCTTTCCAATAAATGAAAGCAAGCACTGCACTCCAACGTGGTTCCCAAAGAGTTTTATTGTGATATGAGCTTGTGTCAACACGTTTCGGTTGTCACATACAACCTTGTTCATGACCAATGAGCGCCATTACTCGTAATAATTACATGAAGTGATCAAACCCAATTTCATAGAATCTAACAGGTGTAACTGCATTTTCTCTGTTGCATTTTTATACGCCATCTTGTAACATAAAAATTAATTCAACAAAAACACTAAGATATGTTTGATAATTATTCAAATCAAAATGGGGGCGTATCCTTGCAAAAAGGCAAAATAAATAAGTGCACGTTTGGTTATTTCAAGGCAAAAAACGATTAATGATCAACATATGTGAAGTGCTATTGTTTATATGGTTTAGAAGTCCTCCTGGATGCTGAGGGACCTTGGGGGCCAAGAAACCTTCCTGTAACCTCCAGTAAGTCCCTTACAGTAGGATTCCTGAGAGCTGGTCGGAGGTCTCCCCCTTTTCCCAACACTCTGCAAATGCGACTACTAGTTAAAAAAACATAGAAATTCACAAAAAAAAAACAACAGTTACAGGGACATTATAGTTAGGAAATAAAATTTGACAAATCTGAGAAATTAACTTAAAAACCAAAGGTTACAGAGACGTTATAGTTAGGCTAACTATAACATACGCCCCTGCAATGTCCTGCTTATGAGCTGGCATATTAGATCACTGATAAGAAGGTCTGTGACATCACTGATGACATCACTGATGACATCTCAAATGACATCACAGATGACATCACTGATAATATTATCAACAGAACCACTCACACACTCACTTACACCCCATACAACCTCCCGTATGCCCACTCACACACCCATACAACCACTCACAGACCCATACCAGACCCTCATACCCACTCACTCCTCCATAGAGGCACTCCATAGAGGCCCTTACACACCCACTCTCTCACTCATACACCAAGTCACACAACCATTCACTCACCCATACAGCCACTCATGCAACCAGTCTCTCACTCATACAGCCATTCGCATAGCCACACACTCACCCATACAGCTACTCACACACTGACTCACTCACCCATACAGCCTCTCAACACAGACACTCATTCACCCAAACATACACACTGGTACAACCACTCACACACTCACTCACTCCCCCTACACAACCACTTGCATACCCATTCACACATCCACTCACTCAACCATACAGCCAATGTGGATGCCGGGCACAGACAGCGGACCGGTGAGTCAGGCCTCTACTGGTCCAGACAACGCTGCATTGATGGCGGCAATAACATAGTCTTGAGACGCGCTGGAGACCAACATCAGGGCAGTAGGGTCTGATGTTATGCTGATCCACCAGGACCTCCGCAAGGCAGGAGACAGAATAACAGAAGCCGAAACCCGGATATCAACCACAGAAGCCACAGTCGTATCCCTCCAAAAGAGGGTGTCCTCTCTGGAATCCATCACGAAAGGTCTTGCGATCAGGGTGGAGGACACTGAAGGCAGAGCCCGGAGGAACAACCTTTGCTTCATGGGCTCCCCGGAGGGCTGCAAAGGTAACAATGTGGAACAAGTTCTCACCACGTGGATCGAGGGTTAGATCCCTCAGGTTTCTCTGTCTCAATGTTTCATCATTGAACTTGCATACCACGCCCTGATGCAAAAGCCTCTGCCGGGGGGCCAGACCTCATCCCATTATAGCTAGATTCTTAAACTTTCCTGACCGCGATGCGATCCTCATGCAGGCCAATTTGGCGGGCAAACTTCAGTATGACTCCTATCATATTTAATCTTTCCAGACTACACAAGACTGGTGCAACAACGTCAGCAGTCATTCACAGCTGCTAAAGCCCTACTGCAGGACTAAAAGTCCAGTATACATTGCTCTTCCCTGCCTGGCTGAGGGTTATCTACGAATCACGTCTGTTTTCATTTGACACTCCTGAAGAAGTTTACGCTTGGAGGGACAAAGGGCTGAAGCTCAAGTCGCACACCCAGCCGGGCTTTGACTCGGAGTCATACTCTGGAGTCATCCTTTGGCACGGAAGCTTGCCAAACCTAAAGGGAAAACAAATCGCAGATCACGTTCAAGGCGCTGCTCAAAATCACGAGGCGCATCCAGCTCCCAAGTGAATGAAGGTCGACAAGACTCGTCACCATCCCAATATGGAGAATGAGGGTCACAATTATGATCTCTGCACAGGCCAGACTGGCTGGCAAACTCCAGTTCGAATCTCATCATATCCTAATTTTTCCAGACTATACGAGACTGGTACTGCGACGTCACCAGTCATCTACGGCTGCTAAAGCTCGTTAAATTGTTTGATGTTATCTAATAATGCCACCATGTCTTCTGCTATGTGTGATTCTGGGATTGTCACTGTCACTCAATTCGCTAGTTTCCTCTATATATGCCACCACCAACTATGCCGCAGGATTTAGCTGGGGTCAGGAGCAGAGAGCTCTGAGCCGATAGTTGGAATAGAAATGGCCTGCTTGATAAGATCAAGCAGGGAGCTGTGCTGTGCCAAGCTAAGCGTCACAGGGCAAGCATCCTACTTCTGCAGGAGACCCACTTTGCGGGCACTAAGAGCCCTTGTTTGGGAAGGTTTGGCTTCGCACACACTTATCACGGTGGATTCATTAGAGGCTCCCAGGGGGTTGCAATCCTTATACACCGCAGCATCCCCTTTGTCCATAGCCGAACGTAGTTGGAGCCCCCCAGGGTAGATTCATTGTGATATATGGGACACTGTATGGGGGACCCATTGTTCTGGGTAGTGTTTACCTTCCCCTCTCTCGTGGTCCCTGATTGAAAAACTGACAACGCTCTGGACTGAGCTTCCATCGGGGCTGACCATGTTTGGGGGTTGGAATGATGTTACGTCCCCGTCACAAGACAGGTGGTGTGCCACAGCCCAAGTTGCAGTGACCCTGGACTCTAAATTATTGCCCCTAGTTCAGGGCTTGGGATGGGTTGACTCATGGAGGATCATACACCCCACCATGCGTGCTTACACCTATTTCTCTGGAGCCCATGAATCCTTCTCTTGCTTAGATTACATCTTCCTCTCAGCAGCGCACGCTCATAGATTGACTACGGACGAAATTCTCCCCAAGGGTTTATCTGATCATTCACCGGTGTCCATCCTCTTGTCTCTAGATCCCAGGCGCTCCCAGTTTTGGTGACGTTTGTCACTGTGGCTGCTGCGGGACGATAACTATAGAGTGCATATTCATAAATCTTTAGCGGACTATCTATTAATAAGCACAAGCACAGTGGATTCTCCAGTCATTCTGTGGGAGGCAATGAAGCCCACTGACAGGGGAGTGGATATTGCATTTTGTAATGCGAAACACCAACAGTGCCATGCCAAACTACTACAAATTGAGGCTTAGCAGCTCGACTGGGGCACGCAGGTAGGGACACAGCGGGATGGGTCGCGCGCAGACTACTATTGAACATAAAACAGAAGTACACCAGAGAGCTCCTGGACGAAGCCCGGTACTATTGGCTCACCACCCGTAGCTGGGTATACCAATAGGGAGACAAATCTAGTGCCTTGTTGTATCGCCTGTGTCAACAGACGCTGCGCCCCCAGATGCACACTGATCTAATGGGACTGCTCCAACAGACCTGTCCGCCATTGCAGTCTGCTTTGCCTCATATTTTGCCGACTTGTATGCTCCCAATGAAGTTCTGCCTGTAGCCCTAGTTCAGAAATATATCGACGACTTTCCCCTTCGGGCCTTATCGGATGCAGTGCTAGACACCTTGGATGCTCCCTTGTCTGTGGATGACCTGCTGACTGCAATGCTTGATATGCGAACGGGAAAGGCACCAGGTCCGAAGGGCTTCCCATGTGAGTTTTTCCAGAAATATCACTCGCAACAATTAAAACCTTACCTAGCGGTGCTTGAGGCTTCCTCGGAGAGTGGTGGTCTCCTGCCGGATTGGGGGCATGCCGAAATTGTTGTGTTCTTGAAGCTGGGTCATCCGCCGGAACAATACTCATCGCACCACCCGATTTCTTTACTCAATGTGGAAGCTAAGCTTCTGGCCAATGTGATAGCTAACTGCCTGGTCCCACATATTACGGATCTATGTCACCCGGATCAGGCAGACTTTATGCTGGGCCATGCTATGCAGCATTATATCAGGCGTGCCATAATGCCACGCAGTTGAAAAGCTTGGGACCCCTGCCGCGCTCATCTTGGCAGATATGAATAAGGCCTGTGATTCCCTCAGCTGGACATATCTCTTTGTCTTGCTCGGCAGATCTAACATCGGCCCCCGGTTACTAAATCTTATTCACCTGCTGCAGACAGACATAACCGCCTCGGTCCGAGCGGCCAACTCGGTTTCCAGAAGCTTTCCCATTGGGCGGGGGATGCATCAGGGCTGGCCACTCTCCCCTTATCTTTTTGCACTCGCCATGGAGGCGCTTGTGGCTTGGATATGAACAGACGCGCAGATGCGCGGTTTCGAATGGGCAACGGGTGTTTCCGATAACATAGTGCTCTGTGCGGACAACGTCTTGTTTTTTCTCATGAATCTCGACCGGACTGGTCCGCGTCTTCTTCGTATTATGTAGATCTTTGACGAGACCACGGCTTTAAGTATCTGGGAGTCTCAGACATTGGTGTGGAACAAGAACCTTGCCCCCTTACGGATACAGATGAGTCACCAGACGTGCTTGGGGTCCCACCTGCCCCTTTCTCTCTTTGGCAGGTCTGCTATTTTTAAAATGAATTCCCTACCTCGTCGCCTCTATCAATTGCAGAATCAACCCTATCCAATAAAGCCAACGTGGTTTCGCCAATTAAATGCTATTCTAGCCTGCTTTCTTTGGGTGGGTGGTGCTTCGTAAGTAGCCCTGAGGACCTGCTTCCAGTCTACCTACTATGGTGGAGTGGCAACCTCGGACTTCCAATTGTACTACATGGCCTCACGCCTGCTCGTCCTCAATGATTGGTGGTATGGCGACCACGGAGACCCAGCGTATCCTAAAGAACGTTGGCTGCTGAGAGACAATGCCCTTCGCATGCTTCTCTATTCAGCGGCATTGCTTAAGGGGCTACCGCCAGCGACAGCCACAATTTTCAAGATTTGGAAGTCTGTGCTCCGTCTGATGGGTTGATGGGGGAGACTCACTAGGGAAACTCCACTGTGGAACAACGGATAGCTACCACAGCTGGTGCAATTGTCCGTCTTTCGGGCTGGGAAGCCATTGGGATGGACACCGTGGGGGCAGTTTACGTGGATGCACTCTCAAGTCCTTTCTTGATATACAAATGCAATATGATATGCCCGGCATACAATTCTACCACTATCTTCAATTCAGGCATGCCTTCACCCCATACATGGTACAAAAGGGGGTGGTGATGGACGGAGCATCTGAATCAATCAAAAACACTCACACCCAGTCAAAAGATCTGGGTTTAATCCATCACCGTTCTTTAGCCCACTCTGCCACCCCAGTTCAGACGTGTCTATATGCCAATCAGTCTGACCCTGTGCCTCATGGGAACAGTCCAGCCCGAACTGCCAAGCCATGTCTTCCCTGGACCGGAAACAAGCTTCCGAGGACCGGTTTCTGGCATTCCAGCCGTCTTCAGCCCGGCTTGCTTGAATCCAGTGGTAAAGTGAGCAAGGGACTCACGTCTGAGCATACCCTGCCACACTTATGGCGGCCAAAAGCAGTACAAAAGGGGGTGGTGATGGACGGAGCATCCCCCTTTTGTACTGCCATTCACCCCATACATATCACACCTAACAGAGATTCCCGAATTTAACCCCATTGAGGCCAAAGTCTTTATGGGTGAATTGGGGACCATAAGATAACCAAAATATACCGTACACTTATCAATAACAAGGCTACTACACTACACAAAACTAGAGAGGCATGACAGCAGGATCTGGGTCCCTTAGAGGAAGATGACTGGGAAGAGGCACTGGAATCCCCACGCAGTGCAGCAATCGCAGCCCGCCTGAGGTTCTGTGACAATTATAAGTGGTGTTTTTGACTCGTTCGAATATGGACGAGTTTGGTATCTATGAACCGCAAACGACGAGTTTAGTGGGTGTACGCATTTTCGCTATACTGGCCTGAACCGTTCGTCGGTTTCGTGGGTTTCTTTATCTGAACCCATGGGTTCCATTTTAGATACGGCATCCATTTTGTCTCTTGCCCTCAAGTAGCCAGCGAACGGACACTGTCCGCTTCATGACCCTGGGATTCCCAAACTCTTGCGGAAGACACGTGTTCCTTTGAGGGTGTCTTTATGACGAGGGGGATGATACTGCAAAGGCAGATGGCCCCGCTCGAGGCTCATCTTGCCGTGCCGGTCTATTGTTTCAGCCGTGCATTCATTAGGCATGTCTCCTTTGATCCTGCAATCGTGTTTCCGATATCACCCCCCTACACTCTTTTCAATCTGTTGACTATCTTTGTCTTTCCTTGCACCTGTTTCTGACTTAACTCGTTTACAGCCGGAATGGAATGTACTTAATGGTGGGATAACGTACTTTTACAGTTGGGAACTGGCGATGCTACTGTAATTATGTTCCGGGACCCTGAATACATGAAAGCAACCCTTTTGAAGTTTACTATGGGAACTGAGTTGTAACCTTTTGTTCGCCATGTTGTGCTATGACAGAAATATGTATAAAAGGAGCGATCCACAGTTGCAATTTGAAGCAGTCTCCTAGAACCTACATGCGTTGTACTTCTTGTGACTTCTGTGTTCCCTGCAGTAAATAAACCTTGATCTTTGACGCCGAAGGAAGTGTCCCGTGTCTCTGTCATTTGTACGCCGGAACAGGTAACCCACGAAGGTTTCAGGTGTTGTCCCCTGGCACCGCTGGGACTTAGAATAGCCCAGTCCTTCAGTTGGCACCCAACGTGGGGCGACATCAGCGGTACCGGTCCAAAGCCCGACGATCGTGAGGAACTTCGTGTGAAATCTCCGAGGGAAAGTGCACCCCGCTTCATCGATCCTGTTGTCGAAACAAGTGGCCTGAAGACTTTTCTCGCGAAGATCCCCGCCTCCTGACGGCTGCGACGGACTGATGCCCTGACTGTCGACCTGTTTTGGCGCCTGGCGTAGTCCTTTGTACAGCGAGATGATAGACGGGCCTTCCTGGTGACGCCATTGTTCTTTCAGTTAAGTATTTGTGGGTCGCTCCCAGAGTCCTTGGTTGTTGTTGGTGCTTGGTTGTTTGCATGGTTCCATTGCATTTGTGGTTCTTAGTATTTGGTTCTTAGTTGTTGGGTTTTATTTGACGATTGCAATTGCCAAAAACCGAGGGTTTTGCATTTTTGCGAGGACATCGTAATCCGATAACCCTTGACGTTTGTGAAACTCGATTAGTGTGCACGATGCCTGGCCGTAGTACTTTGTTTAGTTGCTTTAAAAGTTGTGGTGCGGATTCCCGATTGGAGGACTCATGTCCGATACCTCCAGTTGGAACTCCGGTCTATGAGTTATATAGTCGCCATGGAGTGGGTCCTATCGCGTATAATGATTGCTGGGTCCGCTACACTAAAGATGACGGTGTCCTTAGTTGGCCACCTCATGGTAGTTTCGAAACAGCAATTTTGGATAATCTAGAAGCAAAATTGTTCAAAAAGAAGTCTAGACCGGCCATGTTTGATTCCTTTCGGTTATGGCGAAAAGAGGCCAAGCAGAAAGAAATCAAACAGCTTAAAAGAAATAAGAGGGAAGGTATCGTTACGACGATGAGAAATGCAGAGCAGTTTCAGCAAGACAAAGAAGAGAAGGAAAAGGAAGTTTTTGATAGACTACAACGTATGGCGGTGGATAAGTGTTATCCCGTTTTACCGTCGAGTACTGATAAGAAGGGAGAGGAAGCAGTGGAGGACCCTTTGTTGTCCTACCTACTGAAGTCACCACCTCCATACGAACAGAATACTACAGCCCCTGTGGTTCCTCCTGTTCCTCAACCCATATAGCCCAGTCCTTCACGCCTGCATCTTATCCAGTTTAAGTACCTGCATTGAGCCTATTATAGCAGGAACAGACTGTGTTGTGCTGGGCTAATTGCATCCCCACATTGCTCACACTGTTAGTCTATGAAGAGTACCTTCCTGCACACTGTGTGGTCCTGGCCAACATTGTCGAGGTTCTGGAGGTCAGGTTTTGGGGTGGAACGTTCCCCCGCACTGAGGCTGGCCATGCTGCATGTTAGACCTACCTGGGTGGAAATAGGTACCTCTTATTTCTAGGCCTCACGCTGGCGAAAAGAGATATTGCCCGGGCCTGAAAAGACCAATCCCCACCGTCAATCGGGGTATGGAAGAGGGGTCTAGACTTCTGTATGGGCCTGGAATTCCCTTCTTCGAAGCAAGGGGGTGCCCTCAGAAAGACTACAAAATTTGGAAAAGGTGGGCTGATTATAGGGGACTATATCTGGAACCTCCTCCTCCCCTGTCTGATACTGAAGAACTATTGCTATGACTCTAGTGGACTGGCATTTGCGTAGTGCACATGCAGGCAATGTGGCGCAGTTGTTTATTTTATCTTTTTGTTATCATTTTTCTTCATAATTTATTTTTTGTATGATCAATATTGTATACTTGTTGAAAATGTTGATATCCGTATATGTCATCTTGTATGCATACTTTGGGTGCCCTGTGAGGCACTCTTTCTGTCTCGGCTGTCAACAATAAAATGATGTTGTGAAAAAGAAAATGAATACAAGATAGCATTCTTTGTTAAAGAAATAACTGCGTTCTCTTGTCTTGGGCCTGAACTATTTCTTCTTTGACTAAATTTGTTAAGAGTGCAAAGGCAAGTGACAGCGAGGGCGTCCAAGCAAACCACACCCTCTCCGGGACCCCTTGCTGATCTGAAATACATTCTAGTCTGAACAGGAGGCAAGTGCACAGGGGAGACGGGAGTAAACAAGCCCCTTCCCGAGAGCTATCACTACATCTAGCAGCAGCGTGGCCTCAAACGAGTGTGAAAGTGTCACTTATTCTGCAAAACAGCGTATTGACCCTTTTGGATAGGTATTGGTGGAAAACGTGCTTTCCTGTGAAATTCACACGCGCAGAGGCGATAATTTGCCACCTAACTGCCAGACATTTTTCTGCAACAAATCACACAATGTTCATTTATAAATGATTGGTTCATTTGCAGCTCATTGTTTTACCCTCAGTGTCAAAAAATTCACTTACATGCCTCATTTAAAAGGAAAGAGGAGTGACTTCGGAATACTGATTCCTTTATGCAGTATTCATCAGAAAACAATTTTCCTTTGCTTGCTAGCTTCCAGTGTAATCCTGGGAAACGCGTTTGGTACATCGCGTTCTATTTTGCCAGTCTATTTATGAGAGTGGTGTAACCAGAATATCAGATTTGTGTAGTCTAAGATATGACTCTGCCTATTGCCTGAGTGGTGAGATGTCACATTTACAGAGAGCTGAACCTTTACATTCAACAAAGGATTTGAGATGGTCCACTGAGAATAGAACACGTATCCCCAACAGCAATATGTGTGACCTGAGAAGCAGCTAGTGTCAATGCCAGAATGTTCTGTCACCTGAGACCTGAGCGCTTGCTCTACTGTCGTAGGCAAAGCTGCTAAGATCTGTGTAACTTGAGAGCTAGTTCAGTTGTCTAAAGACTACAGTGGTGTGACACAAGAGTGACCGTTTAGCTTTACTGGGTGAGATTTGAATCTGTAAGGTTTGTGAATCTCGGGATATAACTCTATTCTCTAGGAACTAATGCCTGTCTGACTCCCTGCAACCCAAAGGATAAATCATGGGCACGACTCACAAAAGATATTCAGGGGTACCTAACGTAGGACGTGAGTAAGTAGTACTACTCCCTGTACTACAAAACACAATTCAGATGAGAAAATGATTACTAAAAAAAGTGGGTTTAAGGGAGATTTAAGGAGGGAATTAGTGGGGATATGTAAATACAAAACATACACACATAACACCAAGGCAATTGGTATTCACAAAATACTCCTCTAATTCTGCTACATGCCTAATAGTGAAAGAATAGACTTACAAATGCACACTGACCCAGCATTGGAGTAAATTAAACTCAACACATGGCCAACCACTGGTACTGTATATAAGCACACAATTGTTTCAAGGTACAAAAATGTAAATATACTTAAAGGTCATTTTAAATATTTTTTCAATATAATAATGCACTCACATGTAATACGAGTTAAATTAATTATTTAACTTAGGTATAAAATCCAAACAAAATGTACATTATTTACTAATGGATTTTATGTGAAGCCCCTACCTCCATTATCCTGCAAGGGATTCATTAGGTCTCATTACCAGAGGTTGGGCATGTGCGGTGCGAGGCCTACTACTACTATGGCAGAAGTTACATCAACTCGTAAATTTCGCTGCCCCCTTTCTGAGAAGAAAATGTATTGGATGGACACACAAATTGTACTGTAGAAGAAGACTAATTGGAATCTGAGACCACTAAAGTATACATCTTGCTGCAGCAGCATTCATTTTGTCATAAACAGACTTAAACGAGAGGGGCACTTGTAAATCCATTAGTACTAACGGGGGCAAAGGCTGGGAAAGTGCACAATTGTAAATCCATAGCTGACCTGGCCAATTCGTCAAGATTCCACCTTGCATTAATTGTGCCTGCCGGTCTCAGATATATATCATTATTTTGTTAAGGACATTTCGTATAAAGGAATAGAGATGTGCCATCCATTGCATTGTTCATGCATAGTTAAATTCGTAAGATTCATAGATGTTTCTGTTTTATTGTTAAATTTATTTAGTTTCAGAAAAGTTTGGAAACCAGTACACCAGTGAGGAAACCAGTACAAACACAAGATCTACAACTATGCATAACCTCTAAAAGGGCCCATGTTTTATTTTCACTAGATTTCGATAGAACTAAACACATACAGCCATTCACGATACATCCTGAGGTTCCCTGTCAAAGCTAGTTCCAAACAGTATTTGAAACGGAGTATGTGACTTGTGAATTTGTACAAGCCCCATGATGTAGAAAATGTGTTGGGCAAACAGGGTTTGCTCTATTTTGTCCTGATTGACTTTGTTTTTTGAAACAATGATACATGTGTTTTCTGTATTTTGTTTACATCAATCGAGGGTTGTTTTCCTTAGAAAAATTCAAATAGGATTCATGCTAGTTATAACAGAATTAACAAGTGAATTAGTTACTAGTCTGGTAGTGACTGCTATCTGTTTGTGATTGAATTATTGCACAAACAGTAGCAACAGCACCATGGTATTATTATGTGTAGATGAAGAACAGGTTAACTGAACAAAATGGCCATCTTAGGCTTACATTGAATGGATTACAAACATCAAAGACATGACAGTAAAAGCATACAGATAACCAAGCTAGAACAGAGTATCCTCCAGAGACAAAGAAATCCACTTTTGCATGTTTAAAGCAAACGCATTGTTCAAATGTCCTTAAGAGGAATAGGCCACGTTGCACAGCAACAGGTGAAGCTATACCTCAGAAAGCATATTCCACTTGTGATACCTCAGGTTGCATATATGTAATCAATGTCCCTGTGGAAATCTATGTGTAGAGAAAAGTACCTGAAAGATCAAGATCATTGGAAAGCAAAAGAGCAATATCAGAACTTAAAATCAGAACTCACCATTAGGGGTTTTCATTAAACAGAAGTGAGATAACACTAGAACCAACTTAGATTCCAGGTCCTGGAAGTAAAGCACAAAATGGAAAGAAGTGTGGATCCAGCAAGAGTATTTTTGCGAAAAGAACACTGCAGGATGAGAACACTCAACACCCTACCATACAGGTGAAATGATAAAAGTGGAAATGAAATGTTTGCGTGTCATTGTTGCTCCAGCTTGGGTTAGGACAGTAAACAAATCTGTAGTTTTGCAAAATCTGTAGCATACTATCATGCAGTTCCTGAAATCAACAGCTATGCTGAAAGTGAGGTCACGGTCAAAACAATATATAATAAGATGACAGTTGACTTACCCAATAGAATTGGAACCCATCATATTTGCGTAGGTAATCAAGTCTTGGTTCAAGAGAATTTGTGAATCTATGAAAACAAGTTATCACTATTGCCTCACAGTGGCAGCTACTATCAGACTAATCCAAAAGACTGGCTGAGCAGTATTCTTTGTGGGACTTGGGTATATGTGAGAAGGTGCCATGGGAAGCATTTAAAAGAAGGTAAAATTCTTTGGAGCAATCATGTTTGAGGAAATCAGAGAGCCTATACAATTAATACTAGATATGGTCTGTGTCTTATTAAACATTAATTATATATATAATATATTACCTACTGAGGGTTGGCAGTAGGTAGTTATAGTTTGGACCATAGTTTACATAGGAACATGTTTTTTTGTTTTGCCATTAACTTTGGTGCTCCTTGACAAATCTTCATGAAATTTTCACAAAATGTTCCTGTTTTGGTTCAGGTGCTGAGTTGAAAGTTTCGGAGTCATGTTTCAAGCGAGGGTCGAGAAAAAAGGGGGGTCACAAAACACTTTTTCCCTATGTTATGTCTATGTGGGTTTTTCATTTTCTCAACAATATTACAGCCCAAACCGCTGAACGGAATTATACCAAATTTGGCAGAAAGCTAGATGTCGGTCCAGAAACCATGCTTTTGTGATGTGGTGTAAAGCTGTTTAGTTCATTAAAAGAAAAAGTTTAAAAATATAGATATCTGGTGACACGAGTCCTTGCAGTAGACTTGCGAATCCTATTAAAATTTGGTTGCCTGCCAACACATCAACCAGGATGTGCTGGCAGCAATCGTAGGACTTGGCTTGAAGCTGTGTCCCAGAAAAAATGCACAAAAGAAAGAAAAGGGGGCAGGGAAGGAATACCATGACACCCCAGGTATGGTGGGGGGGGTCCCACGGGGACCCTCCTGGGGTTTAAAGGTTGTTTTGTTTGCCCCAGATTCGCAGGTGAATCAACAAATCCCCAGCAATGTTTTTTTAACCAATGTGTCTTTTTTGTAATCCCCGGTAGGTAATCCGAGGATTTTCTTAAACCCCAGGGACTGCCACCACCCCAGGGCACTCAATACTGAAAATATGGGGGACGCTCGGCACCCCTAGTGCCCCAGGTACGCCACCTCCCTGGGGCACACATATTTAATACAAAACATGGCAGTTAGGCCCTACGGCCTCATCCACAGCTCTGGGTGCCACCACCTTACTGGGGCAGTCACAATATGCGGAGGTGCTATGTGGCTGCCCTGGGGACTGCCACCTCTCCAGGGCACTGTAGTCTACAAATGCAGGAGTGACTCCTCGGACCCCCTGCTGCCCCGGAGACCGCCACCTCCCCAGGGCAATTAAATGTTTTATTAATTAGAATCCAGGGATCAAATAACATATTTATAAGAGAGCCTACCACATCCGCAAGTCTACAATGAAATAGTGAAGGGGTGACTGTTTTGGCCCCCCTGATCCCAGGGATAGCCACTTCCCCAGGCCAAATTCAAAGAAAAGTGAGAGGCTGCGCGACCCCCCTCCAGGGGACTGCCATACCCTAGAGCGGGCTCCAGCAATAGCCCGAGCTGCACACCCTCGGGACATTGCAGTTTTCTGTGCATTGACAGGAGCACCGCTCCCACCAAGATATAGCAAACTCAGCTGCTTTCAACAAGTGAAGCAGAAAATGCTCTCGCTAGTTGAAGGCTGAGCATGTCTGTTTCCCTGCCCACTGTCAAGCGAACGAGGAATCAGACATTGCTTTGAGATCCAGGGAGCTGCCTCTGAGCAATTTTAAAAAACAATTTAAAAAAAAGAAAAGAATGGGCCTGGGAATGGGTTCCGTGGAGCCGAAATCATCCTGGGAGAGTGGCCGCGCAGCCCCCCTCCTGGTTATTTAATATTTTTTTTTTAAAGGAGCAGGCTCTGGGGGATAGGGTCCAAATTGGCCCAGGGAAGGGGGGCTATGTGGACCTCCTTCCTGTAATTAAAAAGAAAGTTTAAAAAAAAATAGAAACACCGGGCCCCAGGTGAAGGGGTCCTGGGGTCTTTATCGATCCAGGGAGGGAGGCCGCATGGCCCCCTCCCATTCCAAAAATGCCTGGCCCTGGGGAATGGGGTCCCTGGGGCCGAGTTCAGCCCACGGAAGGGGGCCATGTGGCCCTCCTCCCGTAAATAAACAAAATCCGATTGCAAATAACAGGAGGTGCCCCCTTGCCTCCTGAGGGCTTCAGAACTAAAGTAGACTTCTTCTCCCAACCAGTAGTGCACTAGGAGGCATGTTTGCAGAGTGATGGAGAAAGGGGGTGTAGCCTCTGATGACCTCTCAGCTATCCAGCTGTGTGGGTCTTACTGGAGATAACAAGAGGGGTAGTTGGCCCCCAAGGACTCTTCATCCCCCAACTAGTAGTGTGCCATGAGGTACATTTGTAGAGTTGGGGTGACAGAGGGCATGGTCATCAACAACTTCTCAGCAAACCCACTGTATGAGACTTACTGGAGGTAACATGAGCAGTAGGTAGTTATAGTTAGGACCTAGTTTCCATAGGAAATCCGCAACATTCTATTTGGAATAACTTTGGCGTCGGTTGACGAATCTTCGCGCAATTCTCAAAGTAGATGGGGCGCTCCGCTCCTTTCCTGAAAGTTTGGGGCTGATTCGTCAAGCGGGGGCTGAGAAAAAAGGCGGTCCCAAAACGTGTTTTCCCCATGCAATTTTCCATAAAGACCTTCAGAGACGACTACCGCTCGAACTGCTGAACGGAATTACACCAAATTTGGCAAAAAGGTAGAGTTTGGTTCGCAGATTACGCTTTTTGTTAATGGTGTAAATCTGTTCAGTAGTCCCATCTTCTCCCACCACTCCCCCCTTAGGCCTCCCTAACCCCATCCCGAATCAGTCAGCTCCCCCCTCTATCCCCAGGCCTCGAGACCAAAAATGGCTATTAAAGCCATGTCCCCGGAGGAAGCAATCGAGCTGGCCTCCTCTTACATCACCCCTCCACCCATCGACCTGCAATCCAAAATCCAGGTTATCACTGGGATCAGACCTGGTCACTCTGTCCAGAAACCCCTCAGACCCCCAACCTCCCTCATCACCATTCCTATGGGTCCTAAAATAGAGTCTCTCCGCACAAACTGCTTGCTCACTAACTGCAGGTCTGCCACAAAACATGCTACAGAGCCAGCAGAATCTATTCTCAGCCATGACATTGACATAGGCTTCATAACCAAGACCTGGCTTGATGACTCCTCTCCTCCGATCCTAGATAAGCTCATACCCCTGGGTTTCTCCATTATCAATAAAGATAGAAAAGCCCAAAAAGACGGAGGTGTGGCAATTATCCACAACAAAAACCTATCGGTGTCTGAAAACTATATCATCACTTACAATTCTTTTGAAAGCCTTACCGCCAACATCAAAACCTTCAACAATAATCTAGTGCACTGCCACCTCCTGTACCACCCCCCAGGTAACTCTGTCACATTCACGGAACACCTATCTGACATAATCGCGCATTGCTCTCTCCGACATACCAATACCATCATTCTAGGTGACCTTAACCTCCACTGAAATTATAAGAATCGTGTTCCAGTGCAAAACCTTAATGACCTACTCCATTCCAACAACCTCATCTAGCACTGTTCAAAGGAAACCCACAACAAAAGAGCAATCCTTGATGTCATAATCGCCAAACAAGACGCAATCACTATAGAACACATCCTTCCGGTCGACTGGTCAGACCATCACCTTATCCTATTCCACCTTCCCCAAAAGATCCTGTCTCTTCCCTCCATCTCAGGCCCCCCCTCATGGGCGAGAAAGATAGCGCAGACCAACACAGTTGAGTTAGAAGAGAAAATATCTTCCCCCCTACCCATCTCGCCGGAAGGCCGCTCTACGGAAGAACTCACATCCCATTACAATGTTACCATGTCCCTCATCCTAGATGATCTTGCCCCCTTGAAACTGTAAAAACCCAGGAACATACCCTCCAGATCCTGGTTCAACAAGGCCATTAACGAGGAAAGAAAGAACGTCTCTGGAGAAAGAATCCCTCCTCCAGTCGTTACGATGAGCTCAGGGCAGCAAGAAGAAAGTACAAACAACACATCAATAATGAAAAATCCAACTTTTTCTGCCCCGCGCTGGACCAGGCCAAAAACAGACCAAGAGAACTCTTTGACATCATCAAAAAACAAACGTCAAAGCCAGCGACTTCCCTCGTCCAGCCTTCTAAAGCCTTATGTGGCACATTTCGCCAACTTCTTCAACGAAAAAATCACCATGATCGAACTCTCTCTGGACACTAACCTGCATCCCCCGACATTGACTGCCCCCCATTAATTGAAACATCAACAAGTAGGTAACCGACAACTCCCTGGTCTTCCTTCGTCCCCATCACAGAATCTGAGATACTCAACCTAATCTCCTCCTCCAAGCCGTCTTTCCATAACCTTGACCCCATTCCCTCCCAAATGGTCAAAGACCTGAAACTCACCCTGGTGCCACTGTGGTGCAAGATCATAAACAGCTCCCTAAAAACTAGCATAATTCCAGACTGCCTTACAGTCGGTCAAGTCACTCCACTTCTGAAGAAACCTGGTTTAGACTCAACCGACCTGAATCATTTCAGACCTGTTTCCAACCTCCCCTTTCTTGCCAAAATCCTAGAAAAATGCATTCTCCGTCAACTGAACAATCATATTGACAATATTAATCTGCTAGACCAGCACCAATCTTGATTTTGAAAAGGCTACAGCACCGAAACTGCAATCCTCAACATCGAGGATGACATCTTCAACTCCCTCAGACCACTGCTGTCTACTCATCCTCCTAAATAAACAAAGTGGAATCCACTCAAGGTGGTAGTGATCCCTGAAGTGATAGGGAGACACACAGTGTTGTTTAAATGCCCCTCACACACCAACAGGCCCCTTGGTGTCATGCTTCATCATCGGGGCCTTCGCACCACTCTACGGGATGCGGCGTGCTACGACTCGCGGATACGCAGGAGCACTTTGAAGTGAACTATGTGTGGGGGGTATGTGTATAGAACCAAAGTGTGAGTGAGGTGAGGTGAAAAAAATTGAAAGGTTAAAAAATACCTGGCACGTGGGAGGAAATTTTTTTTTAATTTAATCCCCGGCTGGTATTATTAAAAGAAGTGCAGGGCGTGGTTAAGTAGATACGAGTTAAGGTATCAAAAACCACTGTAAAAGTGTCAACATGTTTCGGAGGTCACAGCCTCCTTCTTCAGGACAAGGGTTATGCACTTACCCTCCCCTTACTCACATGCAGAATGTAAAAGTGTATTTAAAAATTTACAAAATTACCACAATGTGTAATATTCCTAACAGTGTTTTTAGTGTTAGCGAATGCAGTTGCGCCCAGTTGGCGAAAGAACCTGCAAAAAGAAATGCATAGATAAATACATGCAACTGACACAAGCAAATCAATGGAGAAGAAGAAAACCTTCTCTGAGTATCACTAGGTCATGCCAAAAATAATGGGACCCTGTGAAGAAAAGAAAAGACACAAATGGACATAACTATACTGACACACACATACACAAAACACAGAATTACTCTCTGCTCTGATGGAAAGAGAGCACATAATAAGAAGGAGAAAGTCTTACTTAGAGTTCTAAAGTGTAAGACCTCATGAGCCTAAGCGTATATTGGGGATCCTTCCTTCCTGCTCAGAAAAGACCTAAAACAACATTAATGAACGAGGTTCAGTTGGAAAAAGGCAAGGTATTGTATCTACCATACTGGTGGAAAAAAAGCTCGTCTTTGTCACCCATAAACTCACGGTTACTGCACTGGCCATTCGCCTGCCTTCCCTCAACGCGGCTCCGATGAAGTGAGCCTATGTAGCGTCAGGGCCCTTAAATACACTGCCCCTCATGGTAATTGGTGATGGTTAATTAGTTAATAAGGATCGGTATATGCCCAAATTCGGAGATCGCAATCACCGGAGGTCCGGTGTTGCGCTCCTGTGGAACGCTAAAGCCGCGCGTGCGCATAGCAGCCTGTATTCTTTTCCACAGGGGCACGTGATCAGATATACAACGTTCTTGCTGTTGCAATTTGTGATCACACGTTGCTCCCATTGTGTCCCATTTGAGAAAGTCAAGGTCAGGCTTTTTTTAGTGAGGTGGCAGTTGTTACAGTTACCACATGGATAGTGACCATGGATGCCCTGAAGTCTTGTTTGATCCTTTTTCGTGGGGGGGGGTCTTGTGTGGACAAGCATGTCTCTCAAGTTCCTGCCCCTCCTATGGGCAAACAATGGCTTCTCCAAAGATAGACCGCTACTCGTCAGAGTGCGCCAGTGTTTGTTCACCAACTTGGTCACTTGGTTGGTGACTGGACTATATGTGGTGACACATACTGTTCTTTTTTCGGCTTCCTCCCTCCCTCAGGGCAGGAACTTGAGAGACATGCTTGTCCACACAAGACCCCCCCCCCCCCCCCACGAAAAAGGATCAAACAAGACTTCAGGGCATCCATGGTCACTATCCATGTGGTAACTGTAACAACTGCCACCTCACTAAAAAAAGCCTGACCTTGACTTTCTCAAATGGGACACAATGGGAGCAACGTGTGTTCACAAAGTGCAACAGCAAGAACGTTGTATATCTGATCACGTGCCCCTGTGGAAAAGAATACGTTGGTATGACAACAAGACCTGTTAAAGTGAGAATCAATGAACACAAAAGCAACATCAGATGTAAGAAACTCACCACCAAAATGTCAACCCACTTTATCGAACACCGACACTGTGTGAATGAGCTGCAGTGGACGGTTATTGAACAATTACCCTCAGAGGTGGGCCTTTTGGAAAAAGAACAACGGTGGGTGTTCAGGTTGGGAACTGACACAACGGGGCTTAATGACTCTATTCCGTGGAGCCTCTTGAGATAATAACTGTCTCTAAAACATTACGTTGTTCATATCCCAAATCATGATGCTCTTGGTCTATTAGGTCAGACTGCCATCACCTCACTATGTGCACATGGTCTCCTTGCCCTGCAACTGAGACTCATCTGTGCCCTGTAACTGAAACTCATCTGTGCGTTAATCCAATCTGTTTTTTTCATTTTGAAATCTAATAGATAACGTGAGCCCCTTTTTAGATATTTATTGGGGCAAAGGCACTAGTGTACAGTACATGCTTCTAATTTACAGTATTGTACAAAACAAATATCGAGTCAATGGTATATGTTATTGTTCCTCCATATTTGAATAATAATTTTTGCCCGTTTTTGAACCCAGCTCAGCCTAGGAGTACACTCTCTTTTAAACTAGGCGGAGGCATCGTTTCTCCTTGGCCTCCGCGGTACCATTGGTAGCGCTTCTGCTCCACGCATGCGCGGTCGCCCTTTTTTGACCGCGCATGCGTATTAGACAGGCTGCTATGCGCACGCGCGGCTTTAGCGTTCCACAGGAGCGCAACACCGGACCTCCGGTGATTGCGATCTCCGTATTTGGGCATATACCGATCCTTATTAACTAATTAACCATCACCAATTACCATGAGGGGCAGTGTATTTAAGGGCCCTGACGCTACATAGGCTCACTTCATCGGAGCCGCGTTGAGGGAAGGCAGGCGAATGGCCAGTGCAGTAACCGTGAGTTTATGGGTGACAAAGACAAGCTTTTTTTCCACCAGTATGGTAGATACAATACCTTGCCTTTTTCCAACTGAACCTCGTTCATTAATGTTGTTTTAGGTCTTTTCTGAGCAGGAAGGAAGGATCCCCAATATACGCTTAGGCTCATGAGGTCTTACACTTTAGAACTCTAAGTAAGACTTTCTCCTTCTTATTATGTGCTCTCTTTCCATCAGAGCAGAGAGTAATTCTGTGTTTTGTGTATGTGTGTGTCAGTATAGTTATGTCCATTTGTGTCTTTTCTTTTCTTCACAGGGTCCCATTATTTTTGGCATGACCTAGTGATACTCAGAGAAGGTTTTCTTCTTCTCCATTGATTTGCTTGTGACAGTTGCATGTATTTATCTATGCATTTCTTTTTGCAGGTTCTTTCGCCAACTGGGCGCAACTGCATTCGCTAACACTAAAAACACTGTTAGGAATATTACACATTGTGGTAATTTTGTAAATTTTTAAATACACTTTTACATTCTGCATGTGAGTAAGGGGAGGGTAAGTGCATAACCCTTGTCCTGAAGAAGGAGGCTGTGACCTCCGAAACATGTTGACACTTTTACAGTGGTTTTCGATACCTTAACTCGTATCTACTTAACCACGCCCTGCACTTCTTTTAATAATACCAGCCGGGGATTAAATTTAAAAAAAATTTCCTCCCACGTGCCAGGTATTTTTTAACCTTTCACTTTTTTTCACCTCACCTCACTCACACTTTGGTTCTATACACACACCCCCCCACACATAGTTCACTTCAAAGTGCTCCTGCGTATCTGCGAGTCGTAGCACGCCGCATCCCGTAGAGTGGTGCGAAGGCCCCGATGATGAAGCATGACACCAAGGGGCCTGTTGGTGTGTGAGGGGCATTTAAACAACACTGTGTGTCTCCCTATCACTTCAGGGATCACTACCACCTTGAGTGGATTCCACTTTGTTTATTTATACATTTAGGGAGACTGAATCCACTGACTCTCTCTCTCTCCCCCCCTTCTGTTATAATTCGTACTCATCCGCCTAGACATGTCAGCAGCCTTTGACAATGTAGACCATAGTCTTCTCATCAAAGCCCTCAAAGAGCGGGTAGGTGCAGACGAAGTGGTCCTCTAATGGTTTGCCTCCTTCTCCCAAAACCGCTCCTAAAGAGTTAAAATCAAATCCTTTTCCTCCGAGCTCCTCCCGTAAACAGAGGTGTCCCTCAAGGATCCATTCTCTCCCCTCAACTGTTCAACATATATATGGAACCCCTTACCACCATTCTGAAAAAAGCGAACATCCCTTTTCATCTAAATGCTGATGACACCCAAATCTACTTAGAAAACTCCTCCTTTAACGACATACGAAGACTCAACAATACTCTCAGAGAAGTCCAAGAATGGCTTTCAACGAACCACCTCAAACTCAATCAAGGAAACTGAGATCCTCCTCATCTCCAACAAGGATGAAAAACCGCAAAACATCGAATGGTTGAAAGCTATTGATGCTCTCAATGGAAACCTCACCCTGGCTTCCTCAGTCAAATCACTGGGAATCACCCTGGATCACAAACTTTCCATGAACAATCACATCAAGAACTCCGCTTTCCTCAATCTGAAAATCCTCAACAAAATCAAACCCCACATCCCCCCTTCCGACCTCAAACAAGCCACCCAACCCCTGGTGTTGTCCAGATTGGACTATGGCAACGCAATCCTCTCCGGCTCAGCTCGCTCTCATCTAGCTCCTCTAAAAACCACCCTCAAAGCAGCAGCCTGAATGGTCACTGGAATCAAAAAATTTGACCACATATCTCCTGCACTCAGAGATCTAAAATGGCTCCCAGTGGATATGTGAGCCAGCTTCAGAACGGCCTGCCTCACACACAAAGCTCTACACAAAGGGAAACCAGAATACCTTGCCTCGAAACTCAAGAAAGCCGGTCAATCAAGAAACCTCAGGAGTTCCAACTCTTACTCATCCCCCTGAAAACACAGAAACAAAAGACTGCAGCCCGCTCTTTTGCAGGAAATGCTCCAAAAATATGGAACACCATACCAGTCGAAATCAGAACCACCCCCTCCTTTCCAAAATTCAAATGCCTCCTAAAAACCCTCCTCCTCAACCGCGCCTTTTCAAACGCTATCACGTGACACTCTCGCTCCCTCCTGGCAGCCACCCGACATCACGCTCTCATCGGGCAGCCATCAGACTTCACGCAACCACTACCACTACCTACCCCATGCCCTCTTCCCAAATCTCTCAACCACTGAGCCGCCTCCGCAAAGAGAAAATTACAGCACAAGACTTGCCTCCTCGAGGCTTCGAGACTATCTCTTTGACCCCTCTACCTCATGACTTCGTCTCGGTACCTCGACCTCTCTACCCCTTTGTCACTCAGCAGAATTGTAATTTTTGAACTCTTCTATATTTGCCATCCTTGACATTGTTCTGTATTTTGCCTCCTCTTCACCATGTTGTAAAGCGCTCCAATACCCTCGAGTCTGGCTAGCGCTATAGAAAACCTCTCAATAAATAAATAAATAAATAAATAAATAAATAGATAGATCTATAGACAAAGTACGGTATGCGTACGGTATGCGTACCTTCCCGAGCACAAGCGTTATGCTAATTGGCTGTCAACACTCCAAACCAGGAAGTGTTGGCAGCCATATTGTGCCTCGGTAGAAACGAGGCACAAGAAAACAGAAAAATAAACGTGAAAAATGAAATACCAACGAAATATGAAGTACCATACGCGGGATGCACGTATGGTACGCGTACCCTGCCGATTAAAAAAAAAATAGCATATTTTTTTTTAGCCCCCGGGGCAAAATCCCGGGGGCAATGGACTCTTTGTACAGGAGGGCCCAGAGGGGCCCCCCAGCCCCGGGGACTGCCACCCCCGGGGCTTTACTAAATTATGGGCAGGGGGATCTGAGGCCCCCCAAACCCCGGGGACCGCAACCCCTGGGGCTTCTTTTATTTCTAATAATGGGGGGCCCAGAAGGGCCACCCAGCCCCGGGGACCGCCACCCCCCGGGGCTTCCGCAAAATGTATGCAGTGGGGCATACAGCACCCAACTGGGGCTTCTTTAAAAAAAAAACCTGTGTGGGGGGCTCAAGCCCCCCCACACGCCCCGGGGCCCGCCAGCTCCCCGAGGTACTAATATTCAAAATATGGGGGTCTGTGACGGACCCCCCCCCGCCCCAAGGACCACCACCCCCCAGGGCTTTTAACTGTTGGGAGGGGGGCCACGCAACCCTCCTCCTGGAGCCCTGGATGGCCCTGGGAACCGCCACCCCTCAGGGCCAGCTCCTGCAGTGTCCCGGGGTGCCTACCCCGGGGACACTGCTGTTTCGGCTCCCACCCTACCTTAGCAAAGTGCTTTGGTTTTTGAAAGAGAGAGCAGAAAACCTGCTCTCTCTTTCAAAAATCAAAGCGGATTGCTTTTCTGCATGGGGAGCAGCATGTTAGCTGCTCCCCAAGCAGAAAGGCAATTCTGGCTCCCACAGGATGCGGGGAGCCGGCAGGGACCGTGGGGGGCTTGGGGACACAGCCCCAAACGAGGAGGGCCAGGCCCCGGGGGATGGGGTCCCCATGCGGCCCCCTCTCCATAAAAAAAAAAAAAGATTTAGGCTGGCCCGCCTTAAAAATACAAAATAAAATGCGGCATGCCCCTGGGGATGGGGTCCCCAGGCCTTGTTTAGCCATGGGAGGGGGGCCATGCAGCACCCTTCCCGTTAAAAAAAACAAAAAGTTGTTGGGGTTGAGGCCCTGGGGGATGGCGCCCCGAGGGCCCAAAAAAAAGAAAAAGAAGGGGGGCTACTCACCCCCCCTTCTTAAAAACATTTTTTTTTTAAATGGGACCGGGGAGGAGGCCACGCCACCTCCCTGCACCACTCTTCACCCTGTGGTGTTTGCAGAGGGGGAAGTAATTCCACTTGAATACTGTGGGTCCCTGGGGGCCAAGTAGCCCACCTGGAACCTCCAGTATGCGCCAGGGGGCTGCGTTGCAGAGAGGTGTAAAAAGGGTGTGTGGCCTCATTACACCTCTCTGCAACACAGCCCCCTGGCGCATACTGGAGGTTTCTGGTAGGCTAGTTGGCCCCCAGGGACCCCCAGTATTCAAGGAGATTTAGTTCCCCCTCTGGAAACGCGTTAGGGGGCTGCGGTGAAGAAGGTGTAATGAGGCCATGCCCCTTTTTACACCTCTCTGCAACGCAGCCCCCTGGTGCATACTGGAGTTTCCTGGTGGGCTAGTTGGCCACAGGACCCCCAGTATGCAAGGGGACTTAATTCCCCAAGTTAGAACGCGCTACGGGGTGCGTTTGCACAGTGGTGAATGTAGGGGCCCGGGCTTGAGGTGATATTTGTGCAAACACCCCCTGTGGCGCGTTTTAAGTTGGGGAATTAATTCCTCTCAATCCAGAGGTCCCCTAGCGGCCAACTAGCCCAACAGGTACCTCTAATAAGTGCCATGGAGCTGCGTTGCAGAGTGTTGTAAAAAGGGGGCGTGGCCTCTGAACACCTCTCTGCAAAGCAGCTCCCTGGCGCATACTGGAGGTACCTGGAGGGCTAGTTGGCCCACAGGGGACCTCAGGATTGAAGAGGAACTCATTCCCCAACTGAAAACGTGCCACAGGGCGTGTTTGCACACATGTCAAATCAGGCCGCGCCCCCTTCCTTCACTATTGAGCAAAATATTCCTCTAAAATCAGCCGAACTACGAATTCCGATTTACTAACCTGTTATCATGAGAGATGTCAGTGCTGCATCTTTGAGCCCAGTACGGACCCTGAAAAGTAAATCTAAGTGTACTTACCAGTAACTTGTATTTCCTTCCATAGGAATCTATTGTGCGGTTTTGACCGGAAAAGCTTCGAAGTGTCTATTTTTGAAATGTACAAATATTCCTCTAAAATCAGCCGAACTACGAATTCCGATTTACTCACCTGTTATCAGGAGAGACCTCAGTGCTGCATCTTTCAGCCCACTACTGATCCTGCAAAGTAATTCTAACCATACTTACAGTAACTTCCATTTCCTTCGATAGGCTAACATTGACTGGTTTCACTTGGAAATTCTTCTAAGTGTGGACTTTTGGAACTTTAAAAAATTCCTCTAAAATCAGCCGTACTATGAATTCCGATTTACCCACCTGTTATCAGGAGAGACCTCAGTGCTGCATCTTTCAGCCCAGTACTGATCCTGAAAAGTAATTTTAACCGTGCTTATCAGTAAGTTGAATTTCCTTCCATAGGATATCATTGCCTGCTATATAAAATATATATAAATTAAAGAAATATAAAATAAAAAAATAAAAAATTACAATTTCAATATTTTTTTTAAAACATTTTTTCAATTTATAATAAAAATATGTAATGTAATTTAAAAAATTACATATCTTAAAATAAATACTTTAAAACAATGTAGTAAATCAGTGTAAAAAAATAACAATTAATACATTTAAAAATTATCATTTACAAAACCTTTGAAATTCACTGAAAAAAACCATAGGTTTCAGCCACGTTATAGTTAGGAATTAGCAGTTAAAAAACCTTAGAAAGTCACTGAAAAAACCATAGGTTTCAGCCACGTTATAGTTAGGAATTAGCATTTAAAAAACCTTAGAAATTCACAGAAAAAACTATAGGTTTTACACATGGTATAGTTAGCTGAACATTTCACTCATACAAAACCATTAAAATTCCCCCGTTATAGTTAGCTCAGCTAACTATAACTTGCGCGCCCGCAATGCACTGCTGATGACGTCACATATTACATCACTCATGACATGGTCAGTGACATCACTCATTACATCACTGATAACATCTCAAATTACATCACTGATGACATCACTAATGATAAGAAAAGAACCTACAACCTTCTCCGGTCTTACCCCCAGAATTTGGACACTCTTCCTCCCGAAATCAGATTGAACCCTTTGTCCTACTCATTCGAAAAACAAGTCAAATGGTTAATACTGAATAACCAGTTGCAACAATCGACCAGAAAACTCCATGATCACTTTTGTTACTTGTCTACAACATGGATCTCTCATGCAATTTCGCAATTTTGTCACTTTACAGCTACTACAGGTTTGATTTGCTCTTTTTGTACATGTGCTTGTTAACTTGCCTTATGTTTATTATGTACGCTTTTCTTGCCAATCTTATCTGCTTCTTTGTACAGCGCTCTGATACTCTTACGGGTCATGTTTGGGCTATATAAAACTTTTCACGATGTGACACTGAGCTGCTAACAAAGTAGGCTTACAAAAGGTTCTCATGAGAACCTTCCTAGATGTATCTTTTTGTAATACGCTGTAGCCACGTTCAAATAACTATATGGTGACATAGACATTTACCATGGGAATCGAGGGAGAAGGTGACGTACCATCCGAAGATTCTTCCTCATTGGGTATAGATGCCATAACCACCTATTTTTGCGCACATGTTTTGTTATTTCCATATAATATGTGTTCCTAGGTAAAGAGTTAAGTCATTCTATGCACCTCTACCCTGCCACGTACCTTAGCACTTTGTTGTGCTTACCTGAATTGCCATAAGCTACTGATAACAGTGATTTCTTTGTTTTCCTTACGGTTTATGAGGTAACTTTCTATCTTATGCTGATCATAGCTACTTCTGTGATTAATACCTGTTTTAACGGTTGTTACTGCAGCTGTTTGGAACTGGGTTGAGTTTTCAGAACTACTCTTTATGAGGAGTAAAACCTTTTCATAGTTATTAGTCTTTTCCTCTAAAAATGTCACTTTCCGAAAGGAACTCTTTATGGGTTCTTACCTAGAATAGGTTAGGCTCATTAGATTAGGGTAGTAACTTATTTTTTATGGAACACGCTCTCATTTTGTAAGCTTATCTAACCAAATCTTTTACTAACCTGAATAAAAAATAAAAAATACTGATTACAATCTTAAAGAGAAAATAATGTTATAAAAAGTCAACAATTCTCTCAATATTGACTGAATATCTAATGTTGAAAATGGTGTTTACTTTAGAGATAAGTTTCGGTTGTGCTCGATTTTAATATGGAGGCAAATATTCATTGATCCAAATAGGCATGGAAATGGAAGTTCGCTTAGTGAATTTGAAGTGGAGTTACTTATAACATTTTTATGAGATTATTGCGCTTGCATCTGTAAAGTTGCAAATCAGCAGGTTTCTGGTCTAACCTAGAAATGTTTTGGGAATTCCTGAAATGGGTACATCTGCAGCCTTGGAAGATTGTGGATACCTGTGTTACATTTACAAATTTATTTGTGTTTGAGGTTCGCTCTCCACTCTTCAATGAGAATCTGTTATATAGCAGGATAATTAAAAAATCCAGAATGTATGACCAGTCTTTAAAGTTCTTAGCGTCCTCTGACTGGAATACCTTGCCTCTTTATCTTCACCTGACCTCAAATCTGCTATCTTGTCAGAACATGTTGAAAACCTGGCGGTTACAACTTTAATGTCTTTGTAGTATATGGAGTTTGTGTAACTGAGCCATTGATCCAGGGGATGATGATGACACACTTTGTAAATACTATATATCTATAAATAAATGTTCCTATTTTTTTTAAATGTAGGCCATGTACGAATGTTAGTATTAGTACTACTACTAGTACAGGACACTTCAATATAAAACAACGAAAAATAGCACAGTTCTTGCAAAAATAACCTACTAGTTCAAATTAGCAGATGGAAAAATATAGGACAATACAGTGCTTCATGCCATCAGGCTTCATAAATTGAATGGTGTTGAGTTTTGATATGTTCTTTATTTTTCCATGATTACCGCCTTCTTATGTTGAAAGCTAACTACCTTGGCAATCATTATGGTCTGACTTAACTGCGCAGTTGTCACCGGACAATTATGTGAAACTTACTGGAGAGGGGGTTTGGCTCCGCCCACATGTTGGGAGCCACGAGTACTTGTTTTGATTGGACAGAAGTTGTGGGCTTAAACAAAAAAGTGCTTGTCCGCCATATAGCTGTGATCATTTCGTTTATTTGTCCAGTTGCCTTAGCTTGAACCCTTAGTAGCCCACTCATAACATTGCTATGTTATTGACGTGTCTTAGATAACTAGATAATTTAGTTTTTTTCTCTGGCAGCAGCACAGATGAAAGGCAGGCACTCATTAACCAACATACATTTCTAGGTCTGGCTTGCTAGTGAAGCTGTCACCTGACCTTTTAACCTACACCAACAAAGTTCTACAGTTGTTTGCTTCCACACAAAATGTGTTTATTGGTCATGTCGCTCCAGTGGCCTTGTTTGGTTTTTTTTTCATTTGCTGAACTGTGAAATAAGATAGAAGTACTTAAATCAAAGCATTTTAAATAAAGCAAAACCACTTGATAGTCATTCACATCAGGAAACAGATTTTCTTTAATCCTTATGTTTGCTTTGACGGTGAGAAGCCGGTCATGTTTGGTATTGTTTCTAAATTAGTTTAGATTGCTTTTATCTAAAACTGACCACCATAGATAGTTTGCCGTGACTACAGATTAAATTACTTGTGTGTGCTAACATATTTAGGGGCTTCCAAGACAAACCAGTATGAAGTTGAATAGAATCACTGAGGCGTACTTGACAGCCTAGCTTAACAAATTGCTGGGAAATATGCAGGTTGCTGTTTTCACTTGTTATGAAAAATGCAGCAGACAGTTATGCAAAGCATGTGTGTTTTAAGAATTGTGTTCCTCTTTAATACACTATTATATATATATATATGTGTGTGTCTGAGTGTATATACATATGTATATTTACTGAAAAAAACATAGGTTTCAGGGGCATTATAGTTAGTTGGACATTTCACTCGTACAAAACCATAGAAATTCCCCTGTTATTGTGACACCACAAAAAAACAGACACACAACCAAACATACAGCCACTGAAGCCACTACCACATCCACCACCACACCCACATTCACCCCTGCCAGTACAATCACAGACACCATAACAACCACCACCACACACACATGCATGACCGCCACCACCAGCACACCCACAGACACCACAGCCACCACCACACCCACATGTACCATAACCACACTGATCACCGCCACAGACACTGCAGTCACCACCACACCCACATGCACCACCACATCTAGATGCACCACAACCCTACACAGCACCTCCACAGCAAACCCATCCACACACACACACCTTAGAATGCATACCTAAAAAACTAAAATCTCCACACTCAAGCAAACAACAGACACCTAGTAAGTACGACAAACCCAAACATGTACAAAAACACCAGACCCACAGGCACCTGCAACCTCAACAGACATATGCACATCAGACACTGCCTCTCCCTCTACCTCCCAAACCCAACTAGCCAAAAACCCTACCCATTTTCCTATAGAAGATGTCATTTTTATCCTTGCCCTAACTCCTTCCAAACCCCAACCCATCCCCAGCAAAGCCAAATCGCCCCTTCCTAACCCCATCCCACCCCTACCAAATGAAAATGTACCCCTTCCACACCACAACCCACCCCTTCCACATCCCAACCCACCCTACCAAATGCAAGAGCACCCCCCCAAATCCATCAACCTTCTCAAACTCAAAGATAAGCCTCCCAAACCTAAGGACACCCCTGCCAAACCCAAACCACCCTCCCATGTAAGATCTCTGAGGTGCCTGCTCTGCCCACTAGATGCCTCTTCTGGAGGAAGCGTCCCTTGGTAGTGAATTAGGAGGCACACTTTGTGCCACTACACAACAGTGAAGACTTTTGTAATGTTTCTGAGTAAAATGTGAAGTACTTATTTTCCTTCACCATGATGACAGGTAATACAACTGATTATTTTCATGTCTACTTTGTTAAGTGCATACACTGGTTTACATAGTATGTGATTGTCATTTGAAATTATGTGCACGCATTCATCATAATAATGTCCACTTGCACAAGCTAATTGATGTTACATTTTTTTGGGAGAAGTGTTACCACAGATGTGTTTGTTTCACCTTGCATACTGATCACTATGAAAAATGTTGTGAAAATTGAAATTAGATACAGTACAGGACTTGCACTAGGCAAGGAGAAATATTACATGGATGTACATGTTGAATACTTCTAATTTGCGACTGACATCGATTTTGCTGGTAATTTCTAAGTTAAAGCTTACATCTCATCTAGTGCAACTTCTAAATTGTGTTACATTGTGTTGCATATGTTTTTTAAGTGGGAATTTTAGAAATGTCTTCAAACACACCTGTCTGGTGACTTTTTGATTTTTTTAGGAAATTTTTTATTGTGCAAGTGTCCATATTTTCAAGGCAGTTTGCTCCAAATTTATACATACAATGTGATCATACAGGTTTTTTTTATTACTTAAACGTCAACATTACAGACATATTCATTGCACATTGTTATGCAAATGCCTGTAAGAGAGATTTATAAATGCACGCGTCTTGTGCAAATGTTAACAGTTAAGTCGATAGATAAAAAGTAAAAGTGAAGCTTACCGTCGATTGCATCCACAACGGTGTTCGTTTTGTTTATCATGAAGTAGCAGCAGCAGGACTTGGAAAATCGGATCCATGGCAGAACAGGCAGTATGAAAGTGAGAAAAGGTGAGTTCCTGCTTATATCCCTTCCTTTTTGCCAACTCAGGGGGGGAGGTTTTACCACCATAGTCACATCAGTGGGAAGGCACATTGTGATTGAGATGGTGGAGAAACTGGTGGTCCTCCCTCCGGCAGCCACTTTTGCTTATCCTTGCATCGACGTGGTAAGAGATTTCCTGGCAGTGGCAGCAGGACCGTGGCAGTCCTTCATCTATGGACTTGCCAACATCTGAATAGGGTGGGCGGGCCACCAAGCCTGCTGGAGGGAAGATCGCCTAATTACCCACGGTGGAACTCTAGCTGACAAAGATCTAAGTCAGACCTTAAGTCATTTCCAAACTCATTTCAGATCATTTTTAAGGGTGGGCGGAGCTCATGGAGTTTCACTACGCGAAATTCTGTGGAGTTACTGAAAAACCCTGTGTAATTCCGTGGAGTTCCGCATGGACTGCACCACATCAGGATCCATCACTGTGGTCATCACCAGGAGTGGACCCCTGCCCCTAAAGCATGAATGACCACAACAATGGTGAGTGGAAGGTACACGACTATCGCGCAGCCTATATAAGACCCTGGCTTCACCATAGACAGACACTGCCATCACTGTGGCTGAGAGGCTGGCTGACAGTGAAGACTCTTGGCCCCTTCCATCACAACAGAGCATGGGGGATGTTCAGCAACTTCCGAGACCCCACCACCTCCCAGAAGCATGGGCTACAGGAGCCCATTATCTTACTTGGCCTCTTGGTGTAACCCTAGCACTGCCACTCCCCAGGCTCAAGACCTTACCACTGTGCTGTAAGGTGGATGCCAGGGAGCCCCGCCTTTCTTCCCATCCGACATTCCTGGACGCACTCACTGAGGGTCAGAACAGAAGGGCAAGATCTGGCTGCTACTGAGGCTCATGCACCATCAGGGGCAGAACACCCAAACCCTACACATACGGGTCCTGCCCCCAGCTCTCTACTATTGGCTGCTCTGGGGAGTCTGGTCAGGGTTGCGCAAATCCATTTGTTAATTCACATAAAATGTTTGTCTGGACACACTAATGCCCTTTCTCACTCATTCATTATTGATTGCTGTATCCCGTCCATCCTACTGACTTATTCCACAGTGCAAGGCATTGCCTCCTCCTGCTCCCCCTTAGTGGCTGGACTCTCTGCTCATCACTCCCACAGTTCAGTTGCACCCTACTCTTTGCTCCATGTGTGCCAGAGCCGGCAAGGTCAGGTCAGGTATACTACTGCGACCACATAAGTGTGGTCACCCCTTGCACATAATATTAAAACAAATGACAATCTGCATGTAGGAACCAGTAAACACCACTCCGCCGTTGGTAGGAGGAGTTTTGTCGAACTTCGCGCTCCAAGCGGAGCGCCAAGTGTCAAAACTCTGCGAACTCACTGGCGGAACGAAGTTTGCCGCGCAACCTTGGATTGGCTCCAGATTTTTCCCCAGTAGCACCACACCCTTAAGCCTCCATGATTTTCTATTGCAGTAGCTTGCATTGTAACACAGACGTCACATTCCTGGTTTTCAACCATCTCCAACAAACTTTTAGTAGATTTAGTGAACTGAACTTAGGGATCCTGCTTAACGTTGATTGAAAAAAGCAAGATGTTAGAGGACTTATGTCTCCTTAGTTTTATTAAAAAAAATTCTCTCACCGGAAGGATGAATTCACTGATACAGATCCTGGATTTGCAGCCCTTGCAGCTGAAACTTACAGCTCTGCAATGTTTTCTAAGAACAAGGCATTTTTTGCATTTGTTATGATGTCATAACTTTTGGGTTATCTATCACACAAATTTACCACACTTACACATAGCCTAAACCAGGGTGAAATAAATTGCACATTCAGGACCAGATTTTTTATTTGGCGGACGGATTAAATTACTCCATCGCTCTGATGATCAAATTATAAACCTTCCATTGTCCAGGTGGACATTTCAAGCATTGACAAGAACCGCCATCGTGGTGTTTCCCGCTAATGCTGTTTAACTTTGCCTGAACATCTCCATCAAATATGACAGAGCCTGACAGCAAAGCTATAATTTACAAAGGGGGTTTATTTTTAAAAATAAAAAAATGGCCCTCCTCGTCATTGGTGTTTCGTTTTATAGCAAGGGGGGCATTAAGCACTTTTCAGTCCCTTGCCACCAGGTTTTTCCTGGCGTGACAGGCATGAAAGACGGCATTACATCTACCCATCTAATTTAGGTGGGTGCACATATAGCCACTTCTTCAACGGCCCGACAAAGTGGTAGGTTTGACAGTGGCGGACCATGGCAGAGATGTAGTAGTCACTGTAGTCATCAAACTATGCGAGCGGATCATATTCTTGGAGGGAAGGGAACTCCAGTTGTGAAGTTGAGAAAGGAAAGACATTTTTTTCTAAACTGACAAATAAGACTAAAAAAGTAAAACAATCAAATGTCTGCCATATTTATTCCGGCTATTGGTCGAGACCTCTATGCACATTTGTTCAGCTTCAAAATGGACTTCCCTACTCTAAACGTGTGTGCATATTGGCTGGCAAATCTAGCAAATAGTGTTTTGTAAAGTGGTTTGACGGTCAATGAGGCCTGGCAGCACTAAAGTAAACTACATTTAAATGTAGCAAAATAAATATAGAGCCTTTAATTTACAAAATCGCTTTTGACACCAGTAGTGAGCCAAGTGCAGAAAAGTTAACTCTGCTTTGCTGAATCCTATGCCGGGAAAGGTCATATTAATTGTCTCGTTGTACCTGCGTTTCTAAAGAGGCTGCTAATGGATTGCCCAATGTGTATGTATTTCTAGTTCTAACTCGATGACTTTTCTTCATGAATGACCCCATTCAGGAGAAAGCAAGGCATCTTAGCTGTTGACATGAGCAGTTTAGACTAGCGAAAATTCACATAAGCATAGTGAATATTAGCATTGAAGGCTCTTTTGTACCTGTTTATAGGCTATCACATACTTAAGCTTGTCAGCCGGGGAGGTATGCTCGACCCAGACTCTGCGCCGGAGAGTAGGTGCCATGTTTGTGCAAGAGGCAGATGTTTACTTTCAGTAAATACCAAAAACAAACACGGCTACAGAGCGCCTTGCCCTGGTGGCAGCCATGCTGCTTCTTAGCAAGGCGTGATGGAATTCTCCAATGCCTCGACTATGAGAAACAATTCAGGTTTACGATATTTAAGTATGCGTTAGAAAATGTGCGCCTCTAGTAACTGTAAGGTCACACAGCATCCAGCATTACAACAACTCTTTAAGTCACAGGTACTTTCATCTTCAACTACATATTAAAACGCATTAAGAAACAGGTGTAAGCCGGTCGGCTGTAGAAGGCTCCTTTGCACTTCCTGTTGATGTAGAAATTGCTGAAAGAAGTAAGCAAACAAATTATCAACTACACAGATAACCGCCCCCTGCTTCGGAGCGTATGGAATCATACTTACCATATGGGACCAAAGTTCATTCTTACTCCTGTGTTTGCTAGTGCCTTTGCTGGGTCCATAGACCCCAGGGCCTAAATAGTTCTATCGTCTATTGTAAAGCCCAAAATACTAGTTTATTGAAGCAATGCTTCTGTCTCCCCTACACTGGTATATCTCCATCACTGACAACACGGAGGAAGATTACTTGATAATATTTGTGGTGACCAGTATTATAGGTCGATAAGGGTCGATTCCCCAGGTCTACAGTATGCTTGTGTATTCTCTTTCAGAAAGGTAAACTTAATGAAGTAATGGAAAGTCAGGTGTTTTGGGCCGCATCTTATTACACTATGATACACTATGATGCAATGAAGCCATAGTTAAGTTCAATGTAGGCCTGCCCTCACTAACACCCCCCCCCGCCCCCCCCCCCCCCCGTCCCCGTCCCCGCCACCCCCACCGCCAAGTCCACTGCTTCTCTCCAGGTGTTAGAGACCTCTGGGAAAGAATGGGGAGTACTGGTTCCCTCACAAATTGTGACGTAAAATCTTCACATGAAATGGAAAATACATATTTTTGCAATGTGGCAAAGAAAGACCTATATTGTTTAATAATTATATTCAGTTAAGCTCAGTTAAGATTCAATCCCTTTATCAATTCTAGCAAACAACAGTACCATACATGACAAACATCAATTAAGAACTTGAAATAAATATAAATGCAGAATCTAAACATGTAAAACGCTGCATAGGGCTATATTGGTTGTTAAAGGCCCAGAATCCGAGTTGCAGCTTCGGCCTGTGACGATAGTGAGGGCCTTTCACAACCGCTACATTCCGAGGCAGAAGGGCTAAAAAGGCTATAAGGCCATTAGAACATTCCACCCTGTTCTAAATTAAAAAGGAAGAACCAAAAAGATAAACACAAACATTTGAATGTTGGAACAGAAGGCTTATACCAGCCATTATAAGCTCAGAGTCACTCCATTCTCTTTAATGGAACACTCAACACTCCAATGTTCTAAAATCGAATTCAGTAAGCGAGTGATTATCAACAAAATACCCTGGTACTAGCATGCTTCAGAACAGGGAAGGCAGGAACTCAAGTCTTATTAAATATAGCCTGTGAAGAAAATCATGCAGTTCTATTTTAACAAACACATATTCATCTAGGAATAACCCTTTCTTGAAAGACTAGTACAGTGGCAGCCAGCACGGATCGGGGGTGGAGGGGTGGGGGGTAAGAAGGGTGTAAGAAAAAACAAAAATACGTATGTTTTTGCGCTTATCTCCCTCTCCTCCACGTCCGGGACAAACAGGACCAAGGAAGCAGACCCAGTCTCCCATGAGCCAATCACAATGCTGCAATACAGCATTGTGATTGGTCTGAGTGCTGTGGTTTGGAACTCAGCCAGGGAATAGGGGCCTGGGCATGTTCTCCACCCAGGCTGTAATGCAGCCTGGGTGAAGAACATGCAAAGTGTGCATGACGCTTTGGCCGGTATGAGACGGCCAGCTAAAGTAGCAGGAACAAATTAAATAATAATAACATCAAGTTATTATCATTTTATTTTTCCTTTCTTTCACTGCTGCTAAGCAGTGGTGCGATGCTACTCCACCTTAGCGTAGGAGCTGCCATTGGACTAGAGCCACCTTGTTTTACTTGGCTAAGAGAAGACAGGAAATAACAATATATCCTCAAACGCAGCCCATGTTTCACAATGAAATAATCACCACTTTTATTTCATGTTAACAAAAAAAAGTGAAAAGTCAGATTCTTCCTTGCTTTCTGCAAATGTAGCAATGTATTTGAAATAGGATGCATCAGTCCATTGATGGTGACGAAGGTGAAGGTAGCAGGAAGCATATCTTCCTAAACTGAGGACCTTTTTCTAGGTTACAATGGGAGATCTCGGACAGGGTCTGTAATTATAATATGTTAAATCTCAGGGGCATATTCACAAGGAGCTACCGCGGAATTAACTGCACTTTATAGCAGCCAAAATCATTATAAATTTACCCCACCATTCACAAGCTGGTGCTAACGGCAGACATCGTCAGAATTCCAGTGATATCAGTCCCAAAACCTAACACCATGGCGGACACAACCAACTAACGCTAACGAGATGCAGAGTAGGCACTCCCGTGCAGAAACACACGGAAAAAAAACAACACCACTTTTACAACGAAGTGACAGATCCACAAAGCAAACCGAAAACAAACGATAAGCCTCGGTAGCCGCAGATATTTAACACCTGCCTCAAGCAGGTGTAAAGACGGACGACTACCTGCAGTAGGCAACGGAGCCCCACACACAGCCACACCCAAAGTACAAACAACACCATGGAGCTACTCATCATGGAGCTCAGTGCTCCAACAGGGCCACAACACCCACCGCCACCCGCCTGGGACTGCCATCACCCCCAGGACCCGGAACCGCACCCCCCACGAACCACCACAGAGGCAGAGCAGAGTAAGACAGTGGACCTACCGAAATGCACCACTTTCACAGACCTGAAGCCAGAGGAAGTCATTTTCCACTACAGGCTCAAAAGGACAACCATTCACCATATCATGACCCGCATCGCTCACAGGCTGACGATCCCAACACAGGGACTCGCTGTGCTGCACTTGTTGGCCTCTGGTACGTCTCAACCAGGGTCGGAATGGCTACTGGGCATTTTGGAATGCTGCTGAGCTGGGGGCTGATTTCGTTGATGGGGACGATGAAGCACACGCAGGTCTCCATCAACGAAATCAGCCCCCACCGCAGTGAAATCAACCCCCAGCTCGGTAGCATTCCAAACTCGTCCGGTAGTCAGTCCGGCCCTGCTTACAACCAACAACTGCCAGAGTCGGAGGGGTCTCACAGACAGCCCTATCATAGTTCATCACACCTGTCCTGGATGCCACCCTCAGCTTCATACCCCAGTACCTTCACTTCCCCAACACTGCGCAGGAACACATGGAGACAAAGCAAGGCTTCTACGTGTTGGGGACGATCACCTGTACACTTGTCCCACTTGTGCCCCCTGCGGATACTGCACACCATTACCGCAACAGAAAGCACACGCATTCCATCAATGTGCAGGCAATAGTGGACCACCGGGAACTCTTCACCAATGTCGTCGCCAACTATCCATCATCAACCTGCGCTTCCAGGATGGCACATATGAAATGGACTGCTCTTTGGTACGTACCACATCAATACACCACACATCCCAAAACCTCCAAAGCTCAAAGCACAAATGTGGGGATGCACACGTAACCAAACCTCAATCAACATATCAAACTACACAACACCTATCAGACACAACCACACCACTCCCTGGTCATCCTGGCCTACCCCTGCACCCAAAACAGGCATTTCATGGCGCCACAGCCACACAACAATTGAACGTGTGGAGTTGCGAAATGCAGCCATAACACATTTGAGGCACTGCTCTGTCTACATGACCCTACCAGAGTCTCCGGCAGGTCGGCATCCTGTGGCAGTGGGCCCGTTTTGCCCACTGTGCATCCGTGGCCACCAGCCCTGTGCGAATCGTGTCATCCCCCTTGTAGTTCTGACATTGCATTTCTGGTTGCCTGATGACTGTTGGTGTAGGTTCTAGCATCAGCTATTCCTTGCGGGCTGGCTTACACTCACCACACACACAGCAAGCACAGGCGTCACTGGATTGGTGGACCTGCATCACATCCAGCTGACCCAAGTATTGACTCTTTTCTCCCTGCCCTGTCACAGGTGATTAAGGATATGTACTCTGCCCTTGCATGATGACACCCCTCCGAGATCCGAACACACCCGCCTAGAGGCAGTGCAATGCGGCACACATACGCACCAGGGGCATCATGGAACACACATTTGGTATGTGTTGAAGTCACGTTTCAGGTGCCTGGAAGGCACAGGTGGAATGCTCCTGTACAGCCCGTAAATCATGTGCAAGCTGATCGTTGCATGCTGTGTGTTGCACAACATCTGTGTTCGCACCAGGGCCCCATTGATCCCAGTCCCAGAGGTACCGGACGATGATAGCGGTGATGAAGCAGGTGAGCCACATCCCACTGCAGCAGCGGCAGGACTGGCCCATAGGAATGCCATCATTGATACTTACTTCAGGAGCAAGTATTAATGTGGCCGGCCATGGCAATCAAGCAACAATAGTAAATGTACATTGGCACTGCATGGGTGAATAAAACATATTTGCAGGTTTGGGCTTTTACTTGTACATTTTAATGTTATTTTTCCCTGCAATTTCAGATGTGATTTGCCAGGTTGTGCACGTTTGCGGAATCAGTTGTGTCCTATGTTCGAATGTGGTGGGGGGTGCTCTTTGTACCGGGATGTTGTCAATGACGAGGTGCACTCCTGCCTATGTGTGCATGCTGCATGGTGGGTGTGTCGCTTGTGCAGCTCTAATTCATCTGCCACTTGTCTCTTTCATGCTGTGTGCCTGTTGGTTCTGTTCTTCCATGGTGCTTGGATGTTGTGGTGTACATGTTGTCCTCTGCAATTGGCCAGGGTGCATCCGTGGTTCTCCGCTGTTGTTGGATTTTGTTCTGTGACTTTTTCAGTATGCTGTTCTTGTGCTTTTTTCCCGCATTGCTCGTGGTTTTTGCTGCCCATGCGCTGGTTGTCACTGTTTTCTTATTGCGCTTTTGCCCATCGCATTTTTTTTCGCGTTGGGGTTTGTGTTTTTATCTCCGTTGAGGTGGTTGTGTCACGGGTTGTGTTGTGAATTCCACGTTGTCCCGGAATTGTTTTCCGGCGATGGGCTACGATGTTGAAAGTTGCGTTACGCTACTCTTGCGGTACCACATTAAGCGCATGGAAGAGTAGATGAGTCTGCGCTTTCCTACCTGTGCAAATCAATAAATATCACAGAAAGGTCCTAATATCTTATTTTAGTATTATTGTTATAAATGTAGACTAGTCATAGTTGGATATAGTTGGGGAAATTTGAATTGTGTTGTCTTGTAGAATCCCATTTTCAACATTTTGTCTATTCTTAGAATTCCGCAATTGCTTGCTGTCCCCACTAAAAACAGGGTACGAGTAGTGAGGTTCAGTTTAGGTTGCTCATCTCTGAAGCTTCTGGAGTTTGTCAAAGTATAGTATACTTCATAGAAGGGTGAGCGCTGTGCTAGTTGCGTTGGTATTGTCCTTTATGAAGGGCAATGCAAAGTACGGCAACATTTCAGATGTTTAGTGATTTTAAAAAACGTGTTCCTTGCCCAAATAATATTTTTAATTTGTTTGTGCTTTTCCTGGTTAAGATAGCTGTTGCTGTGGGCTTAAAGGAGGCAGTACAGACTTAAATAATTTAGGTCCTGTTGTAAAAAGTCATTTGGCTGTTTTATACCTTTCATTTCCAAAATTACAGGATTTATGACTGCAAGATTGCTTTCTGATTTGTATGAAATCCATTTTGCGAGTTTAGATCTTTTTTTTACACAAAAAAATAGTTTGCTGACCCACATCGAATTGCAATTAGGAAGCGGAGTGAAAGGGGTGCTCTTTTTGTGATTCAGTATTCTATGTAACATCTGAGTGTGACCATAAACCATTGATTAGTTACCAACAAATCAACGGAGGTGGCAACTGATTTGCAAAGGGGAAGAGGTCCATGGGAATGGTAGCAGCAGCATAATCTACACTACTGCCTGCCTTTGCTGCAGCACCCCTAGAAATAATCATGCCAAGTTCAGAAGATGAATGAACAGTAAAGATGCCTTTACCTTTTGTCTTTATCTTGTCACATTTCCTCCATGTTAAAAAAGACCACGGTCAAACTTCAGGCTATGACTCAAACTGCTGCTCATTCAGAAACTGGAGTGTACTTTTATTTCTCTGACTGCAAAGTGAGAGGACTTAGTAAAAGTGATCTAGGTGATAATCCTGCTGGGGCACAGGAAACAAATAGTTTATTTCTAACACATTTAAATATCAGTAAATGAATACGACACATATTTCAAATTATATTAGCAATTAGGCAAGCGCAAATGAAGCACTTTTTTGCAAGCCTGAAATGTGATGGAAACAAATATATTAGTAAGTTCAGAACAAATCTAGTCAATTTACTTGGTGACTCGTAGATGATAAATATTTGCTGAATGCAGACTTTATGGTTTTTGTGCTATATTGTTTTAAAACTGCAGGTCTATGCAAATTTAGTGGCCATTTCAAAAGAAAAAGTACTGTCTGTACATGACAGTGTGCAACCTCACTACTGCTCCAAAATGCACCACTGACTGGTTACCACACCCTTACCACTCTCCCACTGAATAGGCATGGCACATTTGAGACACTTGTTTTTGTACGATGCTTGGACTTTTTACAATCCCTATGACTTTGGTGATATAACATTAAGGGCAGCACCACCACTTTGATATTAATTTCAGCACCACTGAATCTGTGAGTAATTTGCGACCACTATTTGCGACCTCTCTCTTTTTACATCAGGGCCCCAATGCCTGAGCGTGTAGACACAGTGTTTAAAAATAAAAATAAATATCCTCTAAAATAGTGTTTAGGGTGTGCAGGTCACGTTAGCAAAACCTATAACGTTTTACAAAAGGGCGTTTTTGTAAAGTGCCCACACACTGACAATATCGTCTGAGTTTTCAAGGACAACATTTTCTGAGACACTGGCATGCAGATTAGGATTGAATCTAATAGAGTGATTGTATTCACCCTTAGGTATTTGATCTGACTGAGACATGTCTTGGAACAAAATATTTCATGTTAAAAATACTTTTTTATAAAGGATGACATTGTTAGTGGGACGTCTATTTAGTAGGCCTGTGAGAAATGTACATTACGCCAACGCAATTATTGTAATTTTGCATTAGTCTTGTAGCGCAAAATTCCTAAAATGACACCACATCACATAAGTATGCAATGTCACTGTACTGTTTACTGTAAATACGCGTCCAACAGTGTGAGTGCCTATTGTTTGTGGTGTCTTTGTTCATTTACACTAATTTTTTAGATATAAATGCATCTTCACGTCCAACGCTGATGCGATACATTTCGCACTATAATACAACACCAAATGCCAGGTTTGCATTTTGCGTTATTACTTGCAGATTTGTGTAGATATGCTTACATTTTGCATAATCGCACAAACGCAAATTACATAAATCTTGTACACCTCTAGTATTTCGAATCCTTAATATGTGATAGGGCAACCAGCCAAAGGCTGACACATTTGCGGTGTCACACTGAAGATTAGCCTATCCCAACAATGTGAGGCAAGCTAATAGCCTTGCATTTTAAGAGAACAATTTCTGGGGTACTATGGTTCAAACTGAGATTGAATTATTGAGAAAGCAACCGCTCCCATACCTGAGCCAAGAAGTTGATCACTCAAAAAGGAATATCAAGTTCCAACACGGCAGTCGAAAACAAAAGCGCATCATCATTTTGGCAGATTGTCAAGGTCAGATGTGCGAGTGTCCTACAGTGGCTCTGAGTGATAGATAGGTCTGCATGACCCAGAGATGATCCTGAAGGTTGGGTTGTAGTATACCTTCAACAGAAAACCTCAGCACCTCCCACACTATCACATCATTTTACACAGTAAAAAATAATGTGCACAATTCCCACAAACTAAGCAAGTGCTTTTGAAAAAATAATTGTGTATCTTTCATTCTAACGCCGACCCAAAGGGAAGCAAGAGGACCTATAACTTCCTCTCAGAAGCCAGGTGTTACCAATGCATATTCACCAGGACTGAGTGTTGCATACTCTTTTAGTTACATTGCCATAGACAGTGATAATTACAACACACTTTATAACTTAATAAGCAGACTTCCTAACTTTCCACTCTCATAATAAACACTGAATCTGACAATGACTGTGATTTTGACTCTATTCCTTTTGTGTACAGACAGCAGGAAAGACATGTTTAACCTCAGCACAGCTGCCACAGAGTCTAAAAATACTCACACACACCAACAATGCAAGGGGGGGGGCAAAAGGCACGAAGTGATTCAGAGGTGCCTGTTTCTCTTGAACTTTGGCAATTGTCTGCAGAGATGCTGTAACCCAACTGATTGTCTACTCTGTCCCAGAAACATCCTCAAAGACCAAATTTGTCAGGATAAGATACAGGCTAGTATCAGTAGTTGCTTACCAAGACAATGTGCCAATGCCATTCCAAGTTAAAGACTGGAATCCAGTTCCAGACTGTGCTCTTCATCTGCACACCCAACAAGACTATGTATTAACCCCCAACGAAAACATCTTTGGTGTGGAACACAATTTCATTCAAGATAAATACAGGGTTAAAGTGACCTCTTACATTGTGTTCAAGACTCGCAGAAAACGTGGAACATATCTGATACTTTATCTATTTCTAATCATACGGGGCAGCATGACTCACATAGTTGGACTGAATAAGAACAGTCCCAAGAGACAAACCTGGCAGTTCCAAAGTAGAAACAATCATTCTCCATTTTGTACCTTTAATCCCTGAGTGAGAGTTGTTAATCAGCACAAACCGTGCAATGGCCACCCTGCCCTTGCATAGTAATATAGCATCAGCAGCTACAATGCCGAGCAGTGACATGAAAAATTTGTGTAACCAGGTGTTTTCACACATGACCAAAGGTATCGCAAGCATCATGAGATAGCACACTTCCCTAATAATATATTAGCACTTGTATTTTGATTAGAGTGTTCTCTGCCAATAACATGTATTTTACAAATGCCATTCATTTAAACAATTACATTTATTTAAACATTAAAAAAGGAGCGCTCACCACACCTGCTTGTGGGGAAATCTAGTTTTAGGAACCTGATGTCAGCTACACCGCACCTCTGGAACAACCCAAGTTTCTCTTACTTTTTCCACAGGCCTGTACCAAACTTATATTAGTATGTGGTTACTGCAGATGGAAAGGCACACGACAAAGACCAGTAAATGTCTCTGGATTATGGATACGTGGACCAGAGGACATAGGAGTAGCTATATGGCAGTAACAGTTCACTGGATCACCAGTTCACCATTCACACAGCCTAGTCTCTCTCAGGTGGTCTGCTGGAATTACACACAAGGTTAGCCTCAAATTGTTCAGCGAGAACAATGTTGTGCATGAAAAGCTCTGACGTTAAAAACCAAAGTAGTTGACATATTGAAGTAGTAGTGAAGTAGTGTGGCTCACTGGTTAGAGGCGGCAGACCCGAGAGCAGAGGACGGCCCGGGACCAGGGTTCGATTCCCGGCGCGGCAGGTTTCTGGACCAGGGTCAGCGGACTCGATAATTCTCTCGCCTCGGTGCCCACTTTGATCAGCGATCACACTCGGCAACTCTGGGCATTAGCTTGCCTCATCTTCACTAACGGCCCCACTAGACCGCTGGGGATGCCTGGTCTCACCCTGGAGATACCCATTAAGGGACCATCTCTCAGGGAAGCCAGGAAGGGTTTCGCAGCGGTCGAAGCGCCTTGGGACCCTACGGGTAAGTAGTGCGCTATATAAATGCCAATACATTTACATTACATTTACATTTACATATTGGAGAAAGTAGATGAAATTATGCCACAATGGCTGAGTTCTGGACAGCTTTAGGAAAGGATTACTGTAGCCGACAAAGATTTCAACATGTCTTTATTACATTACAACTTGGATTAATAATGTGCATGCCATGGCCTGGCCACAATAGCCACAGCAGGAGTACACTCTTCTTTGGTCTGTTACAAACCTGTAAAGGAGATGGTAGACATTGACCAGAAGATCTGCTCTCATTTCAGTCTTACAGCGCCAAAGCCCATTGTGAATAATGTAGAGGCACCCTAATTGTCAAGCTGAGTGGCGAACATTATCATTGCAACATTTGAAATTCTACATGGGATGCTAACGCAGTTGCAGCTGTCCAAATACGGCATTCAGTGAGGTGATGCCTTGTGCATGAATCGATCGAGGATGGAGAGGGAAATGAGCCAGTGGGCGAGAGAGCACCTTCTTTTCATGCGGATGTACACACAATCAGCACAACTTTAAATACATATAATCAGTGTTAGACCTGTCATACTTAGGGTGGTCATTCCCCAAAGTTTATGCCTTTTACCTGCTGTTTTGCCAAATTATTTTTATTGTTCCTGGGACTCTGAGCTTTATACCACTGCTAACCAGTGCTAAAGTGTATATGCTTCTCCCAAAAATGGTGATATTGGCACATACCTGATTGGCATTTTTGATTTACTAGTATGTTCCTTGTAAAATGGTAATACCTGTTCCCAGGGCCTGCAGGTCAAATGCGACTGGTGAACCTGCAGCACTGATTGTGCCACCCACACAAGTAGCCTTTCAAACCTGTCTCAGGTCTGCAACTGCAGAGCCTGTGTGTACAGTTTACTGCCACTTCGATTTCACATATAAAACTACTTGCCAAGCCTTAAAATCCTCTTTCAATACATATGTCACCTCCAAGAAAGGTTCTAATTAACCCTAGGGGCAGGGTGTCATGTAACTAAAAGGTAGGAGGTAGTACATGTGTGTTTAATCTTTACATGTCTTAGTAGTGACAAACAATTAGTTTGAGAAGTAGGTTTTTCATGTTTCATCTCTTTGGAATGGTAATGATAAATCCATCTCACTGGTGAAGTTGGATTTATTCTTACTGTTTTAGAAACACCACTTTTAGAAAGTGGACATTTCTCTTCACGTACTGTTCTGTGTGCCTGACAGCCTCTCTCCAATACATGTCTGGTGTGAGTGACAGTTACATCTTGTGCATTCCCTCTAGACAGTCACAACACAAGAATGATAGGTGTGTCTGAGTATCCATCTACATACAGATATATTCTGATGGCCTTGCCTGGGCAGGTTTGAAGGGAGGTACTAACACTTCATTTGTATAGACTTTGTCCTGTCCCCACACAAAGGACTGATTACCCCCCACAGATAGGCTTGTAGACAGGACTGGGTTGAAAGGGATCCTTGTGCACTTCAGAGATCTGCTTTGAAGTCAACCCCATATCAAAGTCACTTTTGAGTATACGTACTGGGTCTCTGACCCCCTAAACACAGACACTACTGGACTTAGAACTGAAGCTCTGCAAGAAGAACTACTGTGCTGCTTAAAGGACTCAACTGGACTGATGATCTGGAAGGCCTGCTTTTCTGTTTGTTGCCCTTCTACCTGCTGGTCTCTGACTCAGCTGAAGGAAAGCTGGACTCTACTTTCACTCCAAGTGATCTCCAAGAGCCTCTTGGCTTGCCTTCTGTTGCTTGAGAGTCAGGAATATCAAAATCCCTGCCTCACCGGAAGTGGCCCACATACTTGCAACATGACTTCAACATATCCCTGTCTGTGTGTAGCACAACCAGTGCATCCACTAGGTTGTGGGATTATAATTGGCACATTGCATCAGAAAAAGTGCTTTGCCTCCAGAGATTGATACATCAGACAGGGTATTACAGTCGCTGTAGCTTGGTGAGATCAACACATCTCCTCGATTACATGTCCTAATGTAGTGCATCGCTTAGTGCCTCTCGACTCCAGCACCGGTCTTCAGAACTGATGCATCGCCTTCACTGCATGGAGAACATCGACAAAGTCTTCACCTGTGAGCCTCAACAGCGATGCATCTCACAGTTTGTGATCAAGAAAGATACTTTGTTCACTGGGCCTGCATAGGTCCTGTAGCTGGCCGGCACTCCATCCTGGTCAGCCCATACTTTGACTTTGCCCCGGTCCAGCATCATCTAAAGAAACCTTTCAAGCCCTACTTGCTTTTAAGAGCTTTACTGCATTCATTCATTTAAAATATCTCAACTTCTATACATTGGATTTTTGGTTTTGATAAACCTGTCTGGAGACTTTTTTGTGGTGTATTCATTGTGTTACTGTTACATTACACATTGCCTCTTTAGGTAAACCTAACTGCTCTGTGTCATGCTACCAGAGGGTGAGCACATTATCTTTTATTCTGTATCTGGCTTACTTTGACTAGAGTGGGGGTTTCTGTTTGGCCTGGGTGCATACCTCAGCCAACCAGGAATCCCAATTCTAACAGTCATCGTTTCTAGTCCCACGTTTCATGACCAAAGTGGCTGCTTTTGAGTTGCAGCTAAAGAGGTCCACGTGTGAACCATCTCACGTTCTGCAGTGCTGGCAAAGAAAAATGAGAACAGATGCACAGAACAATATCTAATCAGACCGGCAGAAGTGTGAGCTTTGTGGGAAGTTCACTGTTGTTTGCTCTGTGTCCCATACTACTGTCAACCTACAGCTCCATAGGATATGTTCACCCATTCTGACCTTCTTAATGTGTCTGCCAATGCTGCGTTATATCAAAAGCCGAGCTTAGAGCTCCACAATTATTTTTTCATTTTCCAAAAATGTTATACATTCTTAAGCTTGCATTTTTTATTTTTTGGTTAGAATTCCTTTTTCTAATCTTTTATAAACTATCTCATATCAAAAAAGCACTCCTCCATCAAATAATTATAAGGAATAAAAATTACATGATCCCACATAAAGTGCTAAAGCATTGAAGTGCAATTGCCATAATTTTCTGCCTGGCCCCACACACCTGGTCTGAATGGTGGTCAAGTACATGCTGCTTGATTTCTGGAACAATCATGAAGTTCACATTAGTTGTTGTTCTGCCTATAGATCAGTCACACACTTTCTGCAAAGGAAGGAAGTTGTTCCAATCTGTGGCTGGAGGGACCAGTGCATGACAGTCTAAGCTGGATCAGTGAGTGGAAATGGAAATGTAGCAGGTGAGCGAACAGGAATAGCAGGTGGAGGATAGTGCAGTGAGGCACGTTGTCTTGGTTTGGAACTCTCTGGGTGGAGAAAACATGCTGACTGGTAAGCTCAACTCAGCACAGGGACTTGCACTCATTTGCACTTTCTCCTCATCAGTTATGGAATGATTCATATGCAGGTATAAAGTTGAAATGCTAGCAATGCATAATATTTAGGATAAGTGAATATAGTTTTGAATTGCTGGAGACCTGACCATGTGCCTAGCAGAGAAGTGTTTTTCCTTCATCATCTAACAGCACTATTTACAGATAACAGCCACATCCTGGCGCTAGTCACCTGCAGAGAGTACTGATAAGGACCATACCAACAAAACATTTGAGGCAATGGTGCAAAGGTGGTTTGGCATTGTGTACCCCTGTTGCAGGAACTTCAAATTCCTCCTATATTTCCTCTGACTCCAACTCCCTTCCAATTTAAACTTCAAGAGGTTATAGGGAATGCATTCATCTATGCAAATCGCAAATTTATGTTAGTATGCCTGGCCTCTAAACTAGTTACAGAAAGTATGATTTTTCACAGCCATTCATAAAGTCCAGATGCTCCACAACTTTTTTGCCATTTTATTTGGAGAAACTTATTGTCTTAAAGCTGAGTTAAACAGGGGATTCTGACACCACATATACACACTCAGTGCCTGGTTATGAGTTTGACAGTGCGGGAGCAGGACCGCCATGTTACCGACCCGCTCTTGCACCCCCAAACCAGTGTCTGCACCGCCCACCAGATTATGACTTTTTTAGTCACTGGCAGGTGGTTTTTGGTGTTCCCACAGTGGTGTCTATGAAAAAGGAACCGCAATGGAACATCAAAGGCATCAGCTGTCCATGCTGTGCATGTCCATGCCGTGTAGGTACTGCAGTGCATGCATACAGGAGGGCACAAAATGTGTCCTCCTGCGAGCACCCCATGACCCAGAAGCAAACCACCAAGAAAACCATGGCATAGAGGAAACTCGTAATATGCTTGGCGGGACCGAAGCAGTCCTGCCAAGCATATTTGGCATCAATGCCACCACGCCACCGTCAGGGATCACTGATCCCTGACAGTTGCGGAGGTGCAATGGCGGTCCGACCGCCCCGCTTGTAATGGGGTGCTCGAACCGCCAGTGCGCCGGTGGAAGGACCGCCACTGCCGCTCCACTCTGAGTGTGGCAGTCCATGGACCACCAGACTCATAATCAGGATTTTAGTTATAGGGTCACCAAAGGGATCTGCTTCCTCCATTTTGTCACTAAAGAATACTCTGTATTCTGCCCTGTCCATTACATCAATATGGGACACTTCAGTTTGTCTGTATGATAAAAAGCATTTAGATGGCACACAAGATGAATGCTCATGTGCGCACCATGTAACATTTCCATGACTTGTCTCATGGAATTATGCAAGCATTCAGGGGCAAGATCATGTGTACTTCAAGACTTTGTGGAGAGACGTGGTCGTGCAAGATTGTGTCATTATCCAGAGTGCGGTCTTCTATTAAGGCTAAGCCCAGTCGCTCTCTCTCCTTCACAGCACCGCTATTGGAAAAGTTTCTGTTCTAACAGAACACGCTCGGTGCTATCGGTGAGTGTGTATGGACCACGACACAGCAGATGCCATTTAAAAAGCATTTTAAGTTTCATTTACTGTTCGAGATTTGCAGATGGACATTTTCGTACAGTAAATAAAAAAAATCGAACAAGCATCGAAAGGAGCGAGCTGCATGCTAGCACTGTGCAGTTGTCAGGCCCTCGTAAAAAATATTTAAATGAAATAAAAATGGAGCAGGAACCAGATAGACAGGGAGAACAATGATGGGTGGAGGTGCAAGGGGGTGTAAGGAGGAACAGAGAGCATGGGTAGCAGGAGCTGGAGGGCAGCGATGAGCTGTGGTTCGGATTCAGGGGCCATGACAGACAGAATGGGGAGTAGGAAAGCAATAACAATCCAACATACAAGGGCGCAAGAAGCAGAAGGGGACGAGATCAAACTCCAAGAAAAAAAATATTCACTGATGTTTTATCCCTGGAAGGACACAAGTTAACCGATTAGAAAAATGGTAAAAATAAGAAATCTTCCTGAGGCAGGACAAAGAACGAATAGAGAAAAAAGCCATTGAATCAAACCCTGGAAAAAGAGATAGACAAGAGAGCCGTCCAAAAACAGAAAGGGCTGACAGCAAGGCATTTTATGTATGCATATGTAATTTACTGTATAAAAAGGGATGTGAAAAAGTTTTTTTAAGATCGAGGGTACAAGATCACCAATCTGCATGAAGAGGGATACATTCTGTTTGTCACGCAGTAAGTCTCAATATTTTTTAAATATCTTTGGACAAAGTTCAGCGCTTTTGAAGAACAAGCATAAGAAATACAATCGGTCTCGCCTTTGTTTAAGTTAAAGCTATTTACTTTGCTAATGGTATTGTATTTTAGCTATGTCTTATTGAGTGTATGTTTGTGATATGTTGTGGCTTTATGTTCTATTGAATAGTAGCTTTTGCTTGTTTTTGTTTGTTGGAAATGTATATAGAGCGTTTCCTTTCATTTTTGCATTTCACAAGCCTGCTGCGCCCCTTGACATTTGAGATAAGGTAGCACCTTTATAACTTTGATGAACAAATCATAAACAACCCATATTTTCCAATGTGTTGATGTAGGAAAGTCCTCATTTTACACTTTCTTAAATTCATTAACATAACATGTTAGAACAGATAGCGTGTTACATCAAAGGGGGGGGGATATTTGTGTAATCTACTTTTATCAGACTACAGGAGGGTGTCCTGAAGGCGGACTACACCAAAGCCTTGCAATGGGTGCATATTTTAATCAACTCATTTCATCAACTATTTATCAGAGAATTGGATGCATATTTGAATCAGCCTCATGTTTGCCCACAACATACTACCTCAGACTGCATGCATATCTAAATCAGCTTTGTTTTTCCCACTTGAAGCTGGTGTCCCAGCTGAAACATCGGAAGCCGGTTAAGTCTCTTTTCAAGAGACAGTTTTTTTATCCGGAAATGGCTCTACCTAAAAGAAGTGGAAGTTGTCTGGGAGAAAATTCTACATGTGCAGAAGCATGTATCAGGAAAAATTAGAAAGATCAGGGGCCTCTGGGTTTTAAGAAAAGTACTGACCTCCCATGAAGGAGTTAAGACAAGAAGGTGAGTCGGACTGGCTGATTCATCTGTGCGTTGTCATGGCAGCAATCTACCAAATGATTAGTAGCTAATCCTCGCAGGGGCACAGTGCTACTGTAGAATTGTTTCTATGGTTTAAACAAACTGTAAAACTTAAATAATGTAGCCACTGTCTTGGTAGCCATTGCACTTTTAATTCTGGAACTTGTAGTTTCACCATTAGGATTAAATGTAGGAACTTAAACATTCAAGCTGGCAAGGGGTAGTTGGGTTTATAGCCAGGCTTTAATTAAAGTGTCACAAGAACCAAACTCTTGTATACAACGTTAACAACAGAACCAGGAGAAACGACGTCAGGCTGCGAACCCGGTACAAGGTCAAACCAATGGCAGAAAGTAGTCTATGTAAAAGCCAGCAACATTACAGCATATGCGGGCACCCATGGCAAGACCCCACCACCTGCCACTCCTCCTCCCCCTCCCCAGCGACTTGAGCGCTTTTCAAGAAACCTGATTAAGAGCTGAGTGCTCGTCGCAATGACATTTGCAGGATGACCACTACGGGAACTTTAGCATTTATACACCATCACTTCTAGATGGCAGTTATGAAATCTTAACCCACTCAGATTTATTGGCGTATGTGCAGGATAACAGAAGAAACAAGAAGAAACCCCAGCAGGAGATGTAATGAGCTAGCCCTTTCTCAATGTCTGGACAGAATGCTCCATAGGAGGATAGACCAATGTAGTACTGCAAAAAATAGAACAGATGCACTGCAAATAATGACAAGGCTAGGGTAGGTCGAATGTGACGGCGATAACACTTTCAGACAGACACATTACTGGCATTGCAATTAATACTCCACCGTCCCTGCCTGGTTTCACTTCCAGATCATTACTTTGTAATACGTACCCCGTGTTCAAGTAAACGAAGAAGCATAGCTTAGAGTGATGAAAACTAAAAAGAGAAGAGTTGTGTCTCAACACAGGTGCACCCCCTTTGCCCCCCCCCCACCCCAAAAACAACCAACAATGATGAAGGGAAATCTGGGCAATAAACCGGCAGCCATTCAGCGCTGGTAAGGATTTTGGTGCTTCTTTCTTCCCATGATATTTCAGTCCCCATCACAGGAGCGCTGATACAAAGTCAAACTACCGCTTTACATGCCACAAAGGAACGTACTGTTAGCGTACCAGCGCTGAAACAATTGAAGCTGGCCAGCAAACAGAGGGGTTACATGCTGAAAACCAGTGTGGCGCGTGCCCCATGGCCCCTGCCATGGTACTCCGAAGGATTTACGGACATGGATGAAAGCCTTGCCGGCAGTTTACATGAGTGGAGCAACGAGTTAGAGGCACGCAGCCAACAAACTGGGAGCAGAGCTCCAATTGAACTTATGGCGTGGCTAACTTTGCCCTCCACCTCGGGAAGCCTGTGAAAAAGTAAAGAGTGCAACTCTGGATGATCGCTGATACAAAGTTAAACTACTGCTTTACATGCCAAAAACAGAAAGGCACTGTTACCATACCAGCGCTGAAACAATTGAAGCTGGCCAGCAAACCGAGGGGTTACATGCCGGAAACCAGTGTGGCGTGTGCCCATGGCCCCTGTCAGGTTACTCAGAAGGATTTAAGGACTTGGCTGAAAGCCTCGCTGGCGTTTACGAGTCTGGAGCAGTGAGTAAATGGCACGCAGCCGACAAAGCGGAAGCACGGCTAACTCTGCCCTCCGCCTCAGGAAGCCAATGAAAAAATGAACAGTGTAACACTGGGAAGTTTGGTTTGGTATGGGGGGAAGGGAAGGGAGGAGCGGGTAGGCTTTCCAATGAGGAGCCAGTAAACAAGCTACCAGCACACCCTCCTACGTCACACCAAACAAAGATGGCGTCGGCCTGTCCATATGGTCTGTCCTCAAATTGGACAAGACAATAACCAAGAAGCCCGATTTCCAATCACGCACTGCCGTTTACCATAAACGATGATGCAAGCCAATGGGAAAGAGGGGCGGGGCTTCAAGTCCCTTCTGAATTCGTATTGATTCCAAGAAGCCCTCACAGAGCGAGCAGCACATGCACGCTGCAACGCCAGGCAAGACCTAAAAATAGAACCATTAGCAGAAATTTGTAGTAAACCGTTAATTCTATTAACTGACTCGTTTTTTTAGGAATCTTCTGGCATTGAGCCATGCTTATTAGGATCATTGCTGTAAACGGTATCTGTGGTGAAGTCATTTTGCTAGATTTGTAGTTTTAGAAGATGTGACTTCAAGTTTGAGTTTCTTATGTCATAGTGAAATGGATGTCACACATTCTTTCACCAAACCCCACTATCACAGAACATAGGGGCATATTATCAAGGGGGTTTATCTCTGCTTTTTTGGCTGTAAAAGCCAAGAAAGCGGAGATATTATGATCTCCCTATTACCTAGCTGTCGCTAACACCAGTTAGCGACAGCTAGTAGGAGATAGCGACCATCTTGGGCCCCACTTTGCATGTCAGTGATATTTATCACTAATGACATGCAAAGTGGGCGTGCCAAGATGTTAGCGACTGGAAACAGTCGCTAACATCGCTATTTCCTATTACCAACTTTTGGAGATATTTGCGCTAAGCGCGAATATCTCCAAAAGCTAACACCTGCCCTGAGCAGTTCTTAGCCATGTTATCCAATGGGAGGTGGATAACATGGCTAAGAGCATTAGCTCGGTAATGCATGAATATCGCTGACTTTTCAGCGATATTCATGCATTGCGGGCGATTTTTATTGCATTTGCGATAAACCTTGGTAATAGCAAGGTTTATCTGCGATAAAAATCGCCGCAGCTCTGCGGTAAATATTTGTCTCTAACCAAGCAATAGCGATAATTATCGCTATTGCTTGGTAATATGCCCCACAATTTCTTTGAAACCTTGACATGAATACACAAAACCAACTACTAAAACCAGATTAAGGCATTCTATTTTTAACAGATAAGTTTCAAGACAATTGTGAGATAGTGGCGAAATCTCGAAATGGCTATTCATTCATTCATTTGTCAGTTACAATACAAGGCTTCAAAGCACTTAACACGAATTTTGTATGACATTTTGTGTTAGCTTTTTTGGTTGTATCTTCAGCATTTAGTAAAGCAATATTGAAATCAAATTACTAAAACATAATTACTTTGACTTTCATAACGACATTGAAGGTAGGGTGATGGGCACTCTGTGTTTGCAATTGTCATTTGCAGGTTTGACTATATGCTAATTTGATTTTACCATTGAACTACAGAACAAATAAGTACCTGATGTCGAGACTGTTTCCATTTCTTAGGTCTAGCATTTGAGACAACCTTAGCTATCTCGCCAGACTATTGTTTTCCTAAAAGAATTGTGCGGAGGCTTCATTCATTTGTCTGTTAAATTGTCATTCACATAAGGATTATTTTTTACCGTATGTGTGTATGCAGAGATGAGAGTTTATAGCTGCAGAAGTCCCAGCACTTCAGATTGTCTTGAAATGATTGATGGATTGAATATTACAGCACTGTAATGATAGTGGGATACATGAGCAAAATATCCCAACCTAAATCCAAGGTGTTAGTAGATTACTCTGATGAAAGGCGCAACTCCAAACGTGATCCAGATTCTGCATTTGACATAGTCATTTATTAAATTAGCAAAGGCATAAATAACCACAGGCTGCTGTGGTCTATCTCGAAACCCCTCACTATGTATTCGAAAGCCAGAGTGCATTATGCACCCATGGAAAATGCAAAAAATATTTTGCAGTTGCAATCCTGTGAATGTATTCCCATGCAAAGTTTTAATTCCCACAGGAAAAGGAAGTGCAAACTTAAACAAGCATTTACAATGCAATGGTCTCGGCATTATTAAAGGTAGAGCTATTGTCATTGCTCATGATATTTTTTTCTTTTAATCATAAATAAATAGCATTGTCATTTACATTGCCAATAGCTTAATCATTAAATAAATGGCATTGTCATTTACAATGCCAATAGCTTAATCGCTCGCATATGCATGACCTATTGCATTCACACCCACACAGACCACACACATACAGAGCCACCCACACAGAGTCATTCACATAGAGTCACCCACACACACAGAGCCACCTACACAGAGCCAACCTCACACAGACAGAGCCACCCACACATAGAGCCACCTACAAAAACAGCTATCCACACAGAGCCACACACACACAGACTGGCGTGTTAGTAGAAAGTAGGGACGCCCTTTCATCAAATGAATAGCCTCACCACCAAACCCAACGGTTACTTACAAATGCTCTTATTATAACTAGGCACTGCAGGCTTAGTGCTATTGGCTGAAATCCCATGCTTGGCGCTTGAGGGTCATCGAACCGTCAGTCTGTGATGCAGAGTTTGAAAAACATTGGAACTAGCAACAAAGACGGCAGGGGAAGTTAAGGCAGGAAAGTAACAAGTAGGATGAGAAGAGGGGCAAACAACTATGACGGGAGGTGAACGGATGGAAGCAACAATAGGCAAGCAGCAACATTTAGGAAGCAACGGCAATGAGGGAAGCAAGTAAAAAAAAAAAGTACCTGAATTCAAGCATTTGTCGCCGAAGGTCACTAATAAAACAAATAATAAATACATGGTACATGTTCCATCAAAGGGAGGACCAAACAAAAGGAAAGTTAAACTAGCATGTGCTGACCAATTAGAAGCAAGGAAATGACAGTGACAAAGAATGTCCTGCTTGTTTGTATTAAGCCCGGCTTATGTGCATGGTAAGCCGGCAATGCAGCTGCTTTTATTTTGTGTACGAGGGAAATTTGCTCTGTTGCCTGTGCTGGCCCTGCCTCATGAAAAAACTTGCACTGCTACTGTACAAAGGATCATGACAAGGAGTCTTATTATCAGGCATGGTATTCTGATTTGATGTCAGTCAGTACATATGCCATACCCCCATCTTTTTTGTCAGGCTGTTTAAAGGACAGTGGCCTAATTTATGGTATTTAAGGTAGTGTGCCTGATTATAGTGCTAGAGCAGCCATGATGCCATGGCTTTAAGTGGGCCGGGTCCTATCAGTGCTCTGCACCACAGTTCCATTTTTGCAGCACCACTGCTAAAAACATATGATGTAACTTCAGAGACTCGTTTTACTTCTTTCACAGTCATCATTTCAGAACTGGATAATTTTCAATAATATTAGGAACAACGCCATAGTTGTTGCTTATTAATTTTATGTAACTAACAAAAATTGACTAAGCCAATAATTCTAGCTTGTTGCAGGTGTAATGTTACTTGTATCATATCTGGATGCAACGACAGAAACAGCAAAATACAAGTCGGGTGGCACCCTTTGCTAAATACATATTTTTAGCTTGTGTGTTTTAAGCCACGCCCTTAATTACATCGGCGAGACCCTCTGTTTTTTTTCTCAGACTTAAAGCCCTTTATGCTGGGTTTTAGTGAGCTTAACAAAAATTCCTACACATTCTTTTCGCACAATTGCCCTGTAGCTCCCTCGATAGCTTCCTTTGATATTTTGCATAGAGGCATGACTTTTCTATCACTGATCCTGAGATAAAAGACTTCAACTCCCCGTCTGTTAAGACAACATTTGTCTCTCTGTCCTGGATCTAGCGCTCTCTGCCCTCTTTCAGGGAATTTGGCGATCCTCTCCCTCTTTCAAGAGGGCTGGACTTTTGTTTGACAACGTTCCGGAGGGGGTGAGAGGCCATGGAAAGTGAGATGAATTCTAAAGCTCATCATTCTTTGTCTGGATTCCTATTTGTGTGTTTTGCTCAGTCTGCTCTGTTCTCTGCATGCCTTTGCATGCCTCCTGGGTTCTGGAGCAGACTAGAAGTGCTTTTAGGACCTTGACATTTCAATGTAAAGAGAACGGGCCCCACTCATGAGATGTATATGCACACGTTGTGCCATAACCTCTGGCAGGCCGTGACCCGCTCCCCTGTGTGTAATGAATACAAGAAGGACAGGGGCAATAATACAAAGGCGCGACCAGCCACCCCCATCCCAACATACACAGTCGAGAGGCCAGCACCACGGGGGAGTGTTTTAGGGAAGCCGAGCACGTACCTGCAAAGAGCCCTCGGGCCCCCAGACACATGCGTATAGAGGATGAGCAGCCCGTGCTGGGAGAGCCACCCACCCTGGAGGGGGGCGAGGCCGGGAAGGGTGCCGAGGGGGCCCCCGCTGCCGACAGCCAGGGGGTAAGTACACTGGTTGATGATGGGCCGGGGGATTTGGGGCTGAGTACCAGGTGGTCTTTCCTGTGAACGGAGATAGGAATCACCTCTGGGGACTGTTTCCGAGTGATTTCAAGTGATGGACACCATCTCTACGGGTGTGCTGCCGATTAGTTCGTACAAAACAAGCGGCTTAAGTGAGTGATATGTTCTTTGCTTCAGCTGACAGAAGCTACGCTGGTAGATGCAAACCCCGGTCTGGATCCGGGTCCTGGGGGAAAGCACTTCCGGGTCGCCACGGGCAGCGCGGCGGCCCCTTCAGGTCACTGCAGGCGGTGCGTCAGAGCGCTTCACACTAGGAACAGAAATGATCCATGAGAAGATTACGATACGAGTGAACATGTTACAAAAGGAGGCGTTAAGTTACAGGAGGCAAAAGTGACAATTGTGAGCAAACAAAATACAAGAGGTAGCAAAGGGTACAATACAGGAGGAATAGACTGGGACCTCGGGGAGAGGGGGGCGGGACTTCAAAAAAGAGACAGAAAAGCCCATGGATCGCATCAAGCCAGGGAAAAGAGTAATTGACACACATCTCTTCCAATGGCTAGCCTCCATTTACGAAGCTAGCCAATGGAAGAGAGAGGTGGGTTAAAGCCCCACACTGTTTAAGTCATAAAATCTTCAGCTCTGCCCCCCACTGCTTCGCAGTGCGACGGTAGCCTTGACCTAAAAAGAAGCTGCTGTGCAAATTTAGGGACTACATGGGCTACAACTACTTTTCAAAAAATGCTAAATTAAAAGTGACAGCAAAATCACCTTGCAATTTACTATCCATATATACAGAAAAATGTGAATTAGCAAAACTGTTACAAAATCCAAACAAGGCGCAAACTCACCTCCAATTCACCTCATGTGGCCAAGTACTACAAGGTGGTCCACAATGCAGCTTAGGTCCTTATGTATCTGTGCAATCACTCATAGGCACAGCATTGGTAAAACCCTTTGATACGTCAGGCCCTTGATTCCCAAACAGATAGCATTTACCCTGTAGCCTTATCACACAAGTGTGCCATGGTTGCTTGCACCAATTTCTTGTGCCCGAAGCACATTGATATCACAGAAGAGGACATAGACACTTCCGTGGCCATTACAGTAAAATCTGAAGCGTGTGATACCTCATTTGCACAGGCCTATGGTGTTTTGTTAATAAGGGAACTCAATGGTCCCAGCATAGGTGCCACAGTACCGATGCCGGTCCTGGGGCAAACAACTTTTAATGAAGCTTACAAATCATGCAACATCTTACATATGGATCACAGTAAATGTGTCTTCGAGGAGGTGTTATGAGGTCCCACAGCCCTGACAGTTACTTTGCACCTGCATTGAAGAGTGATTATTTTTTTGTCCACAATTTGTCATGCGGTTCTCCTTTGTGTCATGTGCACCCAATGAGGCAGCAGCAATATACCAATGCTCCAGGGGCCAAATTATAATTAGGGTGCATTGTTCCATTTTGTACCATGGTGCACCTTTAACTCGGTGTACATGCGCAATAAGGAACAGCGCACCCTATTACTAGATAATGTGCTGCATCCAGGGTAGAAGTAAACTCTCAGCTACCTTGGGACTGCATCTTAGTGAAAGGCGGCCTGGCTGTTTAAAGAAGCCAGCCTGTTTCTCACAGTGGAGGCAGTAACCCAGCCTGTTTTACAAAGGGACAAAGAGATTGTCCTGTAGGTGGGACAGTGGGTGACTGCTCTTCATACATGGGGATATCTAGCAGGTCCAGTGAAACCTCTTCCTCATTTTGCAAGGGTCACCCTTGGAGACGCACTAAGTGTATGTCACCTCTTTAAGGTGCATGTGAGCCCTCTGATGGCTTGTTCACACCTGCAATTTGATAAGGCCCATGTAAAGAGGGAAGTTTTTTAGGGTCACACCCCTAGTCTAAATAGGAGAACAACCCCTTATAATCATGCTGCTGCAGTAAGTGATCCAGCACAATCTGTATTACAGAGGGGGGCATGCAATCATCTGTGGTCCCTTCTGTAATCCCAAAGGGCCCAGGGGCGCAGAAGATGGGTGCACACACCACTTATGCTTTTAGGTTGAAGAGGAAGAACAAAAGGGAAAAAGGGAGAGGCCCACCTTACAGCAGCTACGTTACGGGCTAAGTCCCGAACAGATTCACAAGAGAGGTTTCACTAAAAGTCATTCAGGAACTACATCCACAACTGCAGAATATAGCACAGTGAAGGTATGCGCTATCTCTCATGTTTAAATAGCATTTGACTACATCCACTTGCATCATGTGCTTATCCATACATTATAAAAATGACAGTGGCAGCTTGCAGACACTGATGGCACATGTGTCCTGATGCCATTCATAAGCTACACATCACATACATAAGATCAGAAATATACAGTGTTAGAAATGGGACTCCTAGGAGGCTGAGTAATTCATCCAGGGGAGGCAGGAACTAACATTCTAGTCAGGATGAGCTAGATTTACAATAAGATAACCTCTGCTCACCTTCTGGTTGCTTGGCCCAGAGCAGTCACTCCTATCTACAAAGACATTGTGTAAAAGATTTGTGGAACACACACACACACTAACACAATGAATACACCACGAAAAGGACTCCAAAAATGTTTTAAAATATAAATTGTATTTTAAGACCAGAATAACAAAAATCCAATAAGTAAAACCGAGTTATGAATCTTAAACTAAAAACAGTGCTTAGAACTCAATAGCGCTAAAACGTTATTTTAGGTCACACTAGACTGAGGTAAATCCAAAGTCCAGGCCACCACGATGGAGCGTGGGCTGAGGTTTTACTTTATCAACTGAGCTAAGAGCCCTGCTCTCGGGGGAAATTGGATAGAGTGAGCATCTGTCTTTGTAACACCATACAGACCTCTAAAAATCCACACAGAATCTCAGTTCAGATGTGGTGCCCGCTAGGGCTGCCTTTGGTACCAGAACCACAGGACTGGACCAGAGGCTGCTTGAGGGTTCCATCACCCCCAACCTCTGAATTTTGGACCCTTCATCCTTAATGTGTGACCTCATCTTATCTGACACTCTGTAAGATATAACCCCCACATGCATCAACCTATTTAGGAAGTGCAAACGGTGCGAATCGGTAAATTCGGCCGTTTGCACTTCCTAAATAAGTTTTTGGGATGCATCATGCATTTTTGTGAAATTCGCTATTTTTAGCGATTTCCAAAAATGCGATTGCTTTTAAGGAATCGCAAATTTGCGATTCCTTAAAAGCAATGCATGATTGTTTTTCTAATTGCGAATTAGCAATTAGGAGGTGCAAATTACCATGAGGTTGAACCTCCTGGTAATTTGCGAAAAGTTTTGAAAATGCTCAAAAATGCATTTTTTAAACTTTCATGTTTCAGAAACACATGTCCTTAGGACATGTGTGTGTGAAACATGCACTTCAAATTACATTTCTGGGGTGCAGGGGGGGGGGGTCCTTTGGACCCCCTTCTGCACCCTTGGAATGCATTAACAAATTGCGATTTTCACAAAGAAAATCACAATTTGTTAAAGCCTTCGCATTGATCCCTATGGAATACGCACATTGGAATTCGCATAATATTTGCGATTTGGTAAGAATTGCGATTTTTACTGAATCGCAAATATTTTGCGAAAATATACATGCATCCCATTTTGCGAATTCCAAATTGCGATTCCCTATTTTTCGCAATTTGGAATTCGCAAAAGGCCGGGATGATGCATGTGGCCGTTATTCTTTTCAGAGACGTAGTCCCCTGTGTCCACATCTTAGGAACACAGGTGGGTAGTTCCATGGATAAGGGAGAACACATAAGAGTATCACCCCATCATTTGATGGCAGTCTCTCTGTTGTTCAGGAGTTAGAGTGGGGGAAAGGATTACTCCTTCCACAAACCCATCCTTCTCCTTGGAGTCAAAGAAGTCAAGAAGAGGTTCACTCTCCTCTTCCTCTTTTCCATCAGCTTCCAACAGCATGGTAAGCTCAGACCTCTCAAAATGTGGTTTGAGGTGATGTACATGCAACACCCTGTTGGGTTGGCTAGGGGTCTTGGGTCCACAACATATGTGGCCTCACCTTTTCTTTTAATCACCTCATAATCACCTCATATGGCTCATTACAACAGTACTGAAGGGCCCTGGACTTTACTTGCTCCATCACCCACACTTTTTAAGCAGTTTGAAATTTCAGAGTGGTAGACTTTTTGCCATACCATTCCTTCATGACTGCCTGCCGGGCTTCAAGGTTACTGGAAGTTTGCTTACATAACTTAACCATCTGGCTTCTGAAGGCCAGCATGTAGCTCACTACATCCTGGGGCACATTCCTGGGAGCTTGCTCTCACACTTCTTTCACCAGACTTAAAGATCCTCTTATTGGGTGACCGTACAGCAGCTAAAATGGACTGAAACCCACTCCTCCCTATGGCAGCAGGATATCCCACTTCTCAGAGCCTCAGACAGGCCTCTGACCATGCCTTTCATGATCGTTGAAAAGGTGGAGGCCATATACAGGTCGTTTGCCCTGCCTTTTGTCAGGGAAATTAATAGTGCCCCTCTGATCTCCAAATCCCTATTAGCCATTCCGGGTCCTACCCAAGAGGAGTTCCTAAATTTGACGATCAAAGTTAAATCTGGTTCTCCGGATGACCCTATGAGACCCATGCAATTTCGCGATTTCGCCGATTGCTGCTACCCGGCGATGCAGAGCTTAATTGATCTTTCTTTCAGAACTGGTAGTGTTCCCACTGCTTGGAAGCAGGCCACTATTACACCAATCCTAAAAAAACCTTCTCTTGACCCTTCCAAATCAGAGCATTACCGACCTATTTCCCTCCTTCCTTGGATGGCTAAAATAGCCGAAGCTCACGCCAATAGGATTTTATCCTTCCACCTGCAAGAAGCAAACATACTGGACAACTCCCAGAATGGGTTTCGTGCCAGTCATAGTACCGAGACCGCCCTCTTGGCGGTGGTGGAACATATCAGGAAAATACTAGACCAAGGTCAGACGGCGGCACTGATCCTATTGGATCTAAGTGCCGCTTTCGACACGGTCTCCCACCAGATCCTTTTACACTTCCTCGTGGAGGCAGGAGTTGGAGAACAAGCACTTGAATGGTTTCGATCATTTCTTACGGATCGAACCTTTAAAGTGTCTACACCTCCCTATATCTCTGCCCCACGCCCCATTCTGCAGGGAGTTCCACAGGGTTCGGCTCTCAGCCCCACCCTTTTTAATTTGTATGTTGCACCGCTGGTGCAGGTAGCTGCCAGTTTTGGTCTTACAATAGTGTCATACGCCGATGACACACAGTTGGCTGTGTCACTTAATGGCGACTCTAATATGAACGCCCCCACCTTTCAGGCAGCCCTCAAAGCTGTCGCCGGCTGGATGGCGAATAATCGTTTACAACTTAACGCCACCAAGATGGAGGTCATTCTTTTCGGTAGGGACAGCCAGCTCTGGGGAGACCAATGGTGGCCTCCTGAATTGGGTCCTGCTCCCACTCCTGTAGCCGAAGTCAGAAATCTGGGCGTATGGCTTGATGATCAATTGTCTTTTATCCCTCACATCAAGCGTGTCGCGGGAACTTGTTTTGGTGCTCTACAGTGCCTACGGCCTATTTTTAAGTATTTTGACGCGGACACCAGGCAGATCATAGTCCAAGCTCTGGTGTTGACCAGATTGGACTATGCTAGCTCCCTGTTTCTGGGTGTTAATCAAGCTGAGCTAGCCCGCCTTCAGCTGGCTCAAAATGCGGCTTATAGGATGCTGGTCGGCCTCCCTAAATTTGTCTCTGCTCGTAGCACTATCCACGACCTCCACTGGCTCCCAGTAGGCCAAAGAATCAAGTTCAAGGTTTTGTGCCTTACTTTCAAAATTCTCAATTTGGCCTCCCCTCCTATTCTCACCCAGACCATTCTCCACTATGTTCCCTCAAGAGCCCTTTGGTCTGCAGGGGCCAATTTGGCCATTATTCCTCGCTTTAAAAAGTCCAGAATGGGTGGACGTTCCTTTTCGGTGATGGCGGCTACATTATGGAACTCTTTGCCTGCCTCACTTCGTTCCATCCCTGATTTGTTTCAGTTCAGGAAACAATTAAAAACTCATTTATTCTCCTCTGCTTAGCTTCAGTGTTACCTGGTCCTCTCTGTTGTGTTGTGTGTTTCATCTCCAAAAGCGCCGGGACGCCTCTTAGCTGCGGCATCTGTGCGCTATACAAAATAAAATAACATAACATAACATAACATCTTGTAGAACCCCTCAACAAGCCCATTGGTTTGTGCATTGTTAAGGGTTGGAAACCCTGTACATTTCAGCACACTCCTTCCACATTGACTGCATATAAGCAGAAATGAAGTTTCTGCCTCTGTTGGACACAACGTCCTTGGGGAAACCCACTCTGGTAAAAATCTGCATCGGGGTTTGCCTCTGGGTACCTAGTGGCATGATCCACAAGAACCGGGTTGAACTTGTTGTCTGATGAAGTCTGGGGATCCATAGGCCCTATATTGTTGATGCTCACCCTCTCATAGCGGGTGCAAACAACTTGGTTAAAGGGTGCTTACAGCCTCTGCCCTGTCTTCCAACTAGGCTGGCAAGTCACACAACTGTGACACAACTCCTACTGAACACAGCTGAGAAATGCTTGATCCTACTTCAATAGAAGTGGGGGACAAGCCTTGCACAGTTCTTGTCTTGGCCTAGATGTTAAGCCAGGGGAATCCAGTGAGCCTGCTCCAGTAGGAAGGCCCGGGCCCTTGATGTTTCATAACCGGGAGACTTAGGCTCACTATACAGGAGGCTGTCCTCCCAGTAAATGTGGTGACTACCAGAGGCATCACCTGCTTCTTGGGCTTTAGCATGTTGCTTCATGTCCACAAGGGTTGGAAACTCCCTCTGTGCCCTCCAGAACTCCTCCTTGATGATGATGACCAAGTGAAGCAATGTCCTCCTCAGAGGAGTCCGGGGCAGTCACCTCAGGTGCCCCCATCCATCTCACTGGAAGTAGATTCTGGAGCTGTATTACCACTCCCTCTGCCTTTCCTTTTATTAGCAGCTGCCTAGGCCATTAATCCAGGCTCCAGCTCTTCTTGACTCCCTTTGTGGGAGGCACAGACATTGTTGTGGCACAGATCTGCTCAGGTAAACCTAACATCTCCACATGAGCCTAAGCTCCACTTCTTTCCAGGTAGTGTGCTCCAGGTCATTACCTAACAAATAGTCCACAAGTATGGCAGGGCTCAATGCAACTTTCAGAGGAACTGACCCCCCCACCCCTACTCAAATGGAATAATGGCCACAAGACAGTGACCTCGCCTTTGTCAGCCACCAAAACCTGGTGGAATGCATTTGGAATTACCTGCGTTGGGAAAAACCAGCTGACTGCATACTATAGTCATAACGGCTCCTGTATCGCTTAGAGCCTCAACACCTTGCCCATTGATGGTAACCCACTGGATATACTTTTTAGTATTTGAAGGCACATGGATCTTAGGAACTTTCTCACTGTCACTAAGGGACTCTATGGTAACCCCTGTAAACTCCCACTCATTAAATGAGACAAACTCCTCCCCAAGAACTATACTAGCCACCCCTGGAATCCTTTCTCCAGCGGTAGGCGGTGCTCTTTTTGGACACTTGGGATCCTCTTTGTAGTGTCAATAATAGTAGCACTCATATTACTTGATGGGCTTGGGCAGTTTACCTTTGTTAGGGTAAGTTTTCTTCTGGTGGGTAGATTAGGAATGAGAACCAGACCCTTTCCCCTGTGCATTGTTTTGGCAGCATTCAGAGATCTCAGTCTTTTTTATCTCCCCCTCCCTTTTCTGGTTGGGACCCTGACCACCCTCTTGGGAGTCCCCCCAGATACCTTTATGGACACTGGTGCTGACCCAGAGGTCTGTCTACTCAGCAAGCTTCTTGGTGTCAAGAAGCTTGCTATCAATATGGTGTTGGTACAGCCTTGGAAAACATGTACCGTGAATGTGCTCCTTTAAAAAAAAGTTATAAAACCCTTCATAATCATTAACTGTGCTGCCCGTCACCCAGCCCTTCAGTGTCTTACCAGCATAATCCAGAAAACCCACCCATGTTTGTGTAGAGAGTTTGTGACTAGCCCTGAACCATTGCCTGTACTTCTTAGGTGTCAACCCAAACTTCCTAACCAGAATGGTCTTAATCGCAGTGTACTTGGTCTGGTCGCCCAGCTCTAGTGTAAGGAGTGTGTCCCTCCCACTGTGGGCATGTGTTTCCAAAGACTACCGATCCAGAGCTCTTGTGGGACCCTGTGCTCTTTCAAAGACACTTCCTAGGCTGCCAACCATTTATCTATGTCACCCCAAAATTGTAACCGGGCACCATATCTTTCGGGATACAGAATATGGACTCATGTTTTCTGCCACTAATATTAGTGTTGCTGGATCCCAGTTGAGGGTGCTAATCTACAGCTCTCTGAGGGTTAACTCTTGGGCCATCTTCCTTTCCTCCATGCCTAGCCTCTTCTCGTCAACAGCTTGCTCCATCTCAAGCTTAGCAAGTGGAAGGGTCTGCTACTTGTCGTTCTCCAATCTCTTGCCTTAGTTTCCACTCTTCCCTCCAGTCCTGTAGCTCCTCTGAGGGCAGGTCCCTTAAAGACACACTGCTGCCTGCTCTAGAGTGAACTACTGGTCCTAGGAGGCCACTGCTTCCCCCTCTCTAAAGGCTGCATGGCAAAACCCTCTGTGGGGTGCTGCTTTCATCCTCCATCAGACACAGATCCCTCCTCATCCACTTCTCCTTCTGGGTGGGCCTCTGCCCATGCTCTTAAGGCTCTACCTTCTTGCCACTTACCTTGTGGAACACCCCATTTTCCTGGTTAGAACCCCTTGAGCTAAGCATCTGTATATGCTTCCAGGTTGGCCAGCTCGAATTTCATCTTGCCAGGTAGAACCAAAGATGTTGCAAAGAAAAATGGGACTTGGACAAAATTAAAAGACGTCAGAATAGGGAGAACTGAAAAAGGTTTGAATTGGTCTCAGGATAGAGTTGTAGTGACCAATGAGTTACTATATGGCATTGCTAAACACAAGTCATATCCTCACCGCTGATCACCAATGTTAAGAATTGGATTCCTGGTTGGCTGAGGTATGAACCCAGTCAGGAACCACAGCTCTAGTAGGCAAGATAAACATAAAATAACCTGTGCTCACCCTCTGGTAGCTTGGCACAGAGCAGTCAGGCTTATCTGCAAAGGAAATGTGTAAAGTATTTGTGCAACACACACACAGACAGTAATACAATGAATACACCACATAAAGGAATCCATTCAGGTTTAAAAATATAGATTGCATTTTTATAAATATAACAAGACCAAAATGACAAAATCCAGTAAGTAGAACCAAAGTCATGAATTTTTAAAGAGTAAAACAAAAACAGTTCTTAGAAGTTAATAGCGCTAAAAGGTTACTTTATGTCACGCTAGATTAGGATAAATCCAAAGTTCAGGCCAATCGCAATGGAGTACGGTCGGATACAGTTCCAAACAGGTCCCACTGAAGTTTTACCTACTCAAACTGAGCCCCGTTCGTGTGGGAGATGGTCGCCAGGAGCAAGTAGAGCATCCCTAGTGATTATCCTAAGGGTGCGTATAGTCGGCCGGGCATTGTGGAAGGCAGAATGGGCCTCGTGGTCGCAGGTGATAACTCTTACTGTGCGAGGAAACAATGTTGCGATGGCTTGCGCTGATCCTTTGAGCCAAAAGCACAGTCCAAATGTGAACAGGCCTGTGTGCAGTCACAAAAAGCTTGATTTCAGGGGCCTACAAACACCTTCCAAGGGCCCACAACTGTAGAGGCACCCCTCAGGAGTCTGGGGCGAGTTGAAGATGTGCCCAGGATCTATAGGTGATGAAAATGGCTGCAAAACCCACTTCTGAGGCCCATAACTTGGAGGGGGCATCTCAGCCAAGGATAGGACTCACAGAAGGCAGAGTCCAGCAGCTCCAGCAGAATTGTAGGAAGCATGCTGCGCCCCTGATACTTCAGAAAACAGAAGGCAAGCCAGGAAGCCCTAGGAGATCACTGGGAGGGAAGGTGGAGCCCAGCTCTCTTTCCAGCAGAGTCAAGGAGCAGCAGGCAGCAGGGCAACAATTAGAAAAGCATCCCTTTCCTAAAAGCAGTCCAGTTGAGTACCTTAAGCAGCTCAGCAGTATTTCTGACAGAGGTTCAGTTAAAGATCCAGAAGTGTCTGATTTCAGGTGGTCAGAGACTTAGAACCAGATGTACGACCCTAAATTGCATGCGCAAATGGGTTTGCTACCCTTTTCCTCATGCAAAATGGTCCTGTGCCATATACAATTCCTATATAGCAAGTCACAATTTATTTGCGACTCACTATTTAGGAATTGCAAGTCACTATTAGGAAGGGGCGTTCCCTTCGCAATAGCGTCCACAATTCAATGTATGAATGTTTTGTGACCGCAATTGTGGTTGCAAAACACCTGCAAATTACCACCCTCTTCAAGAGGGCGGTAATGCAGTCGCAATTTGGAAGGGGTCCCCGGGGGACCCCTTCAACTTTGTGACTGTCTCTACAAATAATGTTTAAGGGCAGGCAGTGGTCCCAGGGACCCCTACCTGCCCTTAAAAAATTTAACAAAAATGTTTCATTTCTTTTTTTAAATGCATCCCGTTTTCCATAAAGGAAAACAGGCTGCATTAAAAAAATACTTTATTTAAAAGCAGTCCCAGACATGGTGGTCTGCTGAGCCCAGCAGGCCACCATACCTGGGAGGGCCTGTCATTCCCAATAGGCTCGCAAATTGCGAGAGGCTCATTAATAATAATGAGCCTCGCAATTTGCGACCCCATTGGGAATTGCAAACAGTGTTGAACACACTGTTATACATGGCATATTGAGCATGGCAAATTGGGACACGCAAATGAGTCGCAATTTGCGAGGCCCAATTTTGCACATCGTACATCTGGCCCTAAGTATTTATACCCAAAAAGGCCTTTGATTTAGGGGGTGACAACAAAGGTTTGTTCTGAAGTATATGCAGATCCCTTTCAACTCAGTCCTGTCTGCCAGGATAACCCTGGGGGGGAATCAGTGCCTTGTGTAAGAACAGGACACAGCCTATTCAGATGTAAGTGTGAGCCACCTCTCCCCTTCCTGCCCAGTATGGCTATCAGAATGTGGATAAATGCAGATGAGTGGTCAGTCACACTCAGCCCTTCCTGTGTTTGTGACTGTCTAGAGGGAATGCACAAAGTGAAGTTGTTACCCAGCCCAGGTGTGTATTTGAGACAAGCTGTCAGGCACTGAGAGCATTAAATACAGAGAAACATCCACTTTCTAAAAGTGGCATTTCTGAAATAGTCGTTAAATTCTACTTTATCAGTAAGGAGGATTTATCATTACCATTCCAAACATATCAAACATGAAAAAGCTACTCCTCTCTGATCATGAAGTATAGCTTAAAAGTGTATTAAGGATACTATGCTTAGACTAACTTTAAAACATCTACAACTTCACTGCACAGAGCAGCCCCCATGCACAGTGGAAAAAGTTAGACGAAATAAAAGTATTTCTCTTTTTTACACCTACATCAAAGTAGTGTTGTTTTTAGTTGCTCAATCCTGCCTAATATTGGGAGTTTTGCATCAGAAACCATGGTTGGTTGCATGAGAATGCCCAGGTATGGCCTATGGAATGCCCCTTGACAGAAAGTAACAAAGAGAAGATCTTTGTGCTGCTTTGTGTTGCTTTGCTTTGGAATAACTTTCCAGGGCAACATTTTTAATGCAATAATGACATTGCTATCCAAAAGCACATTTACTTTTGTTAGGCAAATTCAGTGAAAAATGTGAGTACATTTGGGCACTGGTTGCCAAGTAACCAGCCTTCATGCATTACACAGAAATTATCAGTCTCAATGTGATTCAACAGTAACTTCTCAATGGTGAACATGGAGACATATTGCACATCAGTTAGGCTACAGAGATCTAACACCAGCATATGTAACAACTCATTAGTTTGATATTTGGGTAACTTGTAAATCTCAGTAGAGAGAAGCAGAATTTATTTGGATACCATCAGCAGTGTTTAATCCCAAAAATCTGTCAGGCCTAGCAAAATTCCTGCCAGGCAATGAGTTCTACATTATTCCCAGGATATCATCTACTGCTTCATTTTATGCCAGTACTCGTGCAAGCTTGGAACATTTTCAAGGGTCTCCAAACAGAGAAAATCAGAATACAAATTGAGATTATATAAAACTATGGTAATATCTTTAGGCATCATATGAGATCTGCTGCTCCCTGAAAGATTAATGCTCCAAAAATTAGTTTTTCATTTTGATTCCAGCAGCACTCTCTCCCACATGAGGGGTTTCTTCACTTTACCAATCCTTTATTGAGAATGCCTTTGAAAGCAATCTGAGGTTATGGGTCATGCTTTGGAAATCCCTTGAAGTCTGACCTCGCTTGAATGAACAGGCCTCAAGCTTTGTCTCAGGAAAGCTTCTCTTAATGAGTCTGTTGGGCTCTTGATCATGGATTCACTAGGGACATTTTGAACATTTTTGTAAAACAAATCTAGAAACTGTACACATCGTAATAAATGGATAGAAAGTGATCATCAGTGTTAAAAATTGGGTTTTTGATTAGCAAACGTATGCACCCTGACTAAGCAGAAGCCACAATCCTAGTCAGGGTAAGCTAGATACACACTAAATGAACCAGTGCTTGGTAGCTTGACATAGAGCAGTCTGGCTTATCAAAAGAGGCAATGTGTAAAGTATTTGCACAACACACTCACACAGTAACTCAATGATTACACCATGAAAAGATTCCACACAGATGTATAAAATAGATTATTATATTATAAACAAAATAAGACTAAAATGACCAAACTCCAATGTATAGTAGTTGAGATACGGAAGTAAAAAAAATAAAGGCAGTAAAGTACTTAGAAGCAAGTAGCGCTAAAATTATTACTTTAGGTTGCGTTGAACCGGGGAAATTCAAAGTTCAGTACGACCTCGTGAAAGCGCAGGCCGGCTACAGGACCCACGCAGGGCACTGTGAACAAAGTACCATTGCTGGTCATAAACAGTGAAATGCATTGATCTTCTCTACGCAATGAAGGTGGTGCGTCAGTTCCGAAGATACGTGCTGAAGTTTGCTAGGCGTTGACTGATGGGCCGGATTCTGCTACACTATCAAGGGGATGTGTCGATCTCACCAATTTGCAATGGGCTGAGATACACTGTCCATTGTGTCGATCTCTGGAGGCAGCGCATGCGTTCCGATGCGCCGATTTTACTCCTCCACCGGGTCCATGCACTGGTTCTGTTGGACACAGACAGGAGGTGCGTCAAAATCAATGTATCAGGTATCTAGGCCACTTCAAACAAACCAGACACAGGAGCAGGGGTAGTGACTTTGATTTCCCTGAGACTCAAGAAACAGGAGGCAAGCCAACAAGCCCTTGGAGATCACATGGAGTGAAGGCAGGCTCCAGCTCTCCTTCAGCGTAGTCAGAGAGCAGCACCTCTTAAAACACAGTAATTTGTAAAATAACCATGTTTGTTTTGAGACATTCAAAACAGAGACGTGTTTGTGTATTTTTGTCTGAGTGAGTGTTTCAAAAACCCACGTGGCATCGAACAGACAACTCACCGTACCCGACCAGAGTGAAAGCTCCTGTACCCAGCTATTTATTAAATATTACATTTTTCAGAGGGTGTATCACTGCAAAAAAAAAAACGAAGCTACGCCCCTGCATATTACACATGGAGCACTGGGCATATGGATTATTTTTATGCAGAGCAGGATGCTCATGACAAAAACACACTTATGAGCACATGTTGAACACAAACTACATGCACTTCATGGTGTATGTAAAACACATACCAAAAAGAACCCATAACTCAGGCTGATTCCAAAGTGAAATAAAAATGGCCACATAAGGCATTAAGTGATGGGAGAGCAATGCTCATGGTGGAGTCTAAGAAGTAACAGAATTAAGGAGGAGACTAAAGAAAGTGGTGGGGGAGATGCCAGTGAAGGAGATTACATGGAGGTTTGATGAGGGCTCGCGTAGAGGTTGGCGAGGGAGGAGAATACGAAAGGAAATTAGCAGTGTACACGATGACGATGGGGTCGGAGAGCAAGGGAGGGAAGAGAAGGACACATAATGCTTCACTTGATTAGGCAATAGGCTCCACCTAATAGAAATGTAAAATACATATTATTTATGAGGTCTTGCGTCACTTTTGTGCCGCTGGAGCAGCACTTTTTGTGACGCACCAGTGGCATAAAAAATGAGCCTTGTTGCACCATATTTACAAAGTGACGCATCTACCTAGATGCCTCACTTTGTAAATCCCTGCGTCACATTATACCTGCGCCAGGTATAATGTATTCGGGGGGTGGGGGGGCGTTCTGATAGAAGAAAGGGTCGTATAAGTGACGCAGTCAAATCTATAAAATTTCACTGCGCCACTTCTAAGATGCAAAAGCGTCAATATCTTATGCCTGCCTCATGGCAGGCGTAAGACTGATGCAAGTACATTTCACATGGGACTTGCCCATGTGTAATGACCCATTGCTGGAGTCGTGTCACTTTTGGGACACACTCCAGTAATGCGTCATTTTTGCGCCTACAGATACGTCAGAAATACTGACGTATCTGTAACCCCTTGCGACATGATGCGTCATACTGTAAATATGACACATCATTGGTGTCGCATGAAGGGTGTAATGAAAAGTGACGCATTGCTGTTTTCTCGCAGCGATGCGTCACTTTTCATAAATGAGGCCCTAAAGGTCTTTCCCAACCTTTTCTTAACACTCTCCTGAGGATAACTATAGATGAAAAAGAAGAATGCAGAAGTGGGAGGAGAGGCGAGTGGAAGAGAGGGAAAAAGGTTCAACAAGAGAAGAGGGAAGAAAATGAATAGTAGAGAGAACGGATACAGAAGAAAATAAGAGAAGAGTGGAGAGAAAGTATGAGTGCAGAATGTGCGGAGCAGATACATGGGAGAGAGAATGAGGATGGAGAAAGAAAGGAATAGTGAATAAAGGGGAGACGTTCATGAGGAGGATGAGGGATTAAAGAGGGTGGAAAGTGTCAGAAGAGGTGAAGTAATGTGCGTGGTGCATAGGGGCACACGTTAAAGAAAGCATAAAGAGAATGGAAAACGACAGGAGAATGTAAGAGGTTAAGAGAAATTTACTTGCATATAGGGTATGCACTGGAAAAGAGGAGGGGATAGGGAAAAGAAAAGAGGAGCAAGGAAGGGGTTCAAAGTATGGCTGGGCTGGGACGCACTCACTGAGGCCCTGTAGATGAAGCTTGGTGCCTTTTGGCGAATCTGGGGTGGAAAGTCTTACTCGTTTCTGCATGTTGCAGCTCTGCTGATATGTGTTGAATTTAAGATTTACAGCTTCTGGTGTGGCACGCTCATCTGTTGAGGAACTTCACAGCGGTAATGGCAGCAGAAAGCCCCTGAGGCACACCAAGCAGTCTTCTCAACTCCTGCTCAGCCGCAGTCATGCTCTCAGCAGGTGTTCCCGGCCTAGCTTCTTCAAGAAACAATATTCAGCTGAGTCCAAGCCGAGGGGTTTGAATGAAAGGCATTTCAAATCAAAATCAATTTCAAAAGGGAAACTCTTGTCTCTGTGGGTAAAATACATTGCAAGTCAATGAACCAGGATAAAAAACGTATTGTTAATACAAAGTATTGTTATACTTCAAAGTGTTTGCAACTTTGTGATTCTGGTGACACCGCGATATTACTATATGTCAAAGAAACAATTGAAATAAATATTGCGATGCAATGCTCTATTTTTTGTATCCTTTGCATTCTCAACTTTCATTCCTAAAGAAGCTGTAAAAAGGACAGTGCAAAGGAAATCTCAACACATAACGGGACATCAGTGGCTTTCTATGAAACTGTAGTGTATTGGTGTGTCCTGTGCGGCGCGGACAAAGCACGCCAACAGTTGTGGAGGTGAGTTGCCACTCCCTACACCAGGGGTCTTCAAACTGTGGGGCGCGACCCCCAGGGGGCCGTGGAGCGATGCAAAGGGGGTCGCGCTCCCAGTCACACTTCTGCTCAGGCCCAAGGGCTTCAGCCCCCCTCTTCCCCTGTGTCTCAGCCCGGGCTGCTGAAGTGTAACTCGAGCTGAGAGGAGCATACAGGTCCGACCCGTATGCTTGGTGAGGAGAGATGAGAGGTTGAGAGAGGACAGCAAGGGATTGAGAGAATTTGATTGAAGAGATCAGGGATGAGGAGAAATGTAAATTGCAGAAGAGTAGTGTGGCCACGCTAGAAGTGAGTGTGAGCCAAAGGTGAGGGCTTCTGTTAGAACAAAGGGGAGATGTGAAAGATGAATGGGGGGAACGGAGAGGTGTAAGATACAAATCGACAATATGTTGAATGGAGAGATGAGGTGAATGAGAAATGCTGAGGGGAACGGGTGGTGAGGGGCCAGAGAGGCCATGAGATAAATGCGAGAGACTATTAGAGATGAGGGCAGTAAAAAGACAGAATGGCAAGAGGTGATTAAAGGTGAAGTGAGAGGTTGAATGGGGAGAGTTCAGAAGTTGTAAAAAGGGGTGAAAGAAAATGGCCTGCAAAGTGAGAGAGGGATCCAGGGTTGGGAGAGGAGAGAGGGATGGAAGGGAGGGAGTGAGAGGAAAACTGCATGGGTAAACTGCTTAACTCTGCAGAAAACCGCCAGGGTTTTAAGGGACCCCTGATTCTCCCGGCCAGGGCCAGGTGAGCTTCTAATGTGGCAGCATGTATTCCTGCGGAGTAGGGGGCCCTTCACAAAGGTTGACTAGAAATCTTTCTGATGTTAATTTCTGTATTTTGGTTATAAACAGGTACTGATGGGGTGAAATCTTTCCTCAGTGTTACTGTGTGTAAAAAATTAATTTCAAAATAATGAAGCAATGCTATCCCAAAATACGCTGCGTCACGTAACATCATTTACATTTCCTTCCCACACAATTTAGTCAAGCCTGTTGCGTAATTTAGTCCTCAACTGCCTCATAATTCCAGTAGCCCTGCCTAGATGTTTAGAAATTTTTGTCATGAGGGGGTCCTTACGCCTCAAAATGTTGACTGGGGTGTCTCGGCATCCAAAAGTTTGAAGACCTCTGCCCTACACGAGCCACAAAAGGACGGCCCTTTATTCTTTACCTGACGCCACCTGGACTGCACCAAACATAATTCTGCGAAGGGGCCAACTAACACCATATCACCATCACATGTACTCATCTTGAGCAATTCTACATTCCACTGCAAAATAGAAACAAACAGCTATTTGCAAACAATACACAAACTCCATACGTCTAAGAATGTAAAAAAATCATGGTATTTCTGAGAGACGGCAGAATCTGCTCTGAGGTTGAATGAAGAATGACCTCTCTGCATTTGAGCCTCGGCACAGGTACATCCACAATCAGGGGAATCAGCTCCGTCTTCATATCTGCAGAGGGTAGAAAACAACTGGTGGTGATTGGGACCACGGGTATCTGGAGGATCAATCCTTCGTGGGGAACCCCCTTAGTTCCAAAAGGGGTGACTGACGGTCTCCCCCAGATTGGGAGGATCAGTGTTCTTGCCCCAAAACCTTTTGAAGATCGAGACAGAGTGGCCAGAATGTCTAAGCATGAAGGGCTAGTAGGGCTACTGAATTCTCATTCGGTTGGTGACATCACAAGGGATAAATCACATCAGAGATAAACAGAAATACACAATGAAGGCCACAGCACTACGCTCAATAAGATTGGGTCCCCTGCCGATAATGTTCACTACAACGTATTTGCAGCAACTTTAGTTAAAAAATAATGTGCACACTCTCACCAAAAAACCTACGAAAGATCAGCGTTCTGGTCGGGAGCAATATCGTGATCTGTTTCCCAATGTAACAGAGAACATTGAACAAGAGGCACCTGTGTAGTGAATAAACCTAACACAAACTGGACTCCTGTGGGGTCACCTTGGCATAGCTTCTGCAGCAAAGTGTAGTTTGAGGTGCTGCTGGATTCCAGATACCACAAGTGCACCCAAACAATATTCTACTGAACCATATACTACACACTCGTTAACATCATATACTTAAATATGTGTAGCATGCTGCCTTTCTCAGCAGTCATAGTGGGTTACTCTATGTGTCCTTAATACATGTTGCGCTGGGATAGTTACAAGATCCTATTTCCATAAATATAGCATCTACATTGTAACATAGTGAGGCAAACCCCAGTCTTATGAGCTTAAAAACTGATTAAAAAATACATCCGCACACTTAATTCAAGCACTGTAGAGCAGACCCTTTTAATGGTTCAATTTATTTATCAAAAATTGCAACTGGGTAGCGGGGTAATTTCATTAATGACTATAGAGACTAACCTGCATGTAAACAGGCTTGGTAATGTTTACTTTTCACTGTATAAGGAAATTCTGAATTATTTTACCATGGATTTTCCACCATTAATAACACGTGTTGTCAGCATCATGGAAAGATTCATTTTGTTAAAGAGTGCTATAATCTACTGATTATTAATAATTTGCATTAAATAAAGGACCGAACTGAGAAAGGAGTAGATAACTACGTAATTTGCAATGGTGTATTACCTATCTCTCATAGGCCGTGAGTGTTGATTAAATTATGACTCAAACTTGCTGAGTAAATTTGAATAATTTTGCATATTTTTCAGGAGCGGCTATATATTTTTCGCGGTATGAGCCTCAACAACCATGGTTTATTTTGAAAATACATATGCAGATACGTACAACAAAATGAATGCATCAATGCGAAATGTTACAGATTTCATCTATGTTCATCATTGTTTCAGATTTACAGATGTGCTGTTCTACCCTTGTGCTAGACCGGAGCTTTCCAAACTGTGTGTCCCGATAGAGTACTGTATCGCCTGCAAATGATGGGTGTGTCGTGGGATGACACCAGTATTAAGGGCACTTAGCACATAACTGCTGCTAATTAAGAGTGTCTCGGAGTCAGCCACAGCAGCGCGGACTCCGAGACACTCTGCTCTATGGGGGCGGGGCAATTCACAACAAAGCCCCAATAACGAGTAAATGGTCTTGTAAACCCCTGCGAAGTACTTGGGTGCGGCTGTGTGTGTGCCAGAAAAGCTGGGGTGAGGTGACAGAGGGTGACAGGCAGAGAGAGATATAGGGAGGAAGACAGAGAGAGAGTGAGACAGAGAGTGGGAGGGAGACAGAGGGACGGATACAGTGGGATTGAGAAAGAGGGAAGGATACAGAGGGAGACAGACAGATGGAGGGAGGGAGAGAGATAGAGGGAGACAGACAGCCGGAGACAGAGGGAGGGAGACAGATAGAGGTAGACAGACAGAGGGAGGGAGACAGAGAGAGAAGGAAACCGTGGAAGACAGAGAGAGAGGGAGACAGAGGGAGGGAGTCAGGGGTAGACAGAGGGAGGGAGTCCGGGGTAGACAGAGGGAGAGGGAGACAGAGAGAGGGAGACAGATAGAGGGAGACAGACAGAGGGAGGGAGACAAAGAGAGGGAGGGAGACAGAGGGAGGGAAACCGAGAGAGAGGGAGACAGACAGACAGAGGGAGAGAGAGAGATGGAGGGAGACAGAAGGATGGAGACAGAGAGAGGGAGACAGAGGGCGACAAACTGAGGAAGACAGACAGAGGGAGGGAGACAGACAGAGGGAGGAGGGCAACAGACGGAGGATGGTGACAGAAGGATGGAGACAGAGGGAGGTTGACAGATAGAGGGAGACAGAGGGATAGAGAGGGAGGGAGACAGAGGGAGGGAGACAGAGGGAGGGAGACAGAGAGACAGAGGGAGGGAGACAGAGAGACAGAGGGAGGGAGACAGAGAGAGAGAGAGGGAGACAGACAGAGGGGGAGGGAGACAGAGAGAGAGGCAAACCGTGGGAAACAGAGAGAGAGGGAGACAGAGGGAGGGAGCCCAGGGTAGACAGAGGGAGGGAGTCCAGGGTAGACAGAGGGATGGGGAGTCAGAGAGATGGAGATAGATGGAGGGAGACAGATGGAGGGAGACAGAGGGAGGGAGATAGAGGGAGACAGAGAGAGGGAGACAGAGGGAGGGAGACAGAGAGAGTGAGGGACACAGAGAGAGTGAGGGAGACAGAGGGAGGAGGGTGACAGAAGGAGGAGGGCAACAGAGGGAGGAGGGCGACAGAGGGAGGGAGACAGAGGGAGGGAGACAGAGGGACGGAGACACAGAGAGGGTGACACGGAGAGGGAGACACAGAGAGGGAGGGAGACAACAGAGGGAGGGAGACACAGAGAGGGGGGAGACAGAGGGAGGGAGACAGACAAGAGGGAGACAGACAAGAGGGAGACAGACAAGAGAGAGACAGAGGGAGGGAGACAGACAAGAGTGAGACAGCCAAGAGGGAGACAGAGAGAGGGAGACAGAGGGAGGGAGACAGAGGGAGGGAGACAGAGGTAGAGAGAGGGAGGGAGAGAGAGAGAGGGAGAGAGAGAGGGATGGAGACAGAGAGATGTAGACAGAGAGAGAGGGAGATAGACAGAGTGAGTGAGACAGAGGGAGGGAGAGGGAGGGAGAGAGAGGGAGAGAGAGAGAGGGAGAGAAGGGAGAGGGAGGGAGACAGCCAGAGAGGGAGACAGAGACAGACAGAGGCAGGAACAGACAGAGACAAATAGAGGCAGAGACAGGGACAGGAGCAGACAGACAGACAGCGACGGAGAGGGAGACAGTGGGAGGGAGAGAGAGGGAGTCAGAGTATGACAGAGGGAGGGAGAGGGAGGGAGAGGGAGACAGAGGGAGACAGAGAGAGAGGGAAGACAGAGGAAGGGAGACAGAGGGAGGGAGACAGAGGAACATAGACAGAGGGAGGGAGACAGAGGGATGGAAACATAGGGCGACAGAGAGAGGGAGAGAGAGAGTGGGAGACAGAGGGTGACAGACAGAGGGACGGAAACATAGGGAGACAGAGAGAGGGAGACAGAGAGTGGGAGACAGAGGGTGACAGACAGAGGGAGACAGACAGAGGGAGGCAGACAGAGGGAGGGAAACAGACAGACAGAGGGAGTCAGAGAGAGGGAGGAGGGCGACAGAGGGAGGGAGACAGAGGAATGGAGACAGACAGAGAGAGACAGAGGGAGGTAGACAGACAGAGGGAGACAGACGGAGACCGACAGAGGGAGAGGGAGACAGAGGGAGAGAGAGGGATAGAGACAGAGAGAGGGAGACAGACAGAGTGAGTGAGAATCCCCCCAAACTCCCCTTAGGTGGTTCGCGCTCGCTACGCTCCCTCGCTACACTGCCTTACTGTGTCCCAAAATGATGCATCTCCAAAAAGTGTGTCCCCAACATGAAAAGTTTGGAAAGCTAAACACTCACATTGCCAGAAATAAAATAAAATTACCAGCAGCCACACACCGATGTGACCTCACGTGAACGGTATGCAACTCATTAGTTAATTATGTTGTGTTGATGGTAGTGTGCGGTTTACTATTATCAGGGCATTCAGAGACGATGCTTTAACCGGAAAACGTAAAGTGCATGTGTCATAGCTTTTATCAGTCAGTTTGTGTCTTTGTAGTTGGCGTCCATTTTTAAGTCCAGGGTACAGGAAAAGACCGCCGTTTCATGTGCAGTGAATGTGGTTAACCTTTCGGCAGGACATGCCCTTTACCCACCGCACAAAGTGGAAATGCTGCACTTGCTGCATGTGTGCCTATGCCTAAGACAAGTACATTGCATTCAATGTAGAGTATGCACCTGCAAATTAGTTTCCAGGCATTAGACCCACAAGCCCACAGACCGCCTGGTACTGCCAGGTGTGCTGAAAGTAAAACCAGAGCCAATTTCTCCTGACATGCACATGCCTGTGATGTTTGGCATGGGGCACCTTCACAAGTGACACCTGGTGCACTGGCTGTGATTAGAGCCAATGGGCAAGCTGAATATAACCAGTGGCAGCACCCTAAGAGCCACTGGTAGCGCATACTGTGAGCAACAACTTGGCAGCAGCATCATGGGAGAAGCTGCCCAGCAGCAGTAGCAGGCGAGCCGACAAGCTCATTACAGATCATGTCCCCTCTTGTAAAATGTCGGTAGCATCATGGCGCTGCCGTGTTGGCCATCTTAGAAAATGCGTGCTTCGCAATTCCTCGTTTTTGCCTAAGGTAATAATTGTTACAAATATATATCTAAAGGAAGAAAATCACCCACAAGGGGACTGCCCTCAAAATCTGAGGGACAACTCTGTGAGACAATGCCTAGAGAGTTCTCCCATATACACCAGTTGCTCAAGAGGGCTGACCCAAATCTCCTTCTATGTTATATGCACACTGTAACGAAATGAGTCCATTCGATTAATTAAAACTCTCTTTCATCAGACCGAAAACCTATTACTCATAAGTAGAACCTATCGGCTCCACTCCTCTCTGGGCCCCTCAGCGTATACTAGCTTACCTTGTTATCAGTTACCCAATGTTCTGGCATTTTTGTCTTCATTATAATTAGGGCTCCCTGTTTTATGTTTTTTTTTAACATTTCCGTCCATATTTATTTTTCGGTCATCTTCATTTATCTGTATTTATTTTGCGTTTAAGAATTAATGTAGATGTAAAATAGTTTATTTCCACATTTATTTACCTTCTAAACATGCAGTCATACTGTGATACCTTTTGCGTTTCAACAAATTAAGTAACCAAATATAACAAAACACCCATAGGTAAGTATTTGCATTATACTACAAATATACGTTCACATAAACCTGCATTTAGGTAATTTCGTCTTGTTTTCATCAACTCATGCTGCCTATTTGCTCAGCTGTTGGCCTGGAACGTACAAAAGGCAGCAAGGAGAGTGAAAAAGAGGCCCCATTTTCAGTATTTTTCTGCTTTTAAAAATAAAAACAGACAGGAAACACATTGTTTTCAGTCTGTATTTAATTGTAAAAATCAGTAAAAACGGAAAACTGGGAGCCTTAACTATGATCTCAGATCTGTACCCTTTCCTGAACTTGTATCTGAAGATGTTCTTCGTTGACTTCAGCCTATTCTACATGCTTTACAGAAGACCAACTGTAGCCAGTAAAAAACTCCCCACAACCCCTCTCCATCTAACCTCTCCATGGAGACACAAGTTCTATAAGCAAGAACATCTACAACCATAATTGAGCCCCAGGAGTCCAGATAAAACAAACCCTCTAGCAAAGGAGCTCTTCCTGAGGAAGACAGTCTGTTTCTCTCACCTGCCCCTAAGATACCACTATTTACCAGTGGTGCAGGTCTCGTTTATGCAGAAGCCTGTGTCTGTAGAACTCTCAGATAGTTATTGTACCAGAGAGTTACAACAGAAATCAAAGTATGGTTGAAGCCACACAACCAGAACAATGTGTAGAGGCTGTAGTGAGCCACCCAGCCACTGCAATACATTGTAAGGCACGCAACTCCCTGAGCGCGGACTGGGGAGTATATAATGAAGGGTGATGTAAGCGCACGTGACTGACGGCACAAACGGAGCACCTGAGTAGACGTCCCTTATTGCAGCATCGCTGTCAGCAGTTAGGCCTGCCTTACCCCTAACCCCTAGAAGACGATTGTAGCCCCGACCGCACGTCCCAGGGAGGGCCCATGACCCCCTGACCCCCTAGGCCGCAAGTGCACTCCTCATATCCGGGGTATCGAGAGGCTTTTGTTTGCAAAACACAGCAATAATTCTCTCATGCAATATAGTTGAGCTAGTGCTGGGTTATGTAATTTTAAAGTGATAATATCATGTTCTACATTTCAATTCCTGATATGTTTTAGTTTTTTCAATATATGATTGCAGTTTGACTATAGTGCATGATTTTATTTTCAGTGTGGCTGTGCGAAATGGCTGCATTTTTTATACACAATGTTTATTCTGTTTAGATGCATAATACAATTCATGGCAATGTCATAATTATAATGTATATGTATATTTCCTGGTTTACGTCTGGCAGGAAGAAAGATAGCGGAGTGAGGGCGCTATGGTGTACGCCGCTTGCTGACCTCCCCTCTGACTCCTTACACCCCCTGGCTCTCCCCCATCTACGGACTACGATATGAACATGAGAGTGCGGGGACATTAAAAAAAATAAAAAAACAGGCTTCTTACCAATCTGCTAAGTGGAGCATCCCACGGCTACAGCCCTTCCCCAGGACCACACCTCAACTAGAGGACTGTATCTCGTGGGGTACAGTTTTTGCTGCTATATATAACAGAACTCATGGTATCCCATCATTAGCAGTAGTACCAGACGTATTAAGACAAATACAAAATGAGTACGGAGCAGAGCCTGCTCTAAAAGTAGGGATAAAATTACTAGGTAACTTTGCCCAGGTATCAGCTATAATACTGGCAAATATTAAAGGGGAAGCTGCATCAGTGGCCATTCGTCAATGCCTAAGGGAGTTCAGTCCTTTACAACAGGAGCAGGAACTACCCAAAATAATTGAAATTAGTCAGGGACAGTTTGGGTGGGAAAGCATTAAAACCACAACTCGTGGGGAGGTCCGAGAAGTAGCCTTTCAAGCAGACACCTACTTCTTCTAAAAAGAAGTGGGACAATAACAAAAAACAAAATATTAACCACATGGCTGCTGCGGGGATTTTTGCCCTGTGCTGCAAAATGCCATTTTGCTGTTTCCATGACGAGCTCAGCTCGTCATCAGCACACGACACCCGTGGGTGATGACGAGCTGAGCTCGTCATCAGCAGCGAAAGGGTTAAAGAAAAAAGACCTCATCCCAGAGGTAGGTCTTCTCTACAAATGCCCCCTGAAAGGAGGTATAACCTTAGGAATTAAGATAACATTAAGAAAACCTGACAGGTATCAGGATACTGATACATGTTCCTCTCGTTCCTTTTAGTTTTCATTGAAAAACTCTGAGAGGGAAAGACGGCCAGACAGACAAGAAGAGCGTACAAAGTCCAGAGACAAGCACCACACTCAAGAATGTACTTCCAAAAAAGGAGATAAAGCCAAACCAAACCCACAGTTCAAAAAGAAAAAGGTTGCAGGTCTAAAGATCAGACAGGCCCAGAAAACTGAGGACTTTACTACTGAATGGGGAATGGTCTCTGACCTGGCTAGACAGTGCGGCAGAAGTAACAAAAGATCGCCAGAACCTTATGGAATTTCTGGTGACAGGGGACTTGAATGAGTATATCACAGTGGAAACACCTGATACTAGGGTAAGTGTCCCACATAAATTGTATGAAATGACACACCAAATGGAGAAGGACAAATGTAGGACAGTTAGAGGTCTCTTTTGGGAGAACCTGACGTTTGACTATGATATTTTTTTTGCTGAACAAGATTGGCTGCCCGCATTTGTTAGGGGAAATATTGTATTTTTACCAACATTTTTCATCCACGCTCCAAAATACTTAAAATATACATAAGTGCGGGAGTCCCAGGCTCCAGCACTATACAAAAACCATGTTGGATCGGATGAGGACTCAACCCACCACATTATTCCACTAAAAAACACTCCAACTGCACAAAGGTAGTATCCTATAAAACAAAAAGCTAAAAAACAGATTGGGAGATCTTAGCTCAACTTGAATATCAGGGGGTGATTGAAACATGCACCTGTCAAATGTCTAACCCAGTATCAAAACCAGACAATACATATTGCTTAATTTTAGATTACAGGAATTTAAACACTTGCACCAAGACGTTTGCAGCTCAAAATGCACACAGTGCCTGCCGAATTGATGAATAACATTGTGCGGAAAAAATACAAAACAGCAATAGATATCTCAAATGGATTATTTTGCAAAATGTAGCTTCTGAGAGCAGATACTTGACAGCATTCTCAGCGCTAGGGTTCCAGGTTGTTGACTCCCCCAGGGGTATAAGAACAGCCCAAGGTTGTTTTCAGTTAGAGTAACTGAGTTACTTCAAAATCTGTATGAACAGGGGGCGTTGCTTGCTAAGCCAACATGGTGGACGTGCTCTGAGCCGGCTCTGTCCAGCCCGTCGTTTTTCCAACATATATCCTGGTAATCCGGTCTGAATAAGACTACAATTACTGTGTCTGAGGCGCAGCACTGTCTCCTCTGTCGACTGGCGTCCTATGAGAGCTGAGCGCCGCTGTGGAGTGGAGATTCAGCAGCAGCGGTGAGTGGCCTGACCGGGTGCGGAGGGCCTGCGAGTGCGTGGCAGCGCCACTGAGGAGGATCCGGGGCAGAGTGCGGGGCTCAGCCTGGCCGGCGGACACACCAGGAGGCAAAGGGCAGCATGGCATGGCAGCGGGGGACCTGAAAACTGACCAGCTGTATGGAATTGTGCGGGGCCCAGAGAGTCGGACTGGCCTGCTGTGGTGAAACGAGGGGGCCCGGCGGTCAGGTTGGACTGTGGCAGTAACGAGGAGTGCCCTGCGAGGAGGGGAGTGGCTGATCCGGGGACCTGGTGGGAGCTGCCGGGCATGAGAGTACAGACCGCCGGCGATAGGGACAGCGGGCCTGCGTCTCAGGGTGCTCTCCTCCCTCGGCACCTTGGTGGGGACCGGCGGCACAATCGGGCCGAGCAGGGAGCCTTCAGAGGGTAGTTGGCTACTTCGCCCACCTTCCCTTGGCAACGCATAGCGGTCTCCTGGGGGTCCTGTTGCAGCGGCGGCGGTGTGGGGTCCCCCCTTCTCCATCTTCTGGGTCTCAGCAGGGATTGGAGGCCTTTCCAGGCCATGTGAGGGCTGCTGTGGCAGCAACGGGCCGCTCTGGCCCCCTCACCAGGACACAGCGACCCTGCTGGGGCCCCCGTGCAGGGACTTGGCGCACCTTCCACCCCATCGGCACTGACTGAGTCTGCCTGAAAGCGACGGAGCTGGGGGTACGGCTGAAGGCTCGGTGGGGTGGCACCCACCTCAGAGACATTTTCCCGGGCCTGTTGGGCCTGTGGTGCAGTGGTGGGGGCAGGGCATCAGCAGCACTATTGTGCCGCGAGGCTGGGACCTGGGGGTTAGGTCGCCTGCCAGCATCTCATCACCCACTTGCGCAGGCCCTTTGTTGTTGCTGATGACTCGTGGGACAGGCCACGGGCGTGTGGACTGGGCTGCTGGTGGTGCTCGCCAGGGCCTGTGGGTGGAGCTCGGCCGTGTGGCCTTCGCCTGCGGGTCAGTGGACGCATTGTATGGGGATAGCCACACAATACTGGCTGGTTCACGTGCCCAGGTGGATCTGAGCCTCCGGGTGGGGGGGTTTCGGAGTGACTGTGTCGTGGGGCCCAGTACGTGTTGGCATACATTCGGTGGTCAGGTCGGGCCACGGGAGGAGCTGCGATAACTAGTAAAGGAGCGTCACTGGGTCTGGGTTGGACCAGCCCTGACGGTCTAAAGCGCAGCCATGACCAGGGACAAGGGAGGTGGCGGTTTGACTAAGGAGGGGCCGATTGACAAGATTTCTGGCCCAGGGGCGGGGTCTGGGGCCTCTGGGGGCCAGCCGGGAGTGGTGACGGCCGCTATCACCCAATCCAGGGACATTTTGGATGCAAAGAGCAGTCGGAGCGGAAGTTATGCTGCTGCGGCAGGACTTACGCAACACAGTGTCCCATATCTCTGAGGCCGAGACCCACATCTCAGGGGTGGAGGACGACGTCACGGAATTGAAGCGGAAGGTGGCTGCAATGGAGACTGTCCAAAAGGGCCTTACACTGAGCGGAAGATGCGGAAGGACGGGCCTGACGCAATAACCTCCGCTTCATCGGGTTCCCGGAGGGCTGCGAAGAGGGAAACATGGAACGCTTCCTCACAACCTGGCTGGAGGGCTGGCTTCCTCCTGAGTCTCTCCCAGGTGCTTTGTAGTGGAGCGGGCCCATTGGGCACTACTGCAGAAACCTCCAGTGGGGGCCCGCCCGCGGCCTGTCATCGCCAAACTGTTGAACTATCTGGACAGGGACACTATCTTGAAGCAGGTCCATGCCAAGGACCCTTGCTCTTCAACAACGCTCGGGTCCTAATATTCCCTGACTAAATGCGGCAAGATCAGAAGCAGCACAAGTCTTTCATGGCCGCTAAGGCGTGGCTGAGAGAGATTAAACTTCCATATGCCCTGCTCTTTCCGGCCCGGCTTTGGGTGGTATTTCGCTCACACACCCACTTCTTTGACAGCCCAGAAGAGATATTCTGATGGACGGATGAGACACAGCGGGTGAGGCCCCATACCTCACCGGGAAGAGAGTCAAACTCCTCCGTGAGTGATGCGGCTCGGGGAGGTCCCCATGGTCAGCGGCGGAGAGGTAACGGACGGTCGAGGTCCAGGCAGCGCTCGCAGGCCAGCAGCATGGCCTCCCGAGGGGGGCCGGCCCTGGGAGATCATACATTGGAGCCATAGTGGAGGGCGCAGGTGTGCGCAACAGAACTTCACCTGTTACATACCGGATTGTCCTGAACTGGGCTTATGTTACCGTCAGGTGTGAGCTGGCGGGAGCCCGACCAGATGTGTATGGGCTGTTAGTTGGGGATCCATTGGTTGGGGCAGTGTCCATCTCCCTGTTGGGGATCGGGGATCAGCCCTGCCGTAACAGATACTTCAGTGCTTGGGTTGACGTATGGAGTGGGGGGTTTGTTGGGAAGGAGATGTTTTGGCTTTCTGGTCGCACTTCCAGCACAGGTCCAATACAGGCTACACACACGCCACTGAGGCTTAGTATTTGTGTTGAATGACAAGGTGATCCCCAATGGCTAGTATGTCCGAGGGTGGGCATGGGATGCAGGGTGGCCTTCGCATCCTAAGTTGGAACGTTGGAGGGGCTTTAGATAAGGTCAAGCGGGGGGCAATACTTCAACACGCGAAGCGGTCATGGGCAGACATGCTTATGTTGCAAGAGACGCACCTCATGGGCACGAAGGCTCTATGCCTGCAACAGTAAGGATTCCAACAGGTCTTTCATGCAGGTTTCCTGAGGGTTTTCCGGGGAGTGGCCATATTGGTGCATCATAGGGTCCCATGCACACAGGAACAACATTGGTCAGATTTGCAGGGGTGCTATTTGTTTATCCGGGGTAGGATTGGGGAGGAACCCCCGATACTGGGTAGTGTGTAGGCTCCACCCTGTTGCAATGGAATCTTATCAAGCGGCTGCGGTCATTGTGGGCAGATATGCCTGATCTAATGTCGGTAGTGGGTGCGAACTGGAATGATGTTATGCAGGTGGCACAGGATAGGTCGGGGATCGGAGACGGTCCCAGATGTGATATACGAACAAAACGACATGCTCTTGTAATGGGGATGGATTGGGTCGACACATGGCGGCGGGTACATGGCACGGCTCGGGCTACGCCTACCTTTCAATAGTCCATAAAAACTTCTCTAGGTTAGACTATATATTTGTTCCACGGACAAGGGCGGGTAGGGTAGTGGCGGCGGGGATACTGCCTCGGGGTCTCTCGGACCACTCCCCTGTGTTCATAGAGTTAGATACCAGCAGGGGAAGGCAGTCATTTGGGTGGCGCCTAGCGGTGTGGAGTCTTCAGAACGCGGAATATACAGCCCATATGGGAGAATCCATCGCCCAGTATTTGACCGGGAATGTGGGATCCATGTCCAGTGCTGCTACTTTGTGGGAGGCGCTGAAGCCCACTTTGCGGGGGTGGACATATCTTGGTGCACGGCGGCTCGCAGGCAGCGTAGGGAGGAACTGACTCGTGCAGAGGCGAACAAGTAGATACTTGAGTGGCAGAACCGTGAGTGTGGGAGTGACCGGGGAGTCAGGCAATTGCTCTTAGCCCGACAGGAATGTGCAGCCATGCTGATGGAGGAGGCGCATCAGGTCTGGCTGGCAACGCGTAGTAGTATGTACCAATGGGGGGACATGTCTCGTAAAATGCTGCATCAACTTTGCCAGGGTACTTTCCACCCGAGGCACTAACAGGGATACTGGATCCGGTGGGAACCCCGATTACGGATCAACCGGCTATAGCGGAGAGCTTTGCTACATACTTCGCCGACCTCTATGCCACACGGGAGTGTCTGGAGGCTGCCACAGTCGAGAAATTCATTACAGATTTACTACCCAAGGCGCTGTCTGATAAGAGAGCTGAATATTGGGAAGGCGCCCAGACCCAATGGGTTTTCAAGCGGGTTATTTTGTCGATACAATGTGCAGCTGGCCCAGCATTACCGGGCTGTGGTGGAGGAGGCGTGGGACAAGAGGGTGCTTCCCCCGGACTCGAGGCATGCAGAGGTGGTGGTGTTTCACAATTCACAAGCCCGGAGGCCCCCGGAACATCACGCCTCTTATCGCCCCATTTCCCTTGGGAATGTGGAGGCCAAGAATCTGGCAAAATTATCAAAACAAAACAAATGCCAGTGCTGAGAGCCTGAATGAGAGGCAAGTCAACTGTGGAAGAAATGGTTGTTATGAATGCAACATAAAAACCTGCTTCATAAATTGCAACAAATAACTTTTTAATATTTCTTTTTAGGGTTCTTGTAACGCTAAATTAATTTAGTACATGGGAATACAAAAACAGTTTATATACATACTATATACAACAAGAAAATCACAATAAAGTTTTAAACAATGCAAACACTCTTGGCCAATTCACACATCCAACAAATCATTCATACCAAACATATAAACATAAATTGGACTCGGCGTCAGTAAAGACTTTCAACCCTAAATTTTGAGGACAGAATCCTAAGCACGGTTTGCCACTGTCAAAGTCTTTTCAAGTATTCAAATTAGACAAAGAGTCAATCTCTTGCTATTCACAAACGTCCGTTTGTGAAGAAGATGTTTTTCCAATGACCCGAGACCAGTAGGTAGGTCGACGCGTTTCAAACCCCGCCAATGCCGGGGTTCTCCTCAGGACCAATAATGCAACTTAAATTCTTCAATTGAAGACCCAACTGGTAGAATCTAGTATTCCCGAAAGTGGTAGTGAGCGGGGGACTCAGTGGGAAAGACTCCTCTGGCCCCGTTTTTCTAAATTGGCGTTCGGCGGTGTGGCAGCTACATCCGCTCCGCAAGCCGGTTTTGAAAATCCCGGTGGGTCGACTCGTTGTGTCTCCCTGGCTCACTCCTCCGTGAAGAATCTGGCAAAGGCACTGGCCAATCGACTGCTGCCCTATATTGCGTTACTGGTGCACCCCGATCAGGCGGGGTTTATGCCCCATGCGGGCTACTCAGCATAATATTAGCATAATATTAGAAGGGCGCAGGTGGTGGTTGCGGCAATTCTGCGACTTGGGGAGCCGGCGGCCTTACTTTTGTCGGATAGGGACATGGCGTTTTATTCACTGAGCTGCGTCTACATTTGCCCTGCTTCCTAGACTCAACCTGGGCCCGCAATTCCTTTCCTTCGTGAAACTACTTTATCCAGGCCTGACAACGCCGGTGCGAGTTGTGGGCGCAGCCTCTTCCACCTTTGCGATTCAGAGGGGCATGCGGCAGGGTTATCCCCTGTCGCCATACCTGTTTGCCTTGGCTATGGAGCCCTTGGCGGCCTGGGTGCGCATAAACGCACAGGTGCGGGGGTTCGAGTGGTACACGGGTCTCTCTGATAGAATAGCGTTGTATGCGGACAACGTTCTCTTCTTCTTGACGGCTGTGGACAGAACGGGGCCACAGCTTCTGAGTATAATGCAGATCTTCGGGGAGGCATTAGGTCTATATATGAATCCCCACACATCCACACTGTGGGTCCTAGGGCAGCAGATGAGGGTGGGTGCATGGGCGACCACGGTTCAGTCGGCTGCGGGTGGATTGAAATATCTGGGGGTGGTGCTCTCGGAGGTATCGGCGGTGATCTGGGAGCGAAATATGGCACCTGTGTGGGAGCAGATGCGAGCTGACATTAAGTCCTGGTCTCATATGCCCCTGACGCTGTTCGGTAGATCGGTGATTTTTAAAATGGTAGCACTCCCCCGACTACTCTACCAGCTGTAGAACCACCCATATCCGATCCCGCCTAGATGTTTCTGACTGATGAACTCTGTGCTGTGGCAGTTTCTGTGGGAGGTGGGAAGGTGCGAGTGGCAGTGCGTACCTGCTTCCTCTCTACCTACTGTGGGGGGTTGGCATACCAGGATCTCCTCTCATATTATCAGGCCTCGCACCTACTGGACCTCAATGACTGGTGGCGTGGGGACAGAGAGTACCCGGCGTACGCACTAGAGCATACTGCCTTATGGGCCATCACACGCTGCACACAATCTTGTACTCGGCGAGGCTGCGGAGTGCGCTGCTGCCAGCTACACGGGTGGTGTTCCTGATTAGGAGGCAGGCGCTGTGGCGCATGGTCTGGTGGGGTGTCTTGACCTGGGAGACTCCACTGTGGAACAACAGGAGGCTGCCCCAGTTGGCGCCCCTTCCGGGGTTTCGGGGATGGGACGCCATCGGAATCTCCGCCTTGGGCGATGTGGTATGCGATACAACACTTAAATCCTTTCAGGATCTCCAGGAGGAGTTCCACATGCCTCATACACAATTTTACCGATACCTACAGCTGCGCCATGCGTTATCTCCTAGCCTGCAGGGACTGGAGTCCATTCCTGAGTTCAGCCCCATCGAACCAAAACTCTTTTTGGGGGACTTAGGGGAAATAAAGATCTCAAGTATCTATCAAACCTTGGTCATACATTGCTTCCCCACACTTCAGAAACTCCGTGGGGACTGGGAGGCGGATGTGGGCAGGTTGGAAGAGGAGGACTGGGCAGAGGCCTTGGCAGCCCCACGGGGGGCGGCCATCGCGATGCAGCTTTGCCTGGTCCAATTCAAATACCTTCACAGGGTCTACTTTACTAGGACGTGACTGTGGCAGGTGGGGATGATAGCCTCCCCGGTATGTCTGCATTGTGACCAGGAGGAGGGTACATTTATTCATACAGTTTGGCAGTGCACATCATTGGATCGTTTCTGGAGGGAGGTCTTTGCTTATCTCTCAGAAGTCCTGGGCTGGGAGCTCACTTGCACACCACAGCTGGCACTGCTGCATGTCATGGAGGGGGTGGGAGGCAATGTCTACAAATGATGCCTTCTGCTTCTGGGGCTCACCCTGGCAAAGCGAGGCATTGCTAAAGCCTGGAACGCAGAGAAGGCTCCATCAGTGGCAGCTTGGAAAAATGGCCTGACCTTTTGCATGGGCCTGAAGCAGCCTATCTTTGTCGCGCAAACACTATAAAATTTGGAACCGATGGGCGGAGTATCGGGCCTTTAGTTGGAAGCCCCGGTGATGGAAGAGCCCTTGCTGCCAGTATAAGCCGAAGATTCCATATGGGAGGCGAGGGTAGGAGTAGGGGGGATGGCGGGCCAGAATCAGGCTCTTCTGCACATTTTTCTTGCATTACTGTGGAAAAAGGCGGTATGGACTAGTGCGACATTTGGTGGGATGGGAGTGGGAGGGGGGAGTTGGGGGTGAGGTGCGTTACTCTTTTATGCTCCGTTATATGGGGTTGTTGTTTGGGGGGACAAAAGAATACAAAACAAAAGCACTTTGCCGTCCTAGATGTATTGGGTTTGCTTTGGCAGATGACTCTGGTGTGCAGGGCTCTGCATGATATATGCACATTGACTAATAATAAAATTCATTAAAAAAATACATCTGGATGAACAGGCATTTTCATATGTGGATGATATTTATCTAACAGACGATGACCTGGAGGAACACTTGAACAGAGTAAATGCCATCATTTTATGATTCGCCTCTGAGGTTTACAAATTCAACTTTGAAAAATCTAAAATAGCTCACCTTAATGTCCTTTTTCTAGATTATGAACTTTCGAGTGAAGGAAAAAGCCTGTCAGCTAACGTTTTAGAGAAGTGTGAGCTGCTCCAACCTCTGAAATCATTAAAAATCTTACAATCAATACTGGGATTCCTTAATTTTGGCAGAACATACATTTTGGATTACGCAGAAAGAGTAAAACCTTTCTACGATTTAATAAAACTCAATTTTTCGGTTAGAAACTGGACACAGGAACACACAGATACACTTTGTTCCTAAACAAACACAGTTTCTTGGAGACTGCACGGCACAGCTGGCAGAACTAAAAGCATTAATAATGCACTGGTAAATACGGATCGAGAATTCCCCACACTAATCGTGTGCGATTCTTTTTACTGTCTACAGTCATACAATGAATATCTACATCTTTGGGGACAGAATGGGTTTAAAAATACAAAAGGTGGCACAATCAAAGCACAAAATGCTATGGGAATAGGTAGTGGAGTTGAAAACGAACTACCAAGGGCTCATGTGATAAACACACTGAGTCATCAATGTGATGGCGTTCACATTGAAGGGAATTCATTGGCTGACGAAGCTGTAAAGGGGGCTGTACGCATGGCTTCCGTAGCTGCAATCACTCGTTCAAAAACAAACAACATGGGTTAGCGAGGAATAAAGATCCGAATACACCTCGGGTGCCAGCACCATCACACACTGAGGAGAATGCAACATCACCAAAAGCGGTAACTATAGATGACACCTTGCAAAGCAATAGATCAGACTCCGATTGGAAGGGTTGGTTGATTTGGCCCACATACACCAATAACTGTCAAGAAAGGTTATTGGGTAAAACTGAAGGATTTAGTATCAATAGGCCAGATTCACGTTATGTACAAAGACAGCAACCAAGGGTAGTGACATCATACAGTGTCGGGAAGTTAAGCCTAAATTGGCTACAAACATCAACACTCACACAGGTAAAAGAACACTTATTCTTACTTACAGGGGATGTGGACCCACAGGATATTTTTTACGGTCCTAGGAAACCATGTGCAAAATGTTTCTTATATGCAGTCTATAATGAAATATGAAAAATTTCTCAACAAGAGGCTGCGGAAAGATTACGAGAAGCCGATTGTCTAAATCTAGAGAAAACTCTATCAGTGGTCGATAATGGGTTAAGAGCCTTAAGATTCAGGATATATTCACTGGGCAACATTGTATCTTCTGCTATCGATGTTCTAGAACCAGACTTGTCCATACTACAACACTAGCAATCGCAATTGCCTTACATTATGTTGTTATGCTGGACTCTGCAATCTTTGCACGCAGGCTATGTGCCATGGTGTTTTATAAACAGCACGTCTCTTTTTTCCTCGTTCAATCTGACAGAGAAACAGATAGAAATGGCACAGAGGGGAGCAAAGTATACAATGCTGTGCGTTCAAAAACGGGACAGATTAACATTTACAGTGGCAGAATCACTGTCCACAGAATTGTTAATCCATGGCCACATAACTCTCCCAAGCACAACTTTTCAATTCATTTATTTCCTAGAACAAATGCAGGCATGCAGATATGAGAAAATGGGTAAGGAATTCATCAAGGAATCTTTGAAATTTAAGTACAGATTTTGATACCGGAGTGGGAAAAAAGATGTGTGTTTCTAAGCGGTGAAAACTGCAAGAATACCTTAGGTGGATCACTTATAAGTAAGGATATATGGCTTCATGGAGCCTGTAATGGTTCAATAGCAAATGTGTCCTGTCACTTAGAGGGTGCTCTAGCTGCCGTGATAAGTCCAGTATTCAAACTACTTTTAAATGGAGGTTAATTGATGCTGAATGATCAAGGTTGCTGTGGGATGCTTCCCGGCAGCAGATATCTGGTAACTGTAAGTTCCAGGGTTACTTGCTGTATACAATTATTATTTCCACAAACACATACAGTCCGGGAGGCACTGCTATGGCCTCCAATAAATATTTAATTAATACGGTTTGATACTTTGAGCTGAATGAAAGCCATGCTTAAACAGAAATCTGTGCCCTTAACCTCTGCTCGAGAGACTTTTGATCTCCAAGTAGCAAGGTCTTCAGCAGAGATACAGGCAATTATATGTACCAACTGCCCTTTCCATTTCACAGAAATGGTAAATCATATCTTTAACATGTCGGATACGACAGGAATTGTCCACCTATTTAAGATCGTAGGTTCTGGACTGTTAAGCACCTTTCAGATGGTCCTTGGAGTTATTCCAAACTTTATACACTCCGTATTGGGAAGCATTTTTGGAGGACTGCCGCTGACCCTGTTTCTAATAGCAGGTATCCTGATTGTCATTTTTCTGCTACGCAATGGATGTCCCAGTCACCAAGGAAATGGAAACAGTACTCCTAGAGAGAAAATGCCACAATCACATGGTACAACTTCTAGGCACACCTCGCCTAAGGGAAATAAGTGCTTCTTGGATCTTATCAGTTAGACCAGTCTAGATGGACTGCATCTTACCTGTCCTCGGATGCCTGTTTTGCGGATAAGTATGCGTGTTGGATCTCTGTCTGACACTCCCATCATGTGTGCGACCATACGTTGACGCTTTGCTGGACCCGATAACGGCCCATGTTTTGCAGTGTCCTGAGCGTATTCCCATGTTGATGTCAGCATTCTTAGAGCCACCGCAGGTAACATCAGCACCTGTTGGTACAAACACCGGCTCCTCCTCTGACAACCAAGCCTTTGATGGTGCACAGGCTGCCCCAGCACCGGCTGTGGACAGTACGGAAAATCATCTGTGCTTCATAGACATCCTCTGTGAGGTGCTACAGGGACTGCCAACTGCCGAAGCAAGCAACAAGAATGTTACATCTACCAGCCAGGACACATAAACATTTGAATCATTTGGCCGGTCATGTGCTGAGAAGAAATTCAACTTTTTAGAAACAAAACAGAAAACGGAAACTCTATATCAAAATTGACAATACTTTCACGCATGTATGGCTTTCAAAGTGCTTTTAGTAGTTCAGACTATATCTACAGACATATTAGAGCAAAAGCCTATCTGTCAATTTCTAAATATTCACCCTTTGTAAAAAAAATCTTTTTTAGATTTTTTAGAAAAATATTTTTAAACAAATGTTTTTAACACAATTACAAACTAATGTTTTGTATATTTTCATACATATATCTAGAACACCTAGTGGTAAGTGTAGAATTTCAAAACTATGTCGTCCATTCGGAAGAGGAGTGGATGTTATATTCTATATAGGTACTATAATATAGGCCTCTGTAAACTCGTTACCGTTCACCTATATTCTCTCCTTACATTACACTTGTCACAGTTTACAGGGACTGACCTATTACCTAGATATTACATTGCATTCAGAACGCGGGTTTTCTCTAGTTCGAAATCTCATAAATTTTGCATGAGGATTCTTGAAAGCACAGTAGGACTACCATCTCCTGTTTAAAATCTATGTACAAAGTTCAGGCCCAACGTCATCCTTAGGCCGACACAGTAACACACCATGGTAGGACCCCTGGGTAGACCATTGGGTATATGTATGTCACATCTCACTAAGGTAGCTAGAGGAGATCGAGACTTCCCAGCCGACACACAGACCAGAGGCGCTGAGGTTTCTGCATGCAGACTCTCCAGCTTGCAATGGTCTACCAAACTCTCACAGGGTGTCCAGCTCAAGACTAGGATGGGATCTCACAGTCTCACTTAAGGTAATGGGGATGACTAGATCCTAGAGGAGTTCTTGGCTTAACACCTACAACCATGCTAGGAACATTTAGGTACATCTACATAGGGGGGTTTATAGGAGTATGCACCTTTTATCATGTGTTTTATATGCTTGAATGTATTCATGATTTTAGTAAGGTGGTAAAACTATACCATCCTTTTAGTTTCATAGTACTGTTAATCATTTATATCCTATACTGTCTAACGGTTGTTGCAGCACATCTATTCTACACCCGAATAACAACTGTTCAATAAATGATTATTGAAAATGCCCAGATTGTTTTATTCGATTTATCTCTCTGAGAGACACTAAGTAAGCATGAGTGACTGAGCAAAAGGTAGTACATTGTTTCCATGGTCCTGATGGATCAGGGTTGACCTGTTCTGAGGTTGCCAGTAACTATTCTCTCCTTGGTAAGAGGAGATTATAGTGGCACTGTGAGCTAGCTGATACAGAAAGGCTAACATACCCAGTGGGGGTGATCAGAGTTTGTCTGACACCAATCCTACAGTGTGTGTTGTCTCAACACGCAGATCCTGTATATTTCCTTTTAGGAACTACACAACATGGTGCCACCAACATTAGTTGGGTGCTTATTTAACAGTAGAATCTGAGTAGTTCAGTCCTCCACCTAAAGCTGTCAGTCAGCGACAGCTAGGGGAGGGATGATTCTGTAGGTACTGGGGGGGCTTAGGTGGGAGGTTTTTTCAGGGTCAGGGAGGTCACGTGTCAGATAGCAGTTTATCACCAGGTGATGAGTGGGGGGAAGGGGAAGCAGGTTAAATAGCCATTTAACAGTTAGAAGTGTAGATGTTAAAATTAAGGCACTAGAGGCTGGAATCAGGCAGGAGGGGGCAAATAAACTTTATGCAATGTCTGACTTAAAATGTATGTGTAGGACTGAATCAATCTCATAAACAACGTTTAATCAGGGAGGAACTCCGCATTTTAAAACCACACCTACTAGGCTTAACTGAGACTCACGTAGCATACAAAGATAGGTCACTGTTGGAAAAACTTGGCTATGATACACTAAATTTCACATCGCAAACAGTCTCCATAAGGGGGGTTGCCATATTAAAATCCAAGTACTTAATGGCCTCTGTATTGCGTACAATGTCGGATACCAAGGGAAGATGGGCAATAGCTCAGTTGCTGATAGCAGGTAGCACTGCTACGATCTGTGACTTATAAAGTCCCAATTCAGACTGTCCCGAGATTTTCGATTATCTAAGTGCCGAATTACTGGGGTGGCACAGGGATCTGTTATATCTGGGGGATTTCAATTGCATTATGGACAGCAAAATAGACACCATTAACAGCAAGGTATGGGGAAGAATGGTTAAGACCAGAGCAGCGCTGCGGGAATTGTTGCATATCCATCAGCTTCATGACGTCTGGAGGGTACTGTTTCTAACACTGCCAGTATATACATTTTATTCACACTTGCATAAACATTACTCCCGTATTGACATGATTTTTATTAAGAGATCGCTGCTGGAAAATGCCCAGGTGGAGGTCTGCCCTAAGATCATACCTGACCGCAATCCAGTTATGCTGACTCTGCAGAAACAATTCAGAGATTTCTCATTCTCCAGACACTTATTCAGCAATCCTGAATATCGGGTATGTATTAGAAAGGCACTGAAGGAGTACTTGAATAACAATCTTGGCACAGCAAATATTTCAAGTGTGTGAAACTGCATGAAAGTGTTTGTTATGGGGAGACTCTGCAGTTTATCTTAGTACAAAACCAGCGGGCAGCAGAGGAGGTAGAACAGGCCCGGCGTGAGTACATAGCCTTAGAGAGCCAACACGCTGGGGCAATTGCTGTCAGGAATACAGGAGCTCGGTCAATATATCTTTGGCTGTTAAAAACTTGTTATAAAATCAATAGAGGGCTATTGGATAAAATTGCAATTAATTTTCATAAGCCTAAATCTCTGAAATATGAATATGCGGAGAGAGTGGTGCGGGTGCTGGCTTTTCAGATTGCAAACCAAAAGGCCAGGACTAATATTAAATTTATTAAAGGGGAGGGTGGCCTGTCTTTCTTTCAACCACGGGATATAGTTGAGCAGTTCAGATTGTTTTATGCCAATCTATATTCTGCTGCCTCCCCATTTAGTCAGCATACCTGTTATGAGTGTCTGCAGGAGAGCCGCCTGCCTCGTCTAGACTTTTTTGATGCCAAAGAATTACAAAAAAATATTGCGCTAACTGAGATCAAAGAGGCTGTTAAGTCCTTACCTTTTGGAAATGCGGCTGGTGAGGATGCTTTCAAGCTCAAATTTTATAAGGCATTTAGGGATTTATTGGCACCTGTATATATGCAATTGAGTACTGATATTACTAATGGGGCTATGCTCTCGCCTCAGGGAGTGTAACCAATATTGTGGTATTTCCTAAAAAGGGGAAGCTGATCGATGATAAAAGTTCCTATCATCCGAGAGCTTTAATCAATGCAGATGCCAAAATCTTCTCTAAGATTTTGTCCTCCGATCTTGCTCTTCGAATCCATAAGCTAGTATCAAAGCAACAGCATGGCTTCATTTCTGGCAGAGACACAACGGCCCATATAGGCACTGCTATAGTTGCCCTCTATGTCTCTTGCAAACTTAACAAACAGATTGGCATGGTTATGCTTGACGCGGAAAAGGCCTTTGATAGAGGGACCTGGGAAGCCTTGTGGCTTATCATGACATCATTTGGTCTTGGCCCCAGGTTTATCTCTTCTGTACAGAAGCTGTATAAGAAGCCGGTTACCACAATTATGCTAAATGGTTTGACATCTGCCATTTTTGACGTCCAACGGGGGACACAGCAAGGATGCCAAGTGTCCCCCCCTGCTGTTTGCCCTCTATATTGAGCTATATATAAGGCATCTGTTGCTCAATGGAGTTATTTCCTCTGTATGCCAAAACGGTATGGAACTTAAGGTTACTGGATATCCTGATGATATTGCAGTCTTCTCTGCTAACCCTGGAGAAGCTATTACACATATTACTCTTCGGCTCATTTTTGGGAGATAAGCTGAATCTAGCCAAAACTCAGTCAATTGTCAACTTTGAATTGGACACCTTTCCTTCAGCATTAGGGGTTACGCGAACAGCAAAAAAGAAATAATGAAAGGAGAATATAATCAAATACAGTACATTTCTTTTCTTCATATATTCTTTATTTTCATTTCCAATCAGCAGCATAAAGCCCAGACAAAGTGTTTCGTTCAATAGATGGACTTCATCAGGGCTGTAAAACAGTTAGAAAACACATTATAGAAATCATTCAAAAATTATATATATATTAACACCAGGTCTTTCGAAGAAGATCTATATTATACAATATACAATAAGAAAGGCCAGATAGACAAGAACATGATAAAAAGGACATGAGTCAATTCTACCTCTAATACTGACAATTTCTCTCAATACAGGAATTGTTATCCTGTAGTAACATGCTGTCTGCCTATATCCATTCTTAACATTTGTTTCCAATAGGTTATGGTATTTGTGTTTTTCATATGGAAAAGCAACCTACATATAATCCAAAAAATCATTGGACAAGTTTCAGAACATATAATCCTCATTGTTATTACAATTGCTCTCAGTTCAGACATGATCCATATGTAGGAGTATCAAAGGGGAGAAAAGTGGACATCCAGATAAAAAAAAGATTTATAATCCACAAATATATAAGGTATTCTATGTACCATTTATAATAACTGAAAAAATAGTCAATGAGGTACTTCCTATGATTTGAAGTACAGCAGGACTGAAGATTATTATGAGGGTTGGAAATAATAGCTCATCAACCCACTAAGGGTCTATTAAAGAAAATATGTATATAAGTAGCACTCACGTGTGAATCAGATCACGAAGATCAGCAAAACAATCTACAAATGTGAAATCTTGAAAGCCAAGAATCTTGTGACATCTTGTTAATAATATATATCAAAGCTAAAGAGAAGAGAGCAAAATGTATCATGGCTATAATCAAGACATCCATCAATTAATCTATGAGAGGGCAGTGAGTTAATTATTCTAAAACAAATATGATTACCCACTTAAATTATATACCATCTAGTTTGTACTTCCAAGCACCTAATAAGTCTAATAGGATAATTATTGACAGAACAGAACTCACTTGGGAACAGCTCATGTAAATCACCAAATAAGTATAGTGGTCTATATAAATATGCATCAATATTTCAATCGCACAAATGTCTTCTGGATTTTCTATGGATTATTGCCTTCTATCCATGCTATGGTAAAAGGGGGGGTACAAAACATATCTTTAGAAAAATCACTCCATCTTTTTCTTTAGAGTAAACACCAAAGCTAACATTAAAAAGCAACACCAAAATAAAGAAATAAGGGGATACATTCATTTAGTGTCCCCAATTCCTACACAAATACTCACAAGTTAAATATATAGTCTAATAAGTATTAAAAAATACCCAGCAAACATCCTTTCATGAAACCACCTAAGGAAAGTAACAAACACAATATCACCTCCATCTATGCGGCTTACCCGGTATCATATGAAGTCGTGCCCAAAGTACCGTCCGTCTGACTGTGCTGTCTACTGTCAACCTTCAAGGAGTATTTATACAAGTAGTTAGCCAATCATAGGCAAGAAAACCGTGTCATTAAAGTCACACCCTTTGAAGCTCCAATCACCTTTGTCGTGACAATATAGAAAATCAACTAGATCCAATCTAACAAATGTCATAATTTAACCCAAGTTCCCTCTCTGGTCCAGGTAAAATGCACCAATCAAAAGCGAGAAGTGTGTTGTCTACAAGAAAGACATTGAGCCGATCGCTACAAGAAAAACAGTGAGCCAATCACCAATGTTCTACAGCTCTTCTTAGGTAAAGAAAATAGGCAGTCTATTTAAATACATATGGTCCACTCGATGTATCACCCATTAGGATCACTCATAAGGATGAACCATTAAAAAGACACAGGAAAAACAGTGAACCAATCACCAATGTTCTACAGCTATTCCTAGGTGAAGAAAAGAGGCAGTCAATTTACATACATATGGTTCCCATCTCTGGTCCACTCGATGTATCGCCCAATCGGAACCATTCAAAAACCATTCAAAATACACAAATTTTCTGTCAAACCATAGCACCAATAAAAAGGGAGAATATGTTGTGTACAAGAAAGACATTAAGACAATCACTACGAGAGAGACAGTGCACCAATCCCCAATATTCTACAACTATTCCTAGGTAAAGAAAAAAGGAAGTCTATTTACATACATGTGGATCCCTCTCTGGTTCACTCGATGTATTGCCCAATCAGATCGCTCCTAAGGAAAAAAACATTCTAAATGCACAAGTTTCCCTTCAATCAAAACATGTAAATTGAGAGATCTGAACGAGTTTGTCATTGCAAATCAGTACTCCAATTACATTCAAGCAAGTTAATCTTATTCCAAAATGATATGCGACCGAACCAACCTCAGGATATTGGAGCAAGGGTACCAGTAAGTTCATACATACTTTCCTCTGAATCACATTGACTTGCCCAATCAATTCCATCGTGTGGAATGGTGCTCTTACCATCACTTCTTTTCCAGTGAGTCTCAGAGAGAAGTTTATTGCAAGAGCACGTTACTCACCGTAACAATCATACCTCCAGTTCCTATGCAAATATAACGAAGAAACAAATCAAACCAATCATTAAAACAGCATACGTTTCTAGAGTGCAAGCTCTAAATGTCTTTCTAAATTATGGGAAAAAGTAACTCTGTGTTAATTAGGATGTACACAGGACATAGTCCTAAGTTGCATATGAATGAATGAATATTAATCTTATAGAGCGCTAAACTTTGCCCAAGGGCGTCAAGGTGCTATTGCGAAACTAATGTTCAGACAAGATGGCATACTCAAACTGAAATCTGTGTAAAAAGCCAGGTCTTCAAAGATTTACGGAAGAGAAGATACGACACCTGACCAGAAAGCTCTTCCGGGAGGGAGTTCCACAACTTAGAAGCAGCAGTGGAGAATGCTCTACCTCCCCATTTTGCTTTTTTGAACCTCAGTACTATTAACAGATTTTTCTTTCTTTTTTTTTTGTGTCCTCATATTCGCCCTTGGTAACCATATAGTGACGAAGAGATATAGGAGATGACTGAGGCACTGGCCCAGGTATACTGGGGGGGGATTTTAGATGGTACCTACCAAAGTATCCCTCAATGCCACGCATCCCAACTTAATCCTCATCTGATGGTACCGACAGGGTTGGCGAACTGCTATATACAACCCATTTCATAGCCAGAGTCACATGTATAGGGTATGTATAGCAAAAGGGGATCAAGAAAAATGATCCTTCCAAGCAGCACAATCATAGGACATGGGGGAAAAAAACATGATGTTCTGACCTGTGATTACCAATTCAAAAGTAGCCAAAATCTCCTCTTGTGTTGGTTGCCTACTCTAGCCAAATCTAGTTTGGACATCTGTAACATAGCTGCTCGCCAATCTGTATAGAGAGGAGGTGTCTTGTCTTTCCACCGTTTACAAATTTCTCTTCTAGCTAATAGACAGCTGTAAAAGACCAGTTTTTTACTTATACCTTCAAGCTCGGGTATAATACCAAAAAAAACTAACGTGGGGCAAGGACTAACTTGTACACCAATTGCTAGTGAGAGGGAAGCACAGATTTCATTTCAAAAAGATGTTATATAAAGACACTCAAAAAACATATGTGTATCAGATTTTGCTACGAGACCACATCTAGGGCATGAGACCTGAGCATTATTGGGGAACTTTGATAAACGTAGTGGAGAGTAGTACGCTCTATGTAGTGTAAACAAGTGGTTACGACGGAGCCAGGATGGTTTCACAATCTCCACCAGAATCTTAAATGATTTAAGCCACAAGCCCTCCACATCGATGTTCGAGATATATGTTTCCCAGAGGGAGTGGGGGAGCAGGAATTCGCCATCAATCTCGTCTAGTATAAGGTTATACCAGAATGTTATCTCTTTTTTAAAGGGAAGTTTGTCCATCATATAGGTTACTAGATTGTTATCAGCACCTAATTTGAGCCTACCCCTACCTAGCCTATAAGCTTGGGACCAACTCTGGATTTAAAGGTATTTAAAACGTGAAAAGCGGATTCCTATTATTGAGCTCAAGGTCTCCCATGAAAGTAATACTCCATCATCAAACAGGTCCCCCCAAGATGAGAGCCCAGCCTCTCTAACTGGGAGGGCTAAGCTATCCAAAACCAAGACGGAGCACCTGGTGAGTCCCATAACGGGGCCCGACTTAGATAGTAATCCAGTTTGAGTGTACGTCTTAGATTAGTCCATGTTCTGGCAAGGTTCCTCAGAACCTTTAACTTGACCTTCTTAAAGTACTTAGGGTCCCCAAATTTTAACAAAAAGTTTGTTGGCCCAATTATTTCCCCCTTAAGAAGTGCTGCGAATAATTTTACGCTCCCCACGTTATATGGGGTCTTTAAAAGCATCCTAATATGGGAAAGTTGGAAAGCCCAACCATATATCTGGAGGTCCGGTGCTGCAAGGCCCCCTTTTTCTCGACGCCGTCTAATCTTCTTCCAAGATAACCTAGGCGTACGGCTATTCCAAATAAATCTATTTAATTCCGTTTGGAGTTTGGCAGTCAAAGATGGATCGAAAAAAAGAGGGATAGTATTGAACAAAAACATAATCTTGGGTAAAATGGACATTTTAACCAGGTTGTGTAGAAAATTTGAAATATTGATGTACATAAGCAACGTTCATTTCCCTTTTCCCACTCCTCTCCCTGCATACACCATGAATACCGTAAAGCATTTGACTGCATCACTCTGTCAGCAAAGGCCTGTACCCATGTGTACATGACAGCCATTTTAGACACCCTAGCCTTTTGCCCACCTAAGATTAGAAACACCGGCTTCCTCTCTGCGCGTATTTGAAACCCCCCCCTCTCTCTCACATGCATAAACCATGAAACCCTCTCCCTCTGCGCGACCCTGCCCTGAAAGGCAGCCCTTCTGCTTGACCCACGCAAACCCCCCATTCCCTCTTGAAGAGGCCACCTTCGCCCCAGCTGACATAGCCCTCCCCAGCTGCACCTGACTATCGCCGCTCTCTCATGCATGAGTCATAAGACCTCTCTCTCTGTGCGACTCTGTCCCTGTGCACACCCTGGCTCCCCCTTCCCCTTCTCCCTCGCACGGGCAAGTCATAAACCTTCTTCTGCAAGACCCTGTCCTTGGAAGCCACGGCCGCGCCTGACCAACACCTCCTTTCCTTCCATGAATGCCCCTCTATTGACAAGCCCTCCCTCCGCACTCAATTGTCCACGCGGCATGAATACTACTCCTTTGATGACCCCTTCCCCCGAGTCCGACTGACCACACATGTCCGAGGCCATCGCCTAAAGCCAGGAGATACCATTTACTGCCCTTTTTGTATGAAGTCACTCCTCTTCAAAGGACCCACTATTGATCCTGGCCACCCCACCCCCTGGGCTATGATCAGGCGCACACATCCTAAACAGTTGACGGAACACTCAGCTGCGTGATTGCCCTCCCCTCTTATCAGCAGGTCAAGGGTCCCTATTGTGAACACATGTGGGGTAGGATTGACACGAGGATTATGGGGATGTCTTTTCTTTGTTTCACAATGCTGTGATTGTAATGCCAAGTGTTTTGTAAAGTATAAAAGACGGAGTCTCAGCTCACTTGTTAGAGCACCTCCCGATGGCACCTTGTTTCGTGTCTGAAAAGACAGGCTCTCCTCATGAGAAATAAATCCTGTTCTTGTGATTCCTGCTCCCAGCGCCCATCTCTTTATTTGGTAACTATTCAGAATGGGAACTAAGAGGCGACTTGCGCCAGCAGCCATACGGGCATCGATACTAGTATGGAAACGCACATTTCTACAATTGGCGTCCCAACGCGGGGTCCATCAGTGACATAAGGTCCAATGAGAGAGATCCAGACGATGAGGTGAACATCTAAATGATCGGAGTATACCTGCCTTGAGAGGGCCCTCGTCCGGCTGCCGATTGAATGAACTTCACCAATTCTGAACGGACCTCTCTCGAGTGACCCACTGTCCTGACTGGAATCCCACAGGACTGCCGCGGTAAAATCATGGAGTAAGAGAACGATCGGGCGCTGGAAGGAGGAAGGCGAAGAACTGCCCACACGGTCCGGTCCGGGTAAGGTCGCGTAAATGCGACAAATTGTGAAATAATTGTTTGGTTTGGATAATACTAGTATTACTCTTTTGTTGGTACCTCTGGAGATTCACCGTCTGCAAACGGAGAAACAACAGGCTCTCCCTTTGCAAGCAGTGAAGGATAGGTAACGCTGACTTTTGTCCCCATTGTAATCCGTCGTGCCTATCTTCCTCCCCCACTGTTTCCCGAACTGTCGTTCGTGGATTATTGTCTGGAGATTCTTTGTCTGCAAACAGGGAAGAACAAGGTCTCTCTTTGCAGGTAGAGAAAGAGTGGGTAACGCAAACCTTTTCGCACCCACTTATTCTCCCCACTGATTGTTTGATTGACCGTACATTGATTGTTCGGTATTGGTTCTTTTGAGGTATTCACCGCCTGCAAACAACGGAGAATAGAAATATTCTGTCTAGTCTTTGCCCGCCGTGATAAGATAGGTAGTGCAGACTTTTGTCCCCGTTGTAATCCGTCATGCCTATCTTCTCCCCACTGATTGGTAGCCTGTTTAGCCCGGACCGCTTATTAGAGTTGAACCATCCAGCTCCACTGGAGGGCACACCTAATAAGGACCTGTTCATTAAGTGTGGACTAGTCGCTATAACTTATAATAGGTTATGGCATAAAAATACAAGAAAAGGAGTTGAGCGAAATCAGTAGGCCACTGAGGAGTTATCAACTTCGCTAAAAATAAAATAAGAAACGTTAGAAATAACCCGTAATAAGAAACATAAAAATGGCGAGGGAAGACAAGCTTGACACCAAGGCAAGCCACGAGGTAGCTAGGTTCCGTTGCCTATTCCTGCCCTAAACATGTCTGCCTCATTGCCCACCACGCCCAAATAACGGTCACATGAAATAGATACGAATCAATAGGTACCTACCCCCATTCCGGAAACTCCCGAAGTGCCACAGGTCCGCGGTTACGCCCATCCGGTAGGCGAGGCCTCGAGGCAATCGGGGCTCGCCTGGCCGCAGTCGGAAGGGGAGGCTGTGGGGCGGACGGCCCAGAAAACCGTGATGGCCTCTCCTTCTCTCCTGCCCTGCAGGCCACGGGGGGGGCTGTCTTGCCTCAGCCACCGACCCCCCCCCCCCTCTGTCTCTCGCCTGGTCCGGCCCGCGAAGAAGGCCGAAGCCAAAGCGAGAACGGCGGCGCTTACAGGTAGTCCCGCCACATGTCAAATTCCCGGATAGTTACAGGTAGTCCCGCCACATGTCGACGCCTGGACAAGCGCAGGTAGTCCCGCCACACGCCGACGCCTGGATAGTTTCAAGTAGTCCAGCCACATGTCAACCCCTGGAGAGTTGGAGGTAGTCCCGCCACATGTCAAAAAGGGGGGGGCTGTCTTGCCTCAGCCACCGACCCCCCCCCATCTTCAATAGCCGGCACGGCCAATATCGAAACGGCGGAGCCGAGGATCGGCGAGGGGTCGCTGGAAGGGGGAGGTGGCGCGAACGAGCCTCCCCCACCTCCCTCCAGGTGGAGGCTTCCAGCGACACCCCAACGCTCTTACTTAAAGAGGGTCCACATCGAAAAGCGGTCTTCTGCCCGGGGAGGGCACACGCCCCATGCCTTCTCTCCTCAACTTTGAAGATTCTATGAGAGCCGGGGGGCCCCCGACCCCTCTGCATGGGTGCCCCCGTCCCCCTCACTGGGACCCACGACATCGACACACTCCTGCCGGCGCCAGCCTCAGTTTGGAAATGGCTAAAACACAGCCAAGGTACAGACTTGTTCAGTTCCGGTGGAACACCAGAATGACCCGGTAGGAAAATTGTTGTTGCCCTCCCCACTCTTTGACTGATGGTCCATTTGTTAGACTGTTACCACATTGCAAAAAACTTTTTGAATTGCCAACGGAAGGTTCTGGTCCAACCATGAGTCATTGGAGACATTCTGACTATACCGGAACCTGCCTGACCTCGCCCAAAATGGCGCCGATACACGAAACGAAAACTTTCGAACTCCCTGTTCACCTGGATTGCTCGAATAGTGATGCTCTGAGATATGTATGCATTTTTGGACAATGAAAGTCGATAGGATGGATAGTGATAATGTGCTTAGAGAAGAAAGCAATACAGATATTGATCATGTGTTTGGACGATGAACTGATTTAGGGTGGGTACTTATTATGAATGGGAACAATGAATTGGTGTAATTTAGACAGTGAACGAGCATCTGGATAATGAATTAATGAATTAATTGAAAACTGAATCCTTGACATGCATCATGCTTGCTCTGTAGTAAAGTTCTATACGATTTTATTTCACTGCCGCACTTTATGCAATGAACTGCCACCAACTTCATTCTTCTTATGTACAGTTCCAATCTGCTCCGTGGCCGGTCCACTGGGTTATAGGCCTGTATTTATACACCAGCACTTTTTATTAAAGGTATTTTTGAAAACGAAAGCATAGTTGTAGCGGTTGCATTAATGAGTTTTGAATGTATTACTACTGTGAGCAACGAGAAAGTATGATGAAGGCTGGTGGCTAAAAAGGACCCGATATTTAGCAGCTACATTATGTGTCACAAGCAGCCGGAAAAGTGTTTTAGAAGCCTTAAAGCGACACCACAGAAAATGCCACCTGACCGCCACCCTTGCACCCAACCAAAAGGGGTTACGACCAAGTAACTCATGTAGATACGCAGATCGTCAGTGATTATCTATCTGACATTTCTGGTCCCTCTAGGCTTAAACGCTGAGATGGCAAAGAAATGCACTACGTGGAGATAGGTCGAGTATGTGGTAGGTAAAAACATTTCCGGATTACTGCATGCTGATGTGGTTTGAATGCTGCCCCCCCACCCCCTTCTTTCTCCTCCCTTCTGCAGGTCACGTCGGAACCTCGGCTGAAGTATGGGAGGACGATGACCGAACCACCGTCGAGAAAGGGAAGAAGGGAATATGAGCATGGTCCTTATGACAATAAGTTTTTAAAAGACGTAGACTTGACATGACTGTTCCTCCTTAGAACATTGCGACTGGGAGGATGGACTGACATAGAGACTTGACGGGTACTGTATGACAAAAAATTGGCTCGAAATAACACGTTAGAGAATGTAACTAGACGTTTGACTAGGTAGGGAAAGGACAAAAGAAAAGTGCACGGGTAAGGGTTACCAAGACTGCACCCATCTGGGAAGTTAGAAATGTTGCTGATGTTCAAAATGTACTGCCCCCCTTCTCACACTCTTATAGACCTAGCCAAGCTGCCCGACTGTTCTCCCGATCAATACTTGCCGTTGCCTCAGCCTGAAGAACTTCCCCACCAAAGGAAGTAATTGGAGAATGGTTTAAAATCCAACAATGGGTAAATAGCGCGACCAGGTTCATTTCTGATCGACTAACTAAGGTGTGAGTATTGGCCATTGAGAGCACTCGAAGAGATAACAAGCGAGAGGGAAAAGGAGGGAAAGGTAGAAAGAGCTAAGCACGTAGGTAGATAGGATAGTAAAAGATAAATAGGATATAAAAAATATAGATCTTGTTGGCCAACTATTGCTTTCTGTTTTGTTGTGAATGTCTTATATATGTAATACATGTACTGTCTTCCTTCGTCTGAGTTTGCGTGTGTGTGTACTGTAGGGGTTTGTGTTCTTTCTTTGTTTACGTCTCTCCGTTACCTGACCCCCTACTGTTCTGTGTTATGAACGCACTAAAAGACCTATTTTTGTACACGTCTCTCCCTTTCTCTATCTCTCTCCCTCACTCTATCTCTCTCCCTCACTCTGTCTCTCTCTCTCTCTCACTCTCTCTCTTTCTCTCTCTCTCTCTCTCTCTCTCTCTCTCTTTCTCTCTATCTCTCTCTCTCTCTCTACATGTCCTCCGTGTACCAAATGGCTCATTTAGATTGCGGACGACTCTCGATATATGAGAGTCTCCTTATTTCTTCTTCCTTTTTATGGTAAAATCGTGCCTCGCAGGCACCAGTCTGATTGGATAATTATTGAACGCGAAGGCGTTCAGCGAAATTGACCGAAAACTAAAATGATTGTATATCGCCATATTACTACCTCTCCTTTCTGCAAAATGAATGAACTCGAATTGGCTGAGAAGGAAAGGACAGGTCAGACGACTAAGGTCCCCCAATCTGGCCTTTATAGGGGAACTGTATGTCAATGGCACCTTATTTTTCTGTTCATCAGAGACGAACGCCAACGTCCAGCTTGACCCCCAACGCCCAGATTCCCTCCCCTTCTTTTTGCACCCAAGCGCGAGCGCCCGAAACATCCCCGCCCCATTTGATAGACCCCAGTTGCTGTCCCGGGTATAAACATGATGACCATGAGCGACTGTCATCCCTCAAGAAAAACCTGTTTTACCTGACTCTCGATGATAGCGCCCCCGCCCTGTTTGGAAGGGTTAGCCAGCCTTGAAGGGAAATGTTAGACTGATAAAGGCTTGGGTTTGAAAGGCAAGTCTACACTGAAAGTTCCAAAATGTTGAAATTGGTGAAATGCGCAGTTGATGGGAATATTATTTCTATAAATTTATGTCATGAATAGACGACGAATACCCTTGGCATGAACACAGTAGGAATGTTGACATATGCACTGCTTGGTAATAGACCTCTGACTGCGTATCTCCCAAGTGCGCAGGATTGAGGGAGGAATTCACCTGCATAAATGAATCCTTCTGTCAGTTCTCTAAAAACTTGTTTTGTACCTATTCAAAGATTTGCAATCACCGGAGGAGAAGGGTCGGACGTGCCTGGCTGCAGATCTTGAGATACATGCGACCTCGACCAAAGGTGGAGCTGCAGAGCGACAAGATACGGGACGAGACAGCAATTTCAAACGTGGAAAATGAAAAATGACGGGCTGCCCTGAAGCCCTCCATCTGCTAAACCCACGTGTGCCTGGAGTCTCCGTCCCCCTTCTTTGGGCCCGATTGATGGGCCTGCCTGCTTGTTATCCTTTGCTCCCCTGGTCCCTTTTGTGTGTCCCAGGAACTCTGACCCAACTCCACTCTCTCTCCTATCGACTATTTGAACGACACACACCCTCTTTTCCCCGTGACTTGTTGCCAAAAGGAAGAACTGCATTCAAATGGGAATAGGGTGTTGCCACGGAAATATAGGTGCCGAGCATAAGGCGCCACCAAGCGGATTGTTTAGGAAACAGGACTGTGGTCTAACAGCAGAGGACTGACCGCACCCTGCAACGTGTAAGGATAAATCCGAGCTGGGCCTATAGCTCCACCGCCGGTGCTCAACAGCGCCAACAAAAGGACACGGACTAGAGCCTACCAGTGATGGCTCACTACTAAAAAGACACTGTGACGAAGAGATCTTGTGTATTGAACTGAATTCCGCCCTCAACTACTTGGTCAAAATGTTCATTGGTCACATTTTTAAGTCAGAAACATTTATGCTATGTAGTGCTTTGAAATGACAGGAACTCGACAAATGCAATATCCTATGTGCTGCATTCTGCCAAACACATCAACTGTCCATGATTATATGCCATATGTTAGTATTGACAAATGCTAATTCTTCGACCGCACCTGTTTATATGTACCCTCATCGATTACGAAAATGAACTTTGCTATGTAAAAAGGGGCGACTGTAGAAAATTAGAAATATTGATGTACATAAGCAACATTCATTTCCCTTTTCCCACTCCTCTCCCTGCATACACCATGAATACCGTAAAGCATTTGACTGCATCACTCTGTCAGCAAAGGCCTGTACCCATGTGTACATGACAGCCATTTTAGACACCCTAGCCTTTTGCCCACCTAAGATTAGAAACACCGGCTTCCTCTCTGCGCGTATTTGAAACCCCCCCCCCTCTCTCTCACATGCATAAACCATGAAACCCTCTCCCTCTGCGCGACCCTGCCCTGAAAGGCAGCCCTTCTGCTTGACCCACGCAAACCCCCCATTCCCTCTTGAAGAGGCCACCTTCGCCCCAGCTGACATAGCCCTCCCCAGCTGCACCTGACTATCGCCGCTCTCTCATGCATGAGTCATAAGACTTCTCTCTCTGTGCGACTCTGTCCCTGTGCACACCCTGGCTCCCCCTTCCCCTTCTCCCTCGCACGGGCAAGTCATAAACCTTCTTCTGCAAGACCCTGTCCTTGGAAGCCACGGCCGCGCCTGACCAACACCTCCTTTCCTTCCATGAATGCCCCTCTATTGACAAGCCCTCCCTCCGCACTCAATTGTCCACGCGGCATGAATACTACTCCTTTGATGACCCCTTCCCCCGAGTCCGACTGACCACACATGTCCGAGGCCATCGCCTAAAGCCAGGAGATACCATTTACTGCCCTTTTTGTATGAAGTCACTCCTCTTCAAAGGACCCACTATTGATCCTGGCCACCCCACCCCCTGGGCTATGATCAGGCGCACACATCCTAAACAGTTGACGGAACACTCAGCTGCGTGATTGCCCTCCCCTCTTATCAGCAGGTCAAGGGTCCCTATTGTGAACACATGTGGGGTAGGATTGACACAAGGATTATGGGGATGTCTTTTCTTTGTTTCACAATGCTGTGATTGTAATGCCAAGTGTTTTGTAAAGTATAAAAGACGGAGTCTCAGCTCACTTGTTAGAGCACCTCCCGATGGCACCTTGTTTCGTGTCTGAAAAGACAGGCTCTCCTCATGAGAAATAAATCCTGTTCTTGTGATTCCTGCTCCCAGCGCCCGTCTCTTTATTTGGTAACTATTCAGAATGGGAACTAAGAGGCGACTTGCGCCAGCAGCCATACGGGCATCGATACTAGTATGGAAACGCACATTTCTACAGTTGGATCTACCTATCAGGGAAATAGGAAGAGCTAACCATGATCTCAGCGATCTTCGAGCTTCCTTAGCCACACGGGCAAAGTTTAAAGGGGCGATCTTATTAATATCCGTATAGATATTTAACCCGAGATACCTAAGGTCGGACCTTGGCTGTACCCCTACAACCGGTGCAGGGTGATTCCAAATCATTATGTCGGTTTTGGATGCATTCACTTCATAACCGGATATTGCCCCAAACTCTTCTGCAATAGATATAACCGTAGGGAATGCTGAACTTAACTCAGATGAAAAGATAAGGACATCGTACGCATATAGTGCGACTTTCCGCTCCCATCCTTCAAAAATAAAAGGTTTTATATTAATATTATCCCGGATTAGTTTAGCAAAAGGCTCAATATATAAATCAAACAAAAGTGGTGAGAGGGGACACCCTTGACGGGTTCCTCGTATAATGTCGAAAGGCTCAGTAAGCTCCCCGTTAACCAGTAGTGAAGCAGAAGGGTTTTTATATAATAATTTTACTGCTCTCTAAAATTGTCTCCCAGATTGATCTTTTTCAACACTTCTTCTAAATACACCCAGTTTACCCTGTCAAAGGCTTTGGTGGCATCAAGAGTAAAAACTGCTAAAGGAAGTGATGCTGAAGTAGCCATATCTATTGCACCAATGAGGTCATAAGTCAGTTCATACAATTGCCTCTCTTTTACAAAGCCCTTCTGATCCATATGCAAGATGTTGTTTGCTATACCACCCAATCTATTCGCAAGCACGGCTGCAGAGATTTTATAGTCCGTGCTGAGAATTGAGATTGGTCGTTGTGACCCACAGTTAGTTGCAGGTTTGCCAGGCTTTAAAATCAGAGTTATAGAGGCCCTGTCCCAGGAAGCGGGAGGTAAGGCACCTTCTAGTAGAATACTATTAAACAAATTTGTTAAGTAAGGAAGAATAGATGGACATATTACTTTGTATATTTCCGAGGGTAACCCATCTGGTCCTGCTACTTTTTAATTAACAGATTTTTATCTGCGTACGGGAGCTGTCTGGTGGGAGCATAACAATGGAAAATTGCCTTATTCCCTTTAATTCCTGCGCCATAATAGGCATTATGAGTTAGTCACAGTGTTTTGAAGAGGATCCTACAGTCCAGAGGAAGCCAGTGCAGCGTCATAAGAGAGGCTGAGACTGAGTGGTATTTCAGACATAATGTTCTTTTTCAATTTAGTAGTTAAAACCAGTTCAGAAAAAATGACAGCAAAAAAATCAGTTAGTCATTAAAATGAGGTTATTAGATTTAAGAGATATGCGTATAAACGTATAGAGACATGCAGTTCACTCTCTAAATTGAGTCCTAGCTGTACACTTCTCAATCTACTAATCCATTTTGCCTCGTTTTGTCTCAATCTCAGTTCTTTGTTACCACACCCTAGGTCATTTTCTAGTTGCTGGATCCCATGAAATTTGATGCCCACTTTATTAGTATGACATTTGAGTATGTGCTGTGCAAGTGGCGATTTCTGATCTTTATTGATGACAGCCCTCCAATGTTCTTGTATCCTCATCTTGAGTGCTCTAATAGTGCTGCAAAGGTAGATTTTACTGCATTTACAAATTATAACATAAAAAACAAAAGTACTATTGTAATTAATAAACTGATTAATTTGAAATGTATTGTGTGTGTTATACTGATACTCCTTGCATTTGCTACCATGCTCACAAATAATGCAAGTATACAAACCTCTCTGCTGTGTTAGAAATGAGGAACCAGCTGAAGTACTCACTGGTGGTTTTAAGTAATTCCTCATTATCTTGTTTCTAATCATGGGTGAACTTTTATATGTTACCAAGGGTTTGTTAGAGATGACATTAGTCAGTCCTGGAACACCTCTGAGTAAGTTCCAGTTTTTTTGTAGAATTTTGTAAATCTGATGATGGTGTTGATTATACATAGTTACTAAAGCCATACGGTCTTTGTTTTTTCTCCTGATTTCAGGTTTTAAGGTGTCTGTTCTTCTGACCTCCGTAATTCTCTTTTCCGCCACAACCAAAAGTTGCTCAGGGTATGCACGGTCTTGTAATCTTTGTTTAAGGTCCTCTAAAGGACCTTAAACAAAGATTACCTCATATTCAATGCAGTTGGATATGAGGTGACGCATATTGTTAACCGTTCTTTTCTTACTGCTACCGTCCCGGCTTGCTGGAAGCAGGCGAAACTGCTCCCACTCTTAAAAAAAAATGGTTTAGATCCCGCTGTCCCCGCCAACTTCCGGCCTATATCACTGCTGCCAGCTCTTGCTAAAATATGTGAAAAGGTTGCTTTTATACAACTAGACAAATTTGTCGAAACCTCTCAGGCACTCCATCCAGTGCAATCAGGTTTCAGAGCAGCCTTTAGTACAGAGACTGCTCTAGTTAAAATTTCCGAGGCTATCCGGGAATGTCTGGACAGAGGTGGCAGAGCGGCTCTGATTTTATTGGACCTCTCTGCCGCCTTCGATACGGTCCCTCACTCCCTTCTGCTCACTAGACTAGCGGCCATAGGCATCACAGGCCCTGCCCTTGACTGGTTGACATCTTTTCTAGATAATTGAACACAACAAGTTTGGATGCCGCCCTTTGCTTCCTCCCCCAAGAAACTTACAACTGGTGTCCCTCAGGGCTCTACCCTTAGCCCCCTGCTTTTTAACATTTACCTTACCCCTCTCATATATCTTGCAGAACAGTTAGGAGCAAAAATTATGGCTTACGCCGGCGATACACAACTTCTGTTCACATGGCCAAAAAACAACTTGGATACGTCGGGAGCCCAATCCTGCCTATCATCTGTCTTTCGTTGGCTAGCCCTCGCCCAACTAAAATGCAACAAAAGCAAATCAGAGATCCTGCTTTGTGGTTCATTTCCAGACAACTTTAGTGATTCTCTTTGGCCTGCCGACCTACCATGCCCTAAATCTATCGGCGGCCCTGCAAAAAATCTAGGAGTGTGGTTTAACAGCGACCTCAAATTTGAGGATCATCTAAAAAAACTCACAGGGGTCTGCTTTTCCACATTCAAAACGTTACGTAGATTTTTTTCCTCTTCTTCCGAAGGAGGCCAAGGAGACCGTCATTCGCGCCCTTATACTATCTAGATTAGATTACGCGAATGGCCTTATCTGTGGTCTACCGGCCTATTTGATACATCGCCAAAGGTTATTCAAAATGCCGCTGTGCGTCTTTTGTTTAACATTCCCAAAAGCTCCAGTGTCCTCCAACCTCTTCGTGCCCTCCATTGGCTCCCGGTCGCCCACAGGATTCTGTTTAAAATCCTTGTCCTTTCATATCGCGCTGTCCATCAAACCGGTCCAGTCTATTTGAGAAAAAGATTTTCCCTTTATGTTCCTAACCGACCCCTTAGGTCGGCTAATTTGTGCCAAATGACCGTACCAAAATTCAAATACAGCAGACTTGGTGGCCAATCCATCTCTGTCAGAGCTGCGAGAGCTTGGAACACCCTTCCTCTCCACCTGAAAACAGCCCCTTCCATCACTGTGTTTAAGAAAGGATTGAAGACCCACCTTTTTAACATTACTGTATAGGGTCCTCCTTTCTTTCATTGCTCTGGATTCTCTCTGCTCTGCCCTCTCTCTCTTTCGCGCCAGGATACTATTTTCTTAGTAATTGAGCGCGCTACAAAAGCCTTTATAATAATAAAGAGTATACAAACTCTTGCTCCATGCTCCAAATTCATCTTAGGCCATAAGGAATGCCATAGATGATCTTGGATGGGCACTATCTGCCCTTTATAAGCTGTTAATAGAAGTCTCTTTTCTGTAAAGTTTACTGTGTATTTTGTTATTCGCAATGTACCGCCATATATACAGGTAATCAATGTGGGTTTTACTACAGCAGTTAGTAAGGCTTACATTCATTGTGTTGGCATTTATATTCAACGTAACAACCCTAAAAGATTGCATTGTCCATCCAAGTAACAGACCGGGGGACCAGGTATGCTCCCTCTCAAACCAACCCATAAAGAGGTTGGCATAAGAGGGAGCAAACCTTAGAGCCCATGTCTGTACCCTGTGGAAAATGAGCCTGCATTGCTATCGATGCCCAGGCTGCTGGCGCAAGACGCCTCTTAGTTCCCATTCTGAATAGTTATCAAATAAAGAGACGGGCGCTGGAAGCAGGAATCAAGAACAGAGTTTAATTCTCATGAGGAGAGCCAGTCATTTCGGACACGAAACACAGTGTCTTTCGGGAGGTGCTCTAACAAGTGAGCTGAGACTCTGGCTTTTATATCTTACAAAACACTTGAGAGTACAATCAGGACAGTATGACGCAAAGGAAAAGACATCCCTATAATCCTTGTGTCAATCCTACCCCACATGCGTTCACAATAGGGACCCTTGACCTGCTGATAAGAGGGGAGGGGTCATCACGCAGTTGAGTGTTCTCCCGAGTCTTAGGATGTGTGCGCCTGATCATATCACAGGGGGTGGGGAGGCCTTGGATCAATAGAGGGTCCTTTGAAGGAGAGGGACCTTATACAATAAGGGGGCAGTAAATGGTATCTTCCGGCTTAGGCGATGGCTTCGGACCTGTGTAGTCAGCCGGGCTCGGGGGAAGGGGTCATCAAAGGAGTGGTATTCATGCCGCGTGGACAATCGAGCGCTGAAGGAAGGCTTGTCAACAGAGGGGCATTCATGGAAGGGAAGGAGGTGTTGGTCAGGCGCGGCCGTGACTCCCAAGGACAGGGTCTTGCAGAAGAAGAAGGTTTATGACTTGCCCATGTGAGGAGAGGGAGGGGGTCAGGGTGCGCGCAGGGTCAGAGTCGCACAGAGAGAGAGAGAGATCCTATGACCTGTACATGAGAGAACAGGGGCAGTCAGATACAGCTGGGGGGCTATGTCAGCTGAGGCGAAGGATGCTTCTTCGAGAGGGAAATGGGGAATGCCTGGGTCAAGCAGGAGGGTTGCCTTTCACATCAGGGTCGCGCAAAGGGAGAGGGTTTCATGGTCTATACATGAGAGAGGGGGGTGCAAGATACGCGCAGGAGGGAAGCCGGGGATTCCAATGGGTAAAAAGGCCATGGTGCCCAGAATGGCTGTGCATATGCATATAGGTGTGGGCTCCCACTGGCGGAGTGATACGGTCAATAGTCTATGGCATTCATGGTGTTCACAGGGAGAGGAGTGGGAGAAGAAGGGAAATGAATGCTGTCTATGTACATCAATTTCTTCAACTTTCACAGTCGCCCCTTTTTACATAACAGCAGTCATTTTTGCAATCGATGGGTTTACAGATGGACAGGCATCGCTGATGAATTATCATTTTGTCGATACTAACATTTGACGTACAATCATAGACAGTCGAGGTGATGGGCAGAATGCAGCACATAGGAAATTGCATTTCGTTGTGTTCCTGACAATTAAACGCACTACATAGCATAAATCTGTCTAACTTAAAAATGTGACCAATGAACAGTTTTGACCAGGTAGTTGAGAGCGGAATTCAGTTCAATACACAAGATTTCTTCGTCACAGTGTCCTTTTATCAGCGAGCCATTACTGGTAGGCTCTAATCCGGGTACTTTCGTTGGCGCTGTTGAGCACCGGCGGTGGAGCTATAGGTCCAGCTCGGTTCTATCCTTACGCGTTGCAGGGTGCGGTCAGTCCTCTGCTGTTAGACCACAGTCCTGTTCCCTAAACAATCCGTTTGGCGGCGCCTTATGCTCGGCACCTATAGTTCTGTGGCAACACCCTATTCCCATATGAATGCAGTTCTTTCCTTTGGCAAAAAAGTCACGTGGGAAAGAGGGTGAATGTGGTTCAAATAGTCGATAGGAGAGAGAGAGCGGAGTTGGGTCAGAGTTCCTGGGACACACAAAAGGGACCAAGGGAGCAAAGGATAACAAGCAGGCAGGCCCATCAATCGGGCCCAAAGAAGGCGGACGGAGACTCCAGGCACACGTGGGTTAGCAGTCGGAGGGCTTCAAGGCGGCCCGTCATTTTTCATTTTTCCACGTTGAAATTGCGGTCTCGTCCCGTATCTTGTTGCTCTGCAGCTCCACCTTTGGTCGATGTCATACGTGTCCCAAGATCTGCAGTCAGGCTGTACGTCACATCTGACCCATCTCCTTCGGTGATCGTGAATCTTTGAATAGGTACAAGACAACGTTTTAGAGAAATGGCAGAAGAAGATATCTACGCATGTGAATTCCTCCCTCAATTCTACGCATTTGAGAGTTTATGCTCATCGGTCAAAGTCAGAGGTCTATTACCAAGCAGTGCATGTGTCAGCATTCCTACTGAGTTTATGGCAGGTTTATTCATCGTCCCATTTAGAATTCAAGTGAGGACAAAATAATATTTCCATCAACTGTGCATTACATCATATTCAACATTTGCAGAGCATTTCCCTTCAGGACTGGCTAACCTTTTCACACAGGGCGGGGGCGCTATCGTCGAGAGTCGGGAAAAACAAGGTTTTCTCGAGGGTCAACAGCTACTCATGGTCATCATGTTTATATCCGGGACAGCAGCTGGGGTCTATCAAATGGGGAGGGTATACTTCGGGCGCTCGTGCTTGGGTGCGAAGGGGTGGGGCAATCTGGGCATTGGGTGTCAATCTAGACGTTGGCGTTCGTCTCTGAAGAACAGACATAAGGTGCCATTGACATACAGTTCCCCTATGAATGGCCAGATTTGGGGGACCTTAGCTGTCTTACCTGTCCTTTCCTTTTCAGCCAATTCAAGTTCATTTATTTTTGTAGAAAGGAGAGGTAGTAATATGGCGAGGTACAATCATTTTTATTTTGGTCAATTTCGCTGAACACCTCCGCGTTCAATAAGTATCAAATCAGGCTGGTGCCGGTGGGGCACAATTTTACCAAAAAGAGGGAGAGAAAATAGGGAGACTCTCATAAAGAGTGAGAGTCGTCCGCAATCTAAACGAGCCATTCGGTACACGTATGACATGTAGAGAGAGAGAGAGAGAGAGAGAGAGAGAGAGAGATAAGGGGGTGGCGAGAGAGAGAGAGAGAGAGAGAGAGAGAGATAAGGGGGTGGCGAGAGGGAGAGAGAGACGTGTACGAAAATAGGTCATTTAGTGCGCTCACAACACAGAACAGCAAAGGTCAGGTAACACGCAAATACAGACAGAGGGAAGACATAAATCCGTACATTACACACACACAAACTCAGACAGGGAAGACGGCACATGCATTACACATATATAAGACATTCACGACAGGACAGGAAACAACAGGTGGCCAACAAAATCCATATTATGTCCTACGTATCTTTATTATCTTATTTATCTATGTGCTTAGCTCTTTCTACCCTTCCCTCCTTTTCCTTCTCGCCAGTGATGTCGGCCAGCGTTCCCAATTGCCAATACTTACACCTCAGTCGTTGGTCGGTTAGAAATTAGCCTGGTCGTGCTATTTACCCATGGTTGGATTTTAAACCATTTTTCAGTTCCTTCCTTTGGTGGGAAGTTCTCCGGGCTGAGGAAACGGCAAGTATTGATCGGGAGAACAGTCGGACAGCTTGGCTACATCTATAAGAGTGCGAAAAAGGGGGGCAGTGCATTTTGAACACCAGCAACATTTCTAATTTCCCAGACGGGTGGTGCCGTGATAACCCTTACCCGTATATTTTTCTTTGTCCTTTCCCTACCTAGTCAAAACGTCCAGTTACATTATTTAACGCGTCGTTTCTAGTTAATTTTTCGTCATTCAGTACCTGTCCAGTTTCTATGTCAGTCCATCATCCCAGTTGCTATGTTCTAAGGAGGAACAGTCATGTTTAAGTCTACGTCTTTTAAAAACCTTTATTTGTCATAAGGACCATGCTCATATTCCCTTCTTCCCCTTCCCATTGGCGGTTCGGTCATCGTCCTTCCATACATCAGCCAAGGTTCCGACGTGACCTGCAGAAGGGAGGAGAAAGAAGGGGTGGGGGGGCAATATTCAAACCTCATCAGCATGCAGTAATCCGGAAATGTTTTTACCTACCACATACTCGACCTATCTCCACGTACTGCATTTCTCTACCATTCACGGCGTTTAAGCCCAGAGGGACCAGTAATGTCAGATAGATAATCATTGACAGCCAGCGTATCTACATGAGTTACTTGGTCGCGACCCCTTCAGGTTGCGTGCAAGGGTGGCGGTCAGGTGGTATTTCTGTGGTGTCGTGTAAAGCTTCTAAAGCACTTTTCCAGCTGCCTGTGACACATAGTGTGGCTGCTAAATATCGGGTCCTTTTTAACCTTTAGCCTTCATCATACTTTCTCGTTGCTCACAGTAGTAATACATTCAAAACTCATTAATGCAACCGCTACAACTATGCTTTCGTTTTCAAAATACTTTTAATAAAAAGTGTTGATGTATAAATACAGGCCTACAACCCAGTGGACTGGCCACGGAGCAGATTGGAACTGTACATAGGAAGAACAAAGCTGGTGGCAGTTCATTGCATAAAGTGCGGCAGTGCAATAAAATCGTATTAAACTCCCCTACAGAGCAAACATGATGCATGTCAGTAATTCATCTTTAATAAATTCATAAATTCATTATCCAATGTTCATTCATTACCTAAATTACACCAATTCATTTTCCAACTCATAATCAGTACCCACCCTAAGTCAATTCATTGTCCAAGCACATACTCAATATCCTTCATATCTACTTTCATTATCCAAAACGTTATATATCTCTCGGGGCAAAAAGCTTGCGCAATCAGGGTGCAACAAAGTTTATTCAAAACGTCTCATTTTGTGTCGGCGCCATTTTGGGTGGGGTCAGGCGAGTTCCAGCACAGTCAGAATGTCTCTAGTCTCGCATGGTTGGCCCAGAACCTTCCGTTGGCAGTTCAAAAAGTTTTGTGCTATGTGGTTAACAGTCTAACAAATATGGACCATTAGTCAAAGAGTGGGGAGGGCGGCAACAATTTTCCTACCGGGTCATTCTGGTGTTCCTCCGGAACTGAACAAGTCTGTGCCGTGGCTGCATTTTAGCCATTTCCAATCCGAGGCTGGCGCCGGCAGGAGTTGCACCGATGTCGTGGTTCCCAGTGAAGGGGCGGGGGCACCCATGCAGGGGGGTCGGGGGCCCCCCGGCTCTTATAGAATCTTCAAGGTCGAGGAGAGACGATATGGAGCGTGTGCCCGTCCTGGGCAGAAGACCGCTTTTTGATGTTGACCCTCTTTAAGTAAGAGCATTGGGGTGTCGCTGGAAGCCTCCACCTGGAGGGAGGTGGGGGAGGCTCGTTCGCGCCGCCTCCCCCTTCCAGCGACCCGCGCCGTTCCTCGGCTCCGTCGCTTCGATATTGGCCGTGCCAGCCATTGAAGATGGGGGGGGGGGTGGTCGGCGGCTGAGGCAAGACAGCCCCCCCTCTTTTCTCTTGACATGTGGCGGGACTACCTGGAACTGTCCAGGGGTGGACACGTGGCAGGACTACTTGTCACTATGCAGGCGATGGCATGTGGCGGGACTACTTGCAATTATCAGGCGTTGGGTGTAGTTGCGGCCATTATAGCACAAAGAAATGCCGTCATCCTCGCCTTGGCTTCGGCCTTCGACAAAAGCCGGATCGGGTGAGAGAGAGGGGTGGTCGGTGGCCGAGGCAAGACAGCCCCCTCTCTCCCCGCGGCCTGCAGGGCGGCAGAAGAGAAAAGATGGAGAGATCCTTGTCATCCTTTGGACCGCCTGCCCAACATCACCTCCTACCGACCGTGGCCAGGCGAGCCCCTCGTGCCTCGAGGCCTCGCCTTCCGGATGGGCGTAACCGCGGACCTGTTGTACTTCGGGTGCTTCCGGAATGGGGGTAGGTACCTATTGAATTGTTTCTATTTCGTGTGACCGTTATTTGGGCGTGGCGGGCAATGAGGCAGACATGTTGGGAGCAGGAACAGGCAGTGAAGTCTAGCTACCTCGTGGCTATTTTTGCTGTCAAACCTTTTCGCCATTTTACATTTCTTATTACGGACTATTTCTAATGTTTCTTATTTTTGGTGAAGTCAAAAGCTCATCAGGGGGTTACTGACTTAGCCTGATTTCTTTTTATTTTCTTTCTTTTCCTTAGCGTGTTTCGAGCTAAAGTCTTCTGTTAGTAGGGAACGGTGATCACTTCATATTTTTATGTGTCCTTTTCACTAGGGGGTACTTCTGGACGGACCAGACGAGTTCCCTCCAATAAATGGTCCGGGGTGGAACGAGATTATCGATCAAAAAAGGGGAACATATATTCCTTCATTAGGGTATCATCCTGGACAGACCGGGCGATGTACTTCCACTTACTAGGGTAGCCTCCTGGACGGACCAGTCGGTCTATTTCTACTAAATGGCCCATGAGTGGAGAGCATATGTCCTCCATAAGGGTAGTCTCCTGGGCGGACCATGCGAGCTACCCCCCAATAACCAACCAGTGGGGAGTGGGTAGGACTGACGAATTCACAAAGGGGCATAACCTACCCTTTTCTACTTGCAAAGACTAGACAGAATATTTCTATTTCACGTTGTTTGCAAATAAAAAATACCTCAAACGAAACAATTCCTGGGACAACAATGTCCAGGCAACCAACCAATCAATGGGGAGAAAAACAGGCATGACGGATTACAACGGGGACAAATGTCTGCATTACCTGCCCTTCGCTATCCATAAAGGGAACAGAATATTCCTATTCGTCTCTGTTTGTGGACAGGGAAGATCTCAAAGAGCAACAATCGATTATTAATCGACTTCAAAACAATCAGTGGGGAGAAAAGTAGGCATGACGGATTACAACGGGGACAAAAGTCTGAATTACCTACCCTTCTCTATCTGCAAAGAGGGACGACGTTCCTATTCGTCGCTGTTTGCAAACAGAGAATGTCTCGTTCTCTAGAAGAGAACCAATATGTCAAGTAGCCTTCAAAGCTAAATGAACCAATACCAACCAATACAATATCAGTATACAAATACCGATTTCAATACAATCAATCAATCAATCAGGTGGATAGAACCACCCTACCAATCAGGCGTAAAAACACCCTACTTAATCTTACCCGGACCGGACCATACGGACAGTTCTTCGTCTTCCTCCTCCAGCGCCTGATTGTTCTCTTACTCCATGTAGCATTCCTGTGGGATTCCAGTCAGGACAATAGGTCACTCAAGAGAGGTCCTTTCAGAATTGGTGAAGTTCTTTTGATCGGCAGCCGGGCTAGGGCCCTCTCAAGGCAGGTATACTCCGATCATTTTAGACGTTCACTTCTTCGTCTGGATCTTTCTTACCGAACCCTATGTCACTGATGGACCCCGCGTTGGGACGCCAATTGTGGAAAATGAGCCCGCATTGCTATCGATGCCCAGGCTGCTGGCGCAAGACGCCTCTTAGTTCCCATTCTGAATAGTTATCAAATAAAGAGACGGGCGCTGGAAGCAGGAATCAAGAACAGAGTTTAATTCTCATGAGGAGAGCCAGTCATTTCGGACACGAAACACAGTGTCTTTCGGGAGGTGCTCTAACAAGTGAGCTGAGACTCTGGCTTTTATATCTTACAAAACACTTGAGAGTACAATCAGGACAGTATGACGCAAAGGAAAAGACATCCCTATAATCCTTGTGTCAATCCTACCCCACATGCGTTCACAATAGGGACCCTTGACCTGCTGATAAGAGGGGAGGGATCATCACGCAGTTGAGTGTTCTGCCGAGTCTTAGGATGTGTGCGCCTGATCATATCACAGGGGGTGGGGAGGCCTTGGATCAATAGAGGGTCCTTTGAAGGAGAGGGACCTTATACAATAAGGGGGCAGTAAATGGTATCTTCCGGCTTAGGCGATGGCTTCGGACCTGTGTAGTCAGCCGGGCTCGGGGGAAGGGGTCATCAAAGGAGTGGTATTCATGCCGCGTGGACAATCGAGCGCTGAAGGAAGGCTTGTCAACAGAGGGGCATTCATGGAAGGGAAGGAGGTGTTGGTCAGGCGCGGCCGTGACTCCCAAGGACAGGGTCTTGCAGAAGAAGAAGGTTTATGACTTGCCCATGTGAGGAGAGGGAGGGGGTCAGGGTGCGCGCAGGGTCAGAGTCGCACAGAGAGAGAGAGAGATCCTATGACCTGTACATGAGAGAACAGGGGCAGTCAGATACAGCTGGGGGGCTATGTCAGCTGAGGCGAAGGATGCTTCTTCGAGAGGGAAATGGGGAATGCCTGGGTCAAGCAGGAGGGTTGCCTTTCACATCAGGGTCGCGCAAAGGGAGAGGGTTTCATGGTCTATACATGAGAGAGGGGGGTGCAAGATACGCGCAGGAGGGAAGCCGGGGATTCCATTGGGTAAAAAGGCCATGGTGCCCAGAATGGCTGTGCATATGCATATAGGTGTGGGCTCCCACTGGCGGAGTGATACGGTCAATAGTCTATGGCATTCATGGTGTTCACAGGGAGAGGAGTGGGAGAAGAAGGGAAATGAATGCTGTCTATGTACATCAATTTCTTCAACTTTCACAACCCCTTATTTGATGGCACCATTCATCCCTGAACAGAAAAATTTATTCTGCAATATGAAGTCACACATCTCCAAAATCATCTTCGAATGTACCATTAAGCTTGCACTTCTTTTGGATAGGTAGTGTTGTAATGCTATTTGCCTCAGTCCGTTCTCTATCCATGTATAAAGTCCCACTACATCCAAGGTGGCAAACATTAAAGCTGAATCCCATTCTACATCAAGTAATTTAGTCAATACATCAGTGGTATCTCTGATGTAAGAAGGTAAGTTCACCACTAAGGAGGTCATTAGGATGGCGGGCGGACTTTGCCCACCCGCCATCCTCAAACTCTACCTATGCATAAACTTACACATGCTATGATAATAATAGCCCACAAATTCATATAGCCAGCCACCTCACTTTTAATCCGCAGAAAATATTTATTTCTCAGTAAACTGGAAGTTTGGGCCGAGAAGCGAGCTAAGAACACTGGAGACCCGACTTCGAAACCCATTAAGCCTTGGACAGTCGACAAACATATGCCTGAGGTCTGCAGCATACAGTTGACATTTTGGACAGAATGATTTTTTGGAAGATCGAGAAGCCCAATTAGATATAATCTCTGGTGTATAGTACAGCATATTTACTACCCGATGCTGCTGCAGCTTTAGATTAACCATTATGACCTCTCAGTCTAATCCGCCCATGGACTACTGTATACCATCCACCGTTATTTCAGCCCTAAGGACCGACTTATTATAGCCGCAATCTGTAAACTATCGTCACTAGCGCTATCCAGGACTTTCTGATAGGCTAAACCAACAGCCCCTCAGCCAGAGCATGTATATATTCCAGACGGTATTCCTGACTAGATCAGCCTTGATAATACCTTTTTACCTTGTATGAAATCAAATACTTGAAGAACGTATTATATATATATATATACGTATTATATATATATACATATATGTATTTGCCAGTAGGTAGTTATAGTTACTCAAAAAGCGGTTTTTCTTTTGGCAATATCTTTGGCACAATTGACAAATCTTTGCAAAATTTTCAAAACTAATGGGGTGCTCCGGTCAGCTCCTGTCTTGAAAGTTTTGGAGTAATTCGTCAAGCGGGGGCCGAGAAAAAAGAGTGGTCCCGAAACGCATTTTCTCCATGTTCATTTCCATAGGAAACTTTGTCGCAACTACAGCCAGAACTACTGAAGGGAATTACACAAAATTTGGCAGAGAGGTAGCTCTTTGTCAAGAGTGCACTCTTTGCTTTAAATGGTGTAAATCCATTCAGTAGTTCCTGAAAAAAAATATTGTAAAAAAATATTTTGATATCTGTTGACCGCGTTGGATCCGCAAACCCTCCCAAGCATGAGCTTGATTCTGATTGGCTGCTAACACTCTAAACCAGGAAGTGTTGGCAGCCATCTTGTGACTTGGTTCAACCAAGTCAAAAGAAAAAGGAGAAAAAACATTAAAAAACAAGAAAAGGGGCAGGGCAGGAACACCCAGACCACCTAGGGCTGCTCAGGGGGTCCCCAAAAACATTTTGTTTCAATTATCGGTGGGATTTGCGTAGGGCCGCAAATTCAGCTGGAAAAAAAACAAAGTGCGGTCTCCCAAACTTCGTTTTCTTGAAGCCCCTGGGTGGTCCAGGTCCTGGGGGCACTATGAATTTGTGAGGTGGGGCCCTGCGGGCACCCGCAGCCACGGGTTCAGCCACCTCCCCAGGGAGATATTCATGTAATTGTGGGGGAATGCCACCTCCCAGTGGCTTCTTTGTAATAAAGAACATATGAGGAGGGTGTCGGGTTCCTCCTGCTTCCCCACCCAGATCTGACACCTCCCCAGGGCAATCATTTTTACATGTGGGGGCATGCAGCCCCCCCTACAATCCCAGGGACTGCCCCCTCCCTGGGGCTCTCCTATTCAAAAATATGTATTATGGGGGCTTGAGCCCCCATCACGCCCTGGGGACCACCACCTACCTGGGGTACAAATTAAGAAAAGGTGGAGGTCCATTGCAGATGATGGGAGGGGGGCAGGGCTGCCCCGATTCAGTAGCCGTTCATGGCCCTGGGGACTGTCACCCCCAGGGCTGGCTTCATCAATGTCCTGGTGTGCTCACCCTGACACATTGCAGTTTGCTATGGGAGGGCGGGAGCATGTTTTTAAGAGGGTAGCACGATCAGTGCTGCAAGCCCACTAGTAGCATTTCATCTACAAGTCCTGGGCTTGTTTAGTGCTACTTCACTAGGGACTTGTGAGTAAATTGAATATTCCAATTGTTGAGAAGCCAATATTGCTATGTTTCACCTGCCCGGCATGTGATTATAAAAACGAAAATTTGGTTCATGTAATGTTTTTCTGTCCTGCATATTCAGTAATTAGAAGATGTTGGTTGATACCAATATGCAGGAACCTTAAGCTTCGACATGTCACCCAGGCGTGCCGGATTTTGTTTTACGATACTTATCCCCCCATTGTGTTTGCCGTATCTCGATACCTATTCGGTATGTGGCGCAGAATACAAAGTGTTGTAACTTCTTTGTAAAATTCATGGCATCTTTTATTGTTACTCTTTGATAACTCAACTGTTTAATTCTTTTTTAACAACAAATGATCTGTTTACTATTTATTGTTTTAATACTTGCTGCTTGTATGAATTTTATTTGCACTTTTATGGTCTTTGACCGAAATAAAGTTATCAAATGCTATGTTTCAAGGAGTGAGCACACACTCTTTGGCACTGATTAGCAGTGTGAAAGTGCACGAGGCTAGCAAGAACGAGATCAGCTAAAATGGAGGCGGAAGGAAAAAGTTAGGAGGAAGACCACCCGAAGGCTGAGGGGTCTAGCGCCTATCCTTTGTTTTTACTGAAAAAACGAAACTAAACCTATTTTTCGAATAAACAGTTTAGAACAGCAACGCACATGTACCTACCTCCGGGTGGGTGTGAAGATCACAGCGAGGCTGAATCAGTCTGAAAACCTGCCAGACAGATAAATAAAGCTAAAATGTTTTATATTGCATTTAACGAAATATACTATTTTCATGGCGCATGCTCAGCCTGCTTTTGTCTGCTCATCACTTTGCCTTTAGCCAGGGTGTCTCTGCTGTTCAAATGGGCATAAATTGGTTGCAAAGCTTGTGCCAGATGATCACGCACGAAGAAGAAACACTATCTACTGCTGTGCTCAAGAGTGGGTTTTAATTAAGTAACAACGGATGACTCTGACATTCATGGGGAGCGGTTTTAAAAGTTGGCTCTCTTGTGGCATCGAGGCCGAGGGAGCTCATTTCTATCCCTGACAGTTGTTTTTGTCCGCTTTAGCAGGTCATGACCATGTCATCTCTTTGGCTCCATCTTATCCCATCTTCTCTCCAATATCATTTGACACTGGATTTTTTAAGTTACAGATCACACTACCTGTACGTATTTTCAGTGACAGCAGGTGGAGGTTGTTTATGTTATAGTTCACACTGCTTCTGCCTTTCTCAGTGAGGGTAGGTGGAGATTTTCAATTTTGTAAACGAGGCAGCTTTTGGAGGAGCATATCAATGTGGCGCATTCATATTGGTTTGAAGGATATTTTCATTGATGTCTAAAAAAAGTGGTAGTGCAATATAAAACAAAACAGTAAGTGACATCTGTGTATCAATACGATTGGGTATCTGTTGATAAGTGCATTGCATTTCGTAAAAAAATTTGCGAATTCCCTTGGAAGGTGAGCAGAGAAGCACATTACATTTTTGATCATTCATAAAAACATTTCTGAAACTTGGACGTCTTGTGAACTGCAGTAGACTGTTAAATTCAAGGATTGGAATAGCAGGATTGAGGTGCACTGGATGAGGTTAGTTGGGCTATTGACATGCGTAATTTCCTCGTACACTTTTGAGTAATCTGACTACCGTTGGTTATTCACCAAAGTCGAGTTGTACATCTTCACCCTCTGAAACAGGAGGGGGGTCTGATTTACATGTGTAAGTTACTTCTGCCAAAAGAGAAACAATAGTAAGTACATCAATATACAGGGCCAACTTTATCCTGCAACACTATCCCCCAGAAAATAATGGAGGCAGGGACTTAAAATAAAACCCATAAGAAATAATGAAATCATTTTTTTAATAGTTGAACATATAAACAAATATGATTTAATGTTACAAATATCTAAAGTTAGTACAAACGCATTTTATTAACATTTTGTTAAGTAAACAATTAATGTAACATTCATTTTTTTATAAAATATAATTTTACTGGAAAATAATTCTTTACATTGCTTTTTATAATTATTTATGCATAATAAAACATATTGTTTTGAGATTCAGTGAGAATTGTATCTTTCATGTAAACTGCTGAAAAATAATTGCAATAATATATATATGTGTGTGTGTGTGTGTGTGTACAGTACTATTAACGTAATTGATATATTTTTCCTATATTTTACCCTTTACCACCAGGAGATCTCTACCCGGACTGTGGCGTTTTCCTATGGGAATATGTAGGAAAAAGTAATAACGCTCATTTAGCTAAAAAAGTGTTACACCTATTTTTAATGTCATATTAATGTCAATTCATTTTTTGAATTTATTTGGACTCTATAACACAATTCAAAATGCTACTCTTCTTTCAATTTAATTTTACATGAAATCTGTAATTAATTTGAATAGATTAAATTAAATAATATTTTTTCAGAAAATTAAATAAAAAAATAAATTCAATATTTCAATAAAATGAGTGTTACAGTTATTTATAAGTTCAAAAAAGTTTGTTAGAATATTTTATAAACAATAAATATGTGTTATCTTTAGATGTATTTAACATTAAATTATATATATTTATAACTATTTTAAATAATTAATTTTAATGCAACATTATTTCCTATGCGCTTTGTATGTCTCTGCCTGCAATATTTTCCATAGAATGGTGTTAAAGTATCAGTGGTTGGCCATGTCAATCAATCAATCAATCATCGCATTTATATAGCGCACTGCTCACCCAGAGGGTCTCAAGGCACTGGGGGAGAGGGGTCCGCTACTGCTCGAACAGCCAGGTCTTGAGTTGCTTCCTGAAGGCGAGGTGGTCCTGGGTCAGGCGGAGGTGGGTGGGGAGGGAGTTCCATGTCTTGGTGGCGAGGTAGGAGAAGGACCGTCCCACTGTGGTGGCTCTTCGGATGCGGGGGACGGCGGCGAGGGCGTGGCTGGTCGATCGAAGCTGGCGTTTGGGAGCGTAGAAGTTGAGGCGGCTGTTGAGGTATCCTGGGCCTTGGTTGTGTAGGGCTTTGTGTGCATGGGTGAGGAGACGGAAGGTGATTCTCTTGTTGACCGGGAGCCAGTGCAGGTCTCTCAGGTGTCCGGAGATGTGACTGCGACGGCGGATGTCTAGGATGAGTCGTGCTGAGGCGTTCTGGATCCGCTGGAGTCTCTTCTGGAGTTTGGCGGTGGTTCCGGCGCAGAGGGAGTTGCCGTAGTCCAGATGGCTGGTGACGAGGGCCTGGGTGACCGTCTTCCTGGTCTCGGTGAGGATCCACCGGAAGATCTTACGTAGCATGCGCAGGATGTTGAAGCACGACGAGGAGACGGCGTTGACTTGTCTGGTCACGGAGAGGGAGGAGTCCAGGATGAAGCCCAGGTTGCGTGCGTGGTCTGTTGGTTTGGGTGCGCTGCCTAGGGCGGGGGGCCACCAAGAGTCGTCCCAAGCGGCGGGTGAGGATCCCAGGATGAGGACTTTGTCTTGTCAGAGTTCAGTTTCAGGCGGCTGTTCTTCATCCATTCGGCTACCTCTTTCATCCCTTCGTGAAGGTTGGCTCTGGCGGTGGCGGGGTCGTTGGTAAGGGAGAGGATCAGCTGGGTGTCGTCGGCGTAGGAGATGATGTTGAGGTTGTGCTGGCGTGCGATGTCTGCGAGGGGGCTCATGTAGACGTTGAAGAGGGTTGGACTGAGCGAGGAGCCTTGAGGAATGCCACAGATGACTTCGGTGGCTTCAGATCTGAACGGAGGGAGGCGGACTCTCTGTGTCCTTCCGGCGAGGAAGGAGATGATCCACTCCAGTGCCTTCTCCTGGACTCCGACGTTGCTGAGGCGTTGTACTAGGGTACGGTGGCAGATACGGTGTCGAAGGCCGCGGAGAGGTCGAGGAGGATGAGGGCCGCTGTTTCTCCGTTGTCGAGCAGCGCTCGGATGTCATCGGTGGCTGCGATCAGGGTGGTCTCGGTGCTGTGGTTGGCCCGAAAGCCAGACTGCGAGGGGTCGAGGGATCCGTTCGTCTCGAGGAAGGCGGCCAGCTGCTTGTTGACGGTCTTCTCGATGACTTTTGCAGGAAACGGGAGCAGCGAGTTGGGACGGTAGGTACACATGTGTGGTGTTGGATCTGCTCCAGCTCTAAGTTGGAGTAATATACTACTGTTTTGGGCCATTTTGTGGCTGTAGTAATTTTAGGAAAGCAGTTTGTGACTAGCAATAGTATTACTATTCTGTGAGTGAGTTCATTCTCCTCTATAAACCCATCCCACACTATCCCTAAACCCCTCCTTACTCTCCATAAACCCCTCTCATTTGGTGGTAAGTAAGCTTCTTTTTCTAGGCACTCCCCCGGTTCATTTCACATTTCCTGCTAGGGACCTGATTCTGATGAGGTTAGGAAGGCCTTATAACAGAATTTGCTTTGTCCGAATCAGATCGGCAACATGTCTTCCGACCGATTGGGAAACATTTCCAACTGGCCGAGTAAAATGCGGGTTAGGCATTAGGAATATCCCAATCCTAACCTAACAGCATTCGGAATGACCGAGCCATGCACATCAGAATCGTACATCTCTATGGGCCGCCTTTCCGAACGACCGATTACGATGCTGGATTCGGACAACCTTTCTGTATTGTACCGTCCAACTCGAATCGATAGTCAGAATCAGACTTCAGGGGCCCGCAGCGGGCCCCCCTGTACCCCAGAGCCTTCCCAATCGGGCCCATGGGGGTACCCATGGAACCCCCTTACCATCCATGCACAGTGTGGGAGGCACCAGGGGGGGCCTGCCACAGGGTGCCCGATTTTTCCCAGCCACCCCTTTCTTCAATGGGAGCCTATGCATTCGGTCGGAACATAGGCTCCCATTGAAGTCAATGGAAGTCTGACAGAATCGCATATGGAAGCATCCGGATGCATTGTATTCGGTCGGTCGGACTCTCCCAATCCTAGTCAGTCGTAAACCATTTGCAAACGGATTAGGTCAGAATGATTTCCAAACCGCATTGGAATTGGGCCCTAAAAAGTGAACTTATATGTGCGAGAACCACCCCATATAAAGGATATTAGAGGTTGAGATTTACACTTGTAGGTTTGTGAATAGCATTCCATAGTATTTTAGCAGTACTATTGAAGAACTACTAAATATACTATATTTGATTGATGTGCTTTTGAAGAGATTTATGTAGGAACCAGCATTATGATAGCGATCATTTATAGTGCCAACCTCATTATATGTCCAGGGGTTTGATGATCCATAATTAAATTGGGAAAGTAAAACTACCAGCCCATCTCGGGAGCCCTGGGAAGTGTAGGGAAGAGAAGAAGAGAGGTGCAAATGAGACATTAAAGAGCTGGGTAGAGTGTTGGGGATTTTAGAGGATAGCAGTAAGTCGAGGGGTGTTAGTTGGCCAGAGTGAGTTAAATGCCATAATATGAAAAGATATTGTAAAACAGTAAATATCATGTGAAAAATAAGTAGAAGTCTCCAGAAAACGGCATATCAATAAGTACACATAAGAGTTATGACAGCCATACCCCAGGGATTGCACACTTACTCCTAATAATGTATGTGCTTCCAGGGTGGACTTTTTGAGAGTAACCAGAAAGTTCTGACTTTACAGGTGTCCAGAGCAGTTTGAAAAGCCATACCTCCTCTACTCCTCACCCATCCATCATGCAGAATAACACACTAATGAGGCACGCATCTTCACATAAGTAAGAGTCACATAACTGCAAATTAGGATTCTGTGAATCTGGAATTGTCTTTTAAGAACTGATGGTCCAATGTAAGTGAAAGTGTTCATTACAAGAGTACTCATAGACTTACCTTTTTAGTGCCTCTAAAATACATTCCTTTGCTGGTGTATAGTGATACATGTAGAAAAGTTAATTTGGGTGTGACAATTTATGCATTTATAATCTGACTGCACAGAGTTTGGAATTTATTGGTTGGAATAAATGTCACATATTCCGAGATGAGATCTCAAAAATAGGACACTATCCAGCATTTGGTACTTTCTGCACCATGCACCAAAAACCACATGTCTCATTCTTTACTGGACATTTTCCCCTGGTAAATATTTGGAGGTTTGACATGCCAATGTACCTTGGGGATATGTACTGTATCACACCTATCAAAAACTTGCTCCATCAAAATAAATGTCATCCAACAACAAGCAAAAATGAGTACGAACCCGCCTCAATAACGAACCTGGATGCACCAAATGTCCAACTTTCAACCAATCCTACTTAGATTTATGCTTGAGAGTACCCTTAACCTCAAGAAATGTATCAACAAGAGAACATTGACCAATTGGTTCCAGCTCTCTATTCTAAAGAAAGTAAAAGAAAGCGACTTCAGAAGTGTGTTCCTAGTTGCTTCAAATCTGAATTGTGGCATTGCCCGGATCTGTAGGCTTCCAGATACCAAACTGGCACCCAATTTAAGGTTGTGTTGAATGCTGTAGAAAACCTTATCAACTGCCCCAATAAATAGGAGGATTTTACACCAGCCCTAGTGGCACTCCACTGGCTTGCCTTTCTGGCCAGCACCCCCTTAAAGATCAGTTACACCATCTACACAGCCATCACAAATGGTACCCCTGCCTATCTGCTAACAAGCTCACGGGTGGTTTCGGCACAACTGCAACCTGGACATCATCCAGTTCTTAAGTTGAGCCAGTGGTTGCCGGTAGAGGCCACTGGCACATTTTTCTGGGGACCAGCACTTCGTTAACTTTATCCACCATTTTCCCAGTGCATGAGAGAGAAAAACACAAAAAGAAGGAGGAAGAGAAAGACAAAGAAAATGTGGCAAACAGCAGTGGTCCGTCCTTTAGGGTGAAGGGGCCACTCCCCTCATCTTTTGTGGCATAAACAGTGTCTGTCAGGCTGAACAAAGATCAAACTGACAGACACTATTTATTTTCAGGTCAGGCAGCCAGGAGCTACACTTGCGCTAATTGCACAGGCTCCTGGCTGTTTGAGATGAACTTTGCTGGACTGAGGATGTCACAGCTCCTCTGGGCGTGACCTCCTCAGCTTAGCAAAGATCCCACTAGGCCCTTCATCTCTTGATGAAGAAAAACGTAACTGATAGCCTCATACCTGGGTGCTTTAGGTTTAAGCCCTGAAGTGCCAAGGGCCTAATGCCTATCACTGGCACCTTGTCACATAGTGGGTGGGGTTTGCAGGCCCTCTGACCCCATACCACTCTGTGATTAGGGAGGGACTGCTACCTTCCCTCATTGGATGACCAGAGGTCAGCCAATGAGGGGGCAGTTTCAACCCTCCTGGAACCTCTGAGGCTTCTCCCCCGAGAGCTGCAGCAGGTGTTATTTTTATATTGGCTGTTTGGTGTTTGCATGACTATATGAATATATGTGTATATCCGAGTGAGTGTTATTAATGAGTGTGTGCGTAAGTCTGCATGTGAATGCATGGGTGTAAGGGAGTTTTAATGTGTGTGTGTGTGTGTGTGTGTGCGTGTGGGTGTAAGTGCGTGTGTGTGTGAGTGATCCCCCCTCTCAGTTGTACTTACCGGCGGCCACTGGTAGCAAAGGAAGAATGCACAAACCTGCAAGAGTGATATAAAAGGGCAGGGAGTGTCTGGAACTGGATTAAAGAGGCATGTTCTAGAGTGAAGTCTGTGCATACTTTTAATTGCACCAGCAGCAGGCTTCTGGGCTGAGCTTTGGGCATGAGCGCTAACAAATTATGCAATAACACCATCAGAGTGGAGAAAAAGAAGTTCAATAAAAGAAAAATAAGGAAACAGCCCTTCGCCTTCTGTGCAACTGAAGTCTGCAATTACATCTCATATGCATCAGCGCCTCCCCCACAGTTTTTCAGTTTATAAAGTGCTTATGACCCACTTCTTTAAAGAACACTGCATCACGACACAGTAAATAGCCCACCTCACATCTCACAACAAAGCATCCTCTACCTAAAGTAACTCTGTATTTGTATCTCTTCCCTTGCCCATGTACATCTCCCCACTACGTTGTTGCTAGCTTTGCCATGCACATACATACAAAAGAATGTCTAACTTTTTCCCCTCAATAGGATTGTATTGGCGTTAGTATTAAGAGAAGTTACAGGGTGCTTAATACAGGGAAAAACCCTTCCTCCTAATATGCTGTTATATTTAGGCATTCTCACTCGATGGGCTTATGATGCTGATGGAGCAGGTTTTTCGCAAAAAGAAACCTACTCGGAGGAACACCCCGTAATAAATACTAATAATGTGAGGTGTTGACTAACATACAAAAACTCAATGAAATACATGGGAAACTGCTTTGCGCACGCATGCACTAATGTGAATAATGCATGAAAGAACAAAGTCGTAGTTGAATTGTGCTTTAAAAGAAACAAGAAATAATGCATGACAAGGCCTCATCTTGCATCTTGCTTTAATAAATAATGCCGCTTTTACCTAATGCTTTGCTAAAGAATATATTAACAGGGGCTAGAGCAAAGGTGCGTGGTAAACAGTGAAAAGTGCATTATCATGTAATTAATGATTGTTTATGCTTATTTGTCATAGTGAGCAGAAAAGGCCTGCAATCTTCTTATATTGGCCTAATAGATGAGGAGCTGGAGAGTGAGAAAGAATGATCGACAAAACAAGCAAAAGCACTGTGCACTGCAGAGGAAGAATAAAAGTCCAAGGACGTTCAGCGCAGAGAGCATTGTGGGGTCGATTCCGATTCGGGAAAAACCGCTCCGAATAGCAGTTCGGAGCGGTTTTCCCGTACGAATCGTACCCTGCAACGTCCCCCGTACGTACGACGAAGTACGATTCGTACCAGGAGCCGTACTCCGTACGAGTCGTACAAGACACCGTACGACTCTAATCTCGGTACGATTCTCCCTCGGAACCTGCTGTACGCGACATCTGTACGGTTCGCGGCTGGTTTTTACGACCCAGCAAGTACGATACGTGTCGGGTACGCACCGTACAACCCTTTTTCTACGGGAGCTGAAAACAGCCGTAAAAGCAGAGTTCGTGCCGAAACAGGTACGGAACGGCCCCCCGGGTACGGTGCGTACCCCCGTGATCGCAGGGGTACACACAGTACCCCTGCGATCATGGGGTGTACGAGCCGTACCCCCATTGTACGATCGGTGTACGAGCCGTACCCCCATTGTATGATCGGTGTACGAGCCGTACCCCATGTACGATCGGTGTACGAGCCGTACCCCCATTGTACGATCGGTGTACGAGCCGTACCCCCATTGTACGATCGGTGTACGAGCCGTACCCCCATTGTACGATCGGTGTACGAGCTGTACCCCATGTACGATCGGTGTACGAGCCGTACCCCCATTGTACATCGGTGTACGAGCCGTACCCCAAGCCGTACCCCATGTACAATGGGGGTACGGCTCGTACACTGATCGTACATGGGATACGGCTCGTACACCAATCGTACATGGGGTACGGCTCGTACACCGATCGTACACCGATCGTACAATGGGGGTACGGCTCGTACACCCCATGATCGCATGGGTACGTGCCATACCCCTGCAATCATTGGGGGGTACGCGCTGTATGGGGTGTATGTAATCGTGCACTTTTCCGTACGAATCGCCCTTACCTGACGTAGACCGTACGAATCGCGTCCTGATTCCCCGGTCCGGATCGTACTCGTCGGGTCGTACGGCGTGTGTACGAGTCGTACGGTTCACAGTCTCAGCCTTGCAATACGTACAGATCGCAACGATTCGGATGGATTCAGGGAATGCGGATCGTACTACGCAACTCGGACGGACGGGTACGATTCGTACGGAAAGGGCTACGAATACGAATTGTACGGTGGATTTTTTTACCGGATCGGAATCGAGCCCTGTATGTCTGCCAAATGATGAGACTGTCGGTGAGACCCAAGACTTCTTCCACGAACGTAGCTGAGAAAATACATGATTAAATTAAAAGAAACGAGTCAAACATAATGTAATGAGAGAGGATATAGAACAATGAGCATGCAGAAATTCTGAATGGGAACCTAGAGGTGTGACAGACGGTAATCAGACAAAATATCAAAAAAAAAATATCGGAAAGACAAAATATCGAAGTAAAAATATCGAAGGTCAAAAATATAGGTAAGCAAAAATATCGGATACCAAAATATAGGAATAGGTAAGTATTCAAAAATATCGAAAAAAAAAATATCGTGTGACAAAATATCGTAAAAAAAAAAATGTTGTGTAGTAATGGAAATAATCAATAGTATAGGAAAAAGTAAAATAATTGTGTATAAAATGTATTAACAAAGGTGTATTATTATAAATAAAACAATTATAAATACATTTTTTTTAAAAACATATCTAGGTTTAGGAGCGGGTTATTGGGTTTATAGGGGATAAGGGTGGGAAGTAATTTATTAATAATTAATTAATATATGTCATTAAATAATACTAAATTATACCTAATTGTTAATTATTTATAATTAATTAGTTAATTAATTAAGATCATATAGTCTATATTATTAATTACTAATTAATTGGTAATTAATTAATATTAATTAAGAAATCATAATTATATACTTAAATAATTTAATGTAGATACATGTTTATTTTGTATTTATAAATTTATAAAAAATATTTTTTTTTTTTAAACTATTCAAGGTTTAGGAGCGGGTTATTGGGTTTATAGGGGATAAGGGTGGGAAGTAATTTAATAATTAATTAATTAAATAATAAATGTTATAAAATATTCCAATATTATACCTAATTGGTAATTATTTATAATTAATTAGTTAATTAATTAAGATTATGTAGTCCAAATTATTAATTAATAATTAATTGGTAATTAATAATTTTAAATAATAATTTATAATAATGTACTTAATTTTTTTTAAAAATATACATTTTTGTTTAGGATTTTAACAATGTTGTACAAAAATTTGATATTAAAACATTTCATGGTTTATGAGCGGGTTATTGGGTTTTTAGGGGATAAGTGTGGGAAGTAATTTTAAAATAAATATATAAATAATATATGTTAAGCTATATTCTTAAATTATACATAATTGGGATATAAATAAATGTAAATAATGAATTTATTAAGAACACATAGACCATATTATGAATAACTAAATAATTGGCAATGAAATGATAATAATTAGTTTATTATAATAATTACTTTAATTAATTTTACATATATTAAGTTTTGGCTTATTTTTTATTTAATTTTAAAGACATTTTTTACATTAATATATAGGTTTAGGAGTTGTTTTTGGTGTTTATAGGGGATAAAGGTGTGAAGTAATGTCATAATAATTAATTTATTTTTAAATGTTTATGTATATTTTTCTTTTTTAGTTAATTGGTAATTAATGTGAACTAATTTATTAATGAACGAAGATCATATACTACATATAATTATTTACTGATCAATTGTTTTTAGGTTAAGGGGAATTTGTTGGGTTCAGGGTCAGTTTTCTGTTTTTGGGAAAAGGGGTATTTATTGGGTTCAGGGTCAGTTTTAAGTTTTTGGTTAAAGGGGTATTTGTTGGATTCAGGGTCAGTTTTCAGTTTTTGGTTAAAGGGGTATTTGTTGGGTTCAGGGTCAGTTTTCAGTTTTTGGGTAAAGGGGTAGTTTGTTGGGTTCAGGGTCAGTTTTCAGTTTTTGGGTAAAGGGGTATTTTTTGGGTTCAGGGTCAGTTTTCAGTTTTTGGGTAAAGGGGTATTTGTTGGGTTCAGGGTCAGTTTTCAGTTTTTGGGTAAAGTCATATTTTTTGGGTTCTGGGTCAGTTTTTAGTTTTTGGGTAAAGGGGTATTTGTTGGTTCAGGGTCAGTTTCCTGTTTTTGGGTAAAGTCATATTTTTAGGGTTCTGGGTCAGTTTTTAGTTTTTGGGTAAAGGGGTAGTTTTTTAGGGTTCAGGGTCAGTTTTTATGTTTTTGGGTAAAGGGGTATTTGTTGAGTTCAGGGTCAGTTTTTAGTTTTTGGGTAAAGGGGTATTTGTTGGGTTCAGGGTCAGTTTTTAGTTTTTGGGTAAAGGGGTAGTTTGTTGGGTTCAGGGTCAGTTTTCAGTTTTTGGGTAAAGGGGTATTTTTTGGGTTCAGGGTCAGTTTTCAGTTTTTGGGTAAAGGGGTATTTGTTGGGTTCAGGGTCAGTTTTCAGTTTTTGGGTAAAGTCATATTTTTTGGGTTCTGGGTCAGTTTTTAGTTTTTGGGTAAAGGGGTATTTGTTGGTTCAGGGTCAGTTTCCAGTTTTTGGGTAAAGTCATATTTTTAGGGTTCTGGGTCAGTTTTTAGTTTTTGGGTAAAGGGGTAGTTTTTTAGGGTTCAGGGTCAGTTTTCAGTTTTTGGGTAAAGGGCTATTTTTAGGGTTCAGGGTTAGTTTTTAGTTTTTGGGTAAAGGGGTATTTTTAGAGTTCTGGGTAAGTTTTTAGTTTTTGGCTAAAGGGGTATTTTTTAGGGTTCAGGGTCAGTTTTCAGTTTTTGGGTAAAGGGGTATTTGTTGGGTTCTGGGTCAGTTTTCAGTTTTTGGGTAAAGGGGTATTTGTTGAGTTAAGGGTCAGTTTTTAGTGTTTGGGTAAAGGGGTATTTGTTGGGTTCAGGGTCCGTTTTCAGTTTTTGGGTAAAGGGGTATTTGTTGGGTTCAGGGTCAGTTTTCAGTTTTTGGGTAAAGGGGTATTTGTTGAGTTAAGGGTCAGTTTTTAGTTTTTGGGTAAAGGGGTATTTGTTGGGTTCAGGGTCAGTTTTCAGTTTTTGGGTAAAGGGGTATTTGTGGGGTTCAGGGTCAGATTTCAGTTATTGGGTAAAGTCATATTTTTAGGGTTCTGGGTCAGTTTTTAGTTTTTGGGTAAAGGGTTACTTGTTGGGTTCAGGGTCAGTTTTCAGTTTTGGGGTAAAGTCATATTTTTAGGGTTCTGGGTCAGTTTTTAGTTTTTGGGTAAAGGGGTAGTTTTTTAGGGTTCAGGGTCAGTTTTTATGTTTTTGGGTAAAGGGGTATTTGTTGAGTTCAGGGTCAGTTTTTAGTTTTTGGGTAAAGGGGTATTTGTTGGGTTCAGGGTCAGTTTTTAGTTTTTGGGTAAAGGGGTATTTGTTGTGTTCAGGGTCAGTTTTCAGTTTGTGGGTAAAGGGGTCATTGTTGGGTTCTGGGTCAGTTTTCAGTTTTTAGGTAAAGGTATATTTTTGGGGTTCTGGGTCAGTGTTCTGATTTTGGGTAAAGGAGTATTTGTAGGGTTCAGGGTCAATTTTGAGTTTTTGGTACCTAGTTCTACAGGATAAAAATATCACTATTTTACATTTAATCAATTAAAGGAAATTATACATATATAACTTTACACCAACTCAAATTTACTGTAGAGTACAGTTGGAATAATCTATTCTAATTAATTAGTGTACAGCACATATTAACATTTTATGTAGAATGCAGTAGGAATATTAATTATTATGTTATTAGTGTGCAACACCTACTCTAATTTAATGTACACTGGATTTGGTATATGAATCATTACATTATTAGAGTACAACATATACTCACATTTAATATACAGTTAAAAATTTTTATTAACATTGATACTTTTTAGTAAGATAATAATACAAATTATTCATCATGATTGTATAAACTTTTTTTTTATTAAAGTTTTTACAAATAAAATACATTCATAATAACATTTTTTTTTTACATTTCTTTTGAAAAATAATTTTATAAACACACTTAAAAACCAATATACAGAACCATTATTATTTTTCATTTTTTTTTATATGAAATTAACATTCTTTATTATCTCTTTTACATATTGTTATGTCAGAAAAGAAATATAAATATCACAAATATTTTTCTGTTAAGCTTTTTTCTGCTTCATTTGTGAAGATCAAATTTTTATAATATAAAAAAAAATGTTTTTCCACTTTTTTACATTTTTTCATTTTGTGACAATGTACTTACATTTTTTTACATTGTTAACATAAACATTATTGTTTTCATTATATTTAATTATTACATTCATGTACATTTTTGTTTATGATTTCTTTGTAGGATTAAATTTTTTTTTTTTAACAATAACAGAAATTAATACATTTTTTTAACACATTTGGTTCTGTATAGATATTATATTTTACACTTGGGACTATTTTATTGCTTTTTGGTGCTTTCTTTTGTAACCGGGTTAGGTCGTTTTGGGTTATTTGGAAGAAGGGCTGATCGCGGTTGGGAGACACTTCACGTCGCTGCAGGTAAGGTTCATTTTATATGTTCTATGTGTATTATTATGATGTTTTTAGACTAGTGACCTTATATTTAGTGTTGTTGAATGTGAGGGAGTTATGTTTTAGATTTAAAAAACAGATATTTACGTATGGTATATACACGTCGTGTTAGTTAGTTAAATAATTATTTATAGAGTTAATTTAAGTCTTTTAGGGTATACCTAACATTAAATCATCAATGTTAATATGTTGGTATGTAATTATTAGCTAATTATTGTGGGTGGGAATGTCTGTTTTCTATGTTTTTTTCATAGGTGTACGCTACATCGGAAGTTCCGTTTTTTTTTAAGGAAGTGTTTGTTTTTTTCATCCTACACTGATTTACAAACACTTCTCTACATTTTTCGGGTTTTCCGGAGCGATTCTTTCGTTTTTTTCTACTTTTTCGGGTTTTTTATGGTAGTTCGATGGCTAAGGACCGTGTGGATTTCTTAATTTTGGAACAGTTGTATTTTTACATTTTTTTTGGGGTTACTTTTGCACTACCTGGATTACTTTGGTGGTGAAGGACGTTATTGGATTGACAAGATAATTGGTAAGTCTTTGCTTTCTATTATTTTTGTGGGTGGGTAATGTTATATTTATTATGGAATGGTTTTTAACTTGTTATTTTGTTTTAATGTGTGCATATATTAAAATAATAACATTATATATTGCATACATTAAATACTTTAGAAGCTCACATTACATTTTTTTGCATACTTAGGTGCTACTTTTGGTGTTTTATAACAGTTTCAGAATTATTTACAGTAGTGTTTTGGCTATGATGTTTAGGTATTCTATGCCTTTCGTATTAGGGTAAAGTTTAACTTGTTCTTCCAGGTACTTGTGCATTTGCTTATTTTGCTTGGATGTTTTAGGGACAAGTTCGGTTACAGATTGGTCCATTCTAAATTCTTGATAGCTCTGTTCTTTCTGTAGGCATTTTATGAATTTTTCAAGAGTAGGTTTGGTTCTGCCAGTTGATTGGACAAATGCATTGTGCCAACCTTCCACGGCATTGTTAGTTTTTGACTCCCCGTTAAGGGTACTATTGTACACGTTCCACCAGGGAATGAGGAATTTTGGATTTCTTCTGTGGCCAGATCTGTGGAGTCTGCCTACCCAGGTGTCTTCAAAGTAATCGAGAAAAGGAGTTAATCTAGCTTCGTTTTGTTTGTAGAATGGACTGTCTATAATAATGTTGTAATGTTCAGCTACATCTGTTGTAGGGACATAGGCAAGTGCAATTAGTTTTTTGATTTGAAAAGCAAATGAAGAATTTGTAGCATATTCGACACTTAGGGTCGTTTTTTGAAGGTGTCGCCATAAACACTGGTTGAAATGATAATAGCAGCCTTGAATGGAGGTATGGGGGTGGATTTTTAGAATAGTTGAGAGCATTGCATGCTCAAAATCAAGAATGATTTTTTCAGGAGAGAAATCATTCGTTTTTTGTTTTATGACATTTAATAATTCCATATATGTAGAATTGTTTTTGTTAGGCAATAGTGCATATAACAAAGGGATGTTGCAGTTGTGGTAGAGGCCATGTATTGTGTATAATTGGAAGAATGGTTTTGGACAGATGTTAAATGTCCGATCCATCATCCAATATTGGCTTTGTTGCAGTTTCACTAAATTCATACTGGTACCAAAAATTATAAGCCTATTCTCATTGTTTTCGTTGTCATAAACTATAAATGGTTGTTTATTTAAAGTAATTATTTCATTTGCAGTAAAATGTATATCCTGATATGTTCTGGGAGATGGTGTTGAAGAAGTTGTAGCTTTTTTGGTTCGTGCTATAGTTCTTTTTAATGATAGGATATTTGGCATTTGGGTTGTGGCTGTTTTGGGAATTTTAGGAATGGCTTCTTTTAAAATGACATTTGTTTGCTTTTGGGATCCGGTACTAGCTTCTTTTATACTTTCCATAGCTGTTCTAACTTCTATTTCTGTAATATTAGGTGGATGATTATGTTCCCTAGTATATAGTACTGTAGCTTCTCTTGTTGTAGCTCTGCCATAGCACTTGTTCGAATAATATTTACAACATTTCCAATTCACTTTCATGCCATATTGTTTTTCCTGTGTGTACGTGTAACCCATGTAGCATAGTAATAATTTTCCTTTTTGGCTGGTCACAAATTCGGCTCCTTCGGTCATTTTGTACTTTGTATATCTATAAAATATATATATAATAGTTAATGTCAATTTAAATGTGATACATAATCTATGTTAGTGATAAGTAGGAATGTTTATACTTACGTGTTTTAGAATGTACAGCAAAACTTAGGAGTTTCTTGCTTCTTTAGTTGAGGATAAATGGTTGTGATGTTGTTGTAGCTGTTATGAGAAACATGAAAGTAGTATATTATTAATTTATGTTTAGGTACATTTGCAATTTTAGAACTCATTTTTACTACAAAAGTGTATCTTCATGATTCACATTGTGAAGATACTTACATATTTTTTGTGGTTGGTATTTGGCAGTATAATTGTTTCTTCAGCTTCTGGAGAATAGTTTGTAGTGTTATCTTTAAAAAATAAGGAACATATGAGTTAGTTTAATCACCATGTTGGTAGGTTTTGTTAAACATGTGGTAAATATGTTATTTAATATACTTACTTAGTGATTTGTATTACTATTGTTTAGAATGTGAAGTTCTGTATGTTGTCTGTATATCTATTCACCGTGTTTGCTCTGTAAATAAACAATATATCATTGAAATTTATTAGAACAGTTGAGGAAATATAAATTTTTGGTCAAGTTATGTTCCCTATCGTGTACCCCACCGTCTCCATGTACGAGTTTAAAGTGCATGTAACTTCCCTCCTGTGCCAGCTATGAAGACGCAAATACATTTGCGTCCAACGTTAACATGTCCTCTTTCCGACCCACCCTGAATGGGTTGAATAGTCCGTTCCTAAGTATGCCATGCCAACGTCTTTTTGTGGTGTACTTTACACGTTTTTCAGCTCTGGCAAAGTAGGCCCTGAATTTCTGCCATCGAGCTTTTTCTGCCTTCTGACTCTGAAAGCCTCAGCCCAGGCTGCCCAGGGTGCCCCCGTACCTGTGAACTCTGCCTTACTTCCAGCGCGGCCCACCGCGCTTAGCTCAGCCTGCTGCCTGCCAAGAATGAATTCAACCTTCGAGTTATCTGTTTCCTCTCCGAAGATGCATTCCTGCCTACTAGTTTAAGTAAACATTCCCCCAGCTGTAGAGCAAAAGGGCCTGGCCTTACTGTCTCTGTGCAAGTAATTCATAGCCTCTGTTACCACGCTACCCTGGAAGGCCCATGCCCCCACGCTTCTCATGCAGACACTTAGGCGCTTATACACGCACTCACAGTCAGTATAGAATAGCTTCTGCCCCAGAGACCTTTCCGCCCAGATAGCTCAGTTCCTAAACATCAGATATCAGATATGATAGAAGCACAAGTTGATCTGACATGCCAGACTCCTGTCTCTTTCCGCTAGTTGAAATGTCAAGTCCCCTGCACCCTTCAGCTTCACGTCAGTTACACGTCATGCAGCTGCGCGCGCATCCAGGCCTCAGATTTCTGCTGACATTGCAAGATTCTGCTTATTGTTGCCACCCACTTATGGCACCTACCTGTGACGTTTCTAGCACACACTTCTATGTTCACGGCTAGTTCACGCCTCCTAATTACGTATCATGACCACGTGTGTGTTTTATCTTGTTTCTCTCAGCTGTTACGCCTTCTGCATTGACTTCAATTATGTATATTAAGTATAAAAGTAATGTAATGTCAATAAAGTATGCTCTATCCCTTCCTGGACCCTTTGTGGTTGCAGGAACCTGATATCCAGTTCCGGAACGATTCCTTTTTAAGGAATAAAACCCCTAAGAACTCTAACACCACGGACTCTGTTTCTTTCTTTCCGATTGAGTTATTATTGATTAAGTACTTACCTGCATAGAAGTTAAGATGGTAAATTAAATATTTACGACATTTTGGCGCCCGAACAGGGACCCTTCCCCCACCTCACGCGCCGGTTGGTGCGTTGCAAACTCTGTCCCCTGCCATCAGTTAGACGGAACCTACGCGTACCGGCAGGATTTCCTGTATCTCCCTCTGGCCCACGGAGGTGACGAAGACTGCAATTAGCACCCAGACGAGGCGGTGAGGAGCGCGGAGGATCCCGACCAGAGCCTAGCCGAAAGAAGCAAGGTCCGAGGTGTCAAGAGGCCCACCAGTTTTCCGAAGTATCCACGTGCCGAGTCGAGCCAAGTCCGGTCCGGTCCAGTCGAGTTTTCCGAGGCCTTCTGTTTTCCGTGCTTCCCGGTGAGTACCATTGCTGGGACGTATCTAGACGGGTTTGGGTACACAAGTCCGGTCTGCACTGTTTTAGACAGTGTATCTGTACTGTTTAGCAGTATATCCGATGATTCAAGTTCTTGCACTGTTCTCAGCAGTGTATCTGTGCTGTTTAGCAGTACATCCGGTATAGGGGGTAGTAATAAGTGTTCTTAAATGTCTTTCTTCATGTGATCAATGTCGTTGTATGAGTGACTGTTTTTTTATGTGCATTATTGTGTTCTTGTGTAACTAGCTGTGTCTAGATCTAAGCAGTAAGGATTGAGCATTCAGTATTAAGTGAACAAGATTCCGTTTTTCAACAAGTTAAAGCAAATAGGAACTAGGAAAGGGATGCTAGAGGAAGAAATTCCTATCCCCCCTAGGGACACTCCTGGAAATTTCATGTACCAGAAACATGGCATAGATGCCATATTGTATCTAGAATTATGGGCCGATTATACTAAGCATCTAGACGAAAGACACAGATGGCCCATTACCGGAACATGGGATGCTGAGTGCATCATGAAGGTAGAAGAAGCATTATGGAAAAAGAAAGCCAGACAATCTCAGAAAGACGCCATAGAATTCTGGCGTAAGGAATCACATAAGCGTACAGAAAAAGCACTCCGTAGAGAAGACAGACTTAAAGAATCAGATAAAGCTCAAGAAAACGAATTAGTTACTGAAGGGATCCGAGTAAAATCAGAGCAAATAGACCGCGCACGAAACAATCTTGTAAATGGTATGTATCTTGTGGCCGAAGGTTCGCCTGAAGCCACTTCAGAAATACCGAAAAATCTGCCGCCACCATTAGTTCCAACTAAAGTAACTCACAGGACCACTAAAGACATATTCCTGAATTCCTATCTAGAGGATGTAGCTCCCGCTTACACCAATCTGCTTGTCCGCGCCCTGCCTAACGACGGGGACGGGGGTGGTAACCCGCCCCAAGACCATATTCCGCCAGTACCACAACAAGGTTCCCCCGCCCGACAGATTCCCCCTGTTCCACCACCTCCGCCACTTCCCGTACCTAAAATTAATACGCCGAAACAGCTTGTACCTGATCCTACTAAAAGACAAATTCAAGTACCGATACAGACTCCGCAAAGAGATAACGCTCAAGCTTCAGCCTCAGGAGGCGCGTCCGGGGGTCCCGAGACCCCGCCGCCAACACATAGATTACACTTTAAGGATATAAAGAATCCTTTTATACTCCAATCACCCCGTCTCGACTTACTCAAAGATCCGCTTCAAGTTTGCAGATACGACCCAGTACCCGGTAAAGATAATAGGATGTTTTTAGCATCACTACGCTTACGACAAGCTACCGATTACCTACTGTACTTCCCAGGAATGAAAGAGTACCTAGATAGAATATACAATTTTGTCCGGACTGGGGAAGACCCTGACAGTATTAAGGAAGCCATGGCATATCAGAAAGTCGACACCCAAGCGTCTCTACTACGTTTTTTCATAAATTGCTTAATAAGAGAACGAGACAGGCCTGAGACAGATCAGGATGAATTAGATGGACTCAACAAGTGGGGTCAAAATATATCTGAAGGAAAACATGATAAAGGGGGTTGCATAGCCAGTATGTACAAGAAAATAAGAAAAGAAGTAATAGAGATTCACAAAAAAGAAAAAGAAAAAGAGAATGCCTCCTCCGGGGAGGAGGAAGAACCTGAAGAACCAGAAAAGACTACAGATACGATAGTGTATGTAGGTAAGGGAGCTTACCTTAGGAAAGGCATCCGTCCAGGAAGCAAGAGAGTTTTTCTCTCTGGCTTAACCAACCCGAATTCTACTGAACATCAGTTCCAGGAGACCGATAAAAGGCTTCGAGACCGAATGGGGTACCATGTACTCAATTCTATGGATGAACAAGAACTAGCTCGGTCAGCAGTATTATGGGCTAATAACCTGGATATATATAATGATGACACAGTAGCGCAGACATTCCTGAACCTTTCCCCAGACGAACAGAAATTAGCAGGTGTTTACATGATTCAGCACCTCCTCACGTTATACAGAAAGCAACATTCTGATCCAGGTCCTTTACACGATACATTAGAAGAACTACTCATGGATAGATGGAGGGGTTTAAGCACCAAATTAATTCAAATAATTCTAGAACAACGCCACAGATATAACACTTTCATAAGCTCCGAATATGTTCCCGCTCCACCCCCAGAAAGAAAAATGTATCATATGGAACGTCTGCATGGCATTGAAAGTCAGAACCCCTTACGAGAAGTGCATCCAGTTATGGGTGAGGATCATAACTTGAAACGTGTGTATGTACACACGCCTCTGACTAAGTTAGAACTGTTGGAAATGAAGAAACTAGTACCCTGCCATGATAAAGACCCTGCAGGTTTTCATAGAAAACTTAAGGACATGTTACTGATGGGGGATTACACATATGAAGATATCATGAAAATGTTAAAGGTACTGCTGCCCACGGGCATCTACGAGAAACTCAAGGAAAAAGAATGGGAGGTGGGAGAGAAAAAGATTGTATGGGCAGAAATAGAAGACGAAGAGAACAAACGTGTCCCAGGGGTAGGCCTTGGGGAGAAAACTAAAGCATTACCAGGTTTGATAGTACAGGTTCTGCCAAGATTATTGACAACTAGAAAGGAAGATTGGGACGCCATCTCGTCCTGTAAACAGAAACACGATGAAGATACTAGTGACTTCTATTCAAGATTCGAGAAATGTTTCATTATTAATAGTGGCCTTAAACCAAGTAGCGAGTCATATCCGCATCTTTTTGTATCAAAATTAGTCGAGAATTCCCTGCCATTAGTTAAGAACCGCGTGTATAAAGTTGAAAGTACTTGGCAGGCAAATACGCCATCCCAGATGTTACAGATGTTACAATACCATCAGAACAGAATTAGAGAAGAACAAGATCAGGAACAGAAACGCATGAAAGACACGAAAATGAAGATGTTAGTGGCCCAATCGGTTCCAGCCGACGGCCAGAGAAAGGGTACGACTCAGACAGGTCATTCCGCAGCTCCCGTTAAAGGGACATGCAATTATTGCAAGCAGCCAGGTCACTACGTACACGAATGCCCAGTTCTGAAACATAACATAGCGACAGGTAAAACTAAAGAAAGACCGCATCCGCCTAGACAAGACCATAACCAGCATCAGTCTTCACAGAATATACAGCCCATGCAGAATGCACAGCCTATGCATGCTTCATCACATACAGCACAGACAGTAGCGGTATCACAGCCACAGCCCATTGCCGCAACTCAGCAAGTTTCACAACAGATGTACCAGTATGCCCAGTCCGCTTACCCCGATTATCCACGATATACATGAAACAGCCTAGAGAGGGAGGGTGGCTTGCCTCTTATTGAGATTCCTGTAGATCAAGAGGGTCCTTATGTACATAGTCAAGTATTGGGAAAAGACAGAAAGTTTTTAATTGACACAGGGGCAAGTCGTACCACAATAAGTCATGATGAAGTTCCAGGGGCACCCCTCTCAGGCTCACAGAATGTTTCCCTTGGTTTTTCAGGACAGCCTATTGTAAATGAGGTATCGAAACCAGTTCCCTTGGCTGTGGGTCCATTATCACGTGTTACAGACCTGTTATTCACGAAATCATGTCCAGAAAATCTGTTAGGAATAAAAACATTGAAGGCTCTAGGAACCGTGATCTGCTGTTCCCCGGAGGGAGTTAGACTCTTTTTGCGGGATTTCAAGGGTCATTATGTGTTACGTGAGTTTGATGTCAGATTGAAAAATGTACCAGATCACTTGTGGGCAAAAGGCCCAACTGATGTAGGTTGTATGCACATTACACCATACCGTGTTACACTCAAACAAGGTGTAGTTTTACCCAGAATCAGACAATACAAGTTACCACCCGATGCTGTAGTGGCTTTACTGGAAATCATTGAAGAGCTCATTGCCCAAGGAGTGGTTGTAGAAACCGACTCCAATATCTGTAATTCGCCCATCATTCCGATTCTTAAACGTACTGATCCCAATGCACCGCCAGTATATCGGCTGGTGATTGATTTAAGAGAACTGAATAAATACATTATTCCACAGTACCCTGTGGTTCCCGACATATCATCCCTATTGACTGCTATTGATTCAGAAGCAACGTTCTTTACTGTAATTGACCTCAAGAACGCCTTCTTCAGTGTACCTATTGATCCAGAGAGCCAATATCTCTTCGGATTCAGTTTAAATGGACGAAGTTTCAAATTTTCACGCGCACCTCAAGGATTCACAGAAAGCCCCAGCATCTATAGCCAAGCACTGAAAAGACAACTTGATTGTATCACAATGCCAGTTAACACCGCTTTACTGCAATACGTCGATAATCTGCTGATCACCGCACGAAGTGAGCCCGAATGTGAACAAGCATCACTGACAGTTTTACATTTTCTGGCCGACAAGGGACACAAGGTGTCTCCTTCGAAGCTGCAATTCTGTGTTCAGCAAGTTGTGTACTTGGGTCACTTGCTGTCCAAAGTGGGGAGACAGCTCACTCCCGATCGCATTCAGTTAATTGTAAATATGCCACAATCCCAGACACAAAAGGAAGTGCGGGCCTTTATAGGCCTCACCTCGTACTGCAGACAATGGATTCCCCAGTATGCATTTCTAGCCAAACCACTCATTCAGTTAACAACACAGGAGGCAGCGACTTCGACTGTCCTCCCTTGGACTCAGGAACATACACAGGCTTTTGAAGAATTAAAGAAAGCTTTATGCCAAGCACCAGTTCTAGCGACACCATGTTACAGCAAACCTTTTACACTTTTTGTTACAGAACGTGAGGGTACAGCATTGTCTGTCCTCACTCAAGATCAAGCAGGTTCACATAAGCCTTGCGCTTATTTTTCAAGTACACTGGATTCAGTAGCTCAGGCACTCCCTGCGTGCTTGAAGTCAGTAGCAGCAACAGCATTAGCAATCAGACAGAGTGACTCAATTGTTTTAGGACATCCATTAACAGTTCAAGTTCCACATTCTGTAGAGGTTCTTTTAAACAGAACCCAGACTCAACACTTGACTATAGCACGACTGACAGGTTATGAATTGACACTATTCCAGCCACACATAGAAATCAGACGCTGTAGCATTCTGAACCCCGCAACATTGTTACCTACAATTATGACAGATCCAACCCGCATGATTGCATAGAGATCATTAATACAGTAACAAAACCTCGACGAGACCTAACAGATGTTCCACTGACAAATCCAGACCTGACACTTTATGTGGACGGTTCATGCATGAGAACAAGTACAGGAGAATTAGTGGCCGCGTATGCAGTGACCACTGACACTGAAGTTAAAGAAACACACCGTATTGACACACTGTCTGCTCAAGCGGCGGAGCTCATCGCTCTGACCCGAGCTTGTATTCTAGCCAAGAACAGAAATGTTAATATATACACTGATTCCCGCTATGCGTTTGGAGTCGTACACGACTTCGGAATGTTATGGCAAGAAAGAGGTTTCTTGACCTCTCATGGTGCCAAGATCCAACACGGTCCCCTCATTCAAGCACTATTAGAAGCAATACATTTGCCCTCGGGCATATCAGTCATGAAGTGTAAAGCACATACTAAGGTTACAGATTCTGTTTCCCAGGGTAACGACCTGGCAGACCAGACAGCAAAACATACAGCATTGACTCACACCCAGACTACTGATGTGACAAAGACAATAGTACCAACTCAGTGTATGTCAGTCAGGGATCCCACCCTAGACGTAATCGATATTCAGACGCATGCCACTCCAGATGAAATAAAGAAATGGACTGAACTAGGAGGGATCCAGACAGATCAAGGATGGGTCACAAAGGGAAAATCTACATGGTTCCTCCCCGACTCAATGGTCCAAATCATGATAAACACAGCACATAGTCCTGCACATCTAGGAGAAAAAGCTATGCTAGACAGTTTACAGAATCTCTGGTACAACAAACACTTACGAGCAGCAGCAAAACAGAAAGTGCGTACTTGCATGATCTGTTGTCAGTTCAATCCAGGTAAAAGCGTCCCTGTAGAGCAAGGTGGATTTCATCCTCCCGATCACCCTTTTGAAGTCCTCCAGATGGATTATATCCAGATGGACCGTTGTCGAGGATTCAAATATGTCCTCGTAGTTGTTTGTGCACTTTCTCGTTGGACCGAAGCATACCCAGTTTCAGATTACACTGCCCCGACCACTGCCAAGCAGCTGGTTCGAGAATTCTTCCCACGATACGGCTTGCCTCGTGTCGTGTACTCAGATAACGGACAACCGTTCTCATCCGAACTCATGAAGCATGTCTCCCTTCTGCTAGGATATCAGTGGAGATTCCATTGTGTCCGACATCCAGAAGCCGCAGGCCTTGTAGAAAGGCATAACCAGACACTAAAGACCCGCCTTGCCAAAATATGCCAGGAAAAAGGGGTCGACTGGATAGTCGCCCTGCCAGTTGCACTGTTCTATATGAGAATGGTTGCCCATTCGAGATCAGGACTATCCCCGTACGAAGTGGTTTTTGGCAGACCACCGAATATGTGGGAGACGCCCATGCCTAAGAAAATTACTGATGTTGATTGTAACATGTTGACAGATTACCTTGCCTCCTTGATGTCTGCACTCCAATCATGTCGTTCACAGGTTGCCGCAGCCTTTCCTGACAACACTGATGTAAAGCCGCATGATGTCCGTCCTGGCGATCTGGTCTTAATTAGGAACTTCGACAGGAAAAGTCAGCTGGAGCCCCGCTGGAAAGCGCCGAAGACCGTCCTTCTTACTACGAGGACCGCAGTGAAGGTGGAAGGCAGAAAGGGGTGGGTCCACACGAGTCATATTAAACAATGCAACGAACTGAAACCAGACCCTGACTCGTCCACCCCCACCAAAGACTGTATTAAACCTAGTGACTTTAAAGTACCCGAACGAGAGAAAACTCCCCAAGAGGAGTATAAACAGAAACTTCGATCTAGCAAGTCAGACAGTTTAATTGTTTAAGTCCTCCCCTAGGTGAATCGGTTAAATAGTTTCTGACATGTATCCCCTAGATCGAGAGAGAGACAATTCAAGAAACGTACCTATTGCAAATCACTGCGTAGTCACTGTATAGTGACATTATTAATTATGTTTTTTCTAAGTCTTCTGATTATTGTTGCAAGTATACTGCTTCTTATCTATTACCCTATTTTCAAGCGTGAACAATCTGCTTACAATGTTTCTGCTGAACATTCTTTTAGTACATTACCCCCTCACGAATTATCTTACAGACTTGCGCTGCGCAACAACACATTCATTAGCATGTTACATCACTCCCATCAGACAAGCAATGCTACAAACTGTTGGATATGTGGCCGACTCCCTCCCCACCAGAAATACAAGGGAGTTCTGCCCCTCTTTCCGTATCCGTTCACTCACAATGGCTCCTGTGGTGCATGGAGTAGATTGATTAATTCTTTAGATTCTGATCTTGCTGTTACCCGCGAAGGGGGCTGGGTTTGGGGAAACCTGAATTCAGTTCTGTTCGACGTCTGTTACCCTGATAAAAGTGGACGATCCGTTAGAATAGGAACTGATCTAGAAAACGAAGTATATGGATTAGGTAATTACACAGTTAACCTCATGATCCTTACTATTGAGTCCGAAGCTGCACCCATTCTTCCCGCTATGTCAGTATTACCAGTCACTGGTCATCTTTGTGTTAGAAAGAAAGGTTCAGTACACTTAGGTCATAGTAAATGTACCACTGTGGTCGAATTCACTGATGAGGGTAGGTCCTCATTTCGAGCTACACGTCATTCCTACTTTGTTTGTGGCCATACCGCATACATACGTTTACCTCCAGATTGGGATGGTACCTGTTACATTGCTTTCCTTCTGCCCCCTGTTTTCCTAGCTCCTCCTGATTATCATAGAAATACAAATCTAGTAAAAGATAGATTCCGAAGAGATCTCCCGATTATCGACTATACTGAAACGGCATGGGAGCAATACACAGATTTTAATAAAGGATTCTTTTTCTTCACAGGTCCCGTCCAAAACAGTAAATTAATACGTAGACTAACTAGAACCCTTGAAGCAGTAGTACATGAAACTGCCTCCGCCCTAGGTAACTTAACAGAGGAGCAGTCTGCTATGCGGATTGTTGTCCTTCAAAATCGTCTCGTTATTGACGTCATCTTGGCAGATAGAGGTGGAGCTTGTAAGGTCATCGGGTCAAGTTGCTGTGTTTTCATTCCAGAAAACGCGCCATCTGTATACAAAGCTATTACACGTCTTCACAAAATTGCAAGTTTAATACATCAGAATCCAGGCACCTGGACTTGGTCCGGTTGGTTCTGGACAACGTTGTCCGCTTGGGGATGGAAGATCCTATCCTTCCTAGGCATTGGCCTTGTCATAGTATTCAGTTGCTGCCTGTGCCTACAGTGTGGGCCGGCGATATGTGGACTGTGCGCCATATCGTGCATTGAACATTCCAGTTTTCTCTCAAACCGACAACGGAAGAGAGACGAGCAAATTATGTTACAAGAACAGACTGATCAATTCATGATGATCGAGATATCATGAAGGGTCCGTAGGGAACAAGGAGGGAATGAGGAAATATACATTTTTGGTCAAGTTATGTTCCCTATCGTGTACCCCACCGTCTCCATGTACGAGTTTAAAGTGCATGTAACTTCCCTCCTGTGCCAGCTATGAAGACGCAAATACATTTGCGTCCAACGTTAACATGTCCTCTTTCCGACCCACCCTGAATGGGTTGAATAGTCCGTTCCTAAGTATGCCATGCCAACGTCTTTTTGTGGCGTACTTTACACGTTTTTCAGCTCTGGCAAAGTAGGCCCTGAATTTCTGCCATCGAGCTTTTTCTGCCTTCTGACTCTGAAAGCCTCAGCCCAGGCTGCCCAGGGTGCCCCCGTACCTGTGAACTCTGCCTTACTTCCAGCGCGGCCCACCGCGCTTAGCTCAGCCTGCTGCCTGCCAAGAATGAATTCAACCTTCGAGTTATCTGTTTCCTCTCCTTAGATGCATTCCTGCCTACTAGTTTAAGTAAACATTCCCCCAGCTGTAGAGCAAAAGGGCCTGGCCTTACTGTCTCTGTGCAAGTAATTCATAGCCTCTGTTACGACGCTACCCTGGAAGGCCCATGCCCCCACGCTTCTCATGCAGACACTTAGGCGCTTATACACGCACTCACAGTCAGTATAGAATAGCTTCTGCCCCAGAGACCTTTCCACCCAGATAGCTCAGTTCCTAAACATCAGATATCAGATATGATAGAAGCACAAGTTGATCTGACATGTCAGACTCCTGTCTCTTTCCGCTAGTTGAAATGTCAAGTCCCCTGCACCCTTCAGCTTCACGTCAGTTACACGTCATGCAGCTGCGCGCGCATCCAGGCCTCAGATTTCTGCTGACATTGCAAGATTCTGCTTATTGTTGCCACCCACTTATGGCACCTACCTGTGACGTTTCTAGCACACACTTCTATGTTCACGCCTCCTAATTACGTATCATGACCACGTGTGTGTTTTATCTTGTTTCTCTCAGCTGTTACGCCTTCTGCATTGACTTCAATTATGTATATTAAGTATAAAAGTAATGTAATGTCAATAAAGTATGCTCTATCCCTTCCTGGACCCTTTGTGGTTGCAGGAACCTGATATCCAGTTCCGGAACGATTCCTTTTTAAGGAATAAAACCCCTAAGAACTCTAACACCACGGACTCTGTTTCTTTCTTTCCGATTGAGTTATTATTGATTAAGTACTTACCTGCATAGAAATTAAGATGGTAAATTAAATATTTACGACACAGTTATAAATGTTTGTATTGTTTTTCCACATTTATTGCAGTTGCATAATACTTACTTACTAAAATGTATTTTAGAAATAGTACTGAGGTCCTTAGTTAATTAGTAGTGCAGTTTTCAGTAGTCGAATCTACAGAGAGAAAAAAATATGTTGAGCACAACTTATTATTTTTGTGTGTTTAGATTTTTGCGCACATAATTAAACAATGTGACCTAACTTACATAGTTATTCGATTCGGTATTCCTATGCTTTGTTCACAGTTAGTTTGAGCAGAATATTCAGTTGTCGTAGTATCTAAAAAAATAATATTATTTTATTATTTAGCATGTTAAGTAGTATGAATAGCAAAGGGCCACTGGGTAGTTAGCAGGTCAATAATTAGTAGTACCAAATTATGCAGTTTCTATTTTATGTACTTACTTAGCAAAAAGTATTGTAGAAATAGTTCTGATGTTCTTAGTTCAGTAGTAGTGCAGATTTTAGTAGTATAATCTATAGAAAAAAAATTATATGTGGGGGACAAATGATTGTTTCTGTGTGTTTAGATTTTTGTGCACATAATGAAACAATGTGAAATTACTTACATATATTTTTGAATCTGTATTCCTATGCTTTGTTCACAGTTATTTTGAGTAGAATATTCAGTTCTCGTAGTATCTTAAACAAATAGTTGTAGATAATTATTTAGCATGTTAACTGCAATAAATAGCAAAGGGGTACTGGGTATTTAGCAGGAAATTAATTATTACTAGCAAATAAAGCAGTTTCTATTTTATTTACTTACTTAGTAAAAAAGTATTGTAGATATAGTACTGATGTCCTTAGTTCAGTAGTAGTGCAGTTTTCAGTAGTAGAATCTACAGAAAAATAAAAAGATGGTGTGCAAAATTCATTATTTCTGTGTGTTTAGATTAATGTGCACATAATGAAACAATGTCAAATTACTTACCTAGTTTTCAGAATCTGTATTCCTATGTTTTGTTCACAATTATTAGGAGTAGAATTATCAGTAGTGGTAGTATCTAAAAAAAATATTTTTATATCATTATTTAGCATGTTAAGTAGTATGAATAGCAAAGGGGCACTGGGTATTTAGCAGGTAAGTAAATACAATTAGCAAATAATGCACTATCTATTTTATTTACTTACTTAGAAGATGTAATAGTAGGTTGATAGTCTGGTTGTTGTGCAGCAATTAGGATAGAGATGAATCTCCTTCTGTGACTTTTGGCAAGTAGTTTGTGCTTACGTTTTCATTGCTTATATAGGGGAGTGTCAGTAGTAATTACTTTACTATTGGTTCATTTAAAAAATCAGGGTTGTGATTGGTTAGTTAGTAGATTTGAATTTCAGTTGTGATTAATTAGTATTAGAATTGAAAAAACCAACAATAATTATAAAAGTATACAAAGTAGCATAGAATATTTTTATATGTGTAGGTGACATAATTATACCAATATTAAATATTATATGAATTTATAGTGTGTCTATAGTATAAATTAAAGTGTTGTATGTTTTTTTTAATGTGAAAACATATAAAGCGTTAATTAATTATGTAAAGAAATGTTTTAAAAAAGTCGATATAGTTTATAATCCGATATTTATGTGCACGATATATTTGATGTCGATATTTTTGTAAATGTCATTATTTTTTGCAGATTGCGATATTTTTGTATTCCGATATTAATGTAGTCGATATCATAGTAAACGATGTTTTTGTATATCGATATTAAAAAATCGATATTTGTGTAGATATATAGTTAAGTATAGGATCCCGATATTTTTGACATCAATAATTTTGTTCCGATATTTTTGTACATCGATATTCTAGTTTTCTTTTTTTTTTTTTTTTTTTCTTTTTTTTCTTTGTTCCTCATCTCCACCATGGTACTAATCTGTCAAGATATTCGGACAGGGTAATCTGGCTCATAGTATGACTGACACGCTGCCTCAGCCAAAGGCTGGAAGGGGCCATGTTCGATGTGCAATTCCGTCTGCACCCCTCAGCAATGTCATTTGAACTATTCACCTTAAAACCCCATTATGTTTGCGTTAGACAGATATTTACCAATAGCCAGTTACCACCATTGCTTTTGCCACCTGATCGCTAAATAAAGAGCGAAGATGTGTTAGCAGAAGAAGTGTATCATGGCTTCGTAATCATTGGAACTGGGGGAAAAAAAAAAAAAAAAAAACCCCAGCTCAAACTCATAGGACTAATATCTGCCAAAATGCTCTTTTATTTGTTATTCCAGACCTGGACATGTCCATCTTTGATGTTTGCAACATTGAGGAGCACCAGTCATAGAAAGTCGGGGGAGAAGCCTCTTTCCACCGCTTGCATATTTCTCGTCGGGCCAACAACATGGAATAAAACAATAGGTTATTATTAGGGATGCGTTTCTGCTCCATAACTCCAAATATTACCAACCGGAGATCTATTACAACGGTGGAGCCTGTAAGAGATGTTAATTTGTTACCTATTGATTGCCAAGATGATGTTAACTGTGGGCATTCATAGAACATATGTGTGTCTGAAGCCCCCACTAGGCCACATCGAGCACACGCAACCGGCTCCGCTCTTGTAAATTTAGACAATCTTTGTGGGGAATAATATGCCCTATGCATAGTGAAAAGATGATTTCTACGAAGCCAAGCCGGTTTCACTAAGTCCCAGAGAACATTGCAAGATGTTATCCATAGTTCATGTAAATTAACAGATGGCAACAGGGAACCCCAAAGTTGATCCGGGAGATGGAATTCACCGTCTATTTCCTCCAAGATTAAATTATAGAAGAAAGAAACCTCCTTTGGTCCTGACGTCTTATCTAACAGAGAAGATTCCAAATGACTGCTGCCACCTATGGGCAAATGGATGCGGCGAGATGTCCGAGAGGATAGTTCTTGTGCCCAGCTTGAAATTTGTAAGTACTTCAGTCTAGAAAGATTGGGGCCCACTTTACTTACTAAATGTTCCCAGGATAGCATAACCCCTTCTACAAACAGGTCACCCCAGGTTGAGATGTTAGCATCTTTTAGTGGATATGTTAATACATCGTTAGCCCAACCAAGAGAAGCAGGAAGGTCCCATATGGGAGAACGGTTTGAGTAATATCCTATTTTGGTAGCAACTCTGAGATTATACCAGGTTTTTGCTAGGCTTGACAACACCTTCAATTTGATTTTTTTGAAAAATTTGGGGTCTCCAAACTTAAAAAGAAACCCCTTCTGCCCTATCCCTTCGTACTGTAGTAATGCTTTAAACATTAATCCTATGCCATGATCTGATAGAGTGTTTAAGAGCATTCGGGCATGCGACATCTGAAAAGCCCAGGCATAGATCTGAAGGTCCGGGCCTGCCAATCCCCCCTTCTCCCTGCGCCGCCTTAATTTCTTCCATGCTATTCTTACACTTTTCTTCTTCCATATAAAAGAAGATATATCAGATTGCATCTTCGCTATTAGTGAGGTTTCAAAAAATAGGGGGATACTATTAAAAATAAAAGTTAACTTAGGTAAAATAGTCATTTTCACTAGATTTGAGCGACCCAAAAGCGTTAAAGGGAGATGACTCCAAGAGCCCATTAACTTCCTACATTCCTTGGCAACTAAGTTAAAGTTTGTAGAAGCAATTAGGTTTATGTCTTTAACAATTCTTATACCCAAGTACCTCATACTGCTACAGAGTTGCACTGGAAGCCCTGTTGTTATACTGTTCCATTCCATGACCTCGGTCTTGGAGGCATTTACTTCATACCCGGAGATCTTACCAAATTCCAGTGCTAGTTTTATGGCAGATGGAAATGCAGAGCTGATGTCTTTTGTAATTATCATGATATCGTCCGCATATAGGGACACCTTATTTTCCCAATCTCTATATTTAAATGGTATAATGCTACTCTCATCTCGAATTTTTTGAGCAAACGGCTCAATGTAGAGATCGAAAAGAAGGGGTGACAGGGGGCAACCCTGTCTAGTTCCCCTAGTTATTATAATAGGTTCTGATAAACCACCATTTACCATAACAGAAGCTGATGGTCTATGGTATAACAGCTCTACTGCTCTGCGAAAGGACCGACCCACTCCAAACTTTCCCAAGGCCTCCGACAAGTACAACCAGTTGACCCTGTCGAAGGCCTTGGTCGCGTCCAACGTGAGAACTGCCAGGGGTAATGAAGAGCTAGAAGCCATATCTATTACTCCAATCAAATCGTATGTCAGCTTATAGAGCTGGCGACCCCTGACAAAGCCTTTTTGATTTGAATGCAGAACTGAAGGAGCAACCTGACCTAACCTCTTAGCCAAGAGGGAAGTAAAAACCTTGTAATCAGTATTAAGTATTGAAATGGGGCGATAAGAGCCGCAATCGGTGGAGGGCTTGCCTGGTTTCAGGATAAGTGTGATAGTTGCATTATTCCAAGATATGGGTGGTAAATCTCCTTCCAACAAAATTTGATTAAATAATATTGTTAGGAAAGGAGAAATATCTTCCGTAATACGTTTATAAATCTCTGCGGGCAAGCCATCTGGCCCGGCCGCCTTGCCATTTTTGCTGTTATGTATAGCCATCACTACTTCTTCTTCCGTTATAGGCTGATCTAAAAAGGCCGTTTGCTCTAAGGAGAAGGATGGCAAGGAGATCTTACTCAGCCACTCCTTTATACTATCGGAAGTGATATTATTATCTTCCTGATATATGTTTTGAAAGAAGTTTTTGAAGGCAGACCTTGTTTCTACGTCTGATGTTTTAATACCCGAACTAATTTTTATCTCCCCTATATTATTACGGGTTCGGTCGGTCCTGGACTTCCACGCAAGCAATTTGCTTGCCCCTTCTCCAAATTCAAAGTGGGCAAGTTTACTTGCTTCCCACCTTTGTAGTACACGTTGATTGAGTGTTGAGGCTAATTGCCCCTTAAGTTTCAACACTTCTTCTAGTTTTACTGATGTTACAGATTCCGATTCAGAAGTATCTAGCTCATTTTGGGCCATTAATAAATTTGCCTCTATAGATGCTACTTCCTTGGTATATTGCCTCCTACGGAACGTAGTCTTATTTTTAATGATCCCCCTTAGGAAACATTTAAAGGTGTCCCATACAGTACTTGGGCTAGCAGAACCTATATTTCTTACAAAGAATTCTTTTGATTCTGCCCTTATATACTCTATATCTTCAGGTGATGTAAGAAAAGACTTATCAATAGACCATAACCTGGTTGGAGGATGAGTAAGTACTTCAAGATCTAAAAGTACCGCAGAGTGATCCGAAAGATGAGATGGCAAGTAGCTAACATTCTTTGTTGAGTTTAGTAGCTCTCTACTCATAAGGAAAAAGTCTATCCTTGATCTATGACGATATTTATAATTCCGAAAAGAAAAACTTTTTTTCTGCCCAGACCTGACCCTCCATATGTCTATAATGCCATATTGTGACATGGTTTTAAGTAAAAAGTCTCTGGATTTCGACAAAATATATTGTCGACTAGAACTGGTCTTATCTAGTAAAGGATCGAGTACAATATTAAAATCTCCTGCTATTATAACTGGTTCTGTAAAGTGTAGGAGTTCAGAAAATAGTGATTCTAGGGCAGATGGGTCATCTCTATTAGGCCCATAGTATCCCACTATCGTAAGGCGTGAGCCTCCTATCACTACTGTTGCAATAGCCCACCTGCCTGCAGGATCTGTTTTCTGCTCTAAAAGTCTAGTGTTTATTGTTTTTTTAAAAAGAATAGTAACCCCTCTGATGTTAAGTGTCTGCGTTGTAGTAACGGCTAAATCTATCCAGTTGTTTTTCTTAACCAAATCATGAACCTCAGCCTCAACCAAATGAGTCTCCTGAAGTATAATGACCTGCGCATCAAAATCTCGAAGATATTGTTGTATTCTAGTTTTCGATATTTTGTCAGACATTCTAGACAGACCACCTCTCAAATCCTCAAATGAGCTGTCGAATTTCATAAAATGTTTCAACGGATGTGGGATGGACATGTAGGTTTTAGGGTATAATTGGGGTGCCTTAGGGGGTGATTGGGATTGCGAGGTGAGAGAAGAGAGGGGTGATCGTCCGTCGGTTTGCAGAGAGGCATAGCTGTTCCTGTCCTTGTCCTGCTCCTGGGTACTAAAGTCTTTGTTCCCTGACTCTATTTCAGGGGATCCCCACTACCTCCATGGCCAGGGGGGGTGGTATTTCAATGATCCTTGGGTTAGTATAATCCTTCTGACTCGTACTTTGCATAATCATTTGCAAATTTATTTTTGTCTCTGAAACTTGTGTCTCTTCATCTATCACCTCCATCATATGTAAATCGTTTCACATTATTTTGCTGAACCTTATGTCTATTGATCTATCCCCTCCATCATAGGTATATTGTTTCACATTACTTTGCTGAAACCTATGTCTCTTAATCTATCCGCTCCTTCATGTGCATATCGTTTATGGAAGAGGAGTATGACACTGCTTGCATTTGCTGATGTTTTCTCTCCCTCATGTGAATTTCATTGTTTGCATTTTATAACCGTATGCAATTAGCATTTATTTTTCAGAATTAAATGAGATAAACTTTATCAACCTTACCGAGAGTCTGTGATTATTTAGCTGACTAAATAGTTAGTTAGATAGTACTAATATTACCATCAACTTCTCAACCAATTGGTCCATCTACCAGAGGAAAGAGAGTTGATATACAGGTTTAGCTATGTATTTAAAAGGGTTAAACATGAACCTGTGAAGAGAATGAATTTCTAACGTCATTAAAACTTGACCCCAGGCGCATCATGGATTTGAGTGAATGTGTATGGGCCATTTGTATGTGATGTTATTGAGTATTGATCCCTGAATAATTGTTAGCGCTGGATCAATTTGCGTTGGCCTTTTTGATTTTTTTAATGTCGTTTATTATTATTTAGTGGATCGCTTTATTCTGTCATTTAAGGTTGTTGTTTTTTAAGTAAATAAATATCTCCATGCTTTTTTTTTAATGTGGTGCGCATTCGGATGTTATGTCACCAATAAACACATTTTTTTTATAAACTCTTTTTATTGAAAAAAATGAGGCATGTAGACATTTACAGGTAATCAATAACAGACAGCGCAATAAGACATACAAAAAACCATTGTCACAGTACAATATGATTGTCATCGGGAGTGCCATACAATCCAACATTGGCAACAGTATCGTCCCAGCTCCTCAGTGGCTCACATACCTCCGAGGAGCTGGGACGATACTGTTGCCAATGTTGGATTGTATGGCACTCCCGATGACAATCATATTGTACTGTGACAATGGTTTTTTGTATGTCTTATTGCGCTGTCTGTTATTGATTACCTGTAAATGTGTTCCAAGGCCCCCATATTTGCGACTACTTCTTCGGGCATTCCCTGGAAACATAAATAGGTACCTCTGTCACCATACACCAGTCCATATCCCTGGCCCAGTCAGCAAGGCAAGTTGGGTTCGGGGCCCTCCACAATTGTGCAATATTTCACTAGGCCACCATGAAACCCAAAGTAACCCAAATCCTCTACTTGGCATTAAGGTCAGTGGGGTCTCATATGTTCAACAAAATCAATTTGATGATGCATTTTATCTGCTGTTCCAATACCTCCTCCATCATGAGTACCACCCCCTCACAGAATTTCGGAATTGCCTCACATTCTGCACCTTTAGGATAAGGTGCCCTCCTGTCCGCATTGTCGTGTACAGCCATTGTCTTGAGCGTAGCCCATATGGACCAATGAGGGTCCTGACAAGTACATTCTATGGAGGATTTTTAGTTGGACCAATCGGAGTCTGGAGGAGATGGCAACCTCATGAGGAGAAGCCACTGCGGCCCACCACTCCTCATCCTCCAAGCCAGCTACATCATGGTCCCATTTATCTCTCAGGCGGGTCAGGGGATTGGTTATGTTGTTGATATATATGAGAGATATAGCTTTTTTGGGCAGGGAGGAGTGTACCTTTAGGGAGAACTGCGAGTAAGGTGTGCCTAATTTGGCGATACCAGAACTGTTGGCCATTTCGTACTCTTGACGTCATTGGGAAAAGGGTATGACATCGCCCGATTTCCAAAGGTCACCAATTCTGGAGATACCGATGGTATCCCATTTGTCGAAACCCAAGGAACACGACAGCCGACCCAGCTTGTCACAATGCCAGAGCGGCGTAGCTTGAGTGAGCTTGCCCTCCCAACCCAGGCTTCTGGGAGCAGGCTTCCATACTTGCACTGCATGTTTGGTTGGGCCGGACAAGACGGATTTCTGAATTTCGTATACAATGCAGCCTCAAATACACCCCTAGGGAGGAGCCAATGATCAACCTGAAAAGCAGGGTCATTGTGCATTCTATAACTACATTGGTTAAAAGCAGCGAGCTGCGAGATCAAATAATATTTTTTCATGTCTGGGAGCCCAATACCCCAACACACCACCCCATAGCGGATCCCGCACTATACCCTCCAGTTCCCTGAAGTACGATGCAGTGACCGGAAGGGGTGTATTCTGTAGCATATACAAAAGTCGGGGGAGGGGGGACATCATCTTTAATTGGACCGCACGTCCCAGGAGAGTTAATGGGATTGATTTCCAGTGCTGGACGTCAGATTTAAGACGTGCTAGTGGTGGCCAAAGGTTAGTGTCAAAGAATCGTGATAGGTCTTTGGATACTCAGATTCCCTGATACTTAAAGCCATCCACTGCTTCGGTCAGCTGGCAACCCCCGGGAAGTCGAGGCCATTGCCCACTAAGAACGTAGAGCATCGATTTGGACCAGTTGATCATATAGTCTGGAAACCTGCCAAAAAATTGGGAATATATCCATTACCACATTAAGAGACGCTGCCGTGGAGGCGAGATAAAGCCGGATATCATCCGCGTATAGTGATATGGGATCCTCCCAACCATATGTCCATTTAAGGCCCTTATGGCAGCGTCTTGATGGATCCATGCCACCAGAGGTTCCAAGGCTATGGCAAAGAGGAGCGATGACAGAAGTAACCTTGCCTGGTGCCCCTACCAAGAGAAAAGACAGGGGTTTCCGGTTATTGATGACCACTTGTGCTAACGGTTGACAATATAAAGGGTGCACCCATTTAATAAATTCCGGGCCAAGTCCTAGTTTGCGAAGCAGAGCAAACATGTATGGCCATTCAATAGTGTCGCAAGCGGAAGCAGCGTCCAGAGATACCAGGAAAGACATGGCTTGGCAGTTCGGGCTGGACTGTTCCCATGAGGCACAGGGTCAAGGCTGATTTGCATATGGCCATGTCTGAACTGGGATGATGTGGAGTGCAAAAAAACGATGGATTTAGGCCCAGATCTCTGTACTGGGGTGAATGTATGACATTGTTCTGCATTCTGTCCATCAACTGTTATTATTTTTTCAGAGATACCACCACGGCATCCTCTCTGAACGTATCCACCCTGCAAAGGACTCTGTGTAGTCGGCGGAGGTTAAGAGATGTGTTTCTTGCCGGCATAAACTTGAACTGGTCCGAGTGTATCAGGATGGTAGGAACTTGTAACAGACGAGTGGCAAGAACTTTCGCAAGGATCTTAGCCCCGCAATTAAGCAACGAGATGGGCCTAAAAAGAGGAACACAAGTCAGCAGGTTTACCCGCTTTGTGGATGACAATGATGTTAGCCAGCCTATGATCCTTGGAAAGAGTCCCTATCTCTTTGCTTTCTCGATACATGTCTGTGAGAAAAGGGGTGGTCATATTCGCCGTTAGTTTAAATAATTCTATAGGGATCCAATTGGAGCCCAACGCTTTCCCCCCACGCAGATCATGGATGTCCTTCTCCACTTCAGTTGCTGTGATGTCTCAATCTAAGTTGGAGCTGTCCTCTGCGGTAAGAAGCAGCATCTGAATATCGCGGAGGAGGGATGAAGCCTCCTCCTCTGAGTAGTTTGTGCGGGAGGTATACAGGGAGTGGTAGTACCACCTGAATGCGTCTGGGATGTCTTGCGGAGCGGTTAGACGGGAATGTGGGTCAGTGGGAATTTCAATCACAACGTGCCGTGCCCCATCTCTGTGGTCTAGCCAAGTCTACAGCTTGCCTGCTTGTGCCTTAGCCGCATCTGTGGCTAGGTCAGAGAGCTCTTTGATCTTAATACAGAGCCTTTGACGCACTTCCTCTGAGTCCTGCAATCGGAATGCTCGTTCCAGATCTAGGAACTCGCCCTCTAAACGTGTCATATCAGCAGTCCTCTCCTTGCATTGTTCCCACGCAACCCCCGAATAAACGTCTTATAGGCTTCCCAGAGTGAAACGAATGAGCTGACCGTTCCCAGGTTTTCTTGAAAATATAGGTCAGATTCACTCAGAACCTTCTCCCTGTTGGAGGGGGTGGTGAGATACCTTGAGTAAATCGGCATCACACGGCCGATCGTGGGTGCCCCTACTTCCAACCTGCACAGAACGGGAGAGTGATTCAAAATTCCCTTGGCCAAGTGTTGTATATCTTTGACAGTGTGGAGATGTTGTGTAAGTGTGAGCACATAATCTATACGTGACATACTGCCATGGGGACCTGAAAGATGTGTGTATTTGAGCTCCATAGGGTGCAGGTACCCCCAGACATCCACAAGACCCAGAAAGTTATGAATTTGTTTGCGAGATAGTGGCAGGTCCTTCTGGGGTCAACGGTCCAGGGAGTCAGAGACAATGGAGTTAAAATCGACCCCAATCAATAATCTTCCGTCCGGCAGACCCAGGAGAAGATCGCCGAGATCAGTAAAGGCCTGTGAATGTAGGCCTGGTGGAATGTAAACTGAGACCAATTTAAGGGTGGCTCCCGCCCAAATCCCAGACATAGCTGCAAATCTACCCAATTGGTCCGTGCGGACCGTGTTCATAGTCAGGGGGAAGGATTTACGGACTAGGATGCCTACCCCCCGGGAACCAAAAGCGGAGTCAGCTGCCAACTGGAAACCCCAATGTGACAGGGCCTTACAACTATTGCCCAACAAGTCGGTCTCCTGTAGGAAAATGACATATGGTGAGTGCCTTTTCAGAGACTGGAGAACCACCCCTCTATTTATTCTGTCCCCTAGCCCATTCACGTTCCAGGAGAGCGAAGTGAGTTTCTGTCTATTCATAGTACCCATCACTCAGTTTTAAAGGTGTGAGGTGACCCAGAGTGAGGCATGTCAAGGGGCATATGGAAAGAGATTCTGTTACATTCTTTAGCACTTTTTTTTTTGGGTTCAACTTTTGCTCCCAGCATTGCCTGTATTTACATGGCGTCCTTTGAGAACCAGTTTATTTATCCTGATTCGAATCCCTTCAGACAACATCTAACACTATGGCGTCGTTACATCGACGACATTCTGGTACTCTGGAGGGGTGACCGTGACAGCTGCACTCAGTTCTGCACTTGGATCAACCAACAGAACCCCTATTTGAAATTTACAGGCTCCATGTCAGAGACAGCCCTGCCCTTTCTTGACCGTAAGGAGACGGACAGAAACAGTCTTCTTCTGTTCAACAGTCATCACCCCAGGGCACTACGCAAAAATCTTCCCTTTGGCCAATTCTTGAGGGTCCATAGAAATTGCTCCTCTAGGGATGACTACAGACAAGAAGCGAACACCCTACAACACAAACTGCAGGATAGAGGGTACCCCACCAAATTGTTACGTGACTCTAATAAGAGAGCTCTGAACAACCATAGGGAGGCCCTCCTTGAAGTACATCAAAAAGAGCGTGATAACCTGATAACGTGCGTTACAAGTTTCAACAGAAACTCTAACTTCATCAAGAAAACAGTGAAAAAGCACTGGGACATCCTCAATGCAGCCGGCACTGATTTACCTAAGCCTAGGTTCGCTTTTAAACGCACGGCTAACCTAAACGACTCCCTGATACATACACGTCCTAAAAACCAACCCGTTGCTGGACAACGTACGCTGTGGGACCTCCCTCCTGTTGTTGGACACTATCCATGTGGGGGTTGTGCGGTCTGTCCTCAGTCCAAACAATGCAAAGAAATCAAGTTAACTGAGTCTTTCACATGGAAACTCAACAGACACACGAATTGCAATAGCTCTAAGTGTATTTATCTACTGATTTGTCCTTGTGACAAATTCTACGTAGGGATGACCATGTGACAGGTGAAGATTAGAATAACGGAGCACAAAAGTAGCATACGATGCTCAAAGACACACACGAGATTGTATGAACACTACCAACTACACAATCACTCTGCTGATAACATTCAATGGCTAGTGCTTGAGTCCCAACCAGCCATGACCAAGCAAGCACTGTTCAGGCTTGAACAGAGATGGTTTCACCGCCTCCAGCTTGATTCAATTGGGCTTAATGATGCAATTCCATGGGCTACCGTCTCAAGATAAGATCCCCCATACCCACCACCCCTGTCCTGTTGTCCCCCTTCCTAGATAAAATGACACACCTAGGCATTAACCGTCTCATTTAAGCGCTTTTGAGGCATGCTATTTGGGCTCACGATCACATCCCTTTTGGCATCGTAAAAATCGCAGGGCCTATCAATTATTTGCAGGATCACTTCCCTGGCCAGCGCCTGAGGCTATCCCAGCATCCATCCAGCCCTAAATTGTGCTCTCGTTTTTGATTAACAATCCCCCCACAAAAGTTCAGCAATCGACAACTGTGGTCCCATTAGGAATATATTGTCCTCATCCTGGGGCCCCACTGACATATGATCGTCCCATGCAGTATTCCAGTGGAGTCATACAACCCGACCATATAGAGGGGTCAACCTTGTTATTGATGAGGGCTACAAACTACACGACGGCACACCACCCTGCCATTAGCATTATTTCCAATCACTCCACCCCTTTTGCTTTCCCCCGTCTCCTGTCCTGGCGCTATCCACTTATACCCCTCCTTGGTATTAGCGCTTCCCCTAGATGGCTGCTATACCAGGACGTCTGGTTTCAGAGACAGGCCAAGGCCACTACGTTGTTTCTGTGCACGCGCAGGTCATGCTACAGGCACATTATATCAAACAGCCCTACCTGTGTTTTAATTTTAATGTATAATCTCCTGTATTCCATTCATGATACTCTAGTCCCTTGGTGTGTCACTAGCCTTGCAGACCGCACTCCCGAGCATTAGCGCTCCCTCCAAGATGGCCCCCTAATCACGCCATCTGATTTTTTGACACCGGTCTAGGCCACCGCATCGGCTCTGCGCATGCGCATGATGCGCGACGGGCTCGACACCACCGTTGCAGCTCCCACGCCAAGGACCTAGATATAAGCGGTCACCAGATGGACTACCTCACCAGTTGCTCCGCACCCTGACCAGGTGCCGTGAGCGTGAGGGGTAGGTTTTCCGCCAACCCAGCGCCCGATTCAAGGTAAGCGCCCTCTCTGATTTTCTAGGCTCGGGCAGTTGCCCCAAACTCAGCCTGATGGACAGCACCCAGCATGGCTCCCGGCGAGTTATCGAGTTCCGCTGAGAGTCTCCTTAACCCTTCTCTATCGACACAGTGTCTATCTTCCCCACTAGTTAGTAGACCCTGCCAGCAGCGTAATTTACGCCCAAACGCTCAACATCACCGGTCCACCCTTCCATGATGCACGGCTGGTAACCGAAAGGAGTGAGGGCAGTACCCCGGGGTGTCTTCTCTCTCCCCCCCTCCCCTCCCTGTTTATCCCCCTTAGTCTCCCATGCCCCCGGGCTAAGTCTACCTCCTTAAAGCTTATTCAGCGTGGGTGGTTCTCAAAATACAACACGTGTCATCAACCACGAGATGCACGAGGCCATCTGACCTATACTCACCCCTGTATCCGGTGACCAGAACTTTTGCATCCATTCACCAAAACGCCCCCTCTAGCTTTACACTGGAGACTGAAGACTGCAGTCTAGATCCTAGAACCAGAACCCAGCAAAGCCCGCATTATGATAGAGCCTGTACACCTCCTCCAGGTCTTTGCCTTTTGACATGTGATTGTTTTCCTTTGGCATTTACCCTGACACCCATACCTCACGTTAACCAGGGTTTTACCATGGAGGGTACTTTCTCCATCTAGCCTCCATCACCATATCATCTCTACCCGACCCTGCTGGACTCTACGCCAATCCTTACCTCCCTCTTAATACTCCCTAGGTTCAACTTACCTAACAGCGCTGGCCTCACGGGAGTATGCTGTGAGGGTCTAATCTATTCCTTTAGGGTAAGAATATACCTGCTTCTCTCCTAGGAATGGGTGTCCTCTTTTAAGTTTTGGCTTCACACCTCAGTATGTGTTTTAAGAGCACTCCGGGACACCTCCAATGTGAGACATTAATCGTGCCATTATTAGACCGATTGACAAGGGAACTTGCACCCAATGTTCGGTACGACTGGTTTCCCTTCACATTGACACAACCCCCCCCTCACCCCTCACAGTGTGGAGAGTTATCACCAAAGTCACATTAATGTTTCTAAACGGAAAGTCACTTAAGTGAGATTTGACTTGTTCTTTTCTAACCTACATTTTTTACCCTACCTCTAGGTCGCCTAAATAGAGCAGGACCCCTTGGCCCTCTTTTTCATCGACCCAGAGAGGTTGTATCTGCCTTCTTCAAAGTGAATGAGCATGTGTTATTGTGTAGTACTTTGTTGAGGTCCTGATGAATCGCCGGTTGGCGAGAAACATGTTGACCACATCAGGGGGTTGAGTTAGTCTGCTGTATATTTATACGATCTCTAGCTCCTCTCTCACCCCTTTTAACCAGGGAATCAGCCACGTTAATAAAAGTCAGTGTGGACTGATTACCCTTTTTAACTTCCACCCACATTTGCACAGACTACACTTCTTTCATCCTCACACACACCCACCGTCGGCAAGGAACAAAAGAACCCCGCCAAAAGAGTGCCTCCGGGTGCTCTGACAGACATTGCAGCGCCGGTCTGTCGAGGGGCAGTGAGTCGATGATGACACTGGACACCCTCCAGTTAGGGTGTGTTTCACACCTAATACTCTGGGTGTGTGAGGCTCTCTAAGTTCCGACAAGGGATCCCTTCCAGTCACCTTACTTTTGATACCTACTCCTCCTTCCTTTTTGTCACACTTTCTCTGGGGAACTTTGTACTCTACTGTTTACATTCTTTAGCACTGTCATCAATGGGAACGTCACAAACACTGTACCTGCTGCAACATGCATCTGAGACCAATCAGATATGTCATGCCTAAACAAAAACAATACCAAAACACAAATGCAACCCCCTCCCACCCACCCCACAGACCCAAAAAACATTCCCCCAACCCCGCTCCCTGCCTCCCTTCTCGGCAGTGACAAAACCTCCAGACCCCCAGACTAGCAGAGTGCCTATCGCCCACCCTCCCAAAGACTTACAGGTACGTGTAGCCTAACCGAGCACCCATCCCTGATAAAAACAAATGTTCCCCCGACATTGAACTTAGTAATATAACATTGATATGCTAAGAGCAACAGCAAGGGCCTAATATACACCTAACAACGCACACATAGTTAGCAGGGGAACAGGCAAGTCCCAAAGAGGTCAATTCAAAAAAATTATCTATAACAGTCTGAATCAAGAAGACAAAAGTCTGATGCATTTGGAGGCAACAACTCTATTCTCACACCCTTCCATCCATTAGGAATCCCTCCGCCCCCAAATGGAAAACATTCAGACCAGTTATCCCCCTACAAGACTTCAGTCAAGTCTTGTAGAGGCGAGCCACTACCAGAGACCCTGGCGTCTCTGTCCATCCTCGCGCCCCGGGTATGATTGTTGCGGCGGCCCACCTTACGCCAACCATCCAGCCAGTCCCAGGTCTCCTTCGGGGTAGTAAAGAACCAAGATTTCCCCTCCAATTCCATCCTCAACTTGGCCGGGAACATCATCGCATATTTCAATTCCTTGTTGCGGTGCGCTTTTTTCACTTCCAGGAAACTTCGTCATTGTCGCTGCACCTTGAAGGTGAAGTCCGGTAAGAAAGTGATGCGACTGTTCTGACATTCCACTGGCGGGGCTAAGTGGGCACACTGCAGAATAACATCCCTGTCGGGGAAATTGAAGATCCTGGCAAAAAGTGTTCGCGCGGGATCTCCAGGTCTCGGTTGGCCTCCCAGCACCCTGTGCGCTCGTTCCACTCAGAAGAAGTTGGAGAGACCCTTTGGCTTGAGGTAAGTGGTGATCAGTTATTCCATGAAAAGGTCCACAGATGGCCCTTCAGCTCGCTCCGGTACCCCAATTATTTGGACTTTGTTGCGTCTGGAGCGCCCCTCATAGTCTTCCAACTGTGCTTCTAGTTTTGCGGCGTGTGTCTGCATTTCAACCTACTTCCTCTGTAGTGCAAACGTGTCCGCAACCAGGAAGATTGCCTTGATTTCGACGTCTTTCAATTGTGAATTCATTGAGCGCATATCTTCTCAAATCAGGGACAATTCAGTTTATACTGTGTCAATGCACGACTCCAGTGACGTGCGGACGGTGGTGATTGCTTCAAGAATATCCGGCAGCGTCATCTCCTTCTGCTTCCCAACAGGCTCAGACTTGTCAGACATGGCCGATCCTCCTTTAAGGCTGGCGCTGGGGCCTCCCTCCCATGCGTATTTCTTCAATTTGGCCCGGAGGGCTGCCTTCGAGCTGCGGCCCCCTGCCATGATGTATACGGGTCCCGCCGGTGGGGCTAGAAGATCGGGCCCTATGGAAGCCAGGTGGCAATGTGTTGATCTCTCGCAGTGGGACCCGATATGACGAGGTCACGCTGAAGCGCTGTGAGCCTAGCGCCAGCTGTAAAGTGTGGCCCCTATCAGGCAGAGATAAAGGGCTCCACACGTCCGGCCACCTCCAATGTACACGGGTTACCGGAACACTGGGGTCTGGCTCTCCCCAGCAATGTAGCTTGTAGTCTGCCACAGACGCAATATGGCCACCAGGTGCCTCCACCACCACTCCCATTCACCCGCAGGCTATGCTCAATCTGTGGCATAGGCGACAGCCCACAGGCCCAGCCATACTGTCCATCTGTGGGCCCTTCACAGCAGGCACAAAAGGTCTAGAACTGTGGTGTAAAGTGGGCGCAGTGCCCAGGATCGATGCTGGTAGTGTAGGGCAGGGTTCTGATCTCCCCCTTCAGATGGGTGCACATCCCACAACTGTCTGCCTCACTTGGTTCCAGGCCACTTCCCTGCCGAGTCTCCTCATCTGCAGCCCAAATTGAAGTGAAGGTCAGGGTGAGTCCTCAATTCTGTGGCCCAGAGGGCACGCAACGCTGTTCCAGATGCTAAGGTCTCCCAATGGTGGGTCCCGGTCGCGGTCCACAATGCAAGGAGGCCCGGGCTAGGGAGCGAACAGGCATCTCCGGTGTCAGGTGTCGGTGGTCCGATGGTCGGAACCACCGGTTGATTCAGGCCGAAATCAGGTTCCCCGGTACCCTGGGGATTGCGCTGTGCTCTGGCATATATTTATGTCATCATGTGGATAGTGGAGGGGCGGATAATTGTAGGAACGGGCGTGCTCGGACGGAGCCGCCTCAAAAAGTGGACATTACACTCTGTGGTTGGCCACGTCCCCAAATAAACAAATCTTATTAGTATTCTTGACTGGTTACCACATACGTTCATTTGCACATTCCTTTTCTGCCACATCACACCTAAGCTGCATTTCCGATTACACTCTGCTGATGAGTCATCAGAAATACAGTTTTCTAATTCAGGTCCTTCTTTCGAGAACTGAATGCGTTATGGGAGCTGTATTCTGAGTGCATGTCAAGTGAACCAATCCGACGAAAACACTTAACATCAATGACTTACAAAAAGAAGGTCCGGGTATAGAGTCCCGATTTGGGGGACATGATTCATCTGAGAACTTAAACTCATTAACATATGCACATATATCTGTGCATGTATGCTTCTTTTATTTAAAAATTCCATTTTGTTTTAGCGTGCATATATAGCATATGTCTCCCACACTGTCTTTTTAAAAACTGATTGTTGTGTTCTCCGTGTTTGCAGAGTGCTGCACAAGTATAACTTTTTATTTGTGACTACTTCGAATACATCTTACATTTTAGCAGCTAAAGATGCAAGGGTGACAATGATTCTGTGCAAACATCAAGACTCATAAAGGTACACATTGTGCCAGCACATTGACAAAGATAAATGAATAGTTACATTGTAAGCTTATGTCATATTCTTTCAATAAAATTTTTCTGAACTTAAATGAATAGTTACATTATTACATTAGGACATCTGGCATTTTCAAAATATTGGCACTTAATAGAAATTGATTTATTACAGAGGTCTGCAATTTGGACATAAGCAATAACCGTGAAAAGTTCGCTGATAACGTCTAATGAGTAAAAGGACATTTTTTTCTGACCGATATTTCTGGAAGTACATCAGTAATAATAAAATGCAAAAATTAGATTGTGTGCGGATGTTAGGTGTTCTATGCAACAGAAGGCATCATTACTCACAGGCACCTTCTTTACAGTGTGGGCGTAAAGGTGCAGGACACTATGAGCCGCCACCCACTCTACCGCTTTGCATTACATGGAGGATGCACCAAAATGGGCATGTGGAGGACCCATTAAGCATAGGGCGAAGGAAGAGATTGACATGGGAATAGGATGTATTCCTGAGGCCTATATTATCAGAGTTAATATGCAATATCCGGTGAATGTGAATATGAAGACATTTTTTGCTCTGATGCCATGTGAAATAGATCCGGGCAGTGACGCAGATGGGTATGACATATGTTTGACACAAAGATGAATCCCAAAGCATTAATTGTAAAGCATCCATTGCTCTGAAGGCTTCATGACTCGGGCCGTATGGTGAATATTCACAATTAATATACGGCACATACTCTTGGTATTGTACTAATGCATCAGCTAGAGCAAAAGGGGGAGGGAAGCACATGGGACTATTTGCCACAGATTCTCTCTTTCAAGTGAGCCCACTCCAACTAAGCCCTTGAGTATGCAGAACTTTGCATACTGCAATTTACCAGGGAAAACAATGTTCTTTCTGAGTGGTTATCATGGACCAACCACAAAACAGCTCTAAATGTAATGTGTTCTACATATGCTTTATGCCTTAAACAAGGGCATCATAGAGGAGACCATGCCAGCAGTGCGGTGGAGTGACCCATAAATACATTGACATAAGAAGTGGTAGACAGGCCGGGAAGCTGTTTTATGAAATCGAAGACTCAACAAATTTTAGCTTGGGGAGTACCTGGTATTTCCTGAGGTCACAACACCCAGACCCCAACACTTGTTGTTCACAAGGGAACCAAGCTGCTATGAGAGGGTGAAGCCTGTAGCAGCTAGGAGAATCTGTGGTCCTAAATGACAAAATGCATTTCCATTAGTTGGTTTTGTGTTAGACCTGACATCCTTGACGTCATTTTTCCCCTAACATTTTTTGCCTTCAGACTTCATGTTTTTGCTGTTCTTAGGACTCTGCACACTTTACCACTGCTAATCAGTGCTAAAGGGTGCATGCTCACTCCTTAAAACATAGTAATATTGGCTTCTCCCCAATTGGCTTATTTCATTTACTGGTAAGTCTCTAGTAAAGTGGCACTATCTGTGCCCAGGGCCCGAAAATGAAATACTACTAGTGGGCCTGCAGATCTGATTGTGCCACCCACTTAAGTAGTCCTGCAAACATGTCTCAGGCCTGTCATTGCTGCCTGTGTGTGCAGTTTTAAACAGACATTTTGACCTGGCAAAGTGAAACCTTTATAGGGTCTAAACCTACCTTTTTAATACATAAAAGTCATACTTAGGGTAGGTCCAGGACATCCAAGAGGGCAGGGTGCAATGTATTTAAATAAAAGGACATGTACTTTTACGTTTTAAATGTCCTGATAGTGAGAAATTCTTAAATTAATTTTTCACTACTGCAAGGCACATCTATCCCAAAGGATAACATTCTAGTTAACCTATTAGATTTAATAAGCTGTAACTTCCAAATGGTAACAGTTATTCCATTCATGTCTGGCGTCCTTTTTGTCTTTGAAACTGTAATGAAAAATCCTTACTTAGGGTTGAGTTGATTTTAAATTACAATTCTGAAAATAACACTTTCAGAAAGTCTGCATTTTCCTGCCTTAGCCTTTTGGTGCCTGAAGCCTGTCTCCAGGTCACATGACTGGGTGTAGGTGTCAGTAGAGCTTTGTGTATTCATTCTAGACAGCTATACATAATAGGGAGATTTGGTGTGCCTGGATGAACCATCGCTGCCAGGGTGGAACGGAGGAGCTGGGCTCAGCCCCACTTATGCTTAAATAGACTGTGTCCTGACTCCACACAAAGGGCGGCATACCCTCTGTAGTTAGTCTGGAGCCAGGGCCAGCACAGGTCCGCACATCCCTAGTCAACCCCAGGCTGGATGGCAATGCTTAATTTCATGTCGCAGCCTCACAGCTCCAGGGAACTGACGCATCAACCCTAACTGTGCGATGCACCCTCAACTCCTGACTTCGCATTACAAGCCCTTGCCAACGGGATCCTCAATGATGATGCCGGAGCTCATATCGTAGCTGTGCCGCCCCTTGGAACCAACGCATCACTTCGGCAGTGCAACTCATCTTCAATGCGGATCTTTGCAATGCTCCACGAACCAGCATTTAAGGTACTTTGTTTTGCTGACCTAACTAAGTCCCTGTATCTGGGCCACTCTCTATCATGGATGGACTGAACTTGTGACTTTGTCCCAGTCTGGTGTTACCAGATATTCATAGCTGGAACTTTTTGGTACCAATTTCACTAAAATCATCTAAATTGCATATCTAAATGTAAATATAAATGTAAACGTATTTGAGCTTGTAAAGCGCACTGCTACCTGGAGGTTTCCTGGCGCTGTATAACGCTGGGGAACCCGTCTTGGCTTTCCCTGTGAGATGGTCCCTATTGCGCACCCCCAAGGTGAAGCCAGGCAATGACCGGCGTTGATGGGGCCGTTTGTGAAGATTAAGCAAGCTATTGCCCAGAGTTGCTGAGTGGAACCCATGGTTAGAGTGACACCGAGGCGAGATTTATCGAGCCCGCTGACATTGGCCCAAACACCCTGCCGTGTCGGGAATTGAACCCTGGTCCCGGGTCCTCCTCTGCTTCTGGGTCTGCCGCCTCTAACCAGTGAGCCACACTACTCCATCTACAGTTCTACTGATTGGATTCGTGTTGTTTTGGTGCTGGTTTATTCATTAAGGATGCCGCAGCGCGGAGGTCATTGTGGAGCTCATTTGTCACTGGATTCAACCTTGCTAAGCCCTTTCACGAACTGCGGGTTCTGGAGGAGCGTCGGGGGCCCCTACCCGCATCCTGGACTTGTAGAGTCATGCCGGAAACCCGAGGCGGACTCCAAGTCCCAGGATTCTGTGCCTGATAATCACCTGGACCGGGAACAAGCCACGCCCTCTGAGTCTCCTCCTATATAACCACTCTTTAGTACCTGCATCACGGGAGCGTCCCGGGAGAAGCCCTGGACAAGGGCGGGGCCGTCTGTGGCCATCCGGGGCTGGCCAAGGCTGGGCTGTGCCACCCCCCTAAATTCTGGACATTATTATTGTATCTTGCACTATTCCACAGTCTAGTTGTCTTGTGATTCCTGAAGTATAGTGTGTTTGCCCATGCCAATGACAACTCGATCTGGAAAGGGTTAGAGGTTGGGGGGAGGCTGTGTAAGTGGCACAATGGACCAGTTCATCACTAGAGCCTTCTCGGTTCTTGAGAAAAAAATTGCCATCACAGAGCGCCGCCTCTCACTTGAGCCCCTTAATCGAAAGCGCTCTTCCCTAGGGCCTCTGGCACTGGCGGCCTCTCCTGTACACATAGATGAGCTCCCTGATGAAGCTACTTCTAGTATAGACTTGCCAAGATCAGGAGCCATAAGGGTTAGCCTGGAGAGGCTTAATGCCCTAAAATCTCGCAGGCAATCGGCTATTCAGCCTGTATTGGGGCCTGTCTTGTCCTTGTCCTTAGTGGATCATGCTCCTATTAGTAATCCTACTACCTCTGAGTGACCCCCGGTGCAACTAGAGGCAGTGGCTGTTAGGGGAGTTAGAACAGCACCCACTAAAAAGAAAAGAGCCATAAGCTATCAAAGGGTTGGATATCTTAAACCCTCTAAGAAGTTTAGGGGAAAATGTTCTAAGGGTTGTGCGAAACCTATGGGGCCAGGGGGGGCTGAGAAGCAGATCATTACTAGAACACAAGGGACTTCCTCGACCGGTGGGCAGTCGATATGGACCCCAAGAGAGCTGGAGATCGTAAGCCCAAGGTCTATCCCCACTTTAGACACTTCACCCCAGATACCCCCCATCGCCCAAATAGAGAAAATGATGAAATCTCTGATACTCCCTGTACTTGAGAGGGTGAAAGTTTTGACGGAGAGACTGGATAGATTTGAACAAGCCACTCTCGACAATTTCTTTTCACTCAAGTCTCTAATTAAATTACACACTAAAAACAGAGAGGGCGTGCCAGAGATGATTAAAGACCCCCAGGTGGATCTTACACCTACTGAGGCGAGGGTATCAATAGCGCCAGGGGAAGTCCATGGGTCCAAAGCCTGTGCAAACACTGTTGTACAAGGTGGACCTACTCACATTAATGTTCAAACAAGCTCAAATTGCAATCCGAACCCGGACAAAGGGACTAAATGTCCCCGCCAAAGTCTCTCTGCTCAGAGCAAGGACATTAATACTACCGTGGGAAGAAGAGGGGGTCAAAACTGTAATCCACCTGCACCAATACATATGCCCTTCCCGGCCGAGAAGGGAGATACCAACCCTCCCCATATCAACCTACCGCCAGAATGCCAGTCGTATGTGGTTGTGCAAACTGGGGTCCCACAGCGTAAGGCTGGCAAACAAGAATCGTATGACGAACTTAAAAACAAAACTATGTTTTGGTTAAATGAGAATAGACCTCTTCCTAGTTCATTTGACGGACAGGTTCTTCATGTTAGAAGGGTCAGTTGGGTTGGAAATAGGACCAAGGATACGACGGGAGATTGCATTCTGGTTAATTTCAGGGATGCTAGGGTTGCAAGGTATATCTGCAACCTACATTATGGCCAAGGAAATATAGGAATTGGCACACACTATCTTAGCTATTTCCAACTTCAACCAGCATTCCTTTGGAATGCTAGCCACCAGCTGTCAAGACTTGCCTAGCCACTAGTCAACGTAGTGGGAAAACCTCTAAAATCAGGTCAGGAGGTCAGACGCAATGTAAACATACGCGTTTGAACAGACGTCATGTGGTTCCAATAATATTCCTTAAGCGGTGTTTGATTGAACTCCAAAATAGCAGCGGCCACATGGCGGAAGGAACGGGACGCGGCAGAGTGCAAGGTTGCCGGTCTAGTGTTTCTTCGCCCGCAACTGATGCTGCAGGTGAGGCGCGCGTTCTGATAACGAACTGCGCACTTCAACTGGAATCGTCCTCGAAGTCAGAGTGAAGTTCCGGAGTTCCGAGTTTTCCTGAGAAATTTTCGATTTCATCATCCAAAGATATTGAACATTCGCATGCGCAACGAGGGACCTGAAGTAAGAACCTTCAAGCCTCATTCTAGACTGTATTGAATCAAATTTTCGACGCGCCTTGCGTCTTCAATTTTAAGGCGTTTACAAGTGACTGAACTTATACGCTGGAAGCTGTTTTTCTTTCCTCATAGTTTACTCATAGCTAGGGTTTGTGTCTTCTTGGAACTATATATTTATGTTGTGAACTATGGAAAACTACATTTATGGACTACGTTTACAGAGCACACCTCAACTCAGTCAGGTACACCTTTATATAAGAAAAATCATAGAGTCACGCTAAATAATTCCCATAGAGTATTCTTGATAGCTAATGATACTGTGTTTTACGTAGGTCAATAGAAAACCTGGTTTCAGTTGAAAATTAGTGAGAGAGAAGCAATTGCCTGTGGTCTATGGGTAAGCGTTTTGATAGTGTAAAATATGACTCTGAATGTTAAACAAATTGCATGAAATTAAATAGGGTTTCCTTGCAGGTGATATCAGAAGACCCAGAAGACCAATTCAACGAGTGTACTCCATCACTCGAGGGCAGTCTCTCTTCTCTTTTGTTATTTTATCCACTTCCCCTTTCCCTTCTGTTTTAGGGGTTACCTTGACATTGCAGTGTCGGGTGGCTTCTGAGGCAGAGGGGCGTTGGGACTAGCGTCGACTCCTGTGGATCCAGCAGGCCTTCCTGACACCAGCCCTGGGGTGGGAGGGAAAGAGGGTTGCACCCTTATAACTACTATACCCATATGACCAATATGTCAAATGTGGGCCTAGGAGTCAATAGAATGGGGCATGGCTGTTGACATGGCGCTTACTCCCCTGACAAGAGGCTACCAGCTGCAGCCGACACGTCTGGGTGCAGAGAGGTCACCGAGTGCGGTGCACCATATGGGCCCCCACTTCCTCTCGAGCACTTTTCCTCTCATACTCTCAGTCCCAGGAACAAGTCTGTTTCTGGCCTTTTCCATTCAGAGAGTAACCGTAGGACTGTTGAGCTGGACGACATGCCATTGGAGACTCGAGCTGGGTCTAGCATGTTTGCTACACAGTCTCCATTTGAGCAAGTTATTGAGAACAGCGATTTGAGGATTCTCAGCTGGAATATAGTTGGTATTTCCAGGAAATTAGATCTCCCAGATGGAATACCTTTATGGAGTCTTTTGTGATATGTATTTTTCAAGAGACCTGGAGTATGGAGCCTTGCCATAAGGTTGGTTATACCACGTATTTTGTACCGGCAATTCCCCCTCTTACAGGGAGAGGTCGCCCCTCAGGAGGCCTCCTTATATGGGTTAGCATTTCTCTGGGCTGTTACATCAGGCACAGAGAAATTAATTCTCCAGACATATTAAGAATATCAGCTAGGGGCCCCCAGAGAGGGCGCACTTTGGAGATATTTAACATTTACGCTAGGGGTACCAAAGGTGGTTCCCCATCTCCAACCATTTCCGGGCTTGAAGACGAACTTGGTCAGTGTAGTGATAGCATGTATGTCCTGGTTGCAGGGGACTTCAATTGTACCTTTGAGCCCCTTGCGGCAGGGGACATCTTGGGTATTTCCGATGAGGATGCAAGGAGGGGTATTCCATCCTTAACATTCTCGCCCATAAAGAGGTGGTCCCAAAGAGCCATCCAGCTTAACACCTTAACCCTGGAATTTGGTTTAAGGGCAGTTAATAGCAGATCAGCATCAGACCCTTCCGGAGCTCATACGTTCAATAGGGTAGACCATTCCTCAAGGATAGACTACATCTTAATCGACCTTAAGCTCTGGAGCTTCATGCGCGACATGGAAGTTTTGTCTACCGCGGACAGTGACCATAATCCGCTATCTTTGATCTTGCACTCTTTGTGGTCGCTCAAAAATATTCCACAGGAACCATCTGTATTACGGTCAACTTCAGAAGTTTGCCCATCAAACTGTGGGAGGCGCCTTAAATGGTGTAAGGTCGCCCTGGATGAGGGGAAGGTCCGAGACATAGGAGCACTTATGGAAGCGGCCCTGTCCAAGATGGACACCACCACCCTGGATCCCCCAGAAGTATCCACACTTTTTTGCGATACTACTAATGCCCTGGGAAACTTATTTATAACACATAGCAGGGGTCCCCCTGCAAGGGAGCGCCAGAGACCCAAGGGCAATCCGGGTTGGTATTCCAAGAAATGTCGGCAGATGAAAACTGCACTCTTGAAAGCAGTCAAGCTCAAGGACCCTGAGTTAATCCGGGTTGCTAGGAAGGAATATAAGCTTTCCATTAGCGAAGTAAGGAAAGATTGGGAGGACCAGTTCGGGAAGGGATTCCAGTGGTTTCTGGGATTTAGTAAGGGCTAGGAACAGGCCACACAGTACCCTCATAACCTGTAACATTTCTGGGCAAACGTGATTTGATCACTTTTCTCTTCTTTATACTACCCACCTGGACGACAGGCAGGGGCCGATTAAACTACAACCAATGGGCCCCATTGGGGATAGCAAGGCCCATTTCTTTACAGCAAAGGAAGTGGAAAATGTGATAAAATCTTTAGTATCGGATAAAGCAGCAGGACCAGACGGGTTTCCGGGGGATTTGCTCCTCCTTAATTATAAAAAATGGGGGAGGCTTATTTGATCCTTACTTAATGCTACCTATTACGGTGTGGCAATTCCAGACTCATGGAAGGGTGCTGAGGTCGTCCCGATCTTCAAAAAGGGGTGTTCCGACGACCCTGCCAATTTCCATCCCATAAGCCTAATAGATTCTACACAGAAGGTTGCAGGAAAGGTGGGAAAGTGCTTCAGTGGGTTGATGACAACAAAATCTTCTCAGATTTCCAAGCAGGATTTAGGACGGGCACAGGGACCATCGAGGAGGCATTTAGATTGCTGCTCATATACTGGAAGGTGGTCGTACTAGGCAATGGCAGTCTTTATCTCGCTTTTATTGACCTAAAGACTGCCTTTGCCCCGGGATCGTTTATAGGGGGTATTATCTGAATTGGGGATGCCCGCATATATCTTGTCATTACTGGTGAAATTCCATACTGGAAACTTTGCTCAGGTGAGGTGGGGTACCCAGGGCCAGAAGACTGCTAGAATTCCAGTGAATAGGGGCGCCCGCCTGGGATGTGTCCTTGCCCCCACTTTGTTTTCAATTTATGTGAACGGAGTGGTGGAGCACCTCCTGAAAAATCCCTCTGATGCACCATCCTTGACAGGCAAGAGAATACCAACTCTCCTATTCGCTGATGATACCCTCCTCATCTCTAAGTCCCCAGTGAGTTTACAGAGCCTCCTGGATAGCTTCCAGTCTTTCTGCAACAGTAGGGGGCTCAAAATTAACACTGACAAGACAAAATATCTGGTATTGAATCCCCCCAAAAAGCTTGGACGCCCACCTGTACTGAACCTTGTGCCCCTGGAAAGGGTCACGGAATTTGACTACTTAGGCATCAGTTTATCTGACACCATGCAGTGGAACTCTCATCTCCAGAAAATGTTGCTAAGTCACAAAAGGGTTGTGGGGGTACTTCTTAAAGAACAGCGCTCGTCCTCATTTAAACCTATTGCCCCTGTGATAGATATATACAAGGCGAGAGGAGTTAGCGCAGCCCTTTATGGGGCAGAACTCTGGGGAACCTATAACATCAATCAGTTATCCAGATCCGAGTACAAATTCCTGAAGGACTTGTCCCTTCCTCAGAGTTCCCCTACGCTACCCCTGCTACTCGATACGGGGTGCCGTTTAATTAAAGACCAGGCATAACTCCTTCCGCTATTGCTATGGGCTCGCCTATGGAGTGTTCCCGAACTTGCCAATTATGCGGATGGGTTGTCGGAAGTATTGTCGATGCCTGGTTGGTCTAAAATAAGGTGGCTCAAAGACGTTAAATTCTTGCTTGGCGAGTTGGGGCTCGGGGATGCTTGGGTATCTAGATCTGCTCCCACCAAAGCTGTCCTCAAGAATATCTACTGGAGTTGGGTATCCAGCAATAGTAGCTCCGACCCCAAACAAAGCAGAGCAACCATTGAGTTTCTTAGGATTAAGGACGTGGCTTTTCGCAAACCCTACCTTGACATGATTTTAAAATCTACAGATAGGGCTCTGTATTTTAAGTTTAGGGTAGGCCTACTCCCAGCGGGTGGACTGATTGCACGCTGGGAAATTCCGGCGCAAACCTCACCTTTTTGTTTATTCTTACGTCTGGAGTGGAGTCTGTTGCCCACTTTCTATTTGAATGCCCGGCTTATAAATTCCAGAGATCTAGGTGGTTAAAACCATTATGTAGGGAGCTAGGCACCAGACATTACATAGACGCATTGTGTGTGGAATGTCAAAATCCTTGAGATGGGCTTGGTTGATCAGATCCAAAAGGCTTAACGGAATTGTTTAATTATGGTCATTTTATCTAGACAATCTTATGTATTTTATTGACATGTATATTATTTTAACTGACCTGTTGACGCATTTTATATGTTACGGTTTTTAAGCTGTTGTTTTATGTAATGCTTTTGAAGATATGTTTTATCAAGATAAAGCCTATTGACTGACTGACTGACATTAAAAATTAGTCAATTGTTTAGAAATCTGCTGTGGGATCTTTTTGTGATGTGCTTTCTCTGTGTTACTGTTTGAGTAGTTGAACAAAGACTTTGCCCCTGAGTTAAGCCTGGCTGCTCTGTGCCAAGCTTCCCGAGGGTGGAACACAGATTAATGTCGGGTTGTGCTTGTGGCTTTACCCTTAGATGAATTTTTTTCCTGGTTGGCCAGGGCTCACACCCAAGTCAAACAGACAACCTAATTTCTCACAGTTTGAATGACTCTCAAAAATGTAAAAGTACACCAAGCCTACACTTCGACGGTCCAGTGAAAAAGCCCACCAAGTTCTTCCAATAAAAAGGATCAACTGAGAAAGTAGATAAGGAATCTTGTAGATCTTTAAATCCAAAATATTATAAGATTACATAATGTGACTGGGCCGCCTTACTCTCAGGTTCTTCAATTGCAGTGCAAACATTATTTTGTGAGGCTATTGAAAAGGCAGTGAGTGTCATCTGCTCCATCCAGCTCAATAATCTTGCTCATGGCTGTAATTTTCACTTCTTCATAAACAAGTTCTAGGGATGTCCTACCTTTTCCAGAATGTAGGAAACATGGGATACATTTGCACGCTCACCTGGTACAGTTTTAAAAGTTTTACCAGGGTGGAGGGTCTAGGTGTTAAACAATAGGCCAGAAAAGAATAATGTACCTTTCATGCCACTGTCAATGAGGAAGACTACACTAAAGCAATCTATACCTTTTATATTTTGGCTGGAAAGCTCGGATTGACTCCAAGATACATTTTCACTTCTCTGTTCAACGCGCCATTTCAGTAGTAATATGTAGTTCACTGTGGCATACACAGTAGACAGGTGAAGGAGGATCAAAGCGGTTTTCTAATGTTCTGTCAAGCTGCAAATGAGCTTTTCTATGATGTTCAACAAAGTGACATTCAACTGAAGCCTCAGTGAGGATTATAAAACGGTTTAGTTCCACGTAGTGTTAAAATTACTTTGAATTGGCCGTTTCAATACTTTTGCTGTGATATGGTAGGGTGGAGATAAATCAAAAATCTTTGGGAATAGAGTTTTATTGTAACAGCGAGTTGATTCAAATTTGCTTCAAGGTCTTAGGAATGATTAAACTTAGAAAGAGGGATTTGCACATGGATGTTGCCTGATGTGCCTGCATGGTTTCTCTTCTTTTGGCTAGGTAAAAAGAGAAACCTATGGTCAACTATGTGGATGATGGGTTCTTCCTGGCAGTTAGTACTTCTTTATAGTCTAACGAAGCATCCTATTTGAAATATGGCCTGGAAAGTCAGTTCAAACAATATTTTCAATAATGATAACAGTTCTTCAAAAGGAAGCGAACGGTAATCCCCTTCACCCCTTCTCGAAATAATGCAATATAACTTCGTTGCATCCTTGCAATAAAATGAAGTGGCACTACAGTTTTGTTCAATTAATTACTTTCAAACAATAAGAATGTGCTTGTCAACAACAAGGTCTAAATGGATGTGAGTATTCATCTTCTGAAAATAAAGATTCTATTTATTCAACCAATAAATAAACAAGTGAGAACATTTAATGGAAAAAGTGACCTTTTATTTACTTTCGCTTTGAAAAGAAAACTAAATTGGACAGGTCACTGGTGTAAGTGACACCATATACAATTTAGTAGCTAGTTTGTTGGTAAATTCTTTTTTACAGTATGAACGGCAAATAATGCACATGGTGGCAGTGGGCTTTGAGGCATATATTTATTTTTTTATTTTTGAGCATATTGAAGGAATCCCGCCCTGGCCACTCTGTCGGCCTGTTTTAACTGAATCAATAGTGCAGTGGTGCATATAGTCATATCTTAGGGGCTCATTAGGATGGCGGGTGGGGCGGACTTGAGTCTGCCGGCCATGCTAGCGGTAATGGACTGCCAGACTGCCATGCAGCGGTCCCACACCCGTGATAATGATGCGACTTTCACCGCGGTGATCGCATCTGGAAATTTAACACTGCAGCGGGCGCTGCTGGCTGCAGCACCCACTGCAATGTCAAATGGCCAAGTTTTGCATTTCCATGCACAACGTGGCAGGCACCGTGCGGTGCCTGCCACCTTGTGTATGGAAATGGAGGGAGGCACCATGGGTGCCCCCTGTGCATTCTTCCCCCACAGAGGGGGCCCGCAACAGGCCCCCAAAGCAAATCACTGCCAGCCTTTCCATGGTGGCATCACCACCATGGAAAGGCAGCTGCAACACCCACATCCTAATATGGCGAGCGGTGCCTGCTAGGCACCGCCACTATATTAGTGGACCAGCACCGCCTGGCAGGCAATCGTGACGATTGCCACCTCCGGAAAAGCGCCGGACGAACTTTCCGTCTGCTGCGATACCCACCGCCAGCATAACTGGCGGGGGTAAATCTCATGATGATGAACGGATTGTTTCGCCATCGTAATGAGACCCTTAGTGTTTTGATATTTTATTATTCGATTCTTAAATTCCAAAATGCAGAGAGTCTTTCTCTTGCAAAAGTTGATGCACTAAAATTTTACTAAACAACTTCCTAACTGAACATTGTTTTTCTCTCTCAGTGTTTGTACTTTTAGAAAATTCTACAGACTGCTTGTTGAGTGCATTGTTTTATAAATAGTTGTTTGTGTATTGTAACTAAGGACCTAGAGTTTGGCAGACTGGATATACGTCAGTTTTGTGACGAATAACCCATTTACTAAACTCTAAATCAGGCCCTACATAGGGCATGTTCGACACATAATGGATTTCATAAGGGAATGTCTGTGTGTTAGGGTGACCAACCGTCCGTAAATTTCTCAGACCGTCCGTCATTTGGATCTCACGTCCGTTGTCCGTGAGGATCCCTTTTACAGGCGCCTTTTGTCCGTAATTTTGGCCGTCATAGGAAGCAGCACCGCTACCCTGTGAGAGGCCTCACCCCCCTTGATCGGTCCACCTCCCACTCCTCCTGGAGCACAAGAGCAGCCCCACCTGCCCATTGTCATTTTGTATGCCGGCTGATAATTGCCATATACAGAATGACAATGGGGCAGTCTGGGGTGTTAAAGCATGTGGTGGCCTCCTCCTGCCTCAGTGTACATCAGGGCATTCTGTTAGACAAAAGGTAAAAGGCCAATGCTGCAACGTTAGCAAACAGTTTATATAAAGAAGCCTGTAAAACCAGCTAAAAAGAATGGGTTATCGTTCTTTCCCTATCTCGTCATTTTAGAACTAAACTACTTTCAATATTATATTCAACAAGGGCATGATTGCTACTTTTTCTTTTTTTAACTAACAACCATTGACAAAGCCAATTGTCTTGGATTGTTGTTGGTGTAATGATACTTGCTGTATTATATGTCTGGATGCAATGCCAGAAACAAAATAATACCAGTCGGGCGGAACACTACGGTAAGTGCAGATTTTTAGCATAGGTGTTTAAAACCACGCTCTTAATTACATCGAACACCCCCTTTGAAGAGACCCTCTCCCCCCCCACCCCCCCCCAGTTTATTTACACCACTTAAAGCCCTGGAAACAACACCATGTCACAGTCACCTCACATCCTGGCACTTTGTATCATGCATGACTCATGACTTCTAAGTTTTCAGACTGCCTATGTGCAGGGTCATAGTGAACTCTCCCCACCCCGTGCTTTAGTAACTACAGCAAGGTGAAGTTCTTGATGGACCTATTCTGTCTGCAACTCTGCAGACAAAGGCTCAGTTCATAATGTGAAAAGGTGGGATAGTAAATAAGTGAAGGAATGAGTGAATGGCTGGATGGATTACTGAAAGTGTGAATGGCTGAATGGATGAATGAAAGGGTGAATGGATAATGAAAGAAAGGATGGATGGATGAGCGAATGAGTGAAAGTATGGATGAGAGAAAATGTCAATAGATGGATGTATTGATGGAAGGGTAGATGGATGGGTAAAAGGGTGGATGGGTGTGTGAAAGGATGCATGGATTGATCAGTGAAAGGGTGGATGATGGGCGAGTGAACAGGTGGATGGATGAGTGAAAGGATGGATGGATTGATGAATTGATAAGTGAAAGGGTAAATGGATGGATGGATGCGTGAAAGGGTGGATGTAAGGATTGATGAGTGAGTGAGTGAAAGGGCGTAGATGGACAAAAGGATGTATAGATGAGTGAAGAAGTGAAAGGGTGGATGGATGAGCGAACGGGTGGATAGATGAGTGAAAGGATTGATAAGTAATAGGATCAATGGATGGATTCATGAATGGATGAGTAAATGGATGGGTGGATGGATAAGTGAAAGGGGGTTGGAGAGAGAAAGGGAGGATGAATGACTGAAAGGGTGAATGGGTGGAAGGATAAGTGACTGGGTGGATGGATGAATAAGTGAATGGATGGCAGATGGGTGAAAGGGTAAATGGCTGGACAGATGAGTGAAAGAGTGGATGGATGACTGTACGGATGGATGGGGAGAAAGGGTAGGTAGATGAATAATGGATGGATGAGTAAAAGGGTGGATGGAGGGATGGATGAGTGAAATGAAGGATGGAAGGATATATGGTGAATAGGTTTGCAAATGGTTGAATATGTTTGGATATAGATGGGCACATAGATGGAAGGACAGAATGAATGGTGAAAGACTGAATGATAGACAAAAGAATGATTGCGCCTTGTAGCACCCATTATCTTAAGTAACAATTCCTATACATCGACTTTCATGTTAATATGAGTCATTGTCTATATATAATGTGTGTGTAATGTAACGCACTCCGACACCCTGCCCTACATACATGGGATGAGTAACACTATAAAATAAATTAAATACACATGAGAGACGGTCTAAATGAAGAGGAGGGACACCATTGGAGGGTGGTAGCAGGGCCGGACTGGCGGAACCGGGCATCTGGTGTTTCCCTGGGAGGCTGGAAAGGGGGGGAACAGTTTTGTTACTGGGGGCTGGCACTGCAAAGTTCCTTATATATCCAGTAGTTTTCAATCAACAATAAAAGCGGCCTCACTTATATTCAGGTGTGCTTCACCATTGTCTGATGACTAATGGACCTGCTGGAGCGAGATGCAAATTTTGAATCGTCTAAGGTAGCAAGCTGCGGCCATACAGAAAAACTGTGAAGTGTCTCAACCTAATATAAACTTATTTTGACATGTACTTAGGTGGTTGTCTGTTTACTTACTTATATATTATTGCACGACCACCTCTGACATGTCTGAAGTTTTATCCAGAATTTTGACCTTTTGTCCTGAATTTTGGTCCTGAATTTTGTCCCTTTGTCCTGAATTTTTACACTCACCATCCTGAATTTGCACCTTCGCCAGTTGGTCACCCTACTGTGTGTATTTCAGTTGACTTAACATGCCCCCTAAGATCACACAACTAGATGCTGCAGGGATGGCATATTTTACTTGTTTCATAGTGCTGGTCACGAGGATACCAAAGACTGAACCTGGTCATTGCTGGTTCTGAATACCAAGTTGAAAATATACTGCATCTAGTTAAATTCATCAATTAGTACTACTTTGGTCACCTCTTTGACCCCATGGCCAGTACAGTATTTATTGTAACTGCCCTCTTGTCATTTCACTCCATGGGGCAGAGCATGGTATGTATTAAACGCCCCTTGTACGTTAGTTGTTTCTTAAACATTATTTAAAAGATGAAATTAATCTGACTGGGTAACTGGAAAATCCAGTCCTCTATTACTTTCTGCCTGGACCAAAGTGAACCTACGATCCGTTACCACTGAAAAACTGGGCTCGGGGTCTGGGCCCCTTGACCAAGGATCCACTAATGAAAGAGACGTAATCTGCTGAATTGTACCAACACAAGTTAAAAGCAATAGTCAATTCAGACTTTTAAAATGCTGAAGTTGTTGACTAGTGCCACTGTAGTTTTACGTAGATCTTGGGGCAACAGCAATGCACCCGAGTACAGAGAAAAGCAATCCAGTACATTGTTGTAATGAAGATTCTTGGCAAGAGCCATTCTCACTTTTTTAACAATCATTCACCATTAGGCTTTTGATCACCTGAATGGAAACCGTTTATGGTGTAAATTGTCTGGCTGGAACATCCTCGCAGATTTATTACAAGCCATCCAGCAATTATAAATAATTGGGCTCTGGTTAAAGTTGGCTTGAATGAAGGCTATTCTGACAAACTTCCAATAAAGAGGGGCCTGAAGTAAGGGTGTGTTCATGCGCAACTCCTTTTAATCTTATTTTGCCTGACCTAAGCGCACACCAAGATGCGGCTAACTCTCATCCTCCAAGTTTGGGCCTTGGAGGAGGCCTTCATGCCTGCTCTGCAGCCGGCTGTCATGGGGCCGTAAACATCGCTCCCACTATTAAGAATGTGCGGACATAGCAAAACTTTCTGTGCAAGTTCACGATTTTACTGTTTTGTACTTCCTGTGAAATTTGCACTAATATTTCTAGCTTTACTTTGGCTGACTAAGGAAACAGGGGGCATATTATCAAGGGTGGCGATATGGAATTATTGCCACTTTAGCGGCCGTTTTCGGCCGCTGAGCGGCGATAATTCTATCGCCCTATTAGCAAGTTGTCGCTAACTGCTGTTAGCGACAGCTTGTAGGCGATAGCGAGCGGTTAGGGGCCCGCTTTGCAGGTCAGCGATATTTATCGCTAATGACATGCAAAGTGGGAGTTCCCAACCTGTTAGCGACCGCTATCGCCTATTACCAACACAGGCGTAGCGTTGGAAATATTCGCGTTAAGCGCGAACATCTCCAAAAACGAACACCTGCTCAGACCAGTTCTTAGCCATTATATCCAATGGGAGATGGATATAATGGCTAAGACCCTTTTAGCGATAATGCGTGAATATCGCTGTATTCTCAGCGATATTCTCGGATTTTGCCGCTCTCGCCTGGAATTTTATCACTTTTGAGATAAACGTTGCTAATAGCACGTTATCTCAGCAATAAATTCCAGTGATGCGTGGCGATAAAAAAATAGCTGCTAAGTCTAGATAGCAATAAATATCGCTATTTGTTGATAATATGCCCCCCAGAGTGTATGGATGTGGAGATACTCTTTGTCTTAGTCTACAACTTTACTGCATTGCACTTTTTAGCGAACTTCGGGGCATATTATCAAAACGGCGTTAAAATTTATCGGCGTTTTAGCGGCAGAAAACTGCAGCTAAAGCGGCTACAATGGGCATGATAATATGCCCTTGAGAATTCCAATAGTATTCCATGGTCTGGTGTGAACATGGGCTTCTATTGGATTTCTCCAGCGCATATTATCAAGCCCATTATCGCCGCTTTAGCTGCAGTTTATAGACACTAAACCAGCAATAATTTTAATGCGGTCCATGATAATATGCCCCCTCGTACCAACATCTATGCTCTTAGTTTGTAAGCATGGCTGAAATAGCATAAGACATTGCGAGAAATCACAATACTATTGACTCTAATCTACAACGTTACTGTTATTGCAACTTCCAGTGAAATTTTCATCTTTATTACTGCTGATTAAGAAAACAATATTATACGGGTGTGAATATACTATTTGTACAAGTTTAGAATGTTACTGTATGTTTCAGCAAATATTGCACCAACATCTTACACATTGATCTGGAAACCTGACTGAAATAACCTTATACACTGTGAGAAATGTTGATGTCTACTTTTATCATTTTGTGCATTAATAATTGTTATATTTAATTACAACACCCTTGTGACGATGTTATGGTTTTAATTAACTGAAATAAAAAAAATACTACTACAATCATTCACGTGTTTTAAATGTCTCCCTTACTCGGCAAATGTCTTGGCTCAACCTCTCAAAGTAGCCTTTCAAATCTGAGTGCTTGTCCTGAAGTAAATGTAGATTGTCAGAGCATATGGCATCCTCATGAGGCATCATCTTCCTTATTTTTCTGCCAATGCAGCTAACACTTAAATTCTGTCCGATTCCTACAAATAATGTGTACTTCTACAGCCCCCAAACATACTCCCTCATACAGATGTAGGCATGTGACTATTGCAAAACTTCCACAGTAGTAGAGGTGGGCGAAGTTGAGGGAGGGGGGTTGCGGCCCACTGTCGTGTAATTGCCCTTGCCTGGTCGCTATACTAGGGGCAGCCAATGGTAACTATAGGACGGAAGCCCCTGCTGTGTTTCATCTGCAGAGCCTTTTTAAATGCAGCTGCAAGCAAGCCATATGCAACAGCCTTCAGCTCCAATGGAGACAGCTTTTAATTAAAACATTGGGGGGGATAGTGGAAATGGAGGTTTTAGCATTCGGGTTCTTGTCATTCACAAAACGTAATGTCAAAACCTTGGACTCATCCAGCCCCCGCTGTGCTCTAATTAAGATGTGTCCTTCTGATGGCTGTGGGCTGTAGTGAGGACGTTATTTGTCATTACAGTCCTGAAGTGTGGTGGACGGTTAATCTGTCAAAAATGTGACAGAAATCTTTTCCACGTTATTACAAGTGCCATAGAATATAATACACTTGCAATAAGGTGGACGGCTGGCCCCTTACGTTTGTTATGGTGTAACCTGTCCACCAAATTCAAAATCAGGCCCTAAACTTCTGGGTTTGGAACTGGTAAAAAGTTTGGTACAATGTACTAAACCCACTTTAGGAGTTTGTGGAGTTTTACAGGATCCTAAAATGGGTTTTGAAATGGATGGCAAATTGCACTTTTAAAGTTGTGTCTTGTGGAATTCCTTTGCAAATTGTGATTCCTATGTACATGTAGGAATGATTTACGACTGTAATAGCAGCTGCAAACTAATGAAAAGTTACAGACTCCAGAGGGGAGGTAGTAACTGATTCCCAAAAGGGGATGGGTTCTCATTCTGCCCCTCCTCCATTGGAAATTGGAAGCAAAGTTTCCGGTGGAACAAAGCAGAGGATCACTGCCAACTCTCACTGAAACTTTTTTTCAAAAAAAGAAAACATTTCTATCAGTAAATCGGGCTTTTTTATGTTAGAGCAAGCACAGGCATGGTTCTCTGCTGGACCCTACTGCCTACCATCCCTGTGATGGTGACCGATTGGACCGTGACAACATTTGCGGCCTACCTATTGAATGTAATTTGATAGGTCAGACTGCAAACCACTCTGATTCCTTGTTTTTGGAATCAATATATTAGGATATACTTTCGTTTATAAAATAAGTTTCTGGTCACAAAAAGTGATCTTGAAAATTGTGACTGCTTTTTGTGACAAGAAAGATAGTACATCTGGCCCTTAATGTTCAATATCTTACCTCCATCCATTGCAATTCAGTTGAGAAGAGCTGCTTTCTCACTTGCACATAAGTCTATTATCTGAGTGCCCTGTCTCACATGATCTGTTGGTGAAAATTAGGTTGAATACAAGTCAAGTCAAGAATAACTTTATTTCGGCTCAGAGATCCATAAATGATGTATAGATTAAAAAGTGTAAAATACAAGGCATACAAAAATTGGTTGAATACGAAAATGTTTCTATGTGGTGAAAGTCCTACTCAATCTGTCTATCTGCATGCGTATTTTGCCTCCCTAGAAAATAAGGTGCTTGCAGGTATTTCAAATGCAGCACTCACCATTGACAAATTTCCCTGGCATCACTATCCAATGATGGTTACTGAGGCACTCTTGTTTAAAGATGTACGTTATTGCCATGAGGTTTATGGTCTGAAATACCACCATACCTCCTTCCAATAAGTAAGCAAAATTAAGAATTGCGGATAATTTTCTCCCTTTGGAAGACTGACAGGTATACTTCAGGCATCTAGTACATCCTGATCTGACACTATTGCTGCACCCACCTCAAATGATTGACATTCTCTGTTAAAGAGGAAGGGCAGGAAGCTCTAGAGGGAAATCCTTCACTAAGTGTGCTCAGTCCAACTATTAAATCAGTGCTTGGTGGATACTGCCTGAAACCAGAATCAAACATTCATAGTCTCATATTGTTGGGGATCAGTGACCCATCAAATGATACAAACGAGGTCTCAGGTGTTGCCTAGCCCATGTTACCACCAGTTCCGCTTCTGCCCTATTATTCTGGATGCAAAGCAATTGCTATGCCAATATTGAATTTTAACTCCATGATCTGTATAAAGAGAGACTGGAGAATCAAAACTCTTCTATGGGTAACAACACTTGACCTAAAATTGTTTTAAAATGAGGGCCAATAAGCTGCAGTTCCTGAGTTGGGACCAAAGACGATTTCCCTCAATTTAACAGGAAGCTATGGATGTATCAGGAAGCTGGATTCAAAATGATGTTGAAGAATCATGTATACCAGCTGTGTATATTTCTCTGCCTTTAGAAAAGAGGAAGCACATATTAGCCAATCATTTAAATATACAAACTCGAACCTCCAGTCCATGCAAATAGGCCACCTAAGGTGTCAATACCTTCATAAAAATCTTTGAGAGCCAAAGCCTGGCCAGAAACAAAATTACTCTTTTGTCAGCCTAGTTTTGAAATCCCATTTTATTTTATGATACAGTATTTTCTGATAGTTCTCAATGCCGACCTATCGTGTGCCAAGTTAATGATTCAAGGATCTTATGCTGCATGCTCTAATTTGGATATTTCCCCCAAATGTGATATTTCAGAGGATTATCATCTTCTTTTCACAGTTCAAAAAAGAATTTCTATATAATGCGCTTAGGCGCTGAAGCAATGGGTACAATTTGCAACAGTTGATTTGACTAGTGATATTTGTGGAAGATATGAAGAGACCAATGTGTAATTCTAATGGTGCTAAGCATCATCAACTTTGTTTATGATCTATATGAGAGTGAGAACAGATGAATGGAAATGATGCGATCAATAGTGGTTCAATTTGTTTTATCCAGTGACAGCCACAGCTTTGAAAGTGACATTGAATATTACACAGTGATAGCTAATTCATTTTAGTAGAGCGAGAGTCTCCAACGAGTATCTCGGGAGGAACTGTTAGCTCACCACCAACCACACTTGAAGTAGCTCTTAAAAGTGAAGCCAATCTCAGAACCTCATTCAGAGCATCTGTGTTATGAAGAAGGCAGCACTGCCCATCTCAAGACCCTTGGAGTGACACACAGCTAAACAAAGGCCAGGGTCTCATGAAAACATTCAAACACATACTGTGCCAGCCTACGTTGTCAGCTGCATAGCCATCCGAAGTTACAGGCAGTGAGATTGTTCATGTTGTAGGCCCTGCTCTATCTGTTACACTATGTGTGTGCACAGTGAGCAAAGAAAGACCAGTACCTGTAGCATCTAGATCAGTAGCTAGCCAGTGCAAACTCACCGAAGTGTGAGGCTGCAGGAGCTAGAGTGAAAATGTGTGTGAGTAGGATGCAAGATCAGCCCAAGAGCAGAGGAAATCAGCATCTGGATACAGCGCTGAGACAATTAGGAGCCTCGTGCTTGGGTCTCTATGTGTGTGTGTGTGTGTGTGTGTGTGTGTGTGTGTGTGTGTGTGTGTGTTATTGTGCCCATCGCTAATAAACAGTATTGATCCTGGGAATCTATTCTTAGTGTTAAGGACTACCAAAGGTATACCCTGTCCCTATTATAAGGGGCACAGTTGTCGGTCCATGGAGTAATAATGGCAATAGTAAAATAGTGATCAACCTTGTTATACTGTGACCTTGGATGGTCTAGTTGTAGCAAACTGGCAACCATTATTAATATATTTAGAGCATGAATGGCCTAACTGTAGCCATCCCTGACATACTGGTGTCCACTCCTCGCATAATAATGTCCATGACTGACATTATATGAGCATCTTAGTTATTATATTGTCCAGCCTTGGCACAATGGTATGTTCGATAAATGGTGGGTATTATTGGCATACTACAGGCTTGCATGGTCTTATGGGGAATTCCCATGGCGTTTGACTGTATTAATTGAGCATGTGAAGAAGAACCTGTCCATGTTTGACATTTGCACACATGAGTACTTGATTAGAGGATTCATTTTTGGGCACTGTGTGCTTTCCAAAAATGAAAAATTATATTTCTGTTATGTTTTTCCAGAAAAGGTTTAACTTATGGAAATTGAGTTTATTTGCACACAAAAAAGTAGTACTTGATAGAAAAATATGTGTATTTTCAGAAACTGACTTAAACAAAGAGCGTCAAATCAAAACATTTTTAAATCAGGTGGTCGTGTGAGAATTCAAGCTGATGTAGGGAAACCTACAGCTTTGCTTTTGTCCTTTGTGCCAGAAGGCCTGTGCTGCTTTGCCTTCCCTGGAATTTCTGCTGGTAACTTCAAGCAAACACTAGTCTAAAGTTAACTGTTGTGACCCCGATTGCACATCAGAGAAATTTGCTAGCAGCTCAGGAGGATTTTCCATGGAAAGGAGTAGCTCTCACTTAAGGAAAGGTTGGAGACCCCTGGATTAGAGTTATTTAATTAGTGAACATGTAACAGTAAATAGCATAAAGGGATCAAAAGCACTTTTCAAGTTTGCTTTTAAAATGGTTTTATGAAATCAAAATATGTTTTGTGGCATGATCAACATATTAAATGAATACAATGTATTTAAATACAATTCTGGTTTCATCCCACAACAAGGAAATGGGATTATCGTGACCTATGAATTAAAGATTTGACTGTGGTTGCAGTCAAAGATATAATGGATTTCTCGTCTGCCATAAGGAAGGTGCATTGTGTCTTATGGTACTTTTACTATGCCAGACAATGTAAGAAATTGAGTTGTAGGGTGCCTGGGGTGTGAGCTCTGGTCAAGCAACAGCCTCAATCCCTTGCAGAGTGAAGCACAAATGTCATCTAAATAAACCTGTGCTTAACCCTGGGTAGCTTGGCACAAAAAGCAGTCAGGCTTAACTTAGAGGCAATGTGTAATGTAGTTATGCAGCACACAAACTGAAATAAAGTGAAAACAGAAGAAATATCCCACACCAATTTAGAAAAATAGAGTAAAATTGAAATAGAGTAAAATTGAATGCATTCTTTCACACAAAAATAAAATTCAATCAGTAGATCTGGAGTTACGAATGTTTAAAATGTTAGTGAAAACTAGCACCTAAAATAGCAAAATGCCAACCGCGGACTTCTAGAGTTGCGAGACCAGGTTAAAGTAAACAAAATGTGGGCGACTGCGATGGAGTGTGAGTCAGATACAAGAAGTAGATTGGGCCTTGGAAGTGCTTACCTTCAAACTTAGAATTACTTTCAAGAAACATTTTCTGAGAGGGTAAAGTTTAGCAGGGCAAGGCTGCAGGCAGTGTCCTAGGAGGGAAAATCATCGTCAGAGATCCTCTGGACTAAAGCGCAGTGAAGATTTCTACATTTGGATGTACCCCCTTTTTTTGGAAGTGAAAAATCGACAGCTGGATGAGGAAGGAGGCTTTAGCCGAAGACAGATCCAGGGGGTTAGATAGCCCTTTGGCGAAGGACTGATGAACAGGATGTGTTACTGTGGAGACAAATATAACAGGAGCAGCCTTGAAGGCAGGCTGACTGGCAAGGCCCTTAGTCTTATTGGCAAGTAGGTTGGTCCTGGTGTTAGTCCTCAGTTTTGGATTTTGGCTAGCTCGGCAACCTAAGCAATACAACCAAGGCCAAGGACTGGCAGGACTCGCTTGGGGTCAGAACTTACTCAGGCTTGGCGCAGGTGCAGGTTCAAGATGATGGTAACCTCTTACATCCCTGTGGCTCTGAACAGGGATAAGCAAACTAGCCAAACTATGGTAGTCGTAGGTTCAGGTGAATATACAGGGCTCAAACAGCAGGGCTGGACTCTGAGGGTTTAAGACAGGCTCCAGGCAGGAAAGCAGTCCTCCCAGGTAATCCAGAGTGTTCTTTCAGAGTGCACAGCAGTTCACAGCAGCATGCAGTCCCATGAGAGTCCTTCCACAGGTCCAGAAACCGTAGAGTATTCGGGGGGCTCTGTTTTTATACCCAGTACCTCCTTTGGTTAGGAGAAGTTTCTAGAGGTTTCTTCTTTGAAATGCATGGCATTTCCTGACTCCCTTGCCCTGGAATCCAAGATTGCGGCAGAGACAATGTGGAAGTGATAAGCCCTTTGTGTGAAGACAGAGCACAGATTATTCAGTTGCAAGTGGGGATGTGCTCTGCTCCGCCCCCCATCCTGCCAGCAGATGACCAATTCAGGCACACCTATCCTCTCTAATGTGTGACTCTCTGGGAGAAATTCACAAAGTCTAGCTGTCAGTTCACAAAGTCTAACTGTCATGCGACCCAGGAGAGGATGCAGGCCCCAAGTGTAAGAAGGCTGGAAAATGCCCTCTTTCTAAAGTTGGCATTTTCAAAATTGTAATGTAATATCCATTAAAGAGAATTTTTCATTACAATTTCATAGATTCTAAACATGAAATGCTTACCTGGTCCCAATCAGAAGTTAGTACTTGTTAAATGTAATAAGGTAGGTCAATGTTATCCTATGTGTAAGACCTGGCACCTTTGGTTTGGGTCTCTCCTGCATTTTTTGCCTTTGCCTCCTGTGTTTTTGCTGTGTGTTAGTCTCTGTTTTGCTGATCTAGATGCTTTGGGCACTTTGCCACTGCTGTTCAGTGCCAAAGTGCAAGTGCTCCCTTTGTAAATTGTTGTTATGGATTGGTGTTTCCATAATTGGCTATTTGATTTACTAGTCATTCCCTAGTACCGTGCACCATGTGTGTCCAGGGCCAGTAAATCAAATGCTGCTAGTGGGCTTGCAGCACTGCTTGTGCCACTCACAATAGCAGCATGTAAATGTAACTCTGGCCTGCCATTGAAGAGACTGTGTGCAATCTAGTACTGCCATGTCAACTTGGCAAGTGTACCCCCTTGCCAGGCCATAACCGTCCCTTTTCTTACATGTTAGTCACCCCTAAGGTAGGCCAAGGTACTCCTGTGGGCAGGGTGCATTGTATGTGAAAGGTAGGACATGCCCTGGTGTGTGTGGCATGTCCTTAAGTTAATTACTGCCAATTTCATTTTTCTCTATTGCAAGGCTACCTGTTCCCATATAATAGAATGGGCTGTTTGTTTATAACATCTTATAAACATAACTACCCCTGGGAACAAGGTAGGAAAATAAAGTGTAGTATGCCTGAACTCAGAATGTAAAAATGCATCCTTTAGTGAGGGTGATTTTTACATTCTGGGTTTGAAAATACCACTTTTAGAAAGTAGGTATTTTCTTGTTTAGCCATCCAGTGTGCCTCTGCTAGGTTTGTGTATTGCATGTCTGGCTTTTGGATGACAGGGGCTGGGAAGGAGCAGTGGCTCCAGAGAGCCTGATGAGCCAGGGCTGGGCTGAATAGACCTGGTTTACATTTAGAGTAGGGGAAGGAGATTTCCTTTCATATGAATAGGCCCGATCTGCCAAGGACAATGCTGTGTCCACCTCCTGCCAGGAAGCTGCACCAGAGAGGACATAACTGGGTTTGACCAAGCACAGGGCTTCTCTGCCCCCAGAGAACAACGGCTTTTGTAGTATACATATTGGGGCCCAGACCCAGGACTTAATATCACTTCTGGGAAATCAAGAGGAACCTTTGTCAAGGAGAAATACTGACCTTTTGCTGTTTGCTGTCTGGGGTTGGCATGCAGTGGCTATGCAGCCAAGGAAAGGAGAATGGTGGCGGTGGCCGTGATGCCCTGCTTGAAAAAAGATCTCCAAGGGCTGGAATTGAACTTGCCTCCTGCTCTGCAGTCTCAGGGACACAAAAACTTCACCCCCAGCTCCCCTGAACTTCCTTGCTGGGAGTTCTTACCTGCAAAGAGGTGCCTGCTGTTGTTTTGGACCTCTAGAGACTGTTTTCACTGGGAGCAGGAAAAGTAACTCAACTTTGAGAAGCAAGATACATCCGCACCTGATTCTGAGGCATCCCGAAGAAATCGTCGCAGCGTCGGCCCGCAGCTCGAGAATTTGCCTCATGCTACATCGAGTGCGATCTCTGAAGTCTGAGATCACCGCACCAACTTCGATGCAAGGCTTGCTGTGCAGCTGCAAGAGTTCACTCATTGTTCCGGATCATCGCATTGCATCAAGGTGCCATGTTTTACCCATTGTTAGGGGATGTAGTAAGAAACCGATGCATCACCTGGCCACGCAGTTAGAAACCGATGCATCACCTCCTCTCCGGTAAGGAGCCAACGCTTCACCTCCCCTGCACTACCGTAAAGAACTGACTCATTACCTCCCCCGGAGCAAGAAACCAAGGCATCACCTTCCCTGAGTGTAAGGAACCAACACATCACCTTTCCCGCGGCCTGTGTTGTTTGTTTGCGTGACGCATCCAAGGATCTTTGTGAGAAAAGTGTTGCATCTGCAATTTGCTTTGAACTGAACTTTTTCTACCATCTGAAAGTCATATTTTTATTACTGGATTGGGGATTTTTGTCATTTGGCCTTGTTTTGGTTTGGATAAAAAAAGATTTATTTTTCTAAACTGGTGTAGTGTCCATTTGCAGTGTTTTTACTGTATTACTGTATGTGTTCACAAATGCTTTACACACTGCCTCTGAGATTAGCCTGTCTGCTCGTGCCAAGCTATCAAGGGGGTGAGCAAAGGTTATTTTGGAAGTGTATTCCCCTTACCCTGACTAGAAGCAAGGGTCCCTATTTGGACAAAGGTACCTACCTCTGCCAATTAGAACCCCCCATTTCTTACACTATGAGAGAGGCAGGCCACACAGTGGGAGTTTTTCACTACTGCAAAATACATGCCCAACCTTTATATCTCAATGGGCTATCCAAGGCCTACCTTCGAGGTGAAATATATGCAATAAAAAGGGAGTTCGAGGCTTGTCAAGGGAGTTATATTGGCAAGTCCAATTGGTAGTTTAAAGCTGCAATCAGGCTGCAATGGGAGGCCTGGGACATGCTTTAAGATGCTACTGGATGGTACAATATGTGCTACAGACCCAGTAGTAGCATTTAATTTACATGCCCTGGGTAGATGATATAACACACTACAATGGAATTATAAGTAATATGTTTGTGATGGAGTATCCCTTCCACCAAATTCTAAATCATTTGGATCTTTTCTAGCTCAAACAGGAAATCATCTAAATAAAGAACTGCTCCCTGTAAGGCAAAGCATTTCAGAAATTGACTGCAAAAGCTCAAAGGCTAACCACAAAACGTCTGTGGGGTAATATTTGTCAAACTGATATTGCCCTTCACCAACACATTACATCAAATAATATGTTACCATCTTTATAGAAAACAACCTGAATGCTAAGGTTGTGTGCAAGTTGTCAAGCAGCATCTTTTTCACTCTCTTCCTGAGCAGGCTCTCTATTTTCATGAATGACAGGTAATACAACTGTCGCTCTTTCAATCATGACTATGGTTCACAGAATCACTTTACTGTACTGTATGCTATTGAAACACTTATATAGTGTGTGGCTGGAAGTGTGTTGTCTTTGTTTTGATCATATGTTGGAAGTGTTTCCAAGTCATGAGTGATATTGTGCCATAGGAGTGCAGCGATTAGCAGAGTGTTAGAAATGGTGGTATCTAGTTGGCAGTGGCTTGCACCCTGTCCAAGCCAAGCAGGGACCCTTCCCTTTACTCCGGATAAGGGAGGTACACACCCAAACTTCCCTGCTCCCACCCTTGGTAGTTTGGCAAGAGCAGTCAGGCAATGTGTATAGTATTTGTACTTAACAAAAACAGTGAAAACACTACAAATGAACACCACACTAGTGTAGAACAATACAACATACATAACTAAATATAAGACCTTTTAAAGTTTTCAAGCAATTCTGTCAATAGAACTCTATGACTGCAATGTTTTTAAACAAAATTCCACAGATGCGTCAAAATCCACAGGGCAAAATAGCCTCAAAGGAGGAGAAGTATCGGAAAACACAGCGATGCATGGCTCTTTTTTTATTATTTTTTTATTTGCATTTTCAAAATAAAAACAGTTACATCAGTGACAAACAGTCAGTAGTCCCATCTTGTAAAACCAAAGCTGTGTCAGCCTCATTAATCATGTACAAATTACATTTGGCCCACAGCCCACCCCCAAACCAGATATAAAAAAATCACAAAGTACTTTAGCAGCATGTAAATGGAGTCATAAGTAATCATACTGTTGTGTAGTTCCTATATCCCTGATAGACTCTGCACATTGGAATAATATAGAATATAGTTTATCTATCAAGTACATTAAACTTATTTACTTGTGTGTGCCAGCTAACTCAGAGGTCACTAGAAATGTCTCGAATGAACAAGAAGGGATTAGTTCCTGACAACGCATAAACATGACAACTTTATTTCCCTTAGAGACGGAACAGTATCTTCAGAGTCGTGGAAACAATAGATAACCGTAAGTGTGGTACGAGGGAAGAAGTAGGTGGTGTCTTATTCTGGTTTAGTTATGCAAGAGTTGCCAAACGTTTCTCTAGGTTCTAATCAGCTCTATACCTTAGAATGAGAGAGGATGGTGTCTCTTCCCGGGACTCGATCTCTAACACCCCGCAAGGGGAGTCAGAAGCACTGGAGCTGGATTCTCTGCAAGGAGGATGACAGTATCAGGTCAGTGCGCCAGTTAGGGACTTGACTTCCTTCGGGACTTGCTGTGACGAGCCGCGCCGTGCACGTAGGTAGTCAAACCGCATTGTGCCTTGCCATAGCAAGTGAAGGCATATTTATACCTTGAAGGTGTTTAGGAATGCCAGCATTGATGTAAAAGTTGGGAATAAGAATGTCATGAAAGAATCCCTAACGAATAGATGTTCATGAATAATAAATGAGTTCTTGGAGAAATCAATATCCAAGCAAGGGGCAATCCTAAAGGCTTAAGAGTCTGGTTTTCCAAGAACTCGTTGTGACGAAGAGGATCAGATGTAGTTGACCATGCCTGTATTCGATTAGCATGAACAATGCCTAAATAAGGACAATCGGCCACATGCATCAAAGTCTGTTTTTGCGATTCCTTATTTGCGATTTTTAGGGAATCGCAAATAAGGAATCGCAAAACGGGATGCATGATTGAAATTGCATAAAATTTGCGATTCGGTAAAAATCGCAATTTTTTACGAATCGCAAATATTATGTGAATTCCAATTTGCGATTTCGCAATTCCCATTGATTCCTATGGGCCAAAAGGCCCATAGGAATCAATGGGAATTGCGAATTCGCAAATTAGAATTCGCAAAATGTTAATGCATTCCATGGGTGCAGGGGGGGGGTCCAAAGGACCCCCCCTGCACCCCTGAAATGTATTTTGAAGTGCATGTTGCTCACACACATGTCCTAAGGACATGTGTGTCTGTAACATGACAGTGTTTTAAAATGCATCTTTGGGCATTTTGACACATTTTCGCAAATTACCACGAGGTTCAATCTCGTGGTAATTTGCACCCCCTAATTGCGAATTCGCAATTTTAAAAGTAATCATGCATTGCTTTTAAGGAATCGCAAATTTGCGATTCCTTAAAAGCAATCGCATTTTTGGAATTCGCTAAAAATAGCGATTTAACCAAAAATGCTTGATGCATCCTAGAAACCTATTTAGGAATCGCAAACGGCCGAATTTTGCGATTCGCACCGTTTGCACTTCCTAAATAGGTTAATGCATGTGGCCCATAGTGAATTATCCCTATATAAGGGCATGAATCGGGAAATCTAGATACGATATTTAAATCGGCACAAAACAATACGAGCAACCAATGATGAAACCAACTGAGAGCGGGGCTTATTATGTCCAAAGTATGTAGTCCAGTGAAGGAACTAATGCCATCGGTCTGACTATGAAATCGTTAGAAATAGGAAAACCCCATCCCTTCCAACCATCCAACCCCGCCATCCCCTCGACAACCTGTGTGTTCTCTTCAGCAGCCTGTCTCTCCCGGGCCCAAGTAAGAAAAGGTTCCCAAATGTCACTCTGTCGTGATGTGGAAGGCATAAGTTCCCAGAAGGTGGTTACCTGGGAATGTCCATACGTAATGTCCCTGATCCATTCCTTGATGGAAGGCACCCTCTTTCTACCACAGTGTAGGGCCACTAGCCGTTTAGCAAAAAGGGGAAGTAAAGCATGTAATTTACAAACTTTAACAGGAGGTTCCTTTACATAGCTCAACAGACCTAGTTGGGGAGATGTAGTTGCAGGTACGCCAGTTATATGATGTATCAATGTGAAAATTGTGAACCAGAATGTCGACAGCCTCGGTCAGTCCCAGGCAATATGGAACAAATCAGCAGGACTTAAAAGACAACGCCAACAGCTCTCGTCAGTCCCATGCTATGTAGGAACTTAAACTGAATTAGATGTAGTTTGTAGTTCGGGGAGAGCTCGGAAGTTGCCGGCAACAGTACGACCAATGTTCCTCAGTAAGTGGTTCTTGGATGTTGTTGTTCCACACCTGAAATGCCCTCGGCTGTGTCAAGGGTGCCGTGATTTGCATATGTATGTATAAACGTGTCACAAGTTTACGAGGCGAGGGTGACTTCAACACGTTTTCCAAGGCTGCCATAGGCGTTGGGGAGCACAGGAAACTTTTGGGTAGGGATCGACTGGCGGTCCTGAGCTTATGTTACAAAAATAAATCTGCGAAAGGCACTGACTGGCCCTCTTCTGCTACTGGTGGAGGACGGAAATACCCATTTGAGTAGAGATCTGCAAAGGTGCAGAGATTCAGCTTTTGAGCCACAGCTCCGCCCATATTATCCCGAGGTGAGGCAATAAAGGGTTATGCACTAGCTGTATGGATGGGGCATAAAAGACGGAGATACCTGCACTTTTCTGCAGCTTGTTCCATGCCCAGTGTAGAGCTTCCATAGTGTCTATGTCTTCCCTAGGGTGGCAGTAGGGCTGATACAGGGCAACCCGCAGCAGGATAGGTGCTGCTACTTCAGTCTCGATGGCCACATGAGGCTGAAAAGGGGTCGGGTGAACGGAATAGTGAAGGAACTGGGCCTGCACACACCAGGCATATAAATGCATATCTGGAGCACCCAGACCACCCTGACTCAGCGGAAGCGTTAAAAGATCCCAGGCCTCCCGAACCTGCCCACTCGCCCATACAAGTGAGAACAACAGTGTTTTAAGAGTACGGAAAAAGTCCTGCATGAGTGGGATCAGGGTATTGGCAAATATATAAAGATATTTAGGCAAGACTATCATTTTAGCGAGGGCTATTTTCCCAGCCAGAGAGACTGGGCGTCTGGCCCACAGTGCGATCTTATTCTCCAACCACGTGATGGCACGCCCGTAGTTCAAGTTCCACACCTCCTGCAGGTTTTTACTAAGCCAGATACCCAGGAACTTGACGGAGTCTCCTTCCCACTTAAGTGGGAATTCGGAGACAACTGGTGCGGTGTTGTCTGTCAAGGGGAAAATAACAGACTTGGCCCAATTGATAGAGATGCCAGAGAGGCCACTGAACCTGATGAATTCCGGAAGGAGAGGGTCAAGATTCACCGTAGGGTCAAGCACATACAAGGTGACATCATCCACATAGAGTGAAATGCGGAGACTCCTGGTACTGAACCCAATCCCCCGGTTGTATGATGTTGTCTTATACATGCCGCAAGTGGCTCCATAGCAACCGCAAAAAGCAGTGGGGACAAAGGGCAGCCCTGCCGGGTGCCACGCGATATAGGGAAGGGCTCAGATAGGAGTCTGTTCCCCCGGATCCTAGCCATCAGTTGAGTGTAAAGTAAGGGATGATATTTGTGAATAGTGGACTGAAGCCCATGCGACCAAGAATGGCAAAAAGGTATGGCCATTCAAGCATGTTGAACGCTTTAGTAGGATTGAGGTAAACCGCAGTCGCTTGCACATCTGGGTGTAAGTAGTCTAAAACCAAGAAAACAGTCCGCAGGTTCTGGGAAGTTGCCCGCCCAGGAATGAACCCCGAACGATCGGGCCTTGCGATTAAAGGAAGGAGAGGTTGCAACCTTTCGCAATCAATTTCGCCAGGATCTTGACATCCACATTGATTAAGGATAGAGGCCTATAGGAGTCTATCTCAATGTCAGGCTTCCCAGGTTTCAGTAATGTTATGATTATTGCTTCCCGCATGGAGGGTGGAAGGATGCCATCAGTTTGGGCCCCCTCGTACACCACCAATAGATGCGGAGCAAGTTCCTCTGTGTAAGATTTATAGAAAGGAGTAGTTGACCCATCGGACTCCGGGGCTTTATCAAGCAGCAGGGCTCTGATCACCTGAGCAACATCTTCCACTGTAAAAGGGAAATCTAAATAGTCTCTGTGCTGACTAAACCATATAGGCTCGAGGGAATCAAGAAAGGATTGCATTCCTTTAAGGCATTCTGATTGGGTGGCAGTGTAGAGAGTGGAGGTAAAAAGGGAGAATTTGTCGAGAACAGCCGTATTTACTCCAATAACCCTATTGGGTCCACTGGCCAGCTCAGGGATGTAGGCAGTGGAATGAGGGGCTCGGACCATCGCCGCCAGTTTCCCCACCCCCTGACCGATCTCCCTCTCCATAATGTCCCGCCTCAGCGTATTTGCCCAAAAACTTGACCCCAAGTTGAGCCTCCTCCTCAAAGTCCAGAAGTTTGGATTTCAGGAGGGCCAGTGTGTCAGAGTCATCAGAAGCATAATAAAGTGCTTCAAGATCCCTAATTTCCTTTTCTAGGGAAGCAAGTGTACCGCGAATAGCTTTCACCACCCCGCCTGTCGAGCTATGCATTGACCCCTAATGTACACATTAAAGGCCTCCCAAAGGGTCATTACTGAGTCCACCGAGCCGGAATTAAGGGTGAAATATTCTATAACATCTGCCCTGATCTCTTCTTTAAATGCGTTATCTAGGAGCGCATGCGGTGGTAACCGCAACGTAAACATACGTGTATGAGAATAAGGGAGCGCCAGGCACAGAAGACAAGGGGCATGACCAGACAGGGACCTGGGCAAGTGCGACACCTCTGAGGCCCAAGTGGCAACATCACGTGACACAAGCCAGAAGTCCAACCTCGACCAGGCTCCATGATACTCTGATATGCAAGTGCCCTCTCAAACGCCTGGTTGTCTGCATCTCCAAACATCAACCAAATTGCTGTCTGCTAATATGGCGTTTAGTGTTGCGCTGGCAGTCGGGTGTATAGTGCGGAATGCCCCCTTTCTGTCTATATCATCATTTAATACCACATTAAAATCCCCCCCATATGATGGTTTCACAACCTGTTGCTTTAACTCTAGCCCAAATGTCCAGAAAAAACCTGGGAGTGTCCACATTGGGACCATATAGTGTAACAATAGCGACTGTGGTACCTCTCTGTGTTCCCAGGGGAATAATGAAATGCCGGGTCGGTATGTAGATACCCTTCCTTCCATTCCAGGCCCCTTCTAACCAAAACAGCAACCCAGCGGGAAGTCTTAGAGTATATAGAGGAGTATATCTGCCTCCAATGGTTATGTCTGAGCCTTGGGAAGGTGTAAAATTACAATGTGTCTCCTGCAACATACAAATATCAATATTGTGCCCCACCAAATATGCCTGGACAAGTCTGGACTTTCTTCCATCATTTAGACCCTGGATGTTCCATGTTAAAAAACTCAGATTTGCTGCGTGGTGGATAACCAGGTACATGTGATAATGGCAAGGTCGAGAGTGCTACCACTAACAACTGCGAGAAGCTGATTGCAGGCAGACAAGTGACGGAATGACATACTGGCGAGAAACAGAACAACATACCCCACCCACCACCCACTCCAACCCCCAATCCGGTTGTAGAATAACCACCCAAAAAACAAAAAACGATTCAAAGTAATTAGTGTCTCTGAAGGGAGCTCTCCCATGAGGGCGTGATGATGCAGGTCATCTCCCCTGTAATAAAACAGAGTGGCCGAGAGTGCTCAGGGGAGCACCACAATGATAACCATAACCATAACGAAACCCAACAATTAGGGACATCCCGTTACCCAGTTTCACACCACCCCCACTTAATTAACAGGAGATCAGTCAAAACTGATTGAAGAGGCCCGGAGCTCTCCCAGTCTAGTAGCTAGAGGTGCAATTATCGGTAAAATCATAATACCTAAATCAGTCATTATCACTTAGGCAGCCAGGTTGTGGCTCTGTAGAGCCGTCGGTCTGCTTACTCCTCTTGCCCCCAACGTGTTTGGCAAACTTCAAGGCCGATTTCGCATCTGTGAAGAAGTGAGATGTGCCATTGTGTGTCACTTTAAGCTTTGCAGGGTAGAGCAGTGACTATGGAATCTGTGCCTGGAGCAAAATATGCTTGGTTGGCAGGAATTCACGCCTCACCGCCTGCACGGCCAGAGTAAAGTCGGGATAAAAGGAGTCATTGTTTCCTTTGTGTGCAATTGACCCTTTCTCCCAAAGGATGAGGTCACGGTCTTGATAATTCAAGATTTTGGCAAGAATGGGCCTGGGAGTTGCTCCAACCGGTGGTTTAGGACTCAAGGAGCAGTGGGCCCTTTCCACCATGAAGCCAGATGATAAGTGAGGATCAAAGATGTTCATGCAGAAGATCCGTAACGTAGGTCTCCATCTTGGAAATGGCCGTTGTTTCCGGGATTCCAGTGATATGCAAATTATTTCTGCGAGACCTCACTTCCAGGTCCTCATTTTTGGCTCAGATGACACCCAGAACTCTGTCCATGTGCAGCAATTGTTCTTTGGTTTCTACCTGGAAATCATGAAAATCCGAATGGAGATTTTCCAACACATCCAGACGTGTCTTATGTGCCCCTACCTGCTTCTCAAACGCATCTAGTTGGGAGGTGAGGGTGTCCAACTTGGTATCAATATTCCGTAGACTGGATCGCATCTCTTACATGAGGGTGCGTAGATCTTTCCCTTGATTCTCAGTCTGTGCAGCAGGCAATCTAACCGTACTGTTCTCAGGGTCTGATTCAGCAAGTCACGTAGACCTCTTATTTTCGAAGTTCAGCTTGGGCGATTTGGCATTTTGCTTGCCTATTGTGTGGCGAATAGGCCCACGTGTACCACGAACAGCACTGGTCCAGCAGCAACTTCTCGAGAGTCGTCCACGCGCCGGAGATGGGCATCTGGCACACTCCAAAAGATCTCAGCCCCACTACACAGGTGTCACGTCTGCCAGCGGATCCCCTTCACACAGCACCCTAGAAACAAAGGAGTTCTCGAGCCACGAGCGGGCTCCCCCTCGGCAGCAACACAGCACAGTGGCTCAGGCACCGCCGCACCTCAGCCAAACACCTCTACCACTGGTGCTTCAACTTCCACTCTCCGGCTACTCCAAGAGCTGCGATATAGCCGGGACCTCCGCCCAAGCAAACTCCACCGCCGGATAGCATACGGCCTGGTCAGGGGAACTATAAGGAACGACCAGGTGAGTCCTTGTCACTTTGGCTCCTAAGTCCAACAATGCTGCAACAGGTGCAGACAACACAGACAGGTGTGGCCAGCCAGAAAACCCCGCAGCTTGTCCTTTCAGAGCACCAATGGAATCCCTACAATTGCGCACCACAGTCAGAGTCCATCTACAGAAACAAGACCCCGCCGGACTCCGCTCAGTTAGAGCTCAGCGCCTGAACACAAAATGGCATCCAGAGCTTCCAAGAAGGCCCGCACCTACCGCCAAATCTTCAGTGCTGCCAGCAATCCCGCCAGATCCGTCTCCCCTCACCAACGTCAAACAGGCCGAGCAGGTGCCCCAGGAGGCCCGCGCCGATGGGAGAAGTCAAAGAGGACACAGCCACTGCCAGGCCCAGCGGCGGGGAGATGCCAGGGCCACCGCTATTGTCCCGTGCCCTCCGTGACCAGCTAGTGCATCCACCTAGGGTCCAGGGAGATGTTGACGGATCGTTCCCTGTGTCAGTGCCGCTACATGGTGGGCTCCGCGGCAAGCGCACCTCCAAAGATTTGCTGCACCGCCACAACAGCCAGCTGCAGCCTGTGTCTTAACTGGGACCTTGGCCTCAATTACAGTTCACCGCTGCACCGCCCTCCAGAGGGCAGGAGTCTCCCTGGCCCACTTGGCTCAACTCCTGCTAGTCCTTCACTGCAAACTAAGCAACGTGAGCCCCGGACCAAACAGTCGGCACCTCCAGCACCCGGTAACCCTCCGGGTGTAGAATAGCACAGTGGATGCTCCCCCTGTGCACGGATAATTGCAGGATTAATCCGGGACCAGCGGAGCTTGCTTAGCAAGCAGCTAAACTACATCATGGCATGCCATGCCCCGATGCATTGGTTCTTGGGTTCACAGGGAGCCTATGCATCAGTTCTGCTCCATGCAGGAGAAGTATTGCATCAAATCCGGACTGTAGGGGGGAGCGATGTTTCAAAATTCAAGAGGGTTCTGGTCTCCAGATGATCAGGTGCAATGCGTAAAAATCCAGATGCGCTGGAGGTCACTGCGTCTATTTCTTCAGCCGTGTTAACATGATACATCGATTCTTTCAGCCGCAGAGCATGGCCTGCATCGCAGTCAGTGTGGGGTCTCGGACTTTGGAGACATGGTGCGCTGAACTGAAGCAGTTTCTTCGCCGGCTGACAGACGCTGCATAGATTTCTTCAACCGCACGGCGGCGATGCATGGACATTTTTCCCACAGTGGTGCTGCATCGGAAAAACAGGAGCTAGAAGGGTGATGCAAAAATTTAGATGGTTTCAATCAGGTCTTTGCAGCAGGGTCAACCTCCAAGGGCCCAAAACTAGATTTGGCACTACGAGGCAGTTCAGAACTACCGGAAGTGTAGTTCAGGGATGCTGCAGATGAAGTCTTCAATGGCCCTGAGACTTCCAACAGGAGGCAAGCACACACAAGCCCTCGGGGAAACTTCACAAGAAGGATACAAAGCAAAGTCCAGTCCTTTTCCTCTCCAAAGCAGAAGCAGCAACTTCAGGCCAACCCAGCAAAGCAATAAACAGCAAAGGGGAAGTACTCCTCCTCACAGCTCCTTTGACAGATGTTCCTCTTGATCCAGAATTGTTCTAAATTTCTGAAGTCAGAGCTCCACTACTTAGACTACTTTCATCCTATGAAGTCTTTGTAGTTTACAAGTTCCTGACTTGCCTAATACACACTCCAGGGGTGTGGAGACGGCATTGTGAGAGGACAGACACAGCACTATTCAGGTGGCGGTGACAGTACCTTCCACCACTCTAGCTCTGGCAGGCCCATCAGCCTTGTGAAGGGCCATCAGAATATGATGGGCACACCTCAACTTCCTTTGTATGACTGTCTAGAGTAAATGCACAAACAGACCGGTGTCAGTCTAAACCAGATGCTGATTCCACAAGGAGGGAGAGGCACAGGATGGTTAAACAAGAAAATGCCCACTTCCCAAAAGTGGCATTTTCAAACACAAAATTTACAAACCACCTTTACTAAAAGATGTGTTTTAAAATTTTTAGCTCAGAGAGCCCAAACTCCAAATCTCTAGTGGTTCCAAATTGAAAGTTACACTGTAAAATATTAAAAGGCAGCTCCTGATAGCCCTTGGGAGAGCTTGTCCTTGCAATAGTGAAAAAAATACCTTTCACATACACTGCACCCTGCCCACAGGGGTACTTTGGGCCTACCCTAGGATTGCCTTACTGGTAGTAAAAGAGTAGGTTAAAACTGCACTCACAGACACTGCGTGGCAGGCATGGGACATGTTTACAGGGCTACTCATGTGGGTGGCACACCCCACAAGTAGCATTTGATTTACACACCTTGGGCAGAAATAGTGCACTTTATTAGGAGCCAAGAAAATCAAGGGATAAACCTCCAAAAAGGGCCAAGGGCCAAGCCCAGCACAGAGTGATAGTTGAAGAAGTGTGAGAGAGAGGCACGCAGCTTATGGTTTTCAGTGAGGTGGCAGCTTTGAGATGCTCTGTAGGTCCCTGTTATTTCTTATTATTATAGTTCACTTAGCTGCTTACTTCACTGGGTTGCTCACCATGAGATATTTTGGAAAACATTTATAATCCTGAGTAGGCAGAGGTTGGAGGAAGAAATGTTGGCACACATCTGCTGGGGTGAACTTTCTTAATATCATCCCATATTGCAATTGTGAGATGTCAAGAAGTTGTCATAGTATATAGCTTGCAGGGACCTATAGTTGTGGACTAGATTAAATTCCTTTATTGACAAGCAGCATATGGCAGATATCTTTAGTTATTGCATGCCTGTTCTGTTGGTGACAGGTGGTTTATTGCTGTGAACTGGTACATTACCGTGTGAGAGACCTGAACAACAGAAGCTTTTTCTTATGTGAGTGTATGATTACTAAGCAATATATGGGAATTATTATATAGACTGTATGAACTACAATCAACTGCCTGACTGCTGAGTATCATGGTATTAGTAGTAGTGTGTACCAGGAAGAATACATATTGTTTTGCAATTGCATATATATAACATTTTCTACTCTTGACAAACCTTTATGCTGGGCAGCACATTGCTCCAGAACCCAAGGTTAATGGGTTTTTTCAGTTAATATTTTTGGTTATTTGGATTAGTCTTGTGCTCTTAAGGAAACCATTCCATGCATTTACTCCAATGTCCATGTGATATATTGGGAGTTCGATGTGATCTTTAGTGGCAGTGGGGTCTCTGAATTCATGCAAATGGTGAGTGATATTAATAGATGAGCTACAGGAAATTTGTGAAGTTGGACTATGGGTCAGCTCCCCTCTCACTGTTTTCCTTAACAGCTGTCCAAAGAACTCTCAATGTTTCCTTCCTTTAGTCACAGTTTTTTTTTCAAACTGACTCCTTTTTTCAAATTAATTACTGTTTTTGCAAACTGACTTGTTTTTCACTCCTTTAATCACTGTTTGTATCCAAAACTGACTAGTTTTTCCTTCTTTAATCACCACTTTTGTTTTGAACTCACTCCGTTTCCACACTTTAATTACCACTTTTATCCACACAGACTCGTTTTCCCTCCTTTAATCACTGTCTTTATTCCAAATGTACTTGTTTTTTCTCCTTTAATCACCACTTTTTTTCTGAACTGACTCATCTTCCCTCTTTTAATCACTGCTTTTATCTTGAACTGACTTGTTTTCCCTCCTTTAATCCCCACTTTTATTCCAAACTGACTCATTTCCCCTCATTTAATCATTACTTTTATTTTGAACTCACTCATTTCCCCTCCTATAATCACAGTTTTTTTCCACACTGACTAGTTGTCCCTCCTCTAATCGCAGTTTTTTTCCAAACTGATATTTTTTCCCCTATAGTTTTGCCACCTAAACTCTCTTTTTCTGCACATAACACCATCTTTTTCTCTTCCTGCTCATTTTTGTACCTCAAGCTCTCCCCTTCCCAGGACCTACTTAATAGAGGACGCGGCATGACCTCATTGAGCAGAACCACGGGTCAGCTCCCCCTCTGCTGCTGCCAGCCGAACTCCCCGCTTGTGTTCGGATGAACCTAACCGCCATTTACTGTTGTCTCAATGTTTTCTCACACTGTTATCCACATAAATCTTGTTTTTTCCTGCTTCTAATTTTTTCCAAACTGACTTGCTTTTACTTTTCAATCATGGTTTTTCTAAATTGACTTGTTTTTCGTCCTTTAATCACTGTTTTTATGTCAAACTGACTACTTTTCCCTCTTTTAGTCACAGTATTTATTCCAAACTGAATCGTTTTCCTCCTTAAATCACCAATTTTATTCTGAACTGACTTGTTTTTCCTCCTTTGATCACTGTCTTTTCCAAAGTGATGCATTATTTCCTCCATTTTTTCCAACTAAGCTTTTTTTTCTCACATGGCTCCACCTTTTTCCTTTCCCGCTTGGTTTCCCACCTCTCGCTAACCCTGCGCAGCACTACTGCCCCTCCCATGACTTACTTAATGTAGGCCGCAGTGCAGCCACATCGCCACTCGCCAAAGGTGCGCCAAAGGGATACCCATCTGCACCCATCCATGCCTGGCTCTCTGCTCACTCACAGCTACACCAGTACTGAAAGACCTGCCCTGAACTCCAGACCCGCAGCCATGCATCCCCACGCTTGACAGCAGAACCCATCTCCTGCCAACAATGTCTTCTCCTGCAGCGTCAGATGCCCAAGGCCCCCCACCGACCACCACTGAACCAGGACAACTCCAATGCCTCCTGATCAAAACCCCATAATTTCACAAACACAATACTTAGATCTTGTACACCATCATCCCCGAAGTCATCTTCCTCACAGAGACCTGGCTCAACCCCCAATCAGCATCTGACATCGCCAATGCCACACCGAATGGCTACAAGATCATACACAAGGACCGCACCAACAAACTCAGAGGTGGAATAGCCATCATCCACAAAGAATCCCCTCTCTGCACAGCTACCACCGACGACACCACCCCCATAATAGAACACCTCTACTTCCAACTCAACACAGACAGCAAGACCACCATCAGAGGCCCCCTGATATAAAGACCCCAGGGCCATGCCTCATCTTCTGTGAGGACATCTCTGAATTCATTGCCCCTCTTGTCATCTTCCTTGGAGACCTCAACTTCCACATAGATCTCCCCTAATCGAGAGCATAAATATCCTTGGCCTCACCCAACTTGTCACCAATCCCACACATATGGCCATACGCACACTGGACCCTATATTCACAGTCAGCAGCAAAATCAGGTATAGCTGTGCCTCATGTGTTCTGACCACTTCTCCAGCACAACGACCCCCAGCAACCATACCAGCACCACCCAGAGGAGCTGGACCGAGGTAATTAAAAACCTATGGATCAACACCCTCAGACACCGGATGCCACCTCCAACCTCATGGTGGCCCTCCAAAATTTCAAAGCATGGATCACCAAATGTGCCGAAATGGTCGCCCTCCCTCCGGTAACCCACCAAACCAGGCATATCCACCAAACATACCAGCTGGTTCACCCTAGAACTCAAATCAATCAAACACAACTGCAAATGACTGGAAAGGATCTGGTGCACAAGCAAAGAACCAAACGACTGAGCCACTTTCAAACTGGCTCACAACAACTACCATCAATGTCTTGGAAAATGCTAAAGAGGCCACTCTTACCCCCTTTATTGAGGCCAGCTTCAAACAAGGCAAATAACTCTTCAACATAATCAAAGAGTTCTCCAGCCCCTCAGCAGCTGAAAACACAGTCACACCTTCTCAAGATTGCTGCCACTCCCTAACAGACTTCTTTCTCAACAACATCTCCACCATCTATGAAAACTTCAACCCCCCAAACCCTCATCGCCAGCATCCACTGCTTCCCCAACCTTAACACTCACTCTCAAAGATTACAGCTTTTGAGCATCTCACCACGCAGACCACATCCACCATCATGAGCTCCATTAGCTCAGGAGTACTCAGGGACCCCTGCCCCCATCAAATGTTCAACCTGGAGAACAGCACCCTCAGCAAGGAACTCACAACCATCTTCAACACCTCCATCACCTCTTTTACCTTCCAGAGGAATGGAAACACTCAAAAGTCAAATAGCTCCTCAAAAAACATCCACAGACCTGGAAGAGCTAAAGAACTACCAGCCCATCTACCTACTCTCCTTCCCTGCTAAAGTTCTGGAAAATTCAATCAAAAAATAGCAGCTCACCTAGAGAACAACAACCTTCTGGATCCATCCCAATCCGGTTCTGCCCAAATCACAGTACAGAAAGTGACCTAATCTCAGCCACCGACTAAATCAGGTCTCTCCTAGACTGCGGAGAAACTGAAGCCTTGATCGTCCTCGACCTCTCAGTAGCTTTAAACACTCTGTACCCCTACATGCTACTAAAAAGAATCCAACATATGAAACACCCGTAAATGGATCGCATCCTCCCTCACCGGAAGAACCTAGTGCAGCCGCCTTCATCCCTACACTTCGACCCAAAGGACGTCATCTGCGGCATCCCCCAAGGATCCTCTTTAAGCTCCCCCTTGTTCAACACATATATGGCCCCCCTGCCCTCCCAGGTCAGGAGCTATGGCATAAACATCATATCATAAGCTGACAACACTCAGCTCATCCTCTCCCTATTCACAGACCCAGCAAACACCAAGCCCATCTTCCACCTGTGAATGACAAGTGTCGCCAGTCGCAAAACAACTGCTTCAAACTTAACACAAACAAAATGTAGGTATTCATCTTCAGGAGTAACACATCCCCATGGGATGACTCCTGGTAGCTAGCAGAACTGGGAACCACACCCACAGAACATGACAGGAACCTACGCATCATACTTGACAGCAAACTCAACATGAAACAACTGATAAACTCAGTATTCTCTGTCTGATTCCTCACTCTCCGGGAAATCTTTAAATGGCTCCCAGCCAGCACCAAATGCAATGTCACCCAGACCCTCGTCACCAGCCGCCTGGACTACAGCAACATCCTGTGTGTGAGTATCACCTCACAGCTGCTAAACAGACTTCAGACTATTCAGAACTCAGATGCCAGGCTCGTCCTCGACCTCCCAAGGCTGGCCAATATCATCCCTCACCGCAGAACGCTTTACTTGCTCCCCATCCACAAAAGGTGCAAGTCCAAAATGCTAACCCATGCCTACAGGTCTCTATACAATCAAGGACAGCCTAGATCAATCACAGGTTGAACTTCCACCAACCCCTCAGTCAACTTGTTCCTTCTCCCTCGCTCACACTCCCAGCTTCCACCGAAGCAGGAGCCGCAGCTGCTTCTTCTCCCACCTAGCCATCAAGACCTGGAACGGCCTCTCACTCTAACTCCGGACCCCACCATGCAGGAATTCCAAAATGGTTTGAAAACCTGGCTGTTCAATTAACTACATCCTGCAGCAGCAAACCCCACTGCCTGAATACACTCACGGCTGGTAAGCACAGCTTTATAAATCCGATTTGGTTGATTGAATGATTGATTGATTGATTCATTCATTTCTAGGTTGCATGGGAATGATGTTTAAAGGATAGGTCGTGATCTATGAAATGAGGTTTGGGCAATTTGCAGAAATACAATATTAGAGTATTAGAGATTAATGCAATTTTAATGAGAATATTGAGGAGTATTTTTGAGATTGCATATAATCTGAGGTTGCAAAACCATAGAAAGAAGCAAAGTTATGGTATTTGTTTCAACATCTACCTTTTTATATTGCTAACACTTTATTATCAGCCTGAACCCCATTTTCAATAGATTCATTTGGTTGAATGAGATGCCTAGAAATGGCCTTTCTTTACTTACACAAACACTTAGCCAGGTGCGCTTAATACACCCGCATTTCCAGAAGTATTGTTGGGCTTCAAGATTGCACTCCATCAAGTTCTTACTATTACTTATAGAAGCTAAGTATGGACATTTCAGTATTTAGCTGATTTAATGTTTCCTATAATGTCAAGGGGATAACTTCTGAAGTAATGCTTCCGCAAATACTTTTACATAAGCAAAAATGAAAATGATATATTATACTATGCATAACTGGTGGTATGCTTCACATACACTGATAATTCCTATGTGTACAAGCTCTAATGATTTATTGAATAATTTTAGAAACCACAAAAATCCTTAGTACCCCTTAATGCTACCAATCCCTGAACCCTTAAATCCCCTTACTACCTTTTAACAGTACCCATCCCTGAACCCTAAAAGCCCTTACTACCCCTTAAGGATACCATTCCCTCAACTCTGCCAACTCCTTACTATCCTTTCACCATACTCAACAGCATTACAAATTAACACTACCAATCCAGAAGATTAAAAAAAACGCAATTCTCTTTAACACTACCTTTACCTCATCCCAAAAAACTTTCCTGAATCCTTAACTCTAAGGCGAAATAATAGGAGCAACCAGGAACAGAATTACTAATTCCTATGGTAATACCCCATTTCTAACCAGTTCCTCAGAGTCCCACTTGGGATCCCTATTATTTATTTTGCTCTCATCCTCCCTGCAATTAACAATGCCCACATTTCAGTAACTTTGTGGTGGAGTTACTGGTTGTTACAGGGGTGTACTTACTTATATGACCCTATTTGTGTTGAGCAACACAAACAAGTTTTTCTCTTCAAAGAGTTAGGTGAACATTTTTAGAGAATCAATTAAGCACTTTCAGGACTCTGATCGAATACATTCTGCAGTGTATGTACAGCAGAATGTGGCTGTATTGGGAGAATTGAGCTCCGCATTACTAATAGAGTCATTACAGAGTGCCTGATTTTTTGGTATTATACCAAGATTCAGCAGTAGCGTTACCACAACCAGTAATCAAAGTCAAAACTTACTTTATTCGGATGTATATATCAACCATAAAAGTACAGTAAAAACAGGACAAAATCAATTAACATTCATAAAATGCACATAAACACTGGATACAAATAAATAACATCCGTACTTTCAATTCAATTCAAGAATCTTTATTCGGTGATTAAAAAACACCATAAAAGCACACATATATATACATAGATAAAAAGTCATTAAACATTAATCAAGATCCATTATACACAAAGTTAATACAAATAGAAATACCGACATACAGGTCCACAATTTAAAAATATAAAATCCAAAACATTTCATTCCTCTCCCCTAGTCAGCCTCAGTCGGACCGCAACCTTAATAAAATTCATAATACAGCACAAGGTTAGGGGGTCAGAGGCTTTTTGCAAAAAGACTAATGCATCCCTGGCATGTTCCTGTTGGGCTTTTTTTAAAATATTTACAAGAAATCTGCGCCTGGGCATAGAAAAATAGGGACAAAGCAAGACAAAGTGAAGGGAATCCTGCGGAGACCTGTTGTCGCAGCCGCAGGGTCCCTTCTGCTCAATTGATGTGGTGAAACCTGCTGGTGAAGCCAACATAAAAGGAAGTAGATTCAATCTGAAACGACACATTAGAAATCTATCCTGTGCGTTATGCACGAGGTACAGATAAGGCTCCATACCCTCCACACTCTTCACCAGATTATGATCCCTCACAGTCTTTTTAGTTCCTTCAGCCTCAGCTCTGCATTGTTTTTTCCGCGCTAGGAAAATTTCCCCTACTTGTTTCTTGTGCTGGGCTGAAATTGTTGTAGGGTTCGTGAAGAGGTTTCCAGAACCTAATTCTTCAAGGGTGTTTTTTACGTATTTAATCAGGGGATGCGCATACAGTTAGCCCTATCCAAGCAGTCCAGTAAAATTTCTCTGCTGAGATGCGCATCTGGATTAGCCCATATTTTTAACCAGGCCACAATTGGCCTAAGTTTTATCAGGTCATCCAGGTATGGCCTCCCTAGCTCCCTATGAGCTATAAATACAGCGGTACTGGGTGGTGCCCTCAGGATAGATTTCAGATATTTGTTTTCTTCCTGCTGGATTCTAGTGGTGTTCACAAAGCTCCATACTTCTGCCCCATAGATTACTTTAGAGCATGATACGGAGCTGTACAAGTTCATCACCTGTTCCGGGCTCCATCTACCTAGCCTCCTGCCACATCCGTACTTAATAAAACAGCAAACATGTATTTCAGAGTTGTTGTGATTGCAAGTGTCCATTCCAGGACACCGTACTTAAACAAAGAAGCTTTCTTCAATCAAACGATGTCTGCGGAATCCTCTTAACAAGCGTTTTCCTCAAATGAATAGCACACTGTAAAAATCTCGCCACAGCCCAACATATGTACATTGATTGTAAGGATTTTATGTAGACCATATCTTCCTTACATTGCCTGAGATTTGCATCTTTCAGGATAGGCAGCAGGAAGCAACATCTAAAAAATACATAACATTTGCAAAAGAATAAAAATGCATTGCTGATTCAGTGGATTGATCGTCGTAAGGACAAGGTGGTAAAATCACATGATAGAAAAATGAGTGGTAAAGGCCACCATAAGTGTTGAATTTCAGGCGTGTTAACAAATATCTGTAATCATGACCTTGCCGCAGATCTAGGGGTAAATGTGCCAGCCTTGTTTCTGTCTGTCTTCGTCAACTATTGGTGTAAAATTAGCAAAATTTTCTTGCTTGTGCATTGGTTGGTTGAACTAATAGCGTTAAATGTACAGAATACCACTTGCCACAGCTTCTGACATACTCTAAATGACCCCCAAAGTAGTATGTATGTGAATGAAAAAATGCACCGACAAAATTGTAATATTGGCTTCTCCATCAATAATATAAGCATATTTGAGTATTACATCCTGTCTAGGTTTTCCCTCATCTCCTGTGACATATGTTGACTACACCTCAATAATTCTCATTTGTTCCCAACCACAGTGGCCCATATGTCTACTTAAAGTAGAGGTTGAAATCCAATCCTGGTTCTTTGTATGACTACAAAGGCTTGCATACACTCCTCGCCACACTGCACTGTCGCTCTTTCATTCCAGACACTTTATTGCTCTCTCTATTGTGCCTCTTCAAGCCTCTCCTTTCCTTTGATGTATATAAGACTCTTCAATTCGACAGAGCTCTCACTGGTCTCCTTTCTATTCCCCTTTCCTGAGAGTCACTACTGTCAGTCGAAACCCATTTGGTCCCTCTTCTCTGTCCCTTTCTTGCTTTTCACCAGTCTATCCTCCTCTGGTGTGCGCCCTACTTTTCAAGAACTGCAACAGGGTCTTCTAACCTTTCCTCACTATTGTGTCATTCATTCCCTTTTACATTCAATTCACATTCTGCTCTCTTCAACAACACTCCTCCTCTTCATTTTGCTTGCTTGCCTTCACTCTGCTTCATCTCAATTGCCCTCTTCTCTCCTTCTGTAAATCTTTCCTGCCTTCCTGGATCCTAAATGTTTTTGTTATAGTCACCCTCTTACTCTTCACCGATCCCTAGTCTGTCTCTTTCTACATCCATCACCATCTTCTGGGTGCAGCAAAATCCCAAATTGTGTCTGGATTATACCCCTGTCTTTTGAGGACTCAGACATGGATGGCATGTTGGAGACTTTTGTGACCTCTTCTGTACATACAATGCCGTTTCTCCCTTGCCTCACACCCCCTGTGTCATTATTCTTGAATCTCTTTCTGTTACTAACTGGTCCATGTGAGAATCTAATTCACCATCTCCAAGACTTTAGCTATGGGTAAACGTTGCCCTGACTATCCCTTCTTGTCTTCCCTGTTTTTATTTAGTTTTGCTCTTACCCTTACCCACCATTTCTGCTCTTTGCTTGGAACCTTAACAGTCTCATCCAAAAACCGGTTTGACACTAGGTGGCCCAGGCAATATCCTTGTGAAGATCTGTATTGTAACTGCACCTTCAGCCCAGATAAGTATTTGCAGTGGAAAAGATATCAATTAAAATTAAAATAAAAGAGTGTGTTACAAAGAATTCAACAATTCTGACAAGTAAACCAGCATTATTTTTGTGCAGTTTATCATGCCTTGAAAGAGATTGGAACTATGCAGCCTGTGTATTTGTTTCTCTCAACTTCTGGCAGACCTTGGTACAAAACTTAATGAAAGAACTCTTTTCCGGGCATTCTGTGTAAGACTTGCATACTTTGCTGTATGACCGTATATTGCCTCCTCAAGCTTTGATTGCAGTGCTATACTGTTTCTCTGTGTCACCCTTCTCAGTAATGTTTGTTTGGGTTACATCCAAGATTTGTTATTCCTTTCAGGTGTTTGCTATTTCCACCTCCCAGAAATGGTATCACTCACAGAAAATATCAGGTACACTTGCATAACAATTACAGCAATACACTCAAAGCAATTTCGCGAGCCTCCTTACCTTAAGTAAAAATATCAAAGCATGCGTTTTCAGACTGTCATTCACAGCTTCCCCTTTAAAACTACCCAAAATATGAAACCAGTAAATAGCTATTGATATCTGAATGTCATCTGATCTTCTACTGTAATCATTTTACATGGTCATCATGCCAGTTACATGTAAAGCAGCCCCGGGGTACAGTGGTGATGTCCATGACTACAGCTACTATGACTAACTAACTAAATACATAATCAGGGCCTCAGAAAACCTACTGACAAACCCAACCACTGGCCCACTGCCTGATCATCTTGAATTCTCTGAAGGTCTGGCAGTGGTCTTTTTCCTCCCTACTTGAACCCAGAATGTGATGTCCCAACTCACCCTACACTGTGCAATCCCCTGGGTCTGTCCAGCATCAGTCATTGGCCCACTTGGAGTAAAGTACACTTGCCATTTAAAGAAGCCCTAACCTCATTGCACCTAAAACCCTCTTGGTCTAGCAGTAACTCTTTCCACTCCATACCATGGCGACACATTTCTGCAAGGTTACCAACAAATAAGGCTCGGTTTTAGAGATCCAAAACCCTCTTGAAAGTATGGGTTTAGCCAACTTCTCAACTTGGAACTAAGGCAGACTGTAATCCATAAACCTTATTGGCGTTACTTGAGGCAGGTACATATAAGGCAACAGACAGCCCTGTGAAAATATAGGATTATTTGTATTAGTGAGGTTGAAGCACCAATCAACATAAATGAATAGACACATCAAATTGACACTATATTTAAAAGGTTTTATTGAAAATGAATGCCCAAATCCAGTGCATATATATATTCTACATAGATGTTACTATAAACATAAGTATAACAGTTGTAATAAAACAAAAAATTGCACAACATAATAAAAGGGTTTGCTTATTGTAGATGTTGTTCATTATATCAAGGCATTGAATGATGAACCAGACTATGATTTGAACCCTCCCTAGCTCATACCTCCAAAAAGCATATCTAAGTTTCCTAGTTGACCTCTGTTACACTTATCTTAACAAGAATATGCAGTTTCTGAGCTCAGAAAAGCACAGATAAGGCCAGGCTCCAACAGCCCATGGCCTTCAGCTATATCTGCAATATACAACTCAAACAAAGCTCCCAAGGAAAGATGAAGTTGTCTCTCCACAAAGACACGTCTGTATCAAGCTTAAATGTACTTTCCTAGCTATCATGAAGAGGCTAGACTTCATGATTAACAATGTAAAATGTCAGAATTAACATACAAAATCTGTTATACATTCACTAAATCTGCTAACTAAAATAATTCACACTAATGCAGTACAATTGGTGCACTCTCAACATAACAGCACAACAAGATGACGTATGCAGTGCTGAAACCTTTCATATATATTATTAAACAAATATTTGGAAATGGATCTACTCATCTTAAGTACTCACTTAGTTCATGGGAAAAGCAAGAAAATTATTATAACCCAAATCATATTGAGTCAAGAAATGGGGATAGAAAAAATAATGTAATTATCTAAACAATATAGAAATGCACATATTTCTCAATAAATATATTAATTTCCAGTTTTCCTAACAATAATCCATAAAAAATTCCAAAAACACCAAATTCCAGTCTCTTTGTCTTTCTAATACAAAATAGTATCCTTCAATTGGTAGTTACAAAATGCCTATTTTCTTCTTGAATCCTCATATTCAGGATTAGGCAAATCCTATTCTGGAAACCCAATAAACAAATTGTGACACTGTAAGTATATATATTGACCTCATGGTTCAGATCAACTCTGCCACGCCACTTCTTGTAGCTGTTGGGGCCTTGCCAGAGACCTCTGCACGGAAACTGATCAAACATAATTTCCAACAGTTACATGATTAACCGAAAACCAACTACATTAAAAACAGCTTTTGTGATATCCCAGGAAAATTTCTGAAATCAAGGTACTCGTCTAGAATGCACCTGATCCATTGCAACTTTAAGAATTAACTGGTTGACTCTAAGGAATATACTGAAGCATTAAATATACTATCTGTGATCTCAGTACTTACAATTGTGGACCATTTGTTGATGTTCCATTTACCCTTCTTTCTCATCTAGTACTTCCCCTAACTTTCTTTGCATTTGTCTTTCTCCTGAATACATATTTTGGCATCCTACACATAAGCATGCACAAGGGTGGTAATTCACAAGATATGAGGTGAAGCAGCATGTCTTTCCCAAGTCACTGCCCTATTTGTATGCACTGATATGATGATGTGGGGCATGTGAAGAGTAGCTCATTGAGATGTAGATGTGTCATCATCTCACTAACCAACAGTCTGTGCAGTGTTCCTCTGGGTTGTAGATGATCCCCTTGAAGTGGTGGAATTATTATTTTAAGCAAATATAACAAGTTATGCTGATGCATTTGAGGGAAGAAACGTCTGAAAAAACACCTATATCATCACCAATAATTCCTGCTTCCTGTAAACTTACTTGTCATAGATTTCCAAGAGTTTTTCCATGTGTAAAAGTTCCACATTTAGAAATTATGCATGCAGAAATATAAAACAAATGTACATTTGGACATCTACCTTTACTTTTGTATCTCCACAGAAAAATATATGTTTTCTCATGAAGGAACCATGGACACCATTGAGGGGTCACCAGAGGTCGCAGTTGTGATCCATAGCTTGCCCATGATTACCCCTGGCACTGCCAAAAGCCAGACAGGGATCGGGGATAAGTGTGCTTAGTTGGAATGTAAATGGCCTGGGGGATAAGATTAAGAGAGGAATGGTCAGCCAATTTATTCGAAGGCACTCCCCAGATGTTGTGCTATTACAAGAGACACATCTTACAGGGAATCGTTGCATGGCCTTGCACAAAGGAGGATATAAGTTTGTGGCACACACAGGGTTTACTTCAGGGTCGAGGGGGGGTCGGTGTCTTGGTGAAAAATTCCTTTCCCCTGGCTGTTCCGGCTACTTGGATTGAAAAGCGTGGTAAGTAGATTGGAGTATCAGGGCTCAGGGCAGTGGGAGGGGAGGCCGATCACCTTTGTTTCCATTTACGTCCTGGTCTTCAATCTGACACGCACCGTAAACTGGGCTCTATCTTCCTAACTTTGCCCATTGGGCTTCCTGGTGCTGAGAGGCGACGTTAATGGGGTAATGGATGGTGAGGTAGATCGACATCCCGCTCGGGCGCTGCGGCTGGCACATCCGTGGCTCCCCGACTTTTTGGAAATGACGGGGCTCGTGGATGGTTGGAGGGTACTCAATCCTAATGGGGTACACTACACGCATGTTTCTGCCGCACACCATAGCCTGTCGAGGATAGATTATGTCCTGGTGCCAGCGGCTCGGGCCTACACTGTCCGGACCGCGGTACCTAGGGAGATGCATCTCGGACCACTTGCCGGTCTGGCTCCAGTTGGAGATTGACTATTTTAATGTAGGCAGAGTTGCCCCTATTAGCGCTTGGTATCTGAAAGACCACACCACTAAGAAGGAAATTATTAAGGTCACGGGCTGGTACTTTCAGGAAAACAAGGGAATGATGGAATTGGCCCAGACTCTATGGGAGGCATATAAAACGGTGGTCGTGGGAGGCCTTGTCCCTGATCATCAAGAAGAAGAAGGAACGACTGGCGGAGTTGGAGAAGGTGGAGGAGGAAGTATTGAGATTGGAAAGGGAGGTTGCTCAGGCGGCCACACCTGAGGGCCTGCTCCAGCTTAAATTATGACAGAATGAGTTTAGGGGCCTCGCTAGGGACAAGGCTAAAGCACAGAATGAGACACAGAGTAGGGTGTATGAATACGGAGATAAGGCTGGGAAGCTGATAGCCTGGCTTGAAAAGGGAGAGTGGGCATTGCGGCTGGTTCCGGAGTTGGAGGGAGACCCAGAGGCGGTGGCAGATAGTTTTGCTGAGTACTATAGTGGGATATATACCTCGGAGGAGATGAATACAGAGACTGACAAAAGTAAAATGATCAGGAACATCCAATTGCCCGTGCTCTCGGATGATAACCGGAAATATCTGGACTCGCCGCTTACGGACGACAAAGTGGTGCAGGCTATAAGGGGAGTACACTCAGGGAAGGCTTCAGGTCCGAACGGAATTCCCATAGAACTGTATAAGTTGAGCGCCAACCGGCTCACTCTGTTCCTCTGCTCCATGTATGAGGAGAGCAGGGAGAAGGGACAGCTTCCATATGACCAATGAGTGGCCAACATTGTGGTCATTCATAAGGCGGACAAACCTAAGACGTGTTGTTCCTCCTATAAACTTATCTCGTCACTGAATGCTGAGCTTAATTATTTGAAATAGTTCCCAGGTAGAGTTTTTCGAATGTTTAATTTGTAGGGCATAATATTTTGCACAGGCATGCCTAAGATCTTTGTGATACCTCTTTGAGGCTGCAAGGTACGTCAATTTATAATGTTCACTGTACTCTTGGTGTCATACACGTCTAACCTTTTACAGGATCTCTTTGTTTCCTGAAGTGCTTCAGAAAACCAACCTGCAGAGGGTTTGGTCTGCCTGCTGGTGACTGACTTGAAAGGTGCTAGTGTCTAGGGCCTGATTGATCCACCCCTTGATTTGTGTGTTAGCCAATGATAGGCCAATTTCCAGAGTCGTTCTGTTGGAATTTAGGGCCCTAGTAAAAGAGGTGGAGGTGACCTGAGCCTATTTACACAAACTGTGTTTTAGAGATGTTACCACTGACTGATTCGGATCCAAGATCTCGAATGGGATCAGGTGGTGATCAGCCAACCCTCTATAATGTGTTCTGCCACAGTTAAAGAGTGGGAGTTAGTAAAAATGGGTTCCAGGATATGGCCTAGTGCATGTGTAGGGGCATTAACCAATTGGGAAAGTTGGAGCAAGCTCAAGTCTTCCATTAGGGTTTTCGTGGTCGGGCGGTTTTTATTATCTATGTCTATACTAAGGTCCCCTAAAACTAATACATTTGTATATTGAACTGCATAATCCGAGATCGTGTCTATTAATCTTTTAACAAAATTCGCAGCTGGGACTGTAGGGCGATAAATTAAAAACCCTGATAGCGTGACCTGACCATTCATGTTAAGCTGAAGAAAGCTGCCTCAGAGTTAGTGATGTTTATCAGCTTCAGCTGGAAAGGCAGATTATGTTGAAAAATAATCAACAGTCCTTCCCCCATAAGTAGGGGGCGGTCTAGTTGCAGTATGGTGTGGCTATGGGGAACTGCATCTAGTGCATCGGAGGCTGAGGCTTCTGCCAGCCATGTTGCAGTTAAAGAAAGAGCATCGGGCTGGAGTTCTAAGATTACCTTTAGGCAGAGAACTCCAATTTAGTAGTAGGCATTGCTTGTTCCCTATATCTAACTGGCACGTCTTACCGGGAGGATTTACCATGTGATGATCGTCCAGACGGAAGTCACAGCTGCTACATTTGTTAGAGCATTGGGATAGGTTTAAAGTGTAGGAACACCTATCTCTCACGGGGCAGTTACGTTTCAGTAATTCACTATGGGCCAGATTCACAGAATTAACTTAAGAAAAAATCCTAAACTTACTACTTTTGGTATTCACAGAATGCACTTACTACTTTTGGTATACACAGAATGAATTTACGACTACTAACTTTACGTCCGCACTCGGGCCAGAGTTTCCGGCCGGGAGGCGGAGATTCCGGCCTGTAGGTGGAACTTTTGGCCCGCAGGTGGGACTTCCGGCCCGGAGGTGGGACTTCCAGCCCGTAGGTGGGGATTCCGGCCAGTGCTCGAGATTTAGCCATGGCCGAAATCTCCACCACCAGGCTGGAAGTCCCACTTATGGGCCGGAATCTCTGTCTCCAGGCCGGAATCTCCGGCCCGATTTTGGATGTGAAGTTAGTAGTCATAAATTCATTCTGTGAATAACAAATGTAGTAAGTGCATTCTGTGAATACCAAAAGTACTAAGTTTAGGATTTTATCTTAAATTAATTCTGTGAATCGGGCCCTATACAAGTAGGAGACGTGTCTTGCCACATGTGCTCTGCTAACGGAAGTCTTGGTGGAGAATGGAACGGGGGTCCTGGCCCCTGGCATCATCTAGGTGCAGACGGACTTGCCTTTGGCGCACCTTCGCATGAAATCATTTTCACATTCACAAATGCACATGTTACACATAAATGGTGTCAATCATGATTCTATTAACTGGTATTGTGAATTCCCGAGGACAAGTGAATAGGACTTTGTGCACCTAATAGGTGTTTTCAAAATACTTTATGAACCAGGCCTAGTAAGGTCTGCTTAATTTTGCATGGACATCTCGATAAGGTTACCAGAAAAACATCCATTGGCAATTGCAATCATTCCGGCTTATAACTGAAAATTCCTCTTTAGTCAATGCTTACACTCATACATACATTCTACCACCCTTTGACTCATTATTTCATTCTCCCTCTCACACATCCACAAATTCAATAAGCACATGCAAGATACATTTAAAGAATATACGTATGGTATAAGTATACGTGGCCATCAGGATTCTCTGGAGAGCCACAGGTTCTCTAAATAAAAAAAGGAAAAAAAGACAGAATGCAAAGAGGCCAATGAAAGGAAACAAGTTCAAACTAAATGACATGCCCACCCACTCCAGGCACTAAAGAACACTTATTGACAGGTGGATGTGCAGATGTGGTCATATAAAATGCTGTCAGTCAAAGGGCAATAGAGCCAGTGCCCGACATGGGCTATCCCACTGTCCAAGGCAATATGCTGTCATGATCAGATGCTGAATGTGAACAATCCTTGAAAGAACACAAGAGAGCTGGCTCTAAAACCCTCATGTCAATGTATGTAGAGAGTTTTTTATTAAAAGGACCTGGCAGGCCATTTCACCTTCCAAATCATCCTAAAAGATTCTAGCTACATTCTACATATGCTTTCCAAAATGCCGGCTGTCTGCAAATTAAAAATCCATATGCAAATGCAGTTAGCAAACAAATATGAAATTCTTCTTAGGAAGTTTAAGCAAGGATTATACCAGAGCACATCTTTTACCTTGAGGGTTTAACCAAGGGGAGTAACTAAAACCGAAAAGCAATACCCAGATTATAGCTTTCAAAACACACTGTAGTAACAATTTAGTCTTAAAGGTCTATTGGCTTTTATGAATGCATTTCACAATAAGTAAGTCAAGCCTACTACCTTTGTTATAACGTTTCATAACAAACTGACCAGACTTATGGCATCTGACATATCTTTTCCCAATGAAGCTCAAGCCTACAGCATTCTTCTTTGGCTTGTCATCATAACCTTGAGTGGCCTCCTGTTATGGCTTAAGCTGGTAACCAGCAGGCATACAATCGCAAAGTTGCAAATATATACACAATTACTTAAGGCAAAACTGAAAAGGGCCTAACAAGGACAATCACATTGCAAATCTTCAACTCCAAAGGCCTCATTCATACTTTGACGGTATTATTGATTTGGAAAAGGTACTCAGCCCTCCAAAGTTAAAGATGTCCGATGTTTGGAAATAAAAAGCACAATGACCACCTTGGCTTTGGGGATTTTTACTCCCATAACGTGGGGGTCAATTTGCAGTTTTCACTGTCTGTTACTGCCAGGTTTGACCTGGTGGTGATGGACTGTGAAAACCTACCACTTTAGAGGAGATGGTACTTCGTCGCTATTGCAATGGAGTACCCTCTGTGCCAAAGTCTAAATCAGATCCCAAGGTAACCAGTACTAAAACTCTTATCTCTCACAGTAATCTGTGAATTTCTATTTTAACAAAAAATCTGTCCACAGCCTTTAATATATTGTAAGAAAATTCCATCCTTAAAGGCCTATTGATTTTTTTTTTAAAAAGCTCTTTTGGAGATACATTGGACAGGCGTACTGCAGTAGTTATTACTTTTGATAAAAAAGCATTTCGACCTATGGCATCTGACATATTTTTTGCCAATGAACCAATCAGGCACATAGTCTAAACCAATTAATCCCTAATTAATTCTGCAACAACTTTACCACAAGGGACCCTCAAGCACATATTCAGAAAATTATAAATATACACAAAGTTATAGTTGGCGAAAAATTATTCAACCCCCCCTCCCACCACCACATGGTTACTAAGGACCAGTGTGCAAATCTTGTACCTGCAGAGTTTATTAGAGGGGGAAGCCATAGAAGCAATCCCATAGTAAATCCTTGCCGATTATAGTAATTTGTGAAAACCCATGTAACACCATACCGGTCTAAAGGCTTTAACACGGTGCAGTAACAAAATTACAGATGGCAAAATAATGATTTTCAAAATGTAAACCTAATCCGGAGAGTTTGTCAAAGGGAGTAACCTACACCAAAATCCTTTCCTATCATAGCGATATTCCTTTCTACATGCTTTAACACAGCATAAAAGCAATTCAAACGTAAAAGTCTATTGCCTTTAACATATGCTTTTCACAATAAATAAACCAGTCCTACGGACTTGCCAGTTAAGTAAGGCACTAGCTAGCGGCGATTGCTTTTACTCTATTTTAAAAATTGTGCATTTAAATCTGTAAAACCTGTTCTTACCTGCATCACCTAGGTTCCACGAACTCCCGCCCCCTCTCCCCGGTTTTAGCCCCGGTCCACCACGGCCTGTGCCGTTTGTGTGGAGGGCGTCTGGAGACCAGTGTCCGGCCCCCGAGGGTGACCCACTTCCGGGCTGCGGCATAGGTGGGACCTTAAGGCTACAAAGACGGTATGCCTGCACTCCCGCGCAGCGGACGCGCCAGTTAAGTAAGGCGCTAGCTAGAGGCTGTGCGGCGATTGCTTTTACTCTATTTTAAAAATTGTGCATTTAAACCTGGAAAACCTGTTGTTACCTGCACGGCCTAGGTTCCGCGCACTCCCGCGCCCTCTCCCCGATCTGAGCCCTGGTCCACCGCGGCCTGTGCCGGTTGTGTGGAGGGCGTCAGCAGACCAGTGTCCAGCCCCCCGAGGGTGACACACTTCCAGGCTGTGGCATAGGCGGGACCTTAAGGCTACAAAGCCAGTATGCCTGCACTCCCGCGCAGCGGATGCGCCAGTTAAATAAGGCGCTAGCTAGCGGCTATGCGGCGATTGCTTTTACTCTGTTTTTAAAATTGTGCATTTAAACCTGGAAAACCTGTTCTTACCTGCACCGCCTAGGTTCCACGCACTCCCCCGCCCTCTCCCCGATCTGAGCCCCGGTCCACCACGGCTTGTGCCGGTTGTGTGAAGGGCGTCAGCAGACCAGGACGGCCCCCGATGGTGACAAACTTCTGGGCTGCGGCATAGGCGGGACCTCAAGGCTACAAAGCCGGTATGCCTGAACTCCCGCACAGTGGACGGTCTGCGCCAGTCTGCCGCCAGACGCCAGAACCCCTGGTTGTCGGCCGGTACAGAGGCTGTCCTATTCCCGAGAACTTTCGCTTGCCCTTCATGCCAAAGCCTCTTGTGCGGACAATCCATGGCACCCAGATACCCCACGCACTCTGTGCACCAAATGTGGGTTCGGGGCTAAAGCCGACCCGCAGGTATTATCAGAGACTCTCAAGCCCACAAGTATGAACGTATACAGCCTGAACTGTAGGTCCCTATTATAGCACCATAAAGGAATATTCGATCTTCTTCTGGACCGGTCCCCGGACCTACTTTTCTTAACTGAGAACTGGCTGACCAGTGACTCGATGGCCATTCCAGCCCTGGCCCTCCCGACAGGCTACACGATGCTCACACAGAATAGACCCAGCGGCAGGGGGGGTGGGCTAGCTGTGATATCCAAATCTGCTTATTCCTGCACTCTTTCCCCTTTGAAAGAGGACATACCTGGCTGCAAATGTGCCCTTTTTAAGATCAAGATATCAGACAACTTTACTTTTACTGGGCTCCTTTTTTACCGCCCGCCCTGTGCCGGCGGGTGCCTTTCAGGAAGCCCTGACCCTCACCGTTTCTACACTTGCCCTGCAGACAGCTATTTTTAGTATTCTAGGAGACCTGAATCCACATCTAGAGCGCCTTGACTACCACGAGATTACTAACTTCCTGGTAGACTTGGAAGCCTGCCAGTTAACTCAGCTAGTTAAGGGTCCATCGCATCTGGCAGGCCACTTGCTGGACCCTGTGTTCTCCAATATTCATGCACTTAAAGACTATGCTCCCCTGCCACTAATTTGGACAGATCAGTTTCTTATCCACATATGCATTAGCACACCCGCCGCCTCCCGGCAGAACCTCGCCCCCTCTTTGGAGGCGTCCTTGGCATAAACTGGATGTTCCCAGCCTTGAGTCCAGCCTAAAATCTTCCTGCCCAAACTGGCCCAGCGATCTGGAGGAAGCAGACAAAGCCTACAGGGGGTGGATTAATAAATCGCGGGACCACTGCATCCCAAAAAAATTGTCCCGGCCCAAACGCGAGCAGTCACACACCTGGTATAACAAATTATTAGGATCAGGAAAAAAACACTGCAAGATTCTAGAGCGTGCTTGGAGGTGCTCCTATGACCCTCTGGCAAAAAATACCTATAGGTTAGCCACCAAAGCACATCACAAACTTATACAAAGAACAAAAGCAGCATTTTATACCAATATGATTAATTCAAGCCCTAATCCATCTAAAACCATATTCTCTCTGATAAATGACCTGACTAAAACACCAGAGGGAACTAACAACATAATAGCCTCAACTTTCAATGCGAAGCTCTGGCACGCTTCTTCATCAATAAAGTTGAGGGTATCTACAACTTATTGGACATCAGAAGAGCTACGTCAATTCCCGGCCCATCCACCTGTCCATCCGATCCCCCTCACTCCCTACAAAGTCTCCCACCCCTGTCCTCTGAAGATCTTGAATTTCTGGCCACAAAGGTGAAGTCCGGTTCGCCAGACGATCCAGTCAAACCTGACACCTTCAGGCAATTCCACGATTCCATCCTGTGCGAGGGTTGGGAACTGATTAACAAATCACTCCAGTCATCTATAATCCCTCGCAAGTGGAAACATGCTAAGGTTATCCCCCTGCTGAAGAAGCCCACTCTGGATCCTTCCCTGCCAACGAACTTCCGACCTTGTTCTCTCCTCCCATATCTGGCCAAGGTTATGGAAGCACATGTTAATTCCACCCTGACCAGATATCTGGAAGTCAATGGGATCCGGGACAAGTCACAAAACGGCTTCCGGGCATAGCAAAGCACAGAGTCCGCGCTGCTGGCAGTCACGGAACAACTGAGGGCCACACAAGACCTAGGTAACACCTCAGCACTGATCATGCTCGACCTCGACGCGGCGTTTGACACGGTCTCCCATGAGATTCTGCTCCACCGTCTCAGGGAGATCGGGGTCAGTGGCGCGGCCCTAGACTGGTTTGCATCTTTTCTATCTGACTGCTCCTTCCAGATCCATGCTCCACCTTGTTTGTCTGGCAGGTTCCCGCTTAACTGCGGTGTCCCTCAGGGCTCCGCCCTTAGCCCCACGCTATTTAACGTGTTCGTCCGCTCTCTTGCCCTCCTGGCCAAAGAGCGGAAGATCAAAATGATCTCATATGCGGACGACACACAGCTGATTTTCATCTTCTCTAAGAATACAGTCTCAGACCAGTTAAAATTCCAGGAAGATGTCCTGCCATCTCAGACTGGATGACGGAGAACTATCTCCAACTTAACTCCTCTAAGACGGAGGTGCTCCTGATTGGCCGTGACTTGCACAAGTGGGACTACCAGTGGTGGCCCTCGACAATGGGTTCTCCCCCTATACCTAAATAGGCAGTCAAGAATTTGGGGGTCTTAATGGACAACTCCCTCTCATTTGAGCTTCACGCAAAAAAAAGTTGCTGGTATCTGTTTTGGCCACCTGTGCAGCCTCAAACCCATCCTGGGATTCTTTGAGCCCCCTACCCGCTAAGTAATTATCCAATCTATGGTTCTATCCCATCTGGAATATTGTGATGGACTACTACTGGGCACCAACAAAACGGTCATTAAAAGACTTCAAAGGGCTAAAAATGTGGCTGCTCGCACTCTTTGTGCCCAACCTAAACACTATTGCACCTCCCATCTACTGCACCATTTACATTGGCTGCCCATAAAGCAAAGAATCCAATTCAAGACCCTCCTCCTAACCCATAAAATCCTACACGGACAGGGCCCCCAGATATTGCAGGGTCTCTGCACCTTCTATGTTCCCACACGTGCCTTACGCTCGGCAGACCCACACCTTGCCTGCACCATTAGGGTACACAAGAGCAGAGCAGGTGGCCGTTCTTTCAGGTCCTTGACCCCGGCCCTATTGAATTCTATCCCCCTTGAGGCACGCTACACACAAGATCACTGGCTCTTTCGGAAGCAGATTAAAACCTGGCTCTTCGCTTCCATTTAGGAAGCCTGCCACACCTGCCTCCCTAAAGTGACCTACTCTGATGTCTCACCTGCGGTGCTCTGCCGACTGGCCTGTCTGCAAGCGCTGGGACGCCCTGTTGCTGGGGTAGCCATGCGAAATACAAGCCAACTTAACATAACATAACATACTGCCTTTGTTTTAACTTTTCATACTCAAATATCAAATCTATACCCTTGATCACTGTTTTGTGTCCATAACCAACTCAGTCCTGTTGAACTGAGCATAAGCTGTCCCACGAGGCAAACATTTCAATACAAGCACTCTTTCAATGAAAGCACACAGTATCAGCCCAATCAAAATCTGTACTCAAGGAAATCAACATTTGGTAGGAGCCAAAGTCCCTCTCTCAGTAATGTTTCTTGAAGCTCTTTTTCTAGTGATAACATATGGTTTGCTGACAGTTGCACTGCCAATCCATATCCTAAAAGGTGTCAGAATTCGAATTTCAGAAGTTTAGAAACTGATAACTGTTCATATAAAGTTAACTATAAAAATACTGCACACTATACAGTGTCATAGCTGTAATATATGGGAAAAAGTACTCCCTTCCGTACACAATAAGGATATTACAAATCATCGAGGAGTTCTGTGACTGTATAGAGGAACAAGTTCCTTCCTTAGTTACATAGAACTCCGAGGTGGCTTGCAATATCCTTACATTGTATGTCAGGGGTATTAAATTCCTCATAATACATTGTTACACCATCACCTTTATCCTCATGCAAAAAACATTAAGGGCCAGCTGCATCATGCATTTTGCTCCTTGCAAATGGGCTAATTCTCAGAATCGGCCCATTTGTGGTTGCAAAAAATGCACAATGAACAATCCCCGCTTGGCCGCCTACGCGCCCACCCTTTTTATATGAGGATATAATTCATAAATTCTCAAACAGTACATGCTCTATCTATTTTAGAATCAAACTATCGAGGTGCCGCCCCCCTTGTCCACCAGTCAATCTTTAGGAGCCTGATTCTCACAGGTACCTTTACTTACAATCTTATTGAATTGAGGCACACACGTGAGTTTTTGGCTTGCAACAAAGGTTCATTGTTGTTTTATGTTTTACACAGACAACTTACAAAGCCCTGATGAGGGTTCGAAAACGTGTCATTCAAACCTGAAATGCGTCGGCATTCCGCAAGAGCCAATCGTAACATTAAGTGTTCCTATGCAAAAGAATTAACATAGTTTGTGCTCTTGTTTTCACTTAGCTTTGGTTGTCACAAAATATGAATTTATTTGTAAATATTAATGAATTGATGTGTGAATATGTTTTGTTTTGTGTATTCATGTTTTGTATCAATGGCTTTTCTCTATAATTGTGTATAAATTGTGCAGTTATTGTGTTGATTACTTAAGTGCAACTTTTTCTGCTCCTAAAAGAAATTTCACAATTACAAAAAATATGAGTAATGGGTACAAATAAAATTACCTGTTCAGGTGTTATTGATTTACACTTGTCATTTTCTAAATAATTCCAATTATTGAGGAGTGGGCAGTTTCTATTGTTTTTCATTATATTACGGTCCAGCCCCCCTCAGTCCCACTACGGACCTGACTCCTTCTGTTGTCTTTTCTTTTGTTGCAGCACAAAACACACAGTCCCCAGTGCTGAGGGCAGAAGGACTTGAAGTCTTTGCTGTTCCTGAGACTTCCTGAACAGGGGGCAAGCTCCACCTCAAGCCCTTGGAGAAACTCACAAAAAGAGATTGCAGAAAGTTTAAGTCCAGTCCTTTCACTGCCCAAGACAGAAGCAGCCACTGCAGGCCAAAACAGCAAAGCACACAGCAAAGTGGTAGTTCCTCCTCACAACTTCTCCAGCTTTTCTTCCTGGAAGTCTTCTTGCTCCAAAAGAGTTCTACAATTCTGGGTCTGGGCCCCAATATTTATAGCACCACAGCCTTTATTCTCTGAAGGCAGTGAGTGTCTGTGCCCAGCCCAAACCAGTTCTGTCTTCACTGGTGGCGCTTCCTGGCAGGGAGTGGAGATGACATTGTGCAAGGAAGACCAGGCTCATTCAGGTGCAAGGAAATCTCCCACTACTCTAAATGCAGCCCATGTCTATTCAGCCCAGCCCAACCCATCAGGCGCTCTGGAGTCACTGCCCCTCTCCAGCCCCTGTTATCCCAAAGCCAGACTGTCAATCCACAACCCCAGCAGAGGCACACAGGATGGCTAAGCAAGAAAATATCTACTTTCTAAAAGTGTTTTTTCAAACACAGAATGTAAAAATCATCTTCAGTAAAAGATGCATTTTAACATTCTGAGTCCGGACACTTTATTTTTCTACCTTGTTCCCAGGGGTAGTTTATAAGATGGTATAAATAAACTTCCCATTCCGTTTTATGCGAACAGGCAGCCTTGCAATGGTGACGAAATACACTAATTCCCCACCAGGACATGTCACATACATCAGTACATGTCCTACCTTTAACATACACTGCACCCTGCCCACAGGGGTACCTTGGGCTTACCTTAGGGGTGACTGACATGTAGAAAAGGTTTGGGGCCTGGCAAGTGGGTGCCCTTGCCAGGTCGACATGGTAGTTACAAACTGCGCCCGGACTCTGCGGTGGTAGGTCTGAGTTACCTTTTTAGGGCTACTTCTGTGGGTGGCACAACCAGTGCTGCAAGCCCACTAGTAGCATTTGATTTACCAGCCCTGGCACTCTCAGTGCACTTTACAAGGAGCTTCACCAGTAAATCAAACATGCCAATCATGGAAACACCAATCCATAACATAATTTAACAGGAGCACTTGCACTTTAACACTGAACAGCAGTGAGAAAGTGCACAGAGACACTAAGCCAGGAAAAACAGAGTCAAAACCAGGAGGTCAGAATGCAAAAAGACAGGGGAAACACGCCAAAGGATGCCAAGTCTAACATTTACTGATTTGCAAAATGGGCCTGTGATTCGCTATTTGGAAGGGGCGTGTTTAGGAGGTACCTTCCAAATAGCGAATCCTAACGGTATGCATTAATGTTTTGTGACTGTGAATGTGGTCGCTAAACATTTGCATATTACCACAAACTTCACGTAGGTGATAACGTATTTGCAAATGGGAAGGGGTCCCCAAGGGACCCCTTCCCCTTAGTGAATGTTAGTTAAATCATTTTTTAAGAGCGGGCAGTGGTCCCATGGACCATGTCTGCTCCTAAAAAATTAGAAGAAAACTTTCTTTTTATTTTAACGCATCCCGTTTTCCTGTAAGTAAAACTGGCTCCATTAAAAAAAAAAGCAATCACCGACATGATGTGCTGCTGAGCCCAGCAGGCCACCATCCCTGTGATTTTTGCAGTCATCATAGGAAGTCGCAAATTACGACCTACCTCATTCATATTCATGAGGTAGGTCATTTGCGATCCCATAGGAATCGCTAAAAGTGTTAAACACAATTTTATGCATACCGTTTTGCAATTTCCTAATTGCGAATCACAAAGATTCGCAATTAGCAAATCGCAAAACAGGGCCTTCATACATCTGGCCCTTAACCCCTTGCATGCTGATGACAGCCCTCGTCCGTCATGCAGCATGGTGGGCGTGTGCTGATGATGGCTGGGGGCCGTCATGAACCCACCCACTCTTTAAAAGCGCCGCACAGGCGCAGAATCCCGGCGGCACGCAAGGGGTTAAATCCTTGGTGGGTTGCCCTTTTGAAAGATATAACATGTTTGTAAATGTGAAGAATAAAAATAGAATCTCCCGTACAAACTTTATCACTGCAAAAAAGCAGTTTGATATCAGTTCCAAAAAGATATTACAATCCATTTAATATTAGTCAGATAAAAAAGAAAAAAAAAGATGTCACTCGTAAAGTGTAAAGGCATGCAGAGAAATTCAATCTTTACTAAAAGTAACTAAAGCCTTTCACCTTGGCTGCTGAATCTGGCAGCAGGCATTGCAACTTCGGAACTTAACTGTAACACATTGTTAGAGTTGAGTAGCTACCCCTTTTGTTTATTACAGGTCAGTGGCTTAAAGAAACCTGAGGCCTCCCCCCTGGAAAGTACATGGAAGCCCCCCCCCCCCCCGAGTCAGTCAGAAGCTCACAGGCTGGTACTGTGTTGAGGGGCCCCCTGAAGCTTAGCCCCCCCCCCCCGCACCCCAAGGACTGGGGGAGCCTATGTCTTCTATGAGGCAGATACAGGACCTTCTCAGCTTCAGGAGAAGCCTTAAAACGTTGCTTTTCCAACACTAACGGAGTCAGAAAGGCAGGTGCAGTCAGTGCTGAGTGATAAAGGTTTTTGAGCGCCGGGACGTTCTTCGGAGTAGCTGCGCACTTCACAAATACCTAGTAACATACCAAACACCTATTAACATAACATATGTTACACCACTGTTACAGATGACAAGATGCGTCACAAGTCGCCTGTAATAAAGAAATTATGCCAAGCTTATATACAGGGATTGAAGAGTCCTTTGTATTGTAGTTTAATGTCACATTTTATACTTTCCTTCATTGATCTTATTTTCATGAATTCAGTCAATGAATTGAGAAGCCATTAAAGTGCCTATGAAAGGCTGCGCGTCTTTGAGAGTCCCATGGAACAATTGCTTCTTAGATGCCGCGTTCAAATCGACCAATTATTCTCAAAAAGTTTTCGCATATCAATGCTTCAAGAATGCAGATAGTGTAATAGTCAATAGCATTTTTTTAATGAAAGAATTAAATCATGTATGTATTTTTTTAACGAAGAGAATGTAAAGGTAACGATTAAATTACCGAAGAACTATCACATTTTGAATAATGCTTGAAGGCATTATTTCATGTCACTAATGCAGGGTTATTCAGCAGAAGAGAATTTCCTACCTTAAATTCAGTCAATTGTATACATCATTATTTTATCTCTAGTACTGTGTTTGGGAAGAGAAATGCATACAAATATCCTCTTTATAATTAGACTGGCATGTTCAGGAGACAGATTGCAGATATAGCAAGGATATATTTTGTTTCTTTAACTACTGATGGAATTTTACATTAAAGAGCAATGATTAAAAAGTAAGTTATTGTTGGCAGTATGCTATCAGTAAAGTAAAAGCGTTAGCAAAAATTCATTGCAGCAATGAAACTTTGAGCTATAATCATAATTCAGAAAACACATTCTCAATTTTAAAATTAAATGTATAACGCATCTGTTCTAAATATCTTCAAATATGGATGTTCTACATTATCCACAAACTTACAACCCCTATGTAATGGTTGAGTGTAAAGACAAATCCAAACTTCATACCAAATCTAAAAAGAGACAGCTGGAGTGCATGTAATCTACACATGAACAGTGAATTTCACTTGTACCATTGCTTGGTCTTGCAAAGATACGTCTTCCTCTTTATGCAACAGTAAACAATGGGGGGAATAGTATCTTTTATGGGGCTCATCAAACAGGACATGCATTTTCTAATTAAATCTCAAGCCTAAAATACAGGAGTAAAGTTTTGCAGAGGCGCAACAACTCACTGACTACGTAGTGTTTCAAAACCTGCTTTTCACCTACCAGTCACTCTTAAATCATTAATACAGACTAAAGCAACTCTGATAGGCATTAAGAACGAGAACCATCTACCATCACTCAGCGTTAAAACATGGTAGATTACAGAGACAGCTTGAACACTGCAAAACTGGATTCAATTGACAGTAATCTATCTTCTAAATGAGACTCAACAAGTGCTGTTGAATCCCCAAGAAAAATGTTACTTTGGTACATTGAATGTAACCACTATTACTTAATGTATATATGTAAACATAGGCTATGTTTTTCTGTAAGAAATTAATTCACCCAAATCCTTCGCTTTGGGCCAGATGTAGGTCGCCAATTACCGGTCGGTAACGTCTGATTTCGGCCATTACCGACTGGTAATTGGTTTTTGACATGTAGAGGCCATTTTTTTTACAGAATCGGTAAATTTACCGATTTGGTAAATTTACTGATTCTGTAAAATACCGAATCAGTAATTTTACCGATTCGGTAAAATTCCAGATGTAGGTAGCACTGTTTACAGTGCTACAGGCCTTCAGAATTCGGTATTTTACCACCCAATCCAATTGGGTGGTAAAATACCGAATTCAGGTGTACATGCACATCTGTGCATGTACACCTGTGCCATGTGACCCACAGACATGCCCTTAGGGCATGTATGTGTGCCACATGTCACACAAGCCTGTACCTGGGGTGCTAGAGGGTGTCAAAGTGACAGCCCCTGCACCCTTGCAGGATTCAGTATTTACCGATTTGGTAAATACCGAATTGGTATTTCCCATTGATTCCTATGGGCTTCATGGCCCATAGGAATCAATGGGCAATACCGATTCGGTATTTACCGAATTGGCAAGTACCGAATCATACCGATTCGGTAATTCTAAAATTAGAATTACCTACATCTGCCCCCTTCCTATTTACCGACTCTTAAATACCGAATCAGTAAAATTCTGTATTTAAGAGTCGGTAAATAGGAATTACCTACATCTGGCCCTTTGTGTGCAAATCTGTGACCAAAGGTCAACGCCCTTGCAACTTTTTTCTTGGGCTTATTAGGTGGTTACAGTCCTATGAACAATGTATTGCTCCTTTAATGGATTTTCTAGCAGCACAGAACCCATAATTAAATAGCAAGTCTGATATCTTGGCTTTTTAGAGTGAATAGTCCTTGTATCTTTTTAAGGTGATCCTACTTACTATGTTTGTCATGTGCTAGTGAAGTCTCCCTACTCAAATGAATGTATCCAGGCCAGGAAGTATGAGATCTGAGAACAATTGCTGATATATACTTACCTACAGGGATTCTCCCCTCACATCTCCTGAGTTCCCTTTTCCAGGGTGATTTGAGTAGATCAATGGTGCCTTTAAACAATAATGGAATTCATCAAGACTTAGTTTCCTTTACCCATGGGATGTTTGTGCATTTCAGGGATCAATATGGAAAGACTGCATTATTTACTCAATTAAAATTGATGTTCTGATTATAGATCGTGTATATTAATGGATATATTACAGTAATTGTGGGTTTTAAGGGGTTGTAGGTAATTATCTTATTTATCTGTGGTTTGCATCATGATTGCTAAGTTAGTGGCTTGAAGTTGATTTTATCTGGCATTGTTGTGCAATATAAATGATATTAAACACTGCTTCAGTACATTATAAGGATATTGCAAGTCAATGAGAAGTTTTATCACCATATAGAGGAATGAGGCCAAAGCCTGAGTTCCTTTATAGTGCCATGGTGATGTGCAATATCCTTTCAGTGTACTCCAGAGAGACCTTTCTTTCTTTTAATACATGGTCACACCATCACCCTTGCCACAAACTGCTTACATCCTTGCTGTCTTGCTCTGTCAGATGAAAGAAATAGTATGTTGCAGACATGAAGAATAGAAGCAGAAACTGTAGTGGAAAATTAAACACAGTAAAAAGCATTTAATAATGTGTTGAAAAATTATTTAGTATCAGATTAACATAACTCATATTTTAAAATGTGTAGGTCGGAATGTGTAGAAACTTTCAGAGAGAGTCCATCTGTCCTGAAATGCCTTAAATCTAACAATTTTAGCATAAATATCTTGTATCTATATCAGAAGAAAGAAAGGCCACTTCAGCCGCTTCTCAGTTTTTGTTGTGTAAACTGCATCTGTGATTATGCTCTGTCATCTTAAATCTTGGCTGTTGGCACAGGTATAAGGCATTAATGTCCCAACTCACCTGTAATAACCTATTACAGATGAGCAGCTACGTAATTTCAATATACTGTGTAATTAGAGACATCATAACCATAACAAGGAAATTAGAGACATGTTGCCATGTATTGTAAAGTCAATAAATACAATACTTATGAACATTTCATGCCATTTAATTTTGCTATGTAGACCACATCTGCCCCATGAAAGACTTGGGAAATGCAGAGTATGCTACAGTGTCTAGAGGCTTAGGAATCATCCAGCTGATGGTCTACCTTCCCTGTTCTACCACCTCAGGGAACAAGTGCAGATTACCTCCGACTAAAAATGTGGTTGAGTGAGACAGAATAGTTAAAACAAACTAGAAGTATTACAATCTGTACTCCGGAGAATCTGGAGCCCACAATGCCCACATCCCTGTTTGAGTAAGCCCCAAAGTAATTTAGAAAATCATCCTCAGCATACAATCTTCCATTACTTTTTCACTCAAGGCAATTCTGGTTGTCTGCTGGGTTTCTGAAATAGTCCAAAGGAAGTGCTGATGAGACTGTATCTCTTTTACTTAAGTAAAGTGAAACTACAACAAATGTCTAAGCCTTATATTCATGTGAAGAACAATTCTAGTATAGTCTCATGATGATTGGTATACATCTGTCATCAACATTACTTTATTCTCCTGTCAAAAGTCTATTGACACAATCCACAAGGGGTATAATCAATAGAAGAAGGCATTAATGACTTCGGAGCCTGTACGAACCAGGTTCAAGTCTCTGCGTCAACATCCTGTGATTCTGGACAAATCACCTAATCTCCCCATGCCTACAATTTAGTGTCTTGAGACTCTCTTGGGCGATTTGCTGCACTTTACAAATCCTGGATTTATTTATTATTATTATTATTATTAATATTATTATTATTATTATTATTATTAATAATAATAAACTCCAGCCCGATTTCAGCTACATCAGGCTCATCTTCTGCCACTCCAGTTGTGGGCAGCCTGTCATATTTAGATTTGGCCACATTGTCAAAGGTCTGCGATTTTCCCAAAACCCGTCCAACTTGCATCGGGGAAGCCACTTTGGGAAACAAAATTGCTGCAAGGCGGATATATCAGACCTTTTTATGAAAACATGTTCCCAAAGGAGCGTCTGGCTTCTGTCTGTTTTCAAATCAGGAAAACAAATCTATAAAAGATTTATATCGTCAACACACTCAGGATTTTCTTCTAGCATGGGGGCCATTTGTGGACCCAAACAGGAACAACACCAATTGGTATGGTGTTGAAGGCGCTGCTCGAAATTCAATTAAAAAACATTACTGCACACATTTAATAAAATCATTTACAAAAAATGCTTACTTAAAAAAAGGAAAAAACAGATAAGAGTGCAAAAATAAGGTGTCGGCATTGAAATAGCAAAAATCTCTTTCACAACTTTCCTGTCCTTAGTACATAGCAGTACATGACTCTTAGGGCCTGATTTAGAGTGTGGTGGATGGATACTCTGTCGCAAATGGGACAGATGTCCCAGCCACCTTATGTGAAAGGCCATGGACATGATGTACTTGTACTGAAGTGGACAACGTCTCTGTAATGTTGGTGACAAAGTAACCCATCTGCCAAGCTCTAAATCAGGACTTAAGTCACTCACTGCTACCTTACTTGCATCCAGTTGTTCCACTTCAGTCCAAAACATTCTTATATATGCATTCAGTTTTAGTACTTTAGCCCTGTGGCTGAAATTTGTAGCTGTACTTTATTTCTTGTGACTTATGAAGGGCTCCATTGGCTATGTGGATAGATTGCGCTATACAAATACCTTTAATAATTTTAGTTTTAAATGTCTATTGAATGTCTCATACTCCCACAATAGCTTATAATTAAGCCCCTTAATAGAGCTAACTTTTCACAAAAATGAACATATGTTCAAGACCTATTTGACTGCTCCAGCTACAATCACTAATCTGACAGGAATTTTCTAAACACCACAGAAGCAAATTAAATGTGTCTGTCCAAAGCTCACGACTGCAAACAACTGGGTTGAAAAGCAATGACAATTAATCTCTACACTTAGGGGCTTGATGCAGTCAAAATGTTTCAAACCCCTAAATGCAAGAATTGCCTGTTTTTCAGCAAGTAAATAGTTACTCAAAAACCATTACAGGCAATCAAAACCCTAAGGTGATCAAAACTTCTCCCCCATTTCAGGAAAGTAGCACTAACCCTTCACGTGATAATAAAACTAACAATATCTTATCCTTACTCAAAGTTGTGTTTTACCCAACATAATTCTTGACCTACTGACTTAAAACACTGATTTTAAATCCATACATTTTCCAAACAATCAATATTTTTGTCACTTAACATATTTTATTAGCTAATAGAGAGAAAGAGTGGTCAGGGTTGTGCTCTTTGTTGATAGAATTGTCTGATTATAAAGGATTACTCAATCAGTTTTTGACCATTCCTTAACATGTGCAAGGATCAATTCACCAATACTTTCCCACCAGAATAAAAAGAAGCAATGTTAAAACAATTCTCTGGCTTACCCACCTGCCCTTTTTAAAGACTGTACATGTATAGGGGGGTCCCAGAGAGAGAACCGTGTCATCAAAGCACATACTTATTTAGTCAAACCATTTTGAAAAGGGAATTCATCATATTTAATAAAACAAACATTGTCATTCAATCACAATGTGTTATTTGAAACATTTCAATTATGCAATATAAAGATTATATTAAAGCCCCAATAATTAGAAAAAGGGAAAGGAAGAGTGTGGGGTGTGAAATAAAAAGAAGTGAAGAGATTCAGAAAGGCAGAATTAAATTTCCAATGCAATACAAAACATTCACTGTGCATAAAGAAAGGCTATAACTTGTTTAAGCCAAAATTACAATGAAATTCATATATAAATCATTCTACGGTCACAATCTTAAATAATTTAATCAGGGATAGTGCCGGATGATGGAAAAAGTAGAGCCGTCGACGTTTCGACCCCTACATGGAGGGTTAACTTGAGCCCTCAAGGCGGGGTCTTCATCAGGACAGGGAGTATTAAAGTGGGGCAATGTGATTCTAAAAAGATAAAGGAAATTCAATACATTCTAACCCTAATTAAATTAGCTCAACTGTATATTTAGCAAGGATTTGTTAGGAGAATTTTACTGTGGGTTTCGGACCAGCTGGCACCGAATGTCAGGAATCTGTAAAACCACCTTCTATGTAGTCGGATGTTTAAAAGCGCAGTAAGCGAGTCGACTAAAGGGGAGCATATATTCACCCAGTTAGTAAAGTTAGAATGTGTCCATCCACGTCGGAGGACTATTGGGATACACCGTTTCTCCCCAGGATGGCCATTGTAATTATATGTAAGTGCACTGTTTCTGACATTTACAAGTACCAAATTGAACTATCCCTACACCTGTATCTTACTGATCAAAGTCCTTTTTGCTCACTGAAAGAGAATATGGGATCTTAAAATCCATAGCTCGAAACCCTTCGATAGTGTGTCAAAAAGCTGATAAAGGCGGCGCCTTAGTAGTACTCAACATTAGCTACTACATTGAACAAGTGGAGAGTCATTTATCTGATCAACAAACATATATGAAACTAGACATGAACCCCATGGATCAGTTTTTAGATGTCCTTAAAACCATTGTCCAGGAGGCGTTTGATCATGGAACAATAAACAAAAAAGTAAAAAAGTTTTTGAATCCCATCAATCCAAAAAGTCCTACCCTATACATTTCTATTTGGGGGTTTTGTAAAGCGCTTGGTGATGCACAGCGGCGTGTCCCCGCGCTGAGGAGCTGCTATTTACTGGAGATTACACATGCGAAACACCTTACTGTGCGAATAGTACAGTTTTGAGCTTGGCTCTAAAGAGTGGTTCTGATGGTTCTAATCGCAACGCCAAGGGTAGCCTATTCCATCTAGAAGCAGCAAGGTGCCTAAAGGATCTTCCGCCCATCCGAGCTCTGGACACCCTAGGAATAACTAGGAGTCCTGAGCCAGAAGATCTCAGGGAGCGGGACGGCTCGTAGGGTGTCAGTAGTCCTCTCAATGGGAGAGGAGACCTCCCATTGATAATCCGGTGGCACGTACATAGTGCCTTGAATTCTACCCTGCTTCTGATCGGAAGCCAGTGCAAAGACCGGAGGGCCGCTTAGGATGCAGCTCTTCTGGGTAATCTGAGCACTAGTCGGGCAGCGGCATTCTGTAGAACCTGTAGGCGGCTCAGATTCTTCTCCAGGGTCCCTAAGTAGAGAAGATTGCCATAGTCAATCTTTGACGTGACCAGTGCATGTACCAGTGTTTGACGGGCTCTGATAGGTAAGAACTTCCGTACCTTTCTAAGACTTTTGAGAGTCCCGAAACAAGATCCAACCACCTGATTGATCTGGGGGCTAAAGGTAAGGTCGGAATCGAACCAGATACCCAAGTTCTTTGCTTTCTGGCAAGGAGTGGGTGTTGGACCTAAGCAAGGCGGCCACCATGCCGACGTCCACGCCGATTGGCCTCCCCCCACTACCAGCACCTCGGTCTTGCCTCCGTTGAGCTTGAGGCAATTGGCGGACATCCAGGCAGCAAGATCTTGCATGCAAGCTCTGAAAATGTCCGCCGAGGGACCGGGCGCATGCGACAGGTAGATGACCAACTGCGTGTCGTCGGCATAAGACACCATTCGAAGGCCACCCAAGATTCATAAAGATCCGGTCAGGCCATCATTCTGTCCAATTGTTTCCACCAGAGGCAGCTTTCATGAAGGGGTTGGAAAATTTCTGGACCGCTATTTGCAACCAACAGTGATGAACATGAGTACCTTTATTAAAGACACCTCTGACTTTTAAACAAAATAAGCCAGATAACTGTAACTGACAATGAGAATAATAATACTATGCACGATTGATGTGCAATCTTTATACGCCCCATCTCACATCAACTTGGTATTGATGCAATTGAACAAGCATTGTTACACACTGATTATGATGAGGCAATTAACATTTTCCTGATGGAGCTATTACAAAATACTTTAAAATACAGCTATTTTAAATGGAATATTGAATGGTTCCTCAAGAAGACCGGAACATCTATGGGCAATTGTCCTGCCCCATCTTACGCTAATATTTTTATGAGTCGCTTTGAAGAAAACCACATATTATCACTACCTTCATGTAGAGCACACACTAAACTCTTTCTAAGGTTCATTGATGACATCTTCCTGTTATGGAATGGGACAGCTACAGAACTCAGAGATGAGTTGATCAAATTGAATCAGATAGATGGGAGAATACAATTTATCTATGAGATCCTAGAGCAGACCACAACATTTCTGGACGTGCGAATCACTAAAAGCTTGTCAGGTTTTAAGACAGATTTGTTCAGAATAGCTACTGATAGAAATAACACCTTGAATTTTAATAGCGTTCATCAACCCTCATTGAAACGCCACTTACCTCACACTCAACTATTAAGACTAAAGAGGATTGTGTCAGATCCTAGCAGTAGAGATGAACAGATGGAACACTTGATGCAGCAGTTTAAGGCTCCCAACTATCCAGATGAACAACTTACATTAGTTCAACAGCAATTAACTACAAGACAAGAATTATTAACAGCTCAAGCTAAACCCACACAAAATCGTATAACTGTGTTTTCTAAATTCTGTAAGATGAGCGGAGCTTTCAAAAAAATCATCAAGCATCACAGGTCAATACTAAAACTAGAACAGGATTGTAACAACATATTTGACCATGAACTCATCTTCACATATACCCGTGGAAGAAATCTGGGGGAAATCATTAAACAACCCATGAGTCAAAACATCACCACGGTTCTTAAAGGTACAATCCCTTATTTATTTATTATATTTATTTATGGGTTTATAACGGGCCGGAATCACACCCGGAGGTGTATCTCCGCGCAGTGCTGTCGGAAAGGGTGCTAGGAGAGGGGGGCGCTAGTACTGAAATTGCAATAATTGCAAGAACGTATTGACAGGACCAAGTATCTCACATCCTATGAAAGGGTACAACATTAAATTAAAAGTGACTGCCACGTGCAATACCACTAATGTTGTATATCTATTGAAATGCCCGTGCAGCAAGTGTACGTTGGTCAAACAGAAAGAAAAATCAAGGTGCGACTAAAAGAACACAAAAGCAATATTAGAACCAGACAATTGAAATCTACAGTGGCAACTCATTTCACCGAAGCTGGGCATAACATCAACCAGTTGAAATTACTTTTTCTTGAAATCATTGAAAGATGTCAAGGAAGAATTAACCACAATTACATTTGACAATGAGAAAACCATTGGATACTCATGTTGAACTCTTTAAAGCCACATGTGATGATTGAGCGGATGGAATTCCAATGTTAACTATGACACGGACTATATACCTCCTTAGAGCTGTGACGCAACCACTCCCTTAGCTGTTTCCGAATATTCTGTGAATTACTTCCTTTTTGTCATGTGCATTATCCCCTTTTTCTCCTGAGTTTTCTTTTTATCTCTCGCTCCTATGTTTATCCCTCTCTCCTGAATTTTTGTTTTGAGTTACCCTTTTATCTTGTATTTCACCCCTACACTTTTCTATCAACTAATTTTTTCACCATTGTTCATTGCACTTTCTTAGTTATAGACAGTATGTTAATTACTATGTTATCTTATTTGACACACTGCCACATTTTTAAACAGTGGACTATTATTTATATTGCAGCAGAAGTCTTTTGTTTATGTGCATTGTTGCGTTTAGTCCTACATCGAATACACATCACGTCGTTTCTTTAAAAATTCACGTGCGCAATTTATCGAGAGAGCATTTGCCTGAACAACATTCCCGCTGCAGGAAATTATCTTTCATACACCAGTAAGCTTAATTTGGTTTTATATAACTGTTACATGCACACGCTAAGGTCACTATGTTAATGCACTACATTTTTAACTTCGTTGTCTCAACGGCTCATTATAACTATATGCGCGTTATGGCTACTAGTTTTGATCCCGCATGTAAAACACAGCAATCTCTATATTCTCATCACAGTCGTGCTTGTTTTAAAGGATTTTGGGTTTACTTGTATAAACACACAGGGGCTTATTTACAAGGCCCTTGCACCACGTTTGCATCTTTTTTAACATGGGGAAAGTAATGCAAAAGTGGCGCAATGGGCTTGTAAATCTTCCCTACAGTCTTTATCGTTTGACTATCGCTTCACGGGCACCAAACTAATACGACGTTTTTGTTGTTTAACGTAACGTAACACTATTTAGTGTAACAATGATTCCTATGGTCTTGTTCCTGTATATTAAGTGGCGCACTCTATGATTACTTACAGATATTACCTTGAAGAAGGCACATGCCAGCCGAAATACATTGGGATGATATTGTGTGAATCATCTTGAATGTTGGAAAAAGTAGTTGTTGATTATCAAAGGAATTGAATTCATGTTGTGAAGCAACAATATACGAATACCAGAAATTTCACTGCTTGAGTATTGTGTTCATTGAAATCGTCATTTTTTACTGTCATCAACCTCATTTGAGGATTCTACACCAGTGCCCTGGGGACATAACCCAATGGATTTGGGGATGCAGCCAGAATTTATATACATCACTCGGGTTCAGTGAGTGATTTTCAGGAGGCACGGTACAAACAATACAGCTTTATAAAATAAATTGGTTGTGCACGTACAGCTACCACAAAACTATCATCTCCAACACTCTAAATGTGGCAAATGTGAGATGTGGCATTGTGGGTAAGCCTTCAATTTTTGGCATCTGTCAGGCCTTTTATTCCACTGGGCATTTCCCTGGTGGACTGGTGCCCTTGGAGGCCTGAAAGTCCAGAGCTGCTCATGGTGCCTCTCTCACTTTCCTCAGCTCCTTGAGATTAATTACAGAAGGCAGAGGAAGGCTTCAAGAAAGAGAGAGAGAGAGAGTGGGAAGATAGAGACTATGGGCCATATGTATCAAGACAAATTGACTTCGCAAACGCCGAAATTCGCAGAATTTCGGCGTTTGCGAATGCAATTTGAACTAATGGTATGCATCAAGGGAATCTGCTTGAAAAATAAGGAATCACAAATTTTGCGATTCCTTAAATGCAATGTAAGAAATCAAAAAAATAGCAAATTGGCCTTAAGGAATCGCAAATTACCACCAACTTCTATTTGGTGGTAAGTTGCGAATTCCTTTCAAATGCATATTTTTTCATTTTTCAAAGTGCCATGTGACGTACATACATGCCCTTAGGGCATGTATGTGCGCTACATGTGCACCCATGCAGATTTCAGGGGTGCAACAGGGTGTCCTTTGGACACCCCTGCAACCTTGAAAATATTCTAAATATGCGATTAGCAAATTGCGAATCGCAAATTTCCCCATCATTCCTATGGGCCTCCTGGCCCATAGAAATTAATGGGAAACTATTCCTTAATTGCGATTAGCAATTTGCTAATCGCAATTAAGGAATTTTAAGGAATCGCTAAAAAGAAGCAAATTTCTACATACATACCATTTTGCGATTTCTAAATAGCGATTCCATAAATATCGCTATTTAGAAATCGCAAAACAGAATGTTGATACATATGGCCCTAGATGATTAGAGAGGCAGAAGATAGAGAAGAGAGAAGGCAAGTGAGAGAATGGATGGGTGGTTGTGTAAAGAGATGAAGAGAGCCTGGCCTAGATTTGAGTGGGAATAGTTAATAAATGTTCAACCCCATCCCCAATGTAGTTTAGATTATAGTGGAAATAGTAAATCGAATATTTTTAATAACCTAAACCTTTCTCACTGTAACATAGATTGGAGTAAAACAAAGTAAATCTAATTCTTTTAATGTACAACACTTTACCTAAAGTAGTTAAAATTCAAGTAGAAACAGTAAATGGAACTCCCTTTGATGTCCAACAACCTCCCCAATGTAGCTTAGTTTGGAGTGGCATATTGAATGTAACCCAATTAATGTCCATCTCTTCCACAAGTAGCAGGGATTTAGTTTTGAACACTCTCCTAAAGTATTTTAGATTGAAGTCGAACTATGAATTGTAACCCATCTAATGTCCAACACCTTCCAAGATGTACTATACATTGGATCAGGAATATTAAATGATATTTAGCAAATATGTGTATGTTTTTAATTATTGGTTGTTATGTAGTCTTGTATGGTTTCACAAGTAATATATACAATTTGATTTGGTAACTTGATTTTAATACATATTTATGATACTTTTTACACATAGATTTAAATTGATTATTTGTACACATGGTAAAAGTGTGCTTTTTTATATACATTTTGACTTATATTCAATTAGTGTACATTTCTACATTTTTCTTTATTTTTTAACATAGCATTTTATATATATATATTTAATATTGTTATATGTAGTTTTTCACATATTTTTAAAAATACTTACGTTAACAAATGAATTTGAATTTTTTAATGAAGATTCAAAACACATTTTTTAGGAATATGTATGTTAAATACATATCATTAGTAAATATTTATCACATATTTTTTCAGAGTGCTTTTTATTAAATATGTTTAAACAATTTTGTACCTGCTGTATATAGGTTGTAACACGAGTTAATAATTTTAAATATTTATTTGCTACAAATATGTAATAGTTTTGACAATAAAGGCCCATTTACGAAGAGGCATAGAAAGCCTCAGACCGGGGTTTCAATTTCGACCGCCGCATTACAATGCAGGCTGTCAAACTGAAACCCAATGGTCATTCCGTCTGGATTCTGACAAGCTTAAGAAGCCCGTTGGCCAGTCAGATGGCGTGGGATTACAATGTCGGTTTCCAATAGGCTTTAAATGTTGGGCTTTCCGACATGGAAAGCCTGGCGGAAAGTGTCAGTTGGGGCCCCTAGCAGAACTCCTTAACCCTGCAGCCTCCGATTGGGGGCAATTATGGTGCTCCCCTTTGAATACCTGCACTGTGTGGCATACATCATTTTTAAATTTAGGATCTTTTGCAGTTGCCCTGAAGTGTACTCAGGAACCTTTTGTAGTACATTTTTTAAAATGGTTCCTCAGGGGCCTTGAGAACCACTGCTTGCTTCTCTAAAGTCTTGCAAAACTTTTCTCACTTCTATATCTGTCACATTTTGGGGGTGAATATGCACTTTAACACCAATTATTATTTCCAGTAATAGCCCTCCAATAACAAGCATTAGTATACTATTTTGTACATTTCAAAGGACTATTTGCTGTGCATGTGTTCTCCTGAGTGTAGGTATATGTCATGTGCAACAATAAATGTTTTTCTTTTTTGGAGGTGATGTAAGTTACACTTTCTGCCATTATATCTGCAAATATTAGAGTTCTACATTTATTGAGTGATAGTAAATTTATATTTTTAATTAAGTGTTATATTCAACATGCAATGTTTTACGTTTTATACTTACATGTTTGCTGTTGTCATAATGTGCAGACTTCTTTCTTCAGGTGATTTACTGGTTGGACATAGAATGTTTAAATTAAATGTTTTAAAATTTATTGTTTAGTCTTAGGGCTACATTTGTGTACGCTTTATTTTTAATTGATTTTTAGTTGTTTAATTTAGTGTTAAATCAGTATCTTTTTATGACCTGCTTTCTGAAGTGGCTTGTACCTTTTTAGAAGGGTAGGACTTTGTTTTCTCTTTTTGGAATCAAGCAGTATATCACTTTTGTGTATATTTGAATTGTTTGCTGCAAAGTTTTTGTGTTCTTTTTATAGTGTCAATTTAATTAGTATAGTGTTTGAACTGATGGACCTGCTGCTGCACAAGTATCAGTTGTATGGTATCCAAAGGCGAAAGGATTCTAGTAGGCTGTAAGTTTGGTAAATTTTGCAAGACAGAAGAAAGACAATGTCAACAGTTGAAATGATAGATGTTATTGAAGTATTAAAATACACAGTTATAATAGAAAAAAATGAGTAAAGGAAGAGTTTAGGTTAGAAAAACGATTTCTTTGAAAATGGTGTGATCTGCATACAATAACATCCCTCAGGTTAAACTTCTAACAAAGTAAAACACTTAGCAAATATTGATCCCTGTAGTCTAGCAGTTCAGTGCCCTCATTTACAGGGATTTAATGTAGGGCAGCACAGCATGTCACTTTGCTGTGCGGCCCTTTACCAAAGTGAAAGGGCAGGAATGCACCTTATTTATCCAATATGGTGCATTCCGGCCCTTACTTCCTGGGCTGGTGCAGTTTTGGCATTCTAGCGCCAAGGCAAACATCCTTGTGACATGGTGCAAGGGTGCCTATGTCATTAGCAGGATTGTTTTAGTGCAGGAAGGAGCACCTTCTTGCACAAAAACAATCCTGAGAGGCATATTCTTGAGAATGCAGCACACACAAAAAGAGGAAAAAACAAGGAGAACTAAAGATATTTCTCCTTGTTACGCCTCACCTTGAGAGGCATGAGTTTTTGGCCCATTCCAGGTTTACATGGTCTTGTAAATCTGAGGAAGCATTCAAATCCTTGGATGTTGCATGGGAACACCTAACCCAATGTCCGTGGAATGCATCCCAAGTGCAGGGTAAGGCAATGCAGCAATGTGCACTGCCTTGCCTTACTCCATATCTATGAGGCCATTCAAAGCCACACAAAGTGCGGGCCTCATAAATATGATTTCAAGGATTGCCCTAACGGAGCATCACAAAAAGTGATGCTTCAGAGGGGTAGGGGCTCATAAACATGCCCCCAGGTTTTCTAGTCAAAGACTATGAGGGCACAAATATGGGAGAATTATTTTTCTTCCAGGCAGGCAGATGATCTACCATGACACTTTAGGGTTGAGGGCAAGTACGGTATTCAGAGACACTACTTTAAACAGTTACTGAAGGGATGGTGATCATACTGCTTTAACAAAAATATTTATGACTTGATGATGATTTTATGTGCAATTTAAGGTTTTTGTCTAGTAAAATACAACCAGAAAAAGGTCTCTATAGGTGGTCAGAAAATCTATGCAAATATTAGAATGAATATTAATGGTGTACAGAGTTAAATCTTGGAAAGTATAATACTGAATAAACTAGATTTAATCTTTTTGCAGGATATCTACATGGTCAATCTGGAGTCATAAAGATATAACTGACCCTCTAGATCGGTAAAGAAATGTAAGGGCCCTACACGGTAAGAAGTTTAGAAAATGGATGTATGCTATATCAGGTTTGAGTACAAATAAGGAGAAACAGAGGTTGCTGAGTGCTTGACTCTTGACAAAGCAGGTCTCTGCTCTTGATCTAAGCCCTGTACTCCGGTAGATTCAAAGTACTTCCTGACTGTGCACTCTCCTTTTTGTGCTTCTGCGCACTTTCTCAGTTTTAACTTTTAATGCACAGTTCTAAAATGGCCATGTGTGATCTTGGCAGGGTAGTATAAAAAGAACAAAATGCCTACTGCGGCATCATAATGCTTTCATCTTGTGGCATTGTGACACATGCACCACGGTGCACTGGTGTCCATTTTGTCACTATCTAACACCAATGCAAACAGCATTGATCAAACAAATATTTCAACTTTTTACTGCTGAGATCTGTTGTCATTGACAGTTCTTTCCTATTAAAGGACTGATGAATAGATACTAAGCATTAGATGAACTGTGTCATAAATTTACCCATGCCTGAGGTGTCATGTAGTAGGCATAACCTTGATTCCTTATGGATTGAGACAATTATCATTTTTTCTAAAGAATGTATTATATGGCATTTATTGTCATTGTAAATGTAGCAGCCCCTTAACACAAGTAAAATGGTTTCATCCTGATGATCAGCATTGTGCACCGGTGGTATGTCTAGCTTTGTGAATTGTGTATAGTATCCTAAGGCAAATGTGTAGGAGTTAAAAATGCCCTAAGTCAAGTGTACATGTTTTGCTATATGGGAAAGGTTAAATTTGGAGATCTCTAGTTGGAATGGGTAGGTACCTGTGACAAATAGTGACCATTGTGTCTAGTCAGAGTAAGGGGGTACACTCCTAAAATAACCCCTTCTCACCCCCTTGGTAGCTTGGCATGACCACATAGGCTTATCTCAGAGGCAGTGTGTAAACCATTTGTGAACTCTACAGTAACCCAGTGGCAACACTACAGAGGGACACCATACAAGTTGTATATTAAAAAATAAGTATTCTTTATATAGATTTACCACAAGTCCACAAACGACAAAAATCCACAATACTGTACTTAAAATGGTAGAATTAGCGTAGTTCTCTTTAGATCTTAAAATGCAACATTTTGAGTTAATGTACCTTAAGATGCGACACGCAGGGCAATAAAAGTGTTGCAAGAAGGGTGATGCGATAGTCCTTTACACGCAAGGACGGTGATGCGCTGAAGATCCGGTGCGAAGAAACAAAGATGGAGCTTTCTCCTTGATGCGACCCTTCCCGGTGATGCAGTGGCGTCTGCTATGACGTCAATCCTCTCCTCCGGCGATGCAAGATACTTGACACTATGCGAGCTGTGACGGACAATGCGACATCCTTCCCAGTGATGGGGCGGCGTCTGCTGCGACGTCAATCCTCTCCCCTGGCGATGCGAGTTGCTACCACAAAAATGCGAGACGTGACAGGCCCTGTGACATTCTTTACGGTGATGCGGCGGCGTCTGCTGCAACGTCGATCCTCTTCTACGGTGATGAGCGGCGACAGGCCCTGCAACACGCTCCTCAGAGATGTGGCGGCGTCTGATGCGACGCCGATCCCTTTTCTCCTGTGACCAGGCCCGGACTGGCCGTTGAGGGCACCGGGCAATCCCCCGGTGGGCCGCATGGTTGGGGGCCAGTTTTGGGCCCCTGGGGGCCGTTTTTGTTACAGGGCCGTTATGCTGCAAAAACGGCCCTGTAACAAAAACGGCCGAAAACTGGCCCCGTCACAGAGCACGGTCGTACCTCTCCCCCCTCCCTCCGGGAGGAGAGGGGGGCCGGCCGAGCACTTTGCCAGGGCCGGTTCTGGTTCCCAGTCCGGCCCTGCCTGTGACACACTTCCCGGTGATGCGGTGGCGTCTGCTGCAACGTCAATCCTTTCCTCCGGCGATGCGAGGTGGTTCGTGTTATAGGCGGCAGCGGCAGTTCGGCGACACGCTTCTTGATCTTGAGTCGTGCTTCCAGCTCCTTGCGACACGCAAGTCCTCAAAAAGTCCAGCACAACTGTAAGGCACTTCAAAAGAAATCTTGGGGAGCTTGTGGGTAAAGTCTGTTGTCCCTGAGACTTCAGCAGGAGGCAAGCTCTGTTCTCAAGCCCTTGGAGATCCTTATACAAGTTGATGAAAGTACACACAAAGTTCTTCTCTCCTTTCTTTGGCAGTCAGGCAACCACTGCTGGCCTATCCCCCAAGCAGCACTTCAGCTTAGGGATAGTCTCTCCTCAGTCTCTATGGTTCCACTCCTCAACAAAGGTTTCTTATTGTTGTCCCAAAAGTGATATATTTCTCTGGGGTTTGGAACCCCTATTTTATACCCAATTTCTCTTTGTTCTCTGAAGGCAGAGAGGCCTTTGCCTAGTCCAAACCAGTTCTGGTCACTCCTGGATCACTCTGTTGACATGACTCATTCTTTCCTTTCACAGTGCAGGGCAGAGAAATCAGACACACCACAGGAGGTGGAGCCAGCATTGTGGAGGGAAGGCACAGCCCTATTCAGGTCCCAAGTGCAACTCCTCCCTCCCATCTAGATGCAGATCTCTCTATTCACCACTGGGCTGACTCACCCTGTCTCCTGGAATCCCCCAGCCCCTGTAACTCAAACTCCAGACAAGGAATACACAACCTAGCAGAGGCAGGCTTGGATAGTTAAACATGAAAATACCTACTTTCTAAAAGTGGTATTTTCAAACGCAGAATGTTAATACCAACTTCACTAAAAGATTTATTTTATCATTCTGAGTTCAGGCATACTAAACTCAAATTTCTACCATGTTCCCTGAGTCAGTTAGGATTATAAGATGTAATTATCTAACTGTCCATTCGGGCCTATGTGGAATAGATGGCCTTGCAATTGTGAAAAACAAAAATGGTTGTAATTCACTATTAGGAAATGACACACATATCAGGCTTGAAGTACCTTATACTTACAATGCACCATGCCCTTGTGCCTGTCATGGGGGTTTCTGATATGAAGAAAAGGGAAGGTTGAGGGACTGGTAACACAGGCTCTGCAACGACAGACCTTAGAAAAACTTTTACAGGTGGCTTTTGTGGGTGGCACAACCAGTGCTGCAGCTCCGTGGCGCTTACTGAAGGTACCTGGTGAGCTAGTTGGCCCCCAGGGACCCTCAGGATTGAAGAGAAATTAATTCCACAACTTAAACTACGCCACAGGGTGTGTTTGCACACATGTCAACTCAGGCTCGCCCCCTACTTTCACCACTGTACAAACGCCCAATCCAAAGTTCACCCACCATGGTAAGGCCCACACAGGAGTAGAAAATAACCGATTTCTTTAATGGAGGATTTTGTGGGAGGTTGCAGGAATAAAAACAGCACACCATATCAATGTCCCAAAACCCGACGCGTTTTGTGCACCCAGCACTTAATCATGGGTTACAGAGGCTGGCAGGATGCTGGTGATACACCGCGTGGCCTCGTGGTCTTTGTAGTACCTGTTATTCCTCCAGTGAGTTGCGAAATCACAGCGCTTTTGTCAAAATCAATCCCAAGTGGGTCCGTGTTGCTCAGATCATACAGCGCACCACCTATAGTGACTTCCAGGTCTGCTTACACAGCAGGGCACTTTCCGCGGTCCAGGCATGGTCGCTTTCATCCAATCCAAAGTTCACCCAACATGGAAAGGCCCACAGAGGAGTAAAAAATAACCAATTCCTTCAATGGAGGATTTTGTGGCAGGTTGCAGGAATAAAAACAGCACAGCATATCAATGTCCCACAACCCGACGTGTTTCTTGCACCCAACACTTAATCATGGGTTACAGAGGCTGACAGGATGCTGGTGATACATCGGCAATGTTCAGGCATTCAATTTAATATCAAACTCACCGCCCTCCTGGGTGTGGCCACCGCGTGGCCTTGTTGTCTTTGTAGTACCTGTTATTCCTCAATGAGTTGCGAAATCACAGCGCTTTTGTCAAAATCAATCCCAAGTGGGACCGTGTTGCTCAGATCATACAGCGCCCCACCTATAGTGACTTCCATTTGGCAACTCCCATCATTTATGCTGCGGCGTGTGCCGTCGCAGCAGGTCTGCTTACACAGCAGGGTACTTTCCGCCGCCCAGGCATGGCTGCTTTTGTCCAATCCAAAGTTCGCCCAACATGGAAAGGCCCACACAGGAGTAAAAAAGACAATTCCTGTAATGGAGGATTTTGTGGCAGGTCGCAGGAATAAAAACAGCACAGCACATCAATGTCCCAAAACCCGACGCGTTTCGTGCACCCAGCACTTAATCAAGGATTACAGAGGCTGACAGGGTGCTAGTGATACATCGGCGATGTTCAGGCATTCAATTTAATACCAAAGTCACCACCCTCCTGGGCGTGGCCATTGCGTAGCCTTGTGGTCTTTGTAGTACCTGTTGTTCCTTCAGTGAGTTGCGAAATCACAGTGCTTTTGTCAAAATCAATCCCAAGTTGGTCCGTGTTGCTCAGATCATACAGCACACCACCTATAGTGACTTCCAATTGGAACCTCCCATCCTTTATGCTGCGGTGTGTGCCATTGCACCAGGTCTTACACAGCAGGGCACTTTCCACGGCCCAGGCATGGCTGCTTTTATCCCATCCAAAGTTTGCCCAATATGGAAAGGCCCACAGAGGAGTAAAACATAACCAACTCCTTTAATGGAGGATTTTGTGGCAGGTTGCAGGAATAAAAACAGCACAGCACATCAATGTCTCAAAACCCGACGCGTTTCGTGCATCCGGCACTTAATCATGGTTTACAGAGGCTGACAGGATGCTGGTGATACATCAGCAATGTTCAGGCATTCAATTTAATATCAAAGTCACCGCCCTCCTGGGAGGTCCCACTGTGTGGCTTCGTGGTCTTTGTAGTAACTGTTATTCCTCCAGTGAGTTGCGAAATCACAGCGCTTTTGGCAAAATCAATCCCAATTGGGTCCGTGTTGCTCAGATCAGCAGCGCACCACCTATAGTGACTTCCATTTGGCAACTCCCATCCTTTATGCTGCGGCGTGTGCCATCGCAGCAGGTTGCTTAAACAGCAGGGCACTTTCCTCGGCCAAGGCATGGTCGCTTTCATCCAATCCAAAGTTTGCCCAACATGGAAAGGCCCACACAGGAGTAAAAAATAACCAATTCCTTTAATGGAGGATTTTTTGGCAGGTTGCAGGAATAAAAACAGCACAGCACATCAATGTCCCAAAACCCGACGCATTTCGTGCACCCAGCACTTAATCATGGGTTACAGAGGCTGACAGGATGCTGGTGATACATCGGCAATGTTCAGGAATTCAATTTAATATCAAAGTCACCGCCCTCCTGGGCGTGGCCACCATGTGGCCTCGTGGTCTTTGTAGTACCTGTTATTCCTCCAGTGAGTTGCGAAATCACAGTGCTTTTGTCAAAATCAATCCCAAATGGGTCCGTATTGCTGTGATCATACAGCGCACCACCTATAGTGACTTTGATTTGGGAACTCCCATCCTTTAGGCCGCGGCGTGTGCCGTCGCAACAGGTCTCAGACACAGAGACAGAGAGTCCGCCTCCCCCCGTTCAGATCTGAAGCCACCGAAGTCATCTGCTGCGTTCCTCAAGGCTCCTCGCTCAGTCCAACCCTCTTCAACATGTACATGAGACCCCTCGCAGACATCGCACGCCAGCACAACCTCAACATCATCTCCTACGCCAACGACACCCAGCTGATTCTCTCCCTCACCAACGACCCCGCCACCGCCAGAGCCAACCTCCACGAAGGGATGAAAGAGGTAGCCGAATGGATGAAGAACAGCCGCCTGAAACTGAACTCGGACAAGAAGGAAGTCCTCATCCTGGGATCCTCACCATCCGCCTGGGACGACTTCTGGTGGCCCCCCGTTCTAGGCAGCGCACCCAAACCAACAGACCACGCACGCAACCTGGGCTTCATCCTGGACTCCACCCTCTCCATGACCAGACAAGTCAACGCCGTCTCCTCGTCGTGCTTCAACATCCTGCGCATGCTACGAAAGATCTTCCGGTGGATCCCCACCGAGACCAGGATGACCGTCACCCAGGCCCTCGTCGCCAGCCGTCTGGACTACGGCAACTCCCTCTACGCCGGAACCACTGCCAAACTCTAGAAAAGACTTCAGCGGATCCAGAACGCCTCAGCACGTTTCATCCTTGACATTCCCCGTCGCAGCCACATCTCCGGACACCTGAGAGACCTGCCCTGGCTCCTGGTCACCAAGAGAATCACCTTCCGACTCCTCACCCACGCACACAAAGCCCTACACAACCAAGGCCCAGGATACCTCAACAGCCGCCTCAACTTCTACGCTCCCAAACGCCAGCTTCGTTCGACCGGCCACGCCCTCGCCACCGTCACCCGCATCTGAAGAGCCACCACAGGGGGACAGTCCTTCTCCTACCTCGCCGCCAAGATATGGAACTCCCTCCCGACCTACCTCCGCCTGACCCAGGACCACCTCGCCTTCAGGAAGCAACTCAAGACCTGGCTGTTCGAGCAGTAGCGGACCCCCTCCCCTAGCGCCTTGAGACCCTCTGGGTGAGTAGTGCGCTATATAAATGCTTTGATTGATTGATTGATTGATTGGTCTGCTTACACAGCAGGGCACTTTCCGCGGCCCAGGCATGGGCGCTTTCATCCAATCCAAAGTTCGCCCAACATGGAAAGGCCCACACAAGAGTAAAAAATAACCAATTCCTTTAATGCAGGATTTTGTGGCAGGTTGCAGGAATAAAAACAGCACAGCACATCACTGTCCCAAAACCCAAAGCATTTCGTGCACCCAGCACTTAATCATGGGTTACATAGGCTGACAGGATGCTGGTGATACATCGTCAATGTTCAGGCATTCAATTTAATATAAAACTCACCACCCTCCTGGGTGTGGCCACCGCATGGTCTCGTTGTCTTTGTAGTACCTGTTATTCCTCCAGTGAGTTGCGAAATCACAGGGCTATTGTCAAAATCAATCCCAAGTTGGTCCGTGTTGCTCAGATCATACAGCGCACCACCTATACTGACTTCCATTTGGCAACTCCCATCCTTTATGCTGCGGCGTGTGCCGTCGCAGCAGGTCTGCTTACACAGCAGGGAACTTTCCAAAGCCCAGGCATGGCCGCTTTTATCCAATCCAAAGTTTGTCCAACATGGAAAGGCCCACACAGGAGTCAAAAATAAACAATTCCTTTAATGCAGGATTTTGTGGCAGGTTGCAGGAATAAAAACAGCAGCCGCCCTCCCTACATTACCCCCACACAGGTAATTATTAATTTTCTTTTTTTTTTAAACACAAGCCCTCCAGTCTGTGAGCCCCGCAAATTTTTTCTTAAAGCCACGGGGGTGGCGGTCCTGGGGGTTGGGGGGCCTTTGAGACCCCCACCCATGTATTTTTGAAGCCCACGTGGGTGGCTGTTTGCCCTCCAGCAAATATTGCCATAAACACCCGGGGGTGGTGCTCCCTGGAGCTTGGGGGGCTTTTGAGCCCCCCACCCATTTATTTTTTACACCCCGGGGGTGGTGGTCCCCGGGGCTGGGGGGGGCTGGGAGCCCCCTGCACATATTTTAGTAATAGCCCCAGGGGGTGGCAGTCCCCGGGGCTGGGGGTCACCTCTGGGCCCCCCATTACATTAAAAATATTACCCCCGGGACTTGGCCCACCCGGGGGCTAATTAATAACAAAGCCCGGGAGCCCAAGCTCCGTTTTCTTTTTTTCACCGCCGAATCTGTGGATCCATCGAGCATTTTGCTGTTTTAAAAAAAAAAAAATCTTTTTTTCGCCCTGGTGGTCCTTGTGGGACCCCCTAAGCCGGCCTAGGGGTGTTTCTACCCTGTCCCCCTTTTTTGTTGGGCGTCAGTTTTCCTGATTTCTTGTGCCTCGGTTCTATATATATATATATATATATATATATATATATAGGGGGATTGAGCCGATTAACTTTCACTGAAGAAACGAAATGGGCTGCAGCGTGTTGTTTTCTATGATAACCTGAACAACTGTCTGTTTGATTGATTGGGGCTGGCGAACCCCGCTGTGGCCCGCCGTGACATAGTTGGCACTGGCGTTGCTTTTGCCGAAGCCTCTGGATATATATATATATATATATGTGTATATAAATGCTCGAAGGTTGTCCACCATCAGTAGCGGTCGGCAGTAGGTGTTTCTATAGGGCGGTGACGTGGGCAGGAGGAGGGGCAGGGTGGGGGGAAATAATGTATGGATTACTGAGTTTTACAGGTAAGTAAACATTTAAATACATAAAACGAATTTCGTTGCGCGCACTGCATCACATTTGGTGATGCAGTGTGCACAACGAAATTCGTTTTATGTATTTAAATGTTTACTTACCTGTAAAACTCCGTAATCCATACATTATTTCCCCCCACTCTGCCCCTCCTCCTGCCCACGTCACCGCCCTATAGAAACACCTACTGCGGACCGCTACTGTCCACCATGTTAGGAAGCACTTTAGGACCAGGAATACCTCATGGACTGGGCAGCTCCTGTAATGCGGCCTGACGCGTTTCGCTTAATTGCTTTCTCAGAGGCCTATTCCTTCAGTTTCTCCAGCGGCTTGCGCAGGCATTGAAATCACACCTCCCACCTGCTGATTGGTTAGTTTCTTGAATTGATAGCCGGGACTTGTAGTGTTTATGCTGCGCTCGTTAGAACCGTGTATAGGTGCCAGGAAACTAAAGTTCTCAAATGCATGCCATGGATGGGCCACAGAGGCTGGCCAGTCTATAATTTCGGGTGCCAGTCCTTCCGCAATGAACCGGGCAGATTCCCGGCTCGGCGGCCCACAGACATTAATGCGGTAGTGCTCCCCCGCCGCTGGACTGCCGCGTAAAAATAAATGCTCGAAGGTTGTCCACCATGTTAGGAAGCACTTTAGGACCAGGAATACCTCATGGACTGGGCAGCTCCTGTAATGCGGCCTGACGCGTTTCGCTTAATTGCTTTCTCAGAGGCCGATTCCTTCAGTTTCTCCAGCGGCTTGCACAGGCATTGAAATCACACCTCCCACCTGCTGATTGGTTAGTTTCTTGCATTGATAGCTGGGACTTGTAGTGTTTATGCTGCGCTCGTTAGAACCTTGTATAGGTGCCAGGAAACTAAAGTTCTCAAATGCATGCCATGGATGGGCCACAGAGGCTGGCCAGTCTATAATTTCGGGTGCCAGTCCTTCCGCAATGAACCGGGCAGATTCCCGGCTCGGCGGCCGACAGACATTAATGCGGTAGTGCTCCCCGGCGGCTGGACTGCCGCGTAAAAATAAATGCTCCAAGGTTGTCTACCATGTTAGGAAGCACTTTAGGACCAGGAATACCTCATGGACTGGGCAGCTCCTGTAATGCGGCCTGACGCGTTTCGCTTAATTGCTTTCTCAGAGGCCGATTCCTTCAGTTTCTCCAGCGGCTTACGCAGGCATTGAAATCACACCTCCCACCTGCTGATTGGTTAGTTTCTTGCATTGATAGCTGGGACTTGTAGTGTTTATGCTGCGCGCGTTAGAACCTTGTATAGGTGCCAGGAAACTAAAGTTCTCAAATGCATGCCATGGATGGGCCACAGAGGCTGGCCAGTCTATAATTTCGGGTGCCAGTCCTTCCGCAATGAACCGGGCAGATTCCCGGCTCGGCGGCCCACAGACATTAATGCGGTAGTGCTCCCCCGCGGCTGGACTGCCGCGTAAAAATAAATGCTCGAAGGTTGTCCACCATGTTAGGAAGCACTTTAGGACCAGGAATGCCTCATGGACTGGGCAGCTCCTGTAATGCGGCCTGACGCGTTTCGCTTAATTGCTTTCTCAGAGGCCGATTCCTTCAGTTTCTCCAGCGGCTTGCGCAGGCATTGAAATCACACCTCCCACCTGCTGATTGGTTAGTTTCTTGCATTGATAGCTGGGACTTGTAGTGTTTATGCTGCGCTCGTTAGAACCTTGTATAGGTGCCAGGAAACTAAAGTTCTCAAATGCATGCCATGGATGGGCCACAGAGGCTGGCCAGTCTATAATTTCGGGTGCCAGTCCTTCCGCAATGAACCGGGCAGATTCCCGGCTCGGTGGCCCACAGACATTAATGCGAAAGTGCTCCCCTGCGGCTGGAGTGCCGCGTAAAAATAAATGCTCGAAGGTTGTCCACCATGTTAGGAAGCACTTTAGGACCAGGAATACCTCATGGACTGGGCAGCTCCTGTAATGCGGCCTGACGCGTTTCGCTTAATTGCTTTCTCAGAGGCCGATTCCTTCAGTTTCTCCAGCGGCTTGCGCAGGCATTGAAATCACACCTCCCACCTGCTGATTGGTTAGTTTCTTGCATTGATAGCTGGGACTTGTAGTGTTTATGCTGCGCTCGTTAGAACCTTGTATAGGTGCCAGGAAACTAAAGTTCTCAAATGCATGCCATGGATGGGCCACAGAGGCTGGCCAGTCTATAATTTCGGGTGCCAGTCCTTCCGCAATGAACCGGGCAGATTCCCGGCTCGGCGGCCCACAGACATTAATGCGGTAGTGCTCCCCCGCCGCTGGACTGCCGCGTAAAAATAAATGCTCGAAGGTTGTCCACCATGTTAGGAAGCACTTTAGGACCAGGAATACCTCATGGACTGGGCAGCTCCTGTAATGCGGCCTGACGCGTTTCGCTTAATTGCTTTCTCAGAGGCCGATTCCTTCAGTTTCTCCAGCGGCTTGCACAGGCATTGAAATCACACCTCCCACCTGCTGATTGGTTAGTTTCTTGCATTGATAGCTGGGACTTGTAGTGTTTATGCTGCGCTCGTTAGAACCTTGTATAGGTGCCAGGAAACTAAAGTTCTCAAATGCATGCCATGGATGGGCCACAGAGGCTGGCCAGTCTATAATTTCGGGTGCTAGTCCTTCCGCAATGAACCGGGCAGATTCCCGGCTCGGCGGCCGACAGACATTAATGCGGTAGTGCTCCCCGGCGGCTGGACTGCCGCGTAAAAATAAATGCTCCAAGGTTGTCTACCATGTTAGGAAGCACTTTAGGACCAGGAATACCTCATGGACTGGGCAGCTCCTGTAATGCGGCCTGACGCGTTTCGCTTAATTGCTTTCTCAGAGGCCGATTCCTTCAGTTTCTCCAGCGGCTTACGCAGGCATTGAAATCACACCTCCCACCTGCTGATTGGTTAGTTTCTTGCATTGATAGCTGGGACTTGTAGTGTTTATGCTGCGCGCGTTAGAACCTTGTATAGGTGCCAGGAAACTAAAGTTCTCAAATGCATGCCATGGATGGGCCACAGAGGCTGGCCAGTCTATAATTTCGGGTGCCAGTCCTTCCGCAATGAACCGGGCAGATTCCCGGCTCGGCGGCCCACAGACATTAATGCGGTAGTGCTCCCCCGCGGCTGGACTGCCGCGTAAAAATAAATGCTCGAAGGTTGTCCACCATGTTAGGAAGCACTTTAGGACCAGGAATACCTCATGGACTGGGCAGCTCCTGTAATGCGGCCTGACGCGTTTCGCTTAATTGCTTTCTCAGAGGCCGATTCCTTCAGTTTCTCCAGCGGCTTGCGCAGGCATTGAAATCACACCTCCCACCTGCTGATTGGTTAGTTTCTTGCATTGATAGCTGGGACTTGTAGTGTTTATGCTGCGCTCGTTAGAACCTTGTATAGGTGCCAGGAAACTAAAGTTCTCAAATGCATGCCATGGATGGGCCACAGAGGCTGGCCAGTCTATAATTTCGGGTGCCAGTCCTTCCGCAATGAACCGGGCAGATTCCCGGCTCGGTGGCCCACAGACATTAATGCGAAAGTGCTCCCCTGCGGCTGGAGTGCCGCGTAAAAATAAATGCTCGAAGGTTGTCCACCATGTTAGGAAGCACTTTAGGACCAGGAATACCTCATGGACTGGGCAGCTCCTGTAATGCGGCCTGACGCGTTTCGCTTAATTGCTTTCTCAGAGGCCGATTCCTTCAGTTTCTCCAGCGGCTTGCGCAGGCATTGAAATCACACCTCCCACCTGCTGATTGGTTAGTTTATTGCATTGATAGCTGGGACTTGTAGTGTTTATGCTGCGCTCGTTAGAACCTTGTATAGGTGCCAGGAAACTAAAGTTCTCAAATGCATGCCATGGATGGGCCACAGAGGCTGGCCAGTCTATAATTTCGGGTGCCAGTCCTTCCGCAATGAACCGGGCAGATTCCCGGCTTGGCGGCCCACAGACATTAATGCGGTAGTGCTCCCCCGCGGCTGGACTGTCGCGTAAAAATAAATGCTCGAAGGTTGCCCACCATGTTAGGAAGCACTTTAGGACCAGGAATACCTCATGGACTGGGCAGCTCCTGTAATGCGGCCTGGGAGCCCAAGCTCCGTTTTCTTTTTTTCACCGCCGAATCTGTGGATCCATCGAGCATTTTGCTGTTTTAAAAAAATATATCTTTTTTTCGCCCTGGTGGTCCTTGTGGGACCCCCTATGCCGGCCTAGGGGTGTTTCTACCCTGTCCCCCTTTCTTGTTGGGCGTCAGTTTTCCTGATTTCTTGTGCCTCGGTTCTATATATATATATATATATAGATAGGGGGATTGAGCCGGATTAAATTTCACTGAAGAAACGAAATGGGCTGCAGCGTGTTGTTTTCTATGATAACCTGAACAACTGTCTGTTTGATTGATTGGGGCTGGCGAACCCCGCTGTGGCCCGCCGTGACATAGTTGGCGCTGGCGTTGCTTTTGCCGAAGCCTCTGGATATATATATATATATGTGTATATATATGTGTATATATATATATATATATATATATATATATATATATATATATATATATATATATATATATATATATATATATATATATATATATATGTATATATATCCACAATTTTGCTTCAAAGCATGATGCGCACTCAAGGAGTTACAACCAAAACAGTTTTATTCCTGGTTACACACTACGCGTTTCGCACGTTAAACCATTCTGCTAGGGGAGCCATGTAATATATTACATGGCTCCCCTAGCAGAATGGTTTAACGTGTGATCAAGACACGAGCAGTGTCGAAACGCGTAGCGTGTAACCAGGAATAAAACTGTTTTGGTTGTAACTCCTTGAGTGCGCATCATGCTTTGAAGCAAAATTGTGGATTGATAAAAAGTTCGGCTTGGAGGTCCGCCGAACTTATGCGCCACCTGACGAGGGAGGAAAGATCCCGGAAGGACCCATCTGGTTGTTTGGAATATATATATATCAAAAAAATGCCCTTGCATTCGGACACGCACTCCTCCAGCTGGTGATTTGAAACATAATCATTTTATTCAAAAGGAACAGGCATCCTCACTCCAATTACTTTGTCCTGCTGCCTAACGTGTTTCAGAGCCAACGAGCTCCTTTATCAGAGGAAGTTCGAATGTGCTCATGTATTTCCTATATATAATACACTTACCTGCGAAATACTGATATTTTCGTTGCAAAGGCATTCATGGTAGAGGTATATGTGTTGAAAAATCTTGCATGGTAAAGGCATGTGTGGTAAAGACACAATCGGTTTAAAGCCTGCGTGGTAAAAGTATGTGGGGTTCAACTGTGGTTGTAAAGGCTGTTTCCCAACATGGAGCAGTCAGCCTAAATGTATTATAAAATCTATACTACAATTATCTTAGAATGGCCTAAGCATGGAAAAATAGTCTGGGACCCATTAAAGTTGGGAAGCAGACATATAAGGCCACGTGCAATTCAGAAAAGTAACAAAGCTCTTGTAAGCCAGCACATGTTAGAGATTTTTTACATCACCAGTTGATTGCTTACTTCCAATAAATGACCTTGTTCAGAGGGATCCCTAGTGTGTCACAATAATTCTACTCCCAGTAAACTCCAGTGCTAGAGGATGCTGTATTCCAGTATCAGAGGTTTGTTCACCCCTTACTGCAGATATTCCTGTTCACATTCCACCAGTGATGTATTGAGTGATGTTGCTGACCATGTCATGAATGATGTAATATGTGAGGTCATATGCAGTGCATTGCGGGGCGCGAGTTATAATGAGCTCAGCTACCTATCACTGCTGAATTTCTCTGGTTGTGTATGAGTGAAATGTCAGCCTACCTATAACGTCGCTGTAACCTTTGTGTTTTTTCAGTGAATTTTTAAGGTTCTTTTAATTCTATTTCCTAACAATAACACCCCTCTAACCTTTCTTTTTCTGTGAATATGAATATATATATAAATATCTCCACACACCATTTCTAAACAGAAATGTGACGACTCCAGGTAGGTTGGATTTAAAAGCATTTATTTTCACTTCGAGGCAGGCTGACAGTCCATTTCGAACACTTTGCCCTTAACTCCTTACGCGTTTCAGCTTCCCTTTCAGCCTTGGTCACAGGAGGGCAGTTGCATTTAAACTGTTTCTGGGTCACGTGCTTATGTAGCTCTTCAGACCATTCTATTGGCGAAGGTCTGGCCATTAAAGTGTCCGTGTTTAAATGCACGAGTAAAACATAAAAAGTGCACTGGACTTGCCTTTCGCATTTCAGTCTCGAGGGTTTGTTTAAAATCCTTCCAAACCAGCAAGCAGAGCAGAATACTCTGCTTGCATCCCTTGCTCGACTTTCCTTGACAATTTCATCTGGGCACAGTCCCGTTTTGTATTGTGGAAGAGGTCGGGCGGGTCAGGCTCCACATCCATAAATCCAAACACACTTTCTCCATTAATACAGCCTTTGACCACAGCAGGGCGGCTTCGTCAGACAGGAACGGAGAATCCTGCCAAATGTATCCACACACCATTTCTAAACAGAAATGTGACGACTCCAGGTAGGTTGGATTTAAAAGCATTTATTTTCACTTCGAGGCAGGCTGACAGTCCATTTCGAACACTTTGCCCTTAACTCCTTACGCGTTTCAGCTTCCCTTTCAGCCTTGGTCACAGGAGGGCAGTTGCATTTAAACTGTTTCTGGGTCACGTGCTTATGTAGCTCTTCAGACCATTCTATTGGCGAAGGTCTGGCCATTAAAGTGTCCGTGTTTAAATGCACGAGTAAAACATAAAAAGTGCACTGGACTTGCCTTTCGCATTTCAGTCTCGAGGGTTTGTTTAAAATCCTTCCAAACCAGCAAGCAGAGCAGAATACTCTGCTTGCATCCCTTGCTCGACTTTCCTTGACAATTTCATCTGGGCACAGTCCCGTTTTGTATTGTGGAAGAGGTCGGGCGGGTCAGGCTCCACATCCATAAATCCAAACACACTTTCTCCATTAATACAGCCTTTGACCACAGCAGGGCGGCTTCGTCAGACAGGAACGGAGAATCCTGCCAAATGTATCCACACACCATTTCTAAACAGAAATGTGACGACTCCAGGTAGGTTGGATTTAAAAGCATTTATTTTCACTTCGAGGCAGGCTGACAGTCCATTTCGAACACTTTGCCCTTAACTCCTTACGCGTTTCAGCTTCCCTTTCAGCCTTGGTCACAGGAGGGCAGTTGCATTTAAACTGTTTCTGGGTCACGTGCTTATGTAGCTCTTCAGACCATTCTATTGGCGAAGGTCTGGCCATTAAAGTGTCCGTGTTTAAATGCACGAGTAAAACATAAAAAGTGCACTGGACTTGCCTTTCGCATTTCAGTCTCGAGGGTTTGTTTAAAATCCTTCCAAACCAGCAAGCAGAGCAGAATACTCTGCTTGCATCCCTTGCTCGACTTTCCTTGACAATTTCATCTGGGCACAGTCCCGTTTTGTATTGTGGAAGAGGTCGGGCGGGTCAGGCTCCACATCCATAAATCCAAACACACTTTCTCCATTAATACAGCCTTTGACCACAGCAGGGCGGCTTCGTCAGACAGGAACGGAGAATCCTGCCAAATGTATCCACACACCATTTCTAAACAGAAATGTGACGACTCCAGGTAGGTTGGATTTAAAAGCATTTATTTTCACTTCGAGGCAGGCTGACAGTCCATTTCGAACACTTTGCCCTTAACTCCTTACGCGTTTCAGCTTCCCTTTCAGCCTTGGTCACAGGAGGGCAGTTGCATTTAAACTGTTTCTGGGTCACGTGCTTATGTAGCTCTTCAGACCATTCTATTGGCGAAGGTCTGGCCATTAAAGTGTCCGTGTTTAAATGCACGAGTAAAACATAAAAAGTGCACTGGACTTGCCTTTCGCATTTCAGTCTCGAGGGTTTGTTTAAAATCCTTCCAAACCAGCAAGCAGAGCAGAATACTCTGCTTGCATCCCTTGCTCGACTTTCCTTGACAATTTCATCTGGGCACAGTCCCGTTTTGTATTGTGGAAGAGGTCGGGCGGGTCAGGCTCCACATCCATAAATCCAAACACACTTTCTCCATTAATACAGCCTTTGACCACAGCAGGGCGGCTTCGTCAGACAGGAACGGAGAATCCTGCCAAATGTATCCACACACCATTTCTAAACAGAAATGTGACGACTCCAGGTAGGTTGGATTTAAAAGCATTTATTTTCACTTCGAGGCAGGCTGACAGTCCATTTCGAACACTTTGCCCTTAACTCCTTACGCGTTTCAGCTTCCCTTTCAGCCTTGGTCACAGGAGGGCAGTTGCATTTAAACTGTTTCTGGGTCACGTGCTTATGTAGCTCTTCAGACCATTCTATTGGCGAAGGTCTGGCCATTAAAGTGTCCGTGTTTAAATGCACGAGTAAAACATAAAAAGTGCACTGGACTTGCCTTTCGCATTTCAGTCTCGAGGGTTTGTTTAAAATCCTTCCAAACCAGCAAGCAGAGCAGAATACTCTGCTTGCATCCCTTGCTCGACTTTCCTTGACAATTTCATCTGGGCACAGTCCCGTTTTGTATTGTGGAAGAGGTCGGGCGGGTCAGGCTCCACATCCATAAATCCAAACACACTTTCTCCATTAATACAGCCTTTGACCACAGCAGGGCGGCTTCGTCAGACAGGAACGGAGAATCCTGCCAAATGTATCCACACACCATTTCTAAACAGAAATGTGACGACTCCAGGTAGGTTGGATTTAAAAGCATTTATTTTCACTTCGAGGCAGGCTGACAGTCCATTTCGAACACTTTGCCCTTAACTCCTTACGCGTTTCAGCTTCCCTTTCAGCCTTGGTCACAGGAGGGCAGTTGCATTTAAACTGTTTCTGGGTCACGTGCTTATGTAGCTCTTCAGACCATTCTATTGGCGAAGGTCTGGCCATTAAAGTGTCCGTGTTTAAATGCACGAGTAAAACATAAAAAGTGCACTGGACTTGCCTTTCGCATAAATATATATATCCGAAATATTGACATTTTCGTTGTAAAGGCATTCGTGGTAGAGCTATATGTGTTGAAAAATCTTGCATGGTAAAGGCATGTATGGTAAAGACACAAGCGTTTTAAAGCCTGCGTGGTAAAGGTATGTGGGGTTCAACTGTGGTCGTAAAGGCTGTTTCCCAACATGGAGCAGTCAGAGGAGTAAAAGTAGCAAAAAAGGGCAATTATCTTCTCATAATATTTGCATTTGTATGCTTGTTTTATTCTCCTCATAGTCTTCAAGTTTATATTCCAATGTATTTTGTTTTGACACCTGGTTTTTCTCTTGTCATTATCAAATAACATTTTCTTGAACTTAAAAGAGGAACAACGGATGCTAAAAAAGGAGCAGTGAAACAGAGACACCAACAGGAGTCAGAAGGGCAAGGCGAGGTAAAGGTCTCACCGAAGCAAGCAGAAGCGAGATGTCTGTTAGGGGGGGGGGGGGAATATTGGATTTGCAGTTTTCAGCAAAAACTCTGTTTTCTTGTTTGACAAACCAGTGACTGCAACTTAATATACCATGAATTTATATAAAAGCAGTAATCTTTATTTCACAGTACTAACACTGACAACTATTATTCACGGTCTTGGTCAAACTCGTGGATTACGGTATTACCCCTCATGCTTGTGGAATTCATTGCAAATTCACCTTGTAAATATCCTAATATCTATTTTCTGAATGGAAACATAATCAGCCTGATTCATGTACGGGCCGTTTTGCGTGTCCCTAATAGCGAATCATAGCGATTCGCTATTGAGGACACGCAAAACGGCATTCATGTAGGAATTGCTACTTAAATAGCGATTCCTACATGTTCTTTATTTGCGAGTAGCAATTTGCTACTCGCAAATACTCCCCATTCATTCCTATGGGCCAAGAGGCCCATTGGAATGAATGGGGATTTGCGAGTAGCAATTTGCTACTCGCAACTGAGATAGCGATTTTAAGGGTGACAGGGGTGTCCAAAGGACGCCCTGTAGCACCCCTAAAATGCACTTTTGGACAGGTGTTGCGCACACACATGTCCAATGGACATGTGTGTGTGCTACATGCAACTTTGAAAAATGCTTTTAAAAGCATTTTTCGGAGTTTTTGCTATTTACCGACAGGTCTGACCTGTCGGTAAATAGCGGCCCCAAAAGTCCAAAATCGCTATTTTGTTGTGTGTCATGAATAGCATTTAAGGAATCTCTATTAGAGATTCCTTAAATGCCATTCCACGCAAATATGCGAATTCTTAAATAGCGATTTTTGCATTTGGTATCATGAATACCAAATGCAAAAATTGCGCTCGCAAAGGGCCAGATTCTGAGAATCTGGCCCTTTGCGAGTGTAATTTAGCTACATGAATCAGGCTGAATGTCACGAACTGTTTGCACGTCCTAATTTGCTCAAGAAAACACAAAGGCGATTCGGACTAATGGCCTTTTGCTGCAGTTTATTATGTTCCAGACCATTAGGCCTCATTTTTCAGCTCTTCCTTTTAGCTGCTGGTCTGCGTCCCCGCGCTGTAAATCATACTTCCATGAAAGCCCACGTGCTGCCTGCATCATAATATTATTGATCACTGCTAACTTCGCGCCTAGGAAATTATCACCCAGATGATCAGACCCTCGGAAAGCTCCGCCACGTGTAGAAGGGCTCGTAAATCAACCCTGCATCGCAGGGAAGCTAGGATCCAGCGCGCGCAGGAGAGATGCCCTTCCCTCTTCGGATGTCAGGGCTCTCAATGGGGCCTGGGGTGAAACGCCGTGATTTCCGTTGCCCCTCATTGGTTCTGTACAATAGAGTCCCAGACAGTGCTTGACATTTGCTTTCTCTGCCTGTCAAATGATGTGTGAGGGAGACAATGGAAACCCAGACGGCCGCATTAAAAGTTGGATTAATTTTCCTGCAGAGGCAGCACTGCGCATGGGTGCCCATGAGTGATGTGTCAGGCCCCCGTGTGATTTTAGTCAGGTCTTTTGTCCACGCTTCCTTGGGAGAAGGAGGATAAAATCACCGTTTCCTTTAGTTCCCTGGCGCTCTGGGTAACACGGTCAATGTCATTAGTTTGACCAAATAAAACCTGGCAGTTTATGAAATAAATTGCTGTGTTTACCTTATTGTTGAATTTGTTCTTGAAAGATGCAGTTGAAGGTGCACCTGATGTATGTAAAGCATGTATGTTCGGGTGTTAACTGTGCATTGTATGGTTATTCACTGGGTTTACAAACTGCTCTGTCTTTTCCAAAGTCCGTTTTTCATGTCATTCCTATGAGCTCTCTATTCCAGATTGCATAAGTATGCTTATCTTTTATAAGGGCATGTGTGGGTCTGGTCATTCATCACTTCCTGCACACTCATGTTGTTACACTTGTTCTGTGTGCTTCTTTATTGCTTCTGCGATTTTAACCTGATTATTTTTCAAAGTTCCACCATGCTTGTAAAGGTCTCTTTCAACCTTCTGCAATGGTTATGGTGTGAACAAAATCTGCAGGAGTACATGCATGTGTGTGAGACTTGTAGCGCCATAATAGGTGTAAGCAATGGAGTGCTGAGCAAGAGAGAAGTATGAAATGTAGAAAGGGGGATACTGGGTGCACTCCGTGAGCCCAAAAGAGGGATTCGGGGGTTGTATAGGCAGATTAATGGCCAGAAGACAAGAAAAGGTGTGTGGGAGATTGGGGTAGGTCTAGAGGAGCACAGAGAGGGTGTGATGCAGGAGCCAATGGGCTCCGTGGCGTAACAAAACTTGAGGGCCCCCCTTCAAAGTACATGCAGAGGGTCCCTCATGCTCAGGATCCAGTTCAGAGCCCTCGGGCCAGTGATCTGCCAGTACCGGATGGTGCCCCCAGAGTTTGGACTCCCCGCACTGCAGGGACTATTGTTACACCACTGAATGTCCTATGAGAAGCATTGAAACGCTCAGAGAGTTTAATAGTGGGAAGGTTTATTTTGCCACAAGATGTTGCTTGTATGGAGGAGCCTTCAGCTCCTTACAGAATGCAGAACGGATGCAGTCAGAATGATTTGAACTGGAGTGAATTTCCATTCCATTGGCATGCAGCAGGAAAAGGCATGGTCTCTCGTCTACATTTTCTTATTTGCTTTCTGACAATCATATTGTACATATTCCTCCTGAGGAATTATTTTTCGTCAAGAAGTATGGTGGATTACCTTCATTGAGATTTGTGTGTTTCACAATACAGCCATATTGCATAGATTTTTGACCACTTATTTGGTAGTATCATCCAAATGTGAATTTCGTCATGCTCCATTCTCCTCAAGGAGGAGGAGGAGACAAATGCTGCAGAGCTGCTCCTAATTAGGAGGCAGATCGCAAAGGGTATAAAGGAAGGGGCCCGTGCCCGAATGGAATACCGCCGGTCCTGTTCAAACAGAGGCCTGCAGAATGGGCAAGCATTCTTCAACCACTATTTTCAGAAGTGAGATCAATGGGAATAATACCAGACTATTGGAAAGGCTCCACGATTGTCCCAATCCACAAAATCGGTGACAAGGCCTTGCCTTGTTATTACCGACTGGTGGCACTGATTGACAACAAGGCCAAATACTTTGCGGGAACTGTGTTGGTGAAGAAATATAAACCTCCTAAGGGGTTCACTGATACACCTGGTCCTTTTAATCATCAAAGAAGAGATTGGCACAGATGCTGTAATATAAAAATAATGCATTTATTAACCTCAGATGAGGGAGACTACGTCACACAGTACCCTCAGGCCACTGTAGGAGGCATTCTAAGGAGTACAGAGAACAGGGGCCTTATATATGCATAGGTTACATTAGTCAGCATGAAACCAAGGGGAGGTCTTGGCACATGTAAGCATGCTTACTGACTAATATGGCTATACAAAATTTGCTTGCTCAACAAAGTGGGAGGAGAGACATTTCTCTTTACATCAGCAAGAATAGACTGGCGGTTCTATACTAGGAGCAGGTGCATTCCAATAGCCAGGCCTTTCTGAGCATGTGCAAGGCTCTGGAAGAGGGAGAAAGCACATGGCAAGCGCATGGTTAACTAAGATAGCTGCCAAGTGCAAAATGACTTTCAGCTCATGCTAACAGCGATCCCTGCAATCTTTAACAGATGGTCCTTTTCGCATGAGCTAAAGACATTCCTATGATCTAGTAGGAACACAAAAAATATTTTGCACATTTATTTTCATAAATTCATCAATATCCTAATCCATTGCTAGGTGGGCATTTTTGATTCTAAACATTTCATTTAGCGGATATATATAAGGTATAAGCAGGAGTACAAAGGGAACAGAGCATTGGGTCATACAGATAGCAAGAGAGAGTAATGACTATTATCACAAACAGAATTATCAATATTTTTCTAGTCCTAAACAAAAAGCAAATCCTAGAGCCATCTAGTCCAATTCTATGTAAAAAAACATTTTCAATAAGCTTTTCCAGTGTTCCTTTTATTAGGGCTAGAACATCAACTGATGTACTTTTAGGAGGAGGGCAAAGTAACATTTGTTAACTGCTCAGAAGAATGTTTCTCTCCCAAAAAAAAATTATACCTAATAGAAATATTAAAGTAGTGAAACAAATCATTACAAAAATAATCCCGGCTCCAAGGGACTAGGAGGACCACACATGGTCATAGGAATTAGGACGAGGAGCCGCAAAGGGCTGCTCCTCCTAAAAAATGGGACATTCAAAAGGGTACATTATTAACAAAAAAGAAGCCCTTGGGAAATAGAAGCCGCTGTACAACCAGCCAGAGGGGAGTCTTCTCCATGTGTCCGTTTGAGCCTCATAGGCAGGCTCTTGTTGTTCCCACGGTGGAGATGCACAAATCGAAATCAGAAATCACGGGTCAGTTGGAAAAGTCTCAACGATCCTGTCCAGTGTCTCAGACAGTGCACCAGTTTTCTTTACTTCAATCTAACAGGCACCAAATACACAGCATCTGTACCCTAAACTCAAGTCCTTCCCTAACTCCTATATTGCTCTGCTGGCGCACTGCTCTTTTCAAGTGTGCCCAGGTATCTCTTGATCAAGAAACAAAGGTGCAAACTTGCATTCACTTTGGGACCAGGATTCAGGGGCCAGATGCTGGGATCTCTGAAGCAACCCTCGTTTCAAAAGGGATCACCTCAAGCAAATGCCTCCTTGCCGTTCTGGTCGGTCTGTGACTCTCTCTGGGCATCAAAAACCTGATCCACAACTTCTCCTTCCTGATTTGTGACCCGTCTTTTGCCCAGGACAGTGGCAGGGGTACACACTTCACATCCCAGTGCTTCTGCTTTCACTGAGGTCCTAGTTGCCAGCAACGCCAATTCTGGTTACCTTCACCTTGGCTTCAAGCTGGACTGGAGCTAACTCTCAGGCTGGTTATGATGTCCAGGCCCCTCTGGCAATGGTTGTAAGGCAGCAAATATCTATTGGTGGACAAAAAAAAGGTCTTTAGATAAGGCATACAAATAATCTATCAACAGAGAGGATAGTCTCCTAGTCTTTGGACGCCCCATATATTAGAAAACTTTATACACAAGAGGGGTTTTGTCCTACAGACACCTGGTCTCGAAATTAAATCAAGCTGCTCTTTATTTAAAGCAGACTGTGGGCTTTGATTAATAAATTCAGAAGCACCTATGTTTTATTCCTATACTCGCTTTCTTATTTTTAGAAATGTCATCTTTTTTCTATAAACATGTCTGATATTTTACACATTCAAGCACAAATTTCAAAAATATAATCATAAACAATAAAACATGAACAATTCATACATAACCAAATCAACAATAAATCATTCAATTAAATGCATTTGGTCAATGAACATTACATTGGTACACCAGAAATTTTTTCACACTATTGTCCTGTCTTTTAGTTTCCTTTCGTGTTTCAGGACTATTTTCACTATGGGCCTTTGTTATTCTGGTTCTAGTGTGTCCAATAAAAATAGACACTGCTTGGTTTGTTGCCCTTAGTGAGTTTAGGTTATGGGTCTCATGGGAAAAGCCGACGCGTTTCCAAACCTGTTCCAAATTCTTGGGTTTTTCCTCAGGGCAAACTGGGTATCTGACAATTAAAAAATAATTTTTTTTAGTGGCTTCTCCTAATTCCAGATTGATTTTTATCGCATTTGGACTGAAAGAGGCAAAAGTTACCTTCGCATTTCAAGGCGACTTTTTCGTCTGTACTCTTTTGTGGTATCTTTTTAAACACCTTTGTTGTGTCTAGGGGAAAAGAAATAGACTGCCTGTTGTCTCATGTTTTTTTTGAAGAATCAAAGCACGGCATCTTATTGTTATAATAATAATCAATATACTTACTGTGAAAGCGGATTGGGGACTCGCGTGTGTTCGCGATTTCATGGATTACATTTTGCTTCACAGGTGTTTACCACTTTGTCTGTGGAAAATGATTAAGTGGAGGTTTTAGTTTATTGCTTATCTGAATGGATATTGTGTGGTTAATGGTTTTTAAACTTGGCCTTACTTGTGCGCAGGGCGAGATATCAGCTCGATTCCAAGTTTTTACTTCTAGCTGATTGGGCGCATCTCCGTAAAGGGTCCGCGAACGCGTTGAATCTGCAACATTAAAATACTAGTTGCATTCTGTGGCTAAGCTGTTTCTCTGGGCAGTTAATCAGCCATTTTGGTAATAGTTACAAATCTCACCTTCTTTGTTTCGAAAGATTCGGCAATTCAGTCACTCCTCTTCAGTCGCTCGTCCTGGCGTTCTGAAGGCCGCTACGCTTCTGTTAACATGCGCGAACACCCAGAAGTGACCTGTCAGGTCACGTGATTGTAGTCATTGCAGTGAATTATGGGAATTGTAGTGAATCGCAATAAAATTAAACAAAATTACTAATTTTAATTGTGTTTGGATGTTGATTCAAGTAAGGATAGAGCTGGTACTTTGTATCACAATCAAACATTAGTAAAGCTTCATTGTGTTGCTTTGTGATTAAGGGCTGTTAAAAGTAGCCGGTGATCAGGCCAGAGGACTCAGTGAATTGTTCTTTGGAGTTCTGACATTCCATTCTTTCCATCCACCACACAGTTGAACCTCAAAATTAGGTATGATTCTTTTTTCAACAACATGGTATCTAAGTTACCCCCACGTTGAGGGATTTTCATGCCTGACAGTACGGTACACTTAAAATCTTTCTCCGTGTGATTACTCTGTAAAAAGTGTCGAATTATTGGAGCGGTCAACACTTTTTGCTTAATTCTGGATCGGTGTAGTGCCAGCCTTTGATTTATTTGCTGGTTGGTTTTCCCAATGTACAATTTTGGGCATGTGCAAATTATTGCATATACCAAATTGCGACTTTTACAATTGGTATATTCTTTGTGTGTCTATTTGTTTGAGTTAAACTCAAACGCCACCCCTTCTATTGTGTTGACACATGAAACACAAGTGCCACATTTATGGTGGCCTTCAACTGGTTTCAGCTTCCAGAGAGTGCGTAAATCTGTTATGGCCTGGCTAATCCCCATGCTTTTGTTCTTCTTTAGTGCAAAGAGAGGTTTTTCCATTGGGACCTCTAAGTTGGAAATTAAATGCCAATTTTTCAAGATTATTGCTTTGAATTTGTTAGTATATGGCCTTATGTTGTTACACAGACTGGCCTCTCTTGTGGTTTCTTATCTTTTTTACTCAATAGTTCTTCCCTTGGTGTGAACCAAGCTCGTTTGGCGGGGTGTTTCAACATTTTACTTGGGTAACCCCTTCCTTTCAGCTGGTTACTTTAGATTTCAGAATGTGCCATGAAGTCCTCTTTTCTGGAGCAATTCCTACTAATCCTTAGCATTTGACTGTAGGGGAGGTTGGCTTTTAAACTTTGCGGATGGTAACTCTGGTAGTGGAGTATTGTGTTTTTATCAATTGTTTTTCGATGTAAGGTGGTAGTCAATTTCTGGTCATGTGGGAACACTTGTAGTTAAACGTGTTGGACGGGTTTGGAAATGCGTTAGCTTTTCCCATGAGACCCATACCCTAAACTCACTAAGGGCAACAAACCAAGCAGTGTCTATTTTTATTGGACACACTAGAACCAGAATAACAACACCCCATAGTGAGAATAGTCCTGAAACACGAATGGAAACTGAAAGACAGGACTGTAGTGTGAAAAAATTCTGGTGTACCAATGTAATGTTCATTGACCAAATGCATTTAATTGAATGGATTTATTGTTGATTTGGTTATGTATGAATTGTTCATGTTTTATTGTTTATGATTATATCTTTGAAAATTGTGCTTGGATTTGTCAAATCTCATACATGTTTATAAAAAAAGATGACATTTCTAAAAATAAGAAGGCGAGTATATGAATAAAACATAGGTGCTTCTGAATTAATTAATCGAAGCCCACAGTCTGCTTTAAATAAAGAGCAGCTTGATTTAATTTTGAGACCATATATTAGCAAGGCACCCAAGAACCACTTCATCTATCTGAGAGTAAAAACCCTTGACCTATTACTCTATTTGAAGCAGCTAAGGAATACTGTGTTCATATACTAAATTCTGAGGAAAAGAGAAAAACAATACAGACATACTTCAATTCCTTATATTTGTGTATTCCTATATTATTCATCTAAAGACCCTCAACAAAAAGGAAATGTTCTGCACTTTTACTCATAGACTTTACATTACTTGTACAGGACAGCAGACACTTCTAAAATGATTTCTCTTAATAAAAAAACCTACATTGTACGCTTAGGAACATGCACTCATGTTATAGGTGCAGCAGGAAAATCTAAAACTGCTAATTTAACAGGGATTCTTATTACATAAAGAACTAAAAAAAAACTTCAACATAGTGGATACATAAATTTCTCCAGCAGAACATGTTGTGACAAACAAACTCGTATAAAACAATATTTTCTTTAAAAAAATGTTTGCTGAGGATCACATGGGCGTCTTTCCTGCATTCTACTTTTCACGATCCAAACTATGCAACATCAGCTCTAATAAGGACTGTTAGCTTATTTCCACAGACTAGCTAAAAAAATGGTGTTGTCACCTGAGAATTTTAGAACAAAACTACCTACATATAGTTCCCCTCAAAGGTCAAATAAGGGAACAGCAATCTAGACTACTCATCCTTTCATAATTTCATCAGACACGATGGGCAGTAACATAGCATATTTATATATCCATTTTATTAATGATAACAATTTTAAAACAGTATTACTGAATAGCCAATTAAATGTCTCATGGCTATTTCCTAGACAGCTTAGACAGGCTAAAAAAAGTGAGAAAAAGAAAGAGAAAACATAAATTTGCCTACCCTTAATTTGTAGAGGAGCTAACCTCCTTCCCCCACTTCGACAGTAGGAAAACCTGAAACAGGTTTCACTTCTGTCGACACTGTCAACCCCTATTTGTAGCAACTGGGCATAAACAAAGTTGTAGGAAGCAAATAGCACTTTTAGCTAGCTAGAAAACATTAATAACCAACCACCAATCCCTTAGCAATTGTAGTAGTTGTAACATGAGGGTGCATGAATTCAAACTAAATTCCATTGCCTCCTTATTTCAGGCATTGCCAGTAATCTTCAAACTAAAAGCATTAGTGCTATATACATGGCAGAGCTATTCTCTTAATCAGAGCCCACATATAACATTATATTTCCTTCTGTTCAAATGAGTGCACAAAAACTTGCTTTTGCCAAAAATAGTAAGCAAAACTTCTCTTTCTCTCCCTGCGCTGTCATCTTGTCTTTCAAAACGTTTCAGCGGTAGAAGTGTCAAAGCAACCTTGCTCTGAGCCCTGCTAGGCTGCTAAATACAGAACTCGACCTTAAATCCTTACCAGCTGTCCTATTTTGTGCAGGGCTTGCCATGCGGCTTTTCCAATTCAAAGCAACTATGAAGAATCACAGCTGAAAGGGAGTCCTGTTCCATTCCTGTTTTCCAGTAATTTAGAGGTACGCTTAATAACTTCTGCCGGTTTTATATATTTATTTACATTTGTAAGCAGTGTGCGTTGTGCTTTTCTAGCAGTATAGAGGTCAGCTATTTGTTCTATACCTACATGTGTGCATTTACTGAAGCCTAAGATCAGTTTGAAAACTGCTCTGAGTGGCAGAACTGCTTTTAAACAGTGATTGCCCAATTTTGACTTTGGTGTTTGGGGCACTTAAAAATGAATATCCTATAATATTATGGCACATTAGTCATCCCTAGTGTGTCCTCTACATACCCCAGAGATGGGGGATCAGAAATGTATAAGGTACACCCTTATAAAAATGAGTTTTGTGCACCTGGGTAAAGTGACATTTCACATTTTAGCCCCCTCCCCCCATTGTGATAAAGCGCCGCTTAAATTCATCTTTGATGCTAGGAGTTCACAGTATGATAATTTGGCAGTATAGAGATAAAAAACGTTTTGTGCACTCATTTTTAATAAACATTTTTTATATAATCAAAATTCCCCCTTTCTTTTTTTAATAACACTAACTCTTTTGATGGTTGCACATATGAAAAGCAAGCCTCATTCCTTCCCTATCATATTTAAACACATTCATGTATAACCTTAGCACAGAAATCTTACTTGAAACATGAAAAGTCTGCGCCACTTTTTAAAGGACAAATATTATTTAACATCAAAACCAAAAATGTGCTTATGTAAAAAGGCATTAAGAAAAGAAATTCCTTCTAATCTTTTCTCTGTTATCCAAATTATTTAAACGGTCTTTTGTAACCTTTTAAAAGCAACAGTCCTGTAATGCATTCTTTTATACCAGGTTTACACTGACTTAAAATCTAGTTGACTCAGCATTTACCCTTTGTGGCCTGTGGTCAGGAATAGCCATGTGCTATTGACGCAGCTGTTGCTGTGACCAGCAGGCGTCAAATTCTGCACCTTTCTCAGAAGAAAAAAAACCTTTTTCTGTATTTGTAATGTCTTGACAGAGTTTAATCCCCATGTGTTGTGTCAGACAGCTTTTTTTTCTCTGGTGCTGAAAGTAAGCACCTCACAGTCTATTTAAAAACTGAGGCATTTCAAGGCAGTCAAAATCTATTGTTCTATTATGTCGTGTTTAGTTCAGCAACAACCAATTTACTCGGATGATGTGAATGCCTTTTAATATCTAATACAATGTATCTAAGGAAAATGCTGTAACATTTTGCATTTTAGTCTATTTATTGCAAAGCACACAATTTCGTTTAACTTCCTCTGTATGAGGCGTATTTTAATCCTATTGAATGTGAATTCTAATTTATCTATAGCATTGTGGCAATTTACCCACATGTATAGTTTCTTACTCTGTCAATTTAACAGTAGAATGCAAATATTTAGCATATGTTATATAATTCATTTCTTGATTTTGTTTTTTAAATGTATTTTATTTAATGATATTATGCATAACAGAATGATGACAAAAAAACACATTGAGCTCATTCCAGACATTTACAGAAGGGGGTCATACACTCAGAACACACAATACAGCACGCTTAAGGCTAGCCATTCTTACACAAAGAACGCAATCGCTACTTACTCACACAAGTACCACCGGTGTCAAACCACAAACAACATAGACATTTATACACATATTAAACCCACAAATCAACACTTAGGACAGAACAAATGACAGCCCACAGACTGTACTCAACCAAACCATTTTCAAATACAAATTGTAAGTCATGTTTACAAGAAGAGCTTCTCAAAAGTAGTAAACAAAAATGCACCAAAACAGTCCAAAGACTGTTCCATTTTCAAGAAGCCAAAATACATCAAATTTGCCAGTTTTGGCTGGCAGAATACTCAAAAAGCACTCTGCATATCATTACCAAGTACACAGACCAGGATCCTTTTTTTATGTACACATTTTATTTCCATGGGGTACTGAGTCACCAAGGAAGAAATACGTTTTTTATACCTAAACCTATTTAGGTATTCCCTCTAGGGGAGCCGACTGATTCTGTTCAAATTCCATTATGGTACCTCCAAGAAAGCAACACATTCATCGATGTGCGCTTGTAACAGGCATGCCAAAAATATTGCAGCATATACAATACTATTTTCAAAGTAGCACTTAACTCAAATTGTGCCGTTCAAGTTTTAAAAAGTTAGAGAAAAATCTCCTCATTACCTGCCTTCACAAATTGCAATTCATATATTTCCAAATTCTAAAATCTTTGGCCGAACCAGAGCAAATCACATTTCGACAACATTTCCAAGCACAAATCTCCAGCCTCTCACTGCCAAGTTCTGAGTGACCTACCGGTCGTTTTGGAATACTCACGCCAAAAAGGTTCTCAGTCAGGAGCGGTAAACACTTGGAGGATCAAATCAGGAAGACCAGAAATATACTGGGCTGCAGAGACAGAGAATCTCCGTGCATAGGGTACCTCCTTAGTAGTTTCCTGTCATCCTCAGTAGATTCCAGTCTCATGTCAAGACCACTCCCTTGGATAACAACTTCTCTGATGAGGTGCATGTCAGGCACCATTTGAAGAAATATAAACCTCCTGAGGGGTTCACTGATACACCTGGTCCTTTTAACCAACAAAGAAGAGAGTGGTACAGAAGCTCTAATATAGAAATAATGCATTTATGAGGGAGACTACGTCGCACAGTACCCTCAGGCCACTGTAGGAGGCATTCTACGGAGTACAGAGAACAGGCGTCTTATATATGCATAGGTTACATTAGTCAGCATAAAACCAAGGGGAGGTCCTGGCACATGTAAGCATGCTTACTGACTAATATGGCTATACAAAATTTGCTTGCTCAACAAAGTGGGAGGGGAGACATTTCTCCTTACATCAGCAAGAATAGCCTGACAGTTCTATACTAGGAGTAAGTGCATTTTAATAGCTAGGCCTTTGAGCATGTGCAAGGCTCTGGAAGAGGGAGAAAGCACATGGCTAACACATGGCTAACTAAGATGGCTGCCAAGTACAAAATGGCTTTCATCCCATGCTAACAGTGATCCCTGCAATCTTTAACATTGGAGGACTTCACAGCCTGGGCTGATGCCAACAACATAATACCACTAAACCAGACAGGGTTCCGCAAAAAACAGGTACAACAAACAACATCTTATCAATCTCTCTGCTTATTGATGCAGCAATATCCAAAAAAATGCCACTACACCTTTGTTTTATTGACTTCAGCACCGCTTTCGATAATGTTGATAGGGCAAGACTGTTGGGGAAGCTAGCCCACTGGGGCATTCCACAAGCCTTCTTAAAAATGTTAACACTGCTTCATAGAGACACCTGGGACAAACTGGGAACAGGGACCCACCGTTCGAGAAGAGTAACAACAACCAAAGACCTGAAACAGGGTTGGGTGCTGGCACCTACCTTATTCAATCTATTTATGACAGATCTCCCACAAACAATCAACTCAAGCCATTCTCACGCGCCCAGGCTGGGTGGCACAATTCTGCCCAATCTCCTGTACGTAGACAACGTAATTCTGCTTAGCCACACTGCAGTCGGCATGCAACACCTTCTTAATGAAATGCAGGACTACGCCAGAGAAACAAATTGACAATTAGTCTTAAAAAACAAGAACAATGACCAACAATAATAAGAGGAAATTTGCAAGGTCCTGGCACCAGGAAGGAACACAAATAGAACCAGCCACGGTTTACAAGTACCTAAGCGTCTACATAGATAAAGAAGGATCCTATCAAGAAGAGATTAAAAGAAAAGGGCAGGAGCAAGCACTACCATTAAAAAATCTAACATCAAAGCTAACTGGTCCAACTCTAAGCCCCCTACTGAAAGTAGCACAGGCAGAAATTCTGCCCACTATGGCAGTGAAATAATGTGAGGCAGGGACGCCAAGTTACTGGACAAAACTCTAGTCAAAGCATACTGAACCATGTTCAGCTTCCCAAACTACACCTCCCCGGTGCAACAAAGGCTAGAGTTTGGCCAGTTGAAGCAATCATTGGCCAGGTACAGCACATACATAATGTGCTGGAATAGGATTAATTTATCAGCCCCAAACATTCTAAACCAGCTCTTATGGCAAGACCTCCAACAGAGGGAGAATTTCCCTGCAAGAAGTTACCTTCAGGAGGCTCTGGCAAGCACTGGGTTCTCCGTCCTATAGAACACGCAGATCAATCACCCATGCTCTAAAAATCTGTTCTGGAAATCCCTTAAACAACTGTCATTGGTGAGGGATAAAGCTGCCTTTTTGGCCAGATCTGATGCATGGATGACTTGGAATAACTAAGATCTTAGCCCCTCAAAAATACTTCAACCTAGGATACCTAAAATCACAGAAAATAATAGTCTTAAAATTTTGCCTTGGCATGCTCCAATGTACTCAGAACCTTCCACTGTCGCTGCAGGCTTCATTCACAACTTCTTGCAGCCTGTGCAAAAATGGCCAGGGAGATATCATCCATCTACTATGCTCCTGCAAGGAGATGGGGCAGGAAAGGAGACAGCTGCTAAAAATCCCCTTCAACCACAGGTGAATATGCTCAAGGAGGCAAACAGTTCTGACATGCTTTGATCCAGGAAGACTACAACTAAATTGCAGACTAGTAAGATTTCTTGCATTATTCGAGCAACAAATTTCACCATAAGATCACACCTAACTTGGGATTCGTAGCAAACATACCTATAATCACTCTACTTAGGCCTAATCATTAACAATTGTGGGCAGCTTTATACACTGGCGATCCAAGCACCATCTACCCAACTAAAAGAACAGAGGCCGCTCTAATTAAGGGAGAACAAGGAAGCCCACATTGTAGTAAGCAGCTCAGAAACAATGTAAAGTACTTTTTTGCACTGATTGCATCAGCTGATTTGGCAACAAAACACTGCACTGACTGTATTCCTTACACTAGGAACAATTTGCACTAGCACCAAAGTGCTTTTTTAACTGTTAATAATCCAACTTATTTGAAGTTTTTAATGCTTATGGATATTATAAATGTGCACTTTACAATTTATTATGTTCTTACAGTCTTAATTGAAGTTTTTAGTAACTATGCAAATTAAATACATTCAAAATTCTATTCCCCTCAATGATTGCACTTCCTTGATATTTGTATCAACCTAGGATGTGATAACTACTAACTGGAAGCATAGTCTATCCCTTGCCTAGGAGAGAAATTATATTGCAGCATATTCATTTTCTGTCTTCTGCCATTTTATAAGCAAATCTAAGTACAGTTTTAGATTATGGACCCGTCCTTCTGTCGTCTGTAAGTAAAACATTGTATATTAGTTTTAGAACTTAATAACATGTATTTCCAAAATTGCGGAAAACAACATAGCAAGCAAAGACTCAAGGAAGCATTAGCGAAGCTGACCTATCCGTCTCTTTGTTATTAGAGGTTTTAAGACCTGGTGTTGAAAGCCGGGTTTCTGTTGTAGTAACCCCCCCACTTTTTGTCAGATTTCTGATGCACTTTGACTTGATGTGTCCTGGGTCCCTGCAAATCAGGTAACCTGTGTTCTTTGCCAAAGCTGTACCTTTATGCCCCCAATTGGCACCTCTCTGGCCACATGTAAGACTCTTTTTAAAAGATTCCATATCATGCGTCCGCTAAATGTAGGGGCGACCCTCTGGACGCGACTTCCAATCTCTGGGGTGCTATTATGTGGTAAAACAAAAGTTATGATCCTAAGTCAATAAGTTCATAAATAATATGTTAACTTCAAGTTTTTATTTAAATCTTGACTTTATGCGATAAGTCCGGTGAGTTGTATATCGCTCTTTCTTCATATACAATACAACAAATGTATTAGGCATTCCCAATGCATTTCATGCACTCTCGTGCACTTCTTCAGGGGAAAATCTAAACGAAAATATATAACTCAAATGAGGATCCACGTCCTGAACGGTTATCATATATATAAATTATCTTCAATGAGGTGAAAGTTACGACTTAAATCGCGTTTATATAATCATGCTGAAGTTTTATACCGTGAGCATTAGTAGTGTTAAAATACGATGTTCGGTGTCAGCTCTGTATTTATTCTCAATATCAGTGGTTTAGTAAAGAGTTATGTTAGGTTAGTAGCGTTTAAGGTTCGAGTTGAACGAACCTGTGGAAACCAGTAATATCGGATGAATGATTATCGTGCCGGTCGGCGTTCACTCTGCATAGTGAAAGATGCTGATACCTTCACCAGTGAAAAAATCTGTGTTGCATGTTTAAAAATCAGCAAATAATGGAAAATAATGGCTGATCTTCATCTTACCTGCCGGCTAGTTTGTCATGCTCTAAGCAGTGTTTGTTAGTCGTGTGCCGTGAAGTTGTTGATAAAGCGTTACCGGGCGCGTGAATGTGTATTAAAGATAGAAGATTGACTCCTCCCATTAGGTGCTAGATAGACGCCACCTTAGAGTGGTGTATTAACTTATTGCTAACTATTCTAGTTTAGCGTGATTAAATCGGTGTTGTATTGGTATTTCTTCTCAATATAAATTAACATCAGTTATGCGCGACTCATTCAGACATAGAGAGGTGTATTATCATGATCAAGGTGACGATTTACATATTGCGGGGAAAAGTAATATGAAGAGCATTTAGAGAATCTCAATGTTAACGTGAATAGGTGTGTGTTCATGTCAATGAGTCAACATTCCTGTGTGCCATGCCTGCAACCCATTGCCTATGGTATAGGTAAGACATCCCTTTAGCTGGGTGCACTATACCACTGGTGATGGTACAGTTGCATGTGCATTGTATCCCTAGAGTTTCTAAGTCCATTCTTAGACATTGTACATGCAGTAAAGCCATGAAGAGTATAGAGTCTGGGAGTTTGTCATTGCGAACTGCACGGCACCATAATGTCTTTTACTGAATTCTTGGAAGTTTAGTATCAAACTTCTCAGCATAATAAAACCACACTGATGCCAGTGTGGGATTTATTATTCAACGCACTCATAGGGCATCTTAGAGATTCCCCCTGAAATACGACAAGCCTCTGGTGAGTTCCCTGACTGGTAAACACCAGCCTGCCACCACAAGACATGTTTCTGAACCCCTGGAGTAGGAGACTTCACTCCTTCAGCCCAGAAACAAAGCCTTTCCTGGGTGGAGGTGTTAACACCTCCCCCAGGTCAGGAAGAGCCATCTTTGGCAGGGGAGCTTCAACTGCCTTGCCGCATTTGTAACGTGACCCCCAAGCTTCTCCTCCTATAAGGAGAAGGCCCCCTCCCTGTCTCCCCTCCTTTTTGGCAGGAAGACAGGCAGGAAAAGTTAGAATAGCCCAGAAGGTGTGCCCACCTCTGCCAATCCCACCCCTCCAGTGGGGGAGGCTATGTGAAGCCCACTCTTCAGTGCCCGCCATCTTGCAGATAGCAGGTACTCTCCAATCAGGATTAGGAATGTGCTTCACTCCCCCCTTGGGATGAGCATACCAAGGTTGTAGTTACCCTAAGGTCAGTAGCCCATTGGCTATTCCCCTCGATACCCCTAAATCCCCATAAATACAGTATTTAGGGGCAGTCCTGAACCATGGAGACAGATTCCCAAACCCTATGGAGAAAAAGGATGAAATAAGATGCCCAGCAGAGGAGACTGCAGTGAAGCACTGTCTTGGCCCCAGCCCTGCCGGCCCGTCTGCAGTTTTCAGAGATCCTGTGCCAAAAGTCACCTTGTCCTGCAGCCAGCGACCTCCAGAACCCTTGTGAGGACTGACTGTCTTCACAAAGACCAGATCTCCTGTGAACAGCAGCTCTGTTGTAAAGAATCACCTGCTGAGGGCAAAGAAACCCGATGTCTGGAACCACCACTGCACCCGATGCCTATGGCCCTAGTCAGAGTGACCCACCAGTTCCAGCAAGGCCCCCCAGTGCTCCAGAGTCTGAGTCCACCATGGGTTGACCTTTCTAGGACTCCTCGATATCGCCTGCAGTCTCTGCATGGAGACCCCCTTACTGCGGGTGGACCGGTAAGGTGAAATCCAACCTCAAAGGGCAGCCCTGCATCCGGTCGCCCTACGGCCTTGAGAAGAGGACCTGAAGTTCACCTACCTCTTTGAGTCCTCCAACTTACCTTCCCAGCTGTTGGTTCCTCCTTAAAGATTTCCTGGACCAAGCCTGCAGCTGAAAACCAAAACCAGCAATCCCCATTGAAATCAACAGGGCACCTGATGCCAAAACAGTACCCTGCACCCGGCTGCCTCTCTTCCGCTGAGGGTACACCTTGTGTGCTAAATTGGATCCCCCTTTGCCCTGAGCCTAACACCAGGAGCTTTGCTCCCACATCCAAGTGTCCTGCCCTTGAGCAGCCACCAACCGGAGGCCCTCTACCCCCCATTGGATAATATTGGGCCTCAGCACTCTGCACTTGGCTGCCCTAGTGCCGCTGAAGGTGTTTCAAGAGTGCATCTTCGACCCTGGGAGAACCCTGGTCCTAACCCCAGAATACTTACTCCAAACCCTAAGTACTTACTGATAAACCAATAACATTGTTTTCTCAGAAAGGACTGCATTGCCTGCTTTTCTGTGAAAAATCTTTTAAGTGTGGAATTGGTTTGTATGAAAAACTTAAAAGAAACTGCATATGTATAAAACTGAATTACTTACCTGTTGTCTAGGAAATGTCCCAGTGTGATATCTAAGCATATCACACTGATTAGCAAACGTAACTAAAGAAGTAATGTACACAGTAATTTACAAAGTAACTGAAAAGTAATTTTGACCAAAGACTGACCAACTCTGTTTTAACCTGCATTCAATTGTATTTCATTGCATAAAATATTGCAAAGTATTATTTCACTTACCTGCACCAGGCCTAGCTTGGTTCTAGTAATAAAATATAACTAAATAATATTTTTATACAAACAAATTGTTCTGAGTTCAGCGTTTGAGTGTGTGACATCATTTGTTGCCTGAGTTTGTACAATAAATGATTAACGCTACTCTCTGATAAAGCCTTACTACTCACCCACACTACAACAATTAGAGAGTAGGGCAGGGGTCTCCAAACCGGTTCTGGAGGGCCGGATCCATGCCAGATTTTTGGGATATCCCCATTGAGATACATGTAGTTATTTTAAAAATTTGGCATGGATCCGGCCCTCCAGGACCGGTTTGGAGACCCCTGGAGTAGGGTATTATCTACTTTTATCTCTGCCTACCTTTGGGAATCCACTGGACTTTGTCCACACTATACCTTACTTCGCTATAGTATACACAGAGCCAGCTTTCTACAACTTTATGACTTTATGTGTCATCTCCAGCTGTCAATGAAAGAAAATCTTATTATGAAGCTGCATTTAGTGTGACTAATCTCCACCTTTTATTTACCTTACATATCACTGAAGGTGCCAGAATATGATGAATCCCGAGAAGCAGAGGTCCTGAAAATAACTTACAAAGATCTAAAGACAACACATTTCAACCTTGAGGAGAGGCAGATAGTTATTTTCAGCTGGAGTCACATGAGACAAAATAGAGGCTGCCATTCTGCCATTCAGTCAGTCATCTCAGCTTTACTCGATTTTCCTTTAAAAACATCTGGTTGTCATTTATATAGACTGAACACAAAATGGATGCTGTACTCATGCAACCACTGATATAACTCATGATCTCTTCATTAGCAAGATCCTAGCTACAATTACACAGCTTCTAGTTCGTCTCCAGGAAATGCATCCCAAGATATATTAATGGAAGTCCAGGGAGCAAATAGAAACAATGGAATGGTTCATTGGGCAGAAAAGAGGTACGATGGATTACTGACATTGGAGAATGGCACAGTGGTGGATCCTGGAGACAATCAGGCACTAATTGGTACAGGGTCAGCTGGACCACCCTGGTCCAGGGCAAAGAAAGAACTCCTGACACTTCAGAACTCCTTTCTGAATCCTAGGCTTTAGGGAACACAAGGGCCTATAGAATCACCTGGCAGAAACGATTCTGATGGTGCATAGAAATGGATGTTTATCCTGTTTCTGCTCTCCAAGTATGGTTGTTAATATATTTTTTATGAAATTGTTTGAGAAAGATTCTTCTCATACTGAATGGCTCATCTTTCTAAGTCTGCTATGGTAGAAAGGAGTGTTTTGATTCATGGAATGCCAGTTTGTCTAAATGTGATACTCAAAAGCCTAGAGTCACCATTTACAAAATTCCTTCTTTCTGTGAAGTGGGTTCTATTAAGAAGATGAGAACAAACAGTTGTTGTGCGTTTTGTGCTTGAATCCTTTTATGTTGTTGTGTTTGTACTCTTCCAGGAAGGTCTTGGATGTTTGAAGCACCATTTTTCAACCCAAAGTTATCTGTTTTAGCTATCCAGAAGCACTAAAACATTGTCTACTAGTCTGATCCTATGTTTCCAGATAATGAGAAATGATGTGTGTCATTGTGTGAGAGTACAAAAGAGGACATTTGGGGTGTTTGTGCTACTTTCTTTCAGGTAGCTACATAACACTGTATTCTAGCCCAGCATATCCCATTGGGTAAGGAAAGTGTTGGATGCGCTAATATGGATGTCACTGTTACTGGTATACATTTCGTCACTTAGCCTTTGGCGTTGAAAGGCTTCATGGTGGGTGAAGGATTCTGAGATATTTTACATTAAGATGGAAGATTAAACGGTTTGAGGTCTAGGCATTTCTAGATTAAACTTGTTGAGGGTGCGGTGAGTTATGCAGTTGCAAGACTTTGAACTTCAATAACATTAGCCTCTGGGATTTGCAAAAAAAAGCGTATTATTATTCACGGCTTGGTAAAAAAAAATTCTTGATTTGATTAAAATGTGTCTATTTTGGATTGCACTGGAGGTTGAATACATCGTCGGTAGAATTGTGTTTATCAGATACCTGAGCACTGCATATATCAATCTGGGAGTTGGAGCAAGATGTTGGTTGAATATATTGCTTTTAGATTTGGGCAGGTTCCTGTGTTTTTATCTCTGTTTGTTTGCGGCTAGTTAAGAAGCAATATGACTGCTTATTCTTTATTTTTTATGTATGTTATCAGAATGTTCATGAGTTCTAGATTCCTTATGCTTCTCTGCTGTGAAATAGTAATTAAAGAAAAATCAATGGTATTAGCCTCCATGTGTTTCACAAAAACACGATTTTCTTCCCATCAATCTATAAAAGGTCTGAATGCTTGCAAATTCATGAGCAGCCCAGCAATGGGTGGAGTGGCAACCCCTGGCCATCATGTAGAATATAAAGCCAACTTTGGCATGGTGGACTGTTCTGACTTTTTGAAGTTTTCTGATTGCCAAGCACACTACATTGGCTCCAATCTTTGTAATAATAAACATAGATTAATATCTATCATTGTTTAAATAATTGGCACTCCAAGATCCATTATATATTTATGGAAATTCAGCTTTATTAAAACACATTTACATTAAATCAAATTACATCATAATTGTATAAAACATGTAATGTATAAAACATATAAAACATGTAATGTATAAAAATTACATCATAACTGTCAAAAACAATTAAAATACCTCACCAAGCAAACCACTCATTCATACTCTAAATTCATTCTGGTAGAGGGAGTTCCACTGTATGTGCAGTACTCTCTTAATTTCAATATTTATTTCACTATTCATATATACATCATTAAACTCCTTTCTTATACCCATATGAATCTTGTTACATCATCGACTATAAATCATTAGTTTCAGATATTTAACTTAAAGTCTTCTTCATGACGTTAAACAATATAATTGGCCATGTGCAATCTCACTGGTCTTATATGTAGCTATAAATTCACAAAATGTAGTACAGTTAACAGATCAAACTGTAGTATAAGTAACAGATCGCAATTAACAAATCACACCTAGTTTAATTTTTCTGATAGATCTTCCCATTCAGTGGATCTCATAGAGGCAACATTAATATATATTCAAGGATGCCCATTTTTATTTTTTCAAAGTCAAGCTACATTTCCACTCAAACTGGCAATGAAGTTGTTATATTGCGTTGAGTAGTTGAATAGTAAAGAGCATCAGCATTGCATTGCAAATATCTAAGTAAAGTAAACACATGACTACATGGAATACACATAACGAGCCAACTTAAACCAGTAAATTATTGTTAGATATTAAATATGTGAACCATGTTACCAACATGTCTTTTTTTCAGCTGTAAAGTATTATGTAAGAAATGTGCATACCAAGATACTGTTAATGAGACTTCCCATTTGGTGCAATTGGCAAGTGTGAACTTATCCTTTACACATTGTACTTCATACGAAAACTATAAAATGCAAATAAAGAGATTTTTTTAAATGGAGTACCTCTTTCTTACTCCCTCCATTTATATTTCTCTCTCCTCCAGTACGGAAACCGCCCTCCTCGCCGCAACAGTTGACATCCGCACCCTACTGGACAAAGGAGAAACAGTAGCCCTCATCCTCCTAGACCTATCAGCGGCGTTCGACACAGTCTCTCACCGTACCCTAATACGCAGACTCTACGACGCAGCAATCCAGGACAAGGCCCTCGACTGGATCTGCTCCTTCCTCTCCGGCAGGATGCAACGGGTCAGACTCCCCCCTTTCCTCTCAGACCCCACACCTACCACCTGCTGAGTCCCCCAGGGCTCCTCCCTCAGCCCGACGCTCTTCAACATCTACATGGCTCCACTTGCCCCCATCGTCAGAACCCACGGACTCAACATCGTGTCATACGCAGACGACACCCAGCTCATCCTCTCCCTATCCAACGAGCCCAACACCGCCAACTTTCGAGAAGGCATGGAAGCTGTCGCCAAATGGATGAAAAACAGCTGCCTACAACTAAACACCAACAAAACAGAAGTACTCATCATGGGCCCAAACCCCGATGCCTGGAGCGACACCTGGTGGGCCACCGCCCTCGGAAACCCGCCAACCCCCAAGACCATGCACGCAACCTGGGAATCATCCTAGACTCCGAGCTCAAAATGGACCGCCAGATCAACTCTGTCTCATCTTCCTGCTTCCACACCCTCCGCCTCCTTCGTAAGACCTTCAAATGGATCCCCTTCGAACATCGAAAGACAGTCACTCACGCCCTGGTCACCAGCAGACTCGACTACGGCAACGCACTCTACGCCGGAATAAACAAAAACCTCATCCGCAAGCTACAGAACATCCATAACGCCGCCGCAAGACTGTTCCTCAACCTGCCAAAACACTGCCACATCTCCCAGCACCTGCGCACATGCCACTGGCTCCCCGTCGAGGCAAGAATCACCTTTAAGATGCTCACCCACGCACACAAGGCCCTCCACGGTACCGGACCAGCATACCTGAACAGCCGGCTCAAATTCCACGCACCCCAAAGGACCCTACGATCAGCCCAGCTCTCCTACGCCGAGGTCCCCCGCACCAGAAAGACCAGATCGGGAGGCCGCTCCTTCTCCTTCCTCGCGGCCAAACCATGGAACGCCCTTCCGCTCCACCTCAGACAGACAACATTGCTCCCCATCTTCGCAAGAAACCTCAAAACATGGCTCTTCGACAGACCCCCTCCTTGATGGAATGAAACCTGCACCCCCCCCCCACCCCTAGCGCCTTGAGACCCTTACGGGTGAGTAGTTGCGCTTTAACAAACTCCTGATTGATTGATCCTCAAGAAAAGAATTGCTCTCATACTGATCTTAACATCTGTTGACTAAAAAGGGAATGGCAGTGATAGCACCATCTTCTTATAATCTCTGATTGGGCTCTTTAGGGGATGAAATACTGTAATGCAACAAAAGTACTTAATATTGTTCCTTCCCCGTATAGTAGCCTCATCCTATCCCCCTTGCTATCCTTGTATTGCTATCCTGCCCACCTCAGAGATAAGTTTACTCTTGTTCCAATCTTCACCTCTTCAGAGCCACAAAGAAGAAATGGCAGCATGTCTATATACTTCTTGTGGTCTGTGTTTCCAAAGGCACTACCATGCAGCAATATCTCCATAAACCTCTGGAATACACTGGACATGGGCACCAACACAAAGGCATCATTATAGACATGTACATGTATAGTACTTTTTTTTTATAAAGGATGTAAGATGGCATATTAGCAACACATTTCAATTTGGTGATGAGAGTTTAATTTTAAACAACCCTTTTGCATTTTTATTGACATCCACTCATATCAACTCATCATCAATGTTTGTTTGCCAATTAACCAGTAAAACCCCATTTAGCTATCAAGGCTAACACACGTTGTTGGACTTGGCCCTTTTTGGCAGGTTCACCCCTAAACTTTTTTCCTTGTCTATAACCTGGTGTTGGTGGTTTTAGGCCTCTAGGCACTTTACCACAGTGGTCTAGTGTAAAGTGCGTGCGCTCTCTGTGTACATGCGGTGAGATTGGCCTGCCCTACCATAGGAATACATTGGGGATTCCATGATCAGTGTGTGTTAGTGGTAACTCATCGTATTGGAGGAGCAGAGTGGTCAAGTTTGGTATGTCTGAAATTGTGTGAAGAAATGCTGCGCAAACGTGTGCGCAGATTTATTGTAGTTATTTTAGAAATGCCACTTTTAGAAGTTGGCATTCCTGCGTGCTATGTGTCTGCCTGCCTGCTGTGAGTTGCATGTCTGGCTTGTGAGCGACAGGAGCTGGGAGGTATGTGTGGCTCTAGGAGGGGCAGGGTGAATCAGAGCTAGGCTGAATAGGACACCTGGGCTGGGAGTAGTGGGAGGCGTAATCCCCTAACCCTGAATAGGCCTGTGCCCAGCCTGCACAATGCTGGATCAGTTCCCTGTGGTGCGTCTGATCACCTAGCCACACCTGAGAAAAGGGGAAGAGGAGCTTGCAAAACAAAGTGCTCCAATTCCCCCCTGAACCAGTTGCATCTGGTTCCCCCATGCCCTGCACTCAAAGAAAGAGAATCTGTGATATAAATATAGGGGCTGTGATCCCATGAAAGTGTTTTAGTTCCTTTTCTGTGAGAGCTGTTCCTGACTTGCTGGGGGGCTGGCTGCTGCAATGGCCCAGGAGGAACCACCATGAGGGCTTGCCTCCTGGGCCCAGCATTGCACCCCTGGATCCCAAAGATCTTTTGATTCCCTGCCCAGTCTTGTCACACTGATGACTCTGGGGACCCTTTTAGCGCCTTGTGAGTACTACTGCAGGGAGGGAGGAGAGGAGTGCGTGCCTGCAGGGCTGTGCTGCGACGTCTTTTGAGGAAATCCCAATGCGGGGATTCCCCCCTATGCGCTCCTGATTAAAGTGGGTGCCCACCCCGCTTGCATGCTTATACAGGCGGGAGCCCACCCCGCAATTTGCCGCATGGAGAAATCACTGCCGCGGCACAAGCCATAAACAGAGGTCAGGCGTCTGTGGGCGGTGCTTCTGAGGCGGAGGAAGTGGAGCCGGGAGGAGGAAGTCATCGATTGACGAACGGGCTCCCGTGAGCTGAGGGATGCCCTGCATCTATTGCCGTAAGCGGGAAGTCCGGAGCCTCGTGGGCTCCACAGGGAAGTCCTGGGTCCCAGGAGGGGACCCGGGTGAAGCCGAGAGTAGATGCAGGCAAGCAGGAGCCCACCCTACCTGCATGGAGGCCACGGAAGTGGAGGCGGGGGTCTCATAAAGAGACAGAGCCCCGCGTGTTGCTGCCTGCCATGGGCTACGGTGAGAGAAGTCCCGGTCCCAAGACGGGAGACTGGGTGAAGAGAAGCCCAGGAGCGGGAAGCCCATGCCCAGAGTCCAGTGGACACCCAGCGCATCCCGGTGAGTGGGGCTTGAATCCGCCTCTTCAGAGCGGTCCTGCAGGAGAGCGGGCCGCTCTAGCCTTGGAGGGCATTTTGTCTTTGTGTTGAAACACCCGGAGCAGGGCATTACGGGTACCGTGGTATCCCAGCCTCATTTTCCACAGCGGACCCGCTGGACTGCGGGCCGCTGCAACGTTGGGCACATTTGTCTGGGAGAGTCCCAGTGTCCAGTGCTGGCCGCAATTTGGACACAGCTGTACCGCAGTTGAGGGCAGCTGCAACATGGGTCACAATGGTGTCCGAGAGTCCCAGAGTGGGGCTTTCATGGCAATGTGAGTGCCAGGCCTTCCTGACTTCACAGCTCCCCTTGCAATTACTGGGCAGCTGCCACGTTTAGACCACAGTTCTTTGGGGGCCTTTTTGAGTAAGATAGGAGTGAGATGCACCTCTGCCCCAGCACAATTGCACACTTGCGCCAGGCCCTAATGTGATTGATGTGGTGCTAGGAAATGTGATTCATATACTATGATTTACGCGCCCTGTTTTAAGTCTCTATCTGTGGTTTCTGTTGATGAGGTTATTGCATAACGTGTTTATGCTTGTGAGGTTATTGTCTAATGGGTTTAGACTTATGAGATGATTGCATATTGTGTTTATGCTGGTGAGGTTGGCGCAGAATGTAATTCACGCCTAAATGTGATACTGTGCATAATATGGATTTATGTTACAGGATGATGCTGAGCACAGTGGTTACCAGTGATTACTGGTTGTACGTTTATGTGATGTCCTACGTTTACTAAGTTCACTTTGTGATGGTTCTGACAGTGGTCCAGTTGACTCTGTCAGGTGTACATAATCCCTTATAAATATTACCTAGTGCCAGGTGGCACAATGTATATTTTGTGATTACTATTCTAATGTGTTATGAGAATACAAAGGCTATTTTTCATATAACCTTGTGAGGAGTTCCTTTTGAGGTGTGCCTGGTATGTTGTTGCTGTGTGTTTGCACAAACGCTTTACACATGGCCTCCGGGATAAGGCAAGCCTGACAGCTCGTGCCAAGCTACCAAGGGGGGAGCAAGGGTTATCTTTGGCGTATATCTCCTTTACCCTGAGTGGAGTGGTGGTCTCTGCCTGGCTTTGGCGCAAACCTTAGCCAACCAGAGATCCCAGTTCTAACACACTTTATCTATCAATGATCTGGATAGGGGACAGTAGTGACTGTATAACTATTTTGCATCTTCTATATGTTCAATAACATCATTTTTAAACAGTAAATTAAACTCTTTCAACAAATTCTTCTCAAGTTGTGTTGGTATGCATCTCAATCTATGTACTTCAGGATTAGTACCTCTTCTTAGGCTTTGCCTGTCTACTTCACAGGGAGTTAATACAATAACCAGTTCTCCCTACTGTTTCTACCCTAAAAGCACATACCATGACTTCTTGAACTGCATCTGTGACCATTTAGAACACAGAGGGCCTAATTATGAGTTTGGCGGTCCCAGGAGGTGGTGCGGCTATTGCCGCACTGGCAATCTGATGCCATATTCTGAGTTGGGCAGGCGGAAAGCCATAGGACTGCTGCTACCACCAGGAGTCCAAGATCCTTGGTGGTCTTGCAGCGGTCTGAGGCCCACAATATAGAGGGTAGTGCTGTTGCAGCACCGCCAAGCATATTACGAGCTTCCCCACCACCACAGTTTTCATGGTGGTGAGGAAACTAAGGGGCCTACAGGGCCCTCTATTGCCTCAGGGCCAGGGGATGCATGCAGGGGGCACATGATGTGACCCCTGTCCGCATGCACTCCCAGTTGCCTCACTGCCTGGGCTTCAGAGTCTATTCCATGCAGCAACATGCTTTGGCAATCCCAAGGCAATGCCTTGCTAAGGCCCACAAATGAGCCCTAGCACAGCATTGTCATGTGACCGCCAAAGCAGGACCACCTGACCTGGATTTCAATCGGAATCCGGCGGGCGGTCTCAGTATGGGTTTGGCTGTGTGGCAGCGGAGAGCTGGCATGGCGACCCACTGCCACCGCCAAACTTGTAATCAGGCCCAGAATCTTTATGGATGTGGGCCCATATGTTCATGGTGTTATGTCTGCAAGTTTCAGTGCTTGTATATAACAGCATATGCTATTTTAAAATCAGAAAATATGTTGCAGCAATTGGGTTGCACAAACAAAGTGACAGCACTCGGATAAAAACCGTAGTAAATCTGGCCCTACCTTTACAAGGTTTTCTCTTGCACTCTGTCAAGACTTCATTTCACCTTATACCCTCTGGAATGATATTCCGAAAGACCTCTAGTGCTGTTGATCCTTGATATGAACTACCAAAATGTTTAGGAAGAGTACCTTGAGTTGGGTATATCTGAAATTTGTACACATGAATTCTTTGGATTAGCTTTGCTGTAGATACATGAATGGAGTTAACTAGATTTGTACAAATTGCGTGGTGTGCCCTTTTCGCTAATTTTACTTAATGTCATTTTTTTGGAGGGCGGGGGGGGGGTGGTCCGGTTATCCTGGAAAGTAGAGAAACCACCTTTGTGGAACGACATAATGTGGGACAACATACATCACAACCATCCAAAACAATGTTTTGTAAACAGTGATGTTGCCAGCACCTTGTTTCCTAGTATACAGGTTATCTTTTTGGACCATTGAATATGCCTTCCTTTGATGATAAAAGAGATGAGTTGGCTAAAGATCTTTTCACTGCCATTCTCACTGCCCCTACTAAAGATACAACCCCAAAGAACAATATTGGGGAGGGTTGAAAAGTAAATTCATTTGACTTGAGAAATTGAAAAAGCAAGAAGTCTCAAAATTGTGTAATCAGACAACATTTAGGAAATATTTAGGTAACAAGCTATTCCGAGAGGATTACATATTTTGACCTTTCCAATTTTGATGATCTGAACAGTGATTTATCACAGCAATGGGAGGAACGTTTGTTCAATAGTTCTACTGTGATGATGAATTGTTTGATCAAGCATGCGGACAGAAGTGTCAGAAAATTAGGGAGGAAATTCGAAAATTAGAAAAAGAAATAGAATAACTGAACAGGCCACTGCAGAGAATTATGCTATCTTGAAAACTGAGGTACAAAAGCATCAATATATTGTTAAAGCAAGGAAAACGAGAATGTTCAGTTCAGATGACTGTGACTGTAAGGAGGGTTTTCACTATTGCCAGTTTAGGATTACAATCCTCAGTAAATTGGTCGCTTAAACATTTAGTGATTTGCATGTCAAAGCTAAGAAGACTGTCAAAGGCTGATTCATCTTTCCTTCCATCCAAAAAACAAGAACTGGATGCTTATCATAGTTAATAGTAAGTGTTGTTCTGTACGGTGCTCAGAAATGATAAAAGGTCATTTGAAATGCATTATAAAAAATAGTTTATTTAATAGCCTTCATGCCACTACACTATGATGTGCACTTTGCAATGTTACATGTTATGTGATGCAATAATATGTCTGTAAAACCCCAGTGTGACACCTTTAAGAGGATTAAAAGGGCTAGTAGCCCAAGGTATGGTGTGAAGTTTCTGCCATGTTTAGCGATTTGTTTGTACAGGGCTATAAACTAATATGGGTGACAGTGTGCACCATAGCACCAAAGTACTCACATTTAGTAGTACCTGCCCTTAGCATGTTTCCTGTAAACTTAATACCCCCTAATCCCTAACACTTTGGGGACAGTCATTCCTATGTACTTCAAAACACATCACTGCATCTGGATGTTCATAAATATAATAACTAAACATGTTCAGGCAAACTGGTCTATGTAGCCAGCAAATGAGAGAACTAGAGTAAACTCAACTTGGAAAAAAGAACTTGAAGCCATGCGTTTAGAGAACTAACTTGGGAAATCATTAATGGCAAATATAGAAGGAGCAAAAAACGAGACAAAATAAAAGTATTTATATAAATCTGTGACTGCATTATGGCATGGGGGCACTGCTCGTGTGTTTCACGATGTACCGCCCCATCCCACACCGCAGTCCAGACTGACAGACGCCAGTTCCCCTCAAACAGCTCTGTGGTCTGCACTTGATCAGTCAGCACCCCAACGAGCACCGCCTTCACTCCGCACCTCAGTCCTGGTCTCACCGAAGCCGCTGGACGACCGTCACCAAGCCGTTGCCTGCACCGCAACTTGAGAGCACTGCGCGCCATATCTGTATGTTTTGCATTGCAACCGTGATGGTTGCCATGACCAGCACGCACCAACGTGATCGGCCACAACGGAAAGGTACAGTTTACGAGTTTGGCTTTGCTCCAACTGACGCGGTCAGACAGAACTGTTGGACACTGCTGTTCTCAGCACCGCGGTAACACAGGACGGAGCTACCAACTTCAAGGAACTGCATTTTAAAGGGTATTCTTGTAAAGTGCATATTTTTAAGTATGTAAGTCGGATTTTATTGTTTTGGTCTTGTTTTAAATACATAAAAATATTCAATATTTTTCTAAGCTGGTGTGGTGTTCTTGTGTAGTGTTTTCATTGTATTACTCTAGGTTATGTGCAAATGATTTACACAAGGCCTTTGAGATAAGCCTGACTGCTCATGCCAAGCTACCAAGGGGGAGAATAGGGGTTATGTCAGTAGTGCATCCCCCTTATTCTGACTTGAAGGAAGGGTCCCTATTTGGACAAAGGTGCAAACCATTGCCAACTTGAGACCCGCATTTCTAAAAATATCTTAATAATAAATAATTACAAATTTAAAAAGCACATTAAAGAGACAGTTCATGATGAATTTTAAACTAAAAACAACATATTTGAAACACCACACAGGCTGTTTATTAAAATGAGAGAGATGCAGAGAAATGTGTATACTTATAACACATACACAAGTTTATTCAAGAATATCTTTTCCTAATACTAAGTGCACCTCTAATAAAATTAAGGACTGCACAAAACACATTTCTACAGAATCTAACTTAATGTGGAAGGCCAATTTATATGATCTAAAATTCATAGGCTGTAAAACAGGTACTAAAAACTGGTATGGTACCGTTTCATAAAGGAAACAAAAGCATAAAATGAAGGAGCACTGAGGTAGATTATCAAACCAGGTATCTTGTTGTGATAAAGCAAGAATGAAATGTAAAGAGCATAATTGTAACCTAGTTACATATAGTGTGAATTGCGAGTTCTCTATACACGTTAAGTAGAGCTCTAGCTCATATCGAGGGGATAGAGTGAGATAGTCCTTATCTGAGCTTTCGCCACGGGAAAAATATTTCAGAATTGGTATACAGCTCTGGAACCCCCGGCTTAAAAAAGTAATCCTAATGTAGGCTAGCCACGAATGCAAGCCACTTTGTCAAGGGCCAAGCAATCGAAGATTATATTTTTTGTGAGACCCAACTCATCTGAGGGCCATGCAATCGAAGATTATATTTTTGTGAGACCCAACTCATATGATTGCCACAATTGTATCCATAAGGAAAGGGGAGCCAGCCCTACCCTAAAAAGTCTTTAATGTAGGTCATTAGTCAACTTTAATGGAACTATACCACTCTACATTTGTTTTTAGATTTATAGCTCAACTAAACTGATGTTCCCGGCCTAGAGGTAATACTAAAAGATCTCTGTCAAAGTGCCCTTTATGGGGCTCATTAGGCATTGCAGCTCTGGCTTAACGAGGAGCACAGATTCATGATGAAGCATTCCATCATTTGAGGATGAGGGCTGGGTTCCAGGAGTCCAGGACTATAATATAGGCTGGTTTCCAGTAGTTGTTACAGAACGGCACGCCTTTTTCTTTTGTTCGCCTGATCCGAACCTCAGGGACAGAAAAGGCTCCAACCACCTTTAACCCAGTACCTGGATTCTGTCTGCTAAGAGCCTTGCCCACAGTGGGGCAACCCCAGTGCTGGACCCTTGGAAGTGGGCCTTAAGGTGCTCTGCCATACCCAGCTGGGGTTCTATAAGCAGAACAGATGAAGCACGACTCATCTCCTGGCAGCTGCATCACTCGCAATGTAACCCCGATGCTAGTCCACACATCGTGGCTCTCAGTCTCCTCGGAAGCGCTGCTAAAAGAGGGGTCTTTCCCAAAACCCTTTCTTTTGGGGGCTGCTCCCTCACACAGTTGTAAATGCAGTGTGCATGGCTCCAACTTTCAGAGGGATTCATGGTCTTGGCTGAGCTCCTGTAGACTCCTAGAACAATTCAGGTTAGTGTTTTGCTAGTACTGGCAAAGGGCAAGGTCACAGTGAAATTGATCGAGGAATGTGTATGACAGAATATCGTAAGCAACAAGATTGACTGATTGAAATACCTTCCTAAAAACCATTTACATTTACAAAGATATTGTTCTATTCGGTACAAGTTTTCAATTATGATGTCCAGTGGGGTAATAGTGTTGATCATAATATTTAGGTCCAGTATTTCTGCCCAACAATATTTGGGTAACACTATTCTTTTGCCCTATCTCAAGAAATATTGAGATATAATGGGTGAATATTTCCTTTGGGTAACTAGGATCTTTGTGATAGCTGCAGGAGTTTTACGGATGTATACCGTTATATGTATTATGACAAAGTCAAAGGGGCTGGAATGAATTAATGGGTTGCAAATTAGTATGAGGTCATTTGAGGTTTTATTTGGATATGAGGGAGTGGAGATGTTTATTAATTCTTATGACAAGGTCTTGTGCAGTGGGAGTATTCCAGCAATCGTAAATTTGTGTAAACGGGTGACCAAAGCTGAAATGTGGCCATCCACAGAAAAGGATTCTTAATTTAGGTTATACTCAGTCAGAAAAGTGGTTAAGAGCTCTTTGTGTGGACCCCAACTCTGCTATTGTGACTTTGGGGGTGATTACGATGGCTCATCATCATGGGAATCGGGACCGCCCGGCCATATGGCAGTGGTCCTGCACATGCAATTATTACATTGTGCATGTCTACCATTGAGGCGGGTGTTGCTGTCTGCAGCACCTGCTGCAATGGCAAAAATGCATGTTGTGCATTTCCCTGCACTACGTGGCAGGCACCACGAGGTGCCTGCCACCTGGTGCAGGGGTCTGTAGGGAGCACAATAGGTGCCCCCTAAGTGCACAATTGCATTGCCCCTGTACATGGGTGGCCTTCAACAAACCCCGAAAGTCAATCTCCGCCAACCTTTGAATGGTGGAGGAACCGCGATTCAAAGGCTGGCAGAATGCAGCATCCTAATGTGGTGTAAGGTGGCTGATAGGCACCGCCACCATTCTAGGTATGCTGGCCAGGTCCGACAGGCAATTGCAACGATTGCCTGTGTCAGACGGGCTTTCTGTCCACCAGAACACCGCCCGTCATCCTTACCTGGCGGGTGGAGAATGGCCGCACGATGGCGGTGAACCCGCCACTGGCAGGCTTCCGGGTTTACCGCTATCATAATCAGACCCTTATAGAGAACTTCAGAACTCAACATAGATGCATCAAATGAAGTGCTGGGTTCAATAACTCTAAAATGCGTATAACCGTAATAACCCCAAACAGTCAAATGACAGCTGGGGAAGAAGAAACACTGGAAAGGCCAAAAATAACACTCACTGGTAATTTCGCTAACACACCTACTTGATGCAGTGAAATTACTGTAAATCTTCCATAAACTGTGTCGCTCACAATGACATCATGGACAGCTCGGATTTATAACTTCAGCCAAGAAGAATACATTGAAAATACTATGCCGAAATAAAGCAGTTTTTAACTGTCTTCCTGTTACGTGAAGATGATTCTAGACAGCGCTTCGGAGGCTTTCTGGGCTAATAATCCCATTGCTGACTAATGCTTAGCTGTCTCCAAAGTGCTCTGGGCACACGGCCTTTCATTAACCCTGCAGAGATACAGCAAAAGGATGCCGTGTTACTTCACAGGAAACATCATCTGCTTGAGCACAGTGATTTTTTTTGTTTTCTTTTTGTAATATAAGGCTGTAGCTTCAGGTTCTCTTCTAAACACAATATGGATTACCGATCGCAGCTGTAACTGTTTAAAGTTAAAAAGAGATCAGACCAGCAGAACGTGAAGAGACTTTATCTCTAAGCATCTTCCAATACGATTGATTCACTTTACATAGAGCGCAGCTCGGCTTTGCCAGCCCCAGATAGGATGTTTATTTGCCTACTTCTCAGTCGCGGTGAGTGAGACCTATACAAGTACACCAGTGTCAATGTAACGATTATTTGGAGCCCCGGGCAAGTACATATTTTGGGGGCCCTTTTCGCCATTTTTAGTGGATTATTACTCATTTTATAACAATTTAGGCCTGCATGATCTCAAAATAACTGCTAAAATAGGGTTGCACAAAAACCGTTCAAATATAGAGTGACAATAAGTCAATAAGTTAAAAGCAGTAGCACGTGCTTATAAGAAGAAACCTAATATTATGCCTCGCCTTGGGCCCCAAGAAACCCTAAAATGGCCGAAACGAAGAGAGACTGTTGCGGTAGAGGTAGGAAGACAGAAGGAGAAAGGTGACAAATAGAAATAGTGGTCAGACAAAGAAAAAGTTAACCTTCCCAATGGGCCCCTTAGAAGGTGGAGGCCCTGGTATATTGCTCCCATTGCCCATTTCCTAAAACATCTCTGAACGCATTACTACAGAACTACTGTGGACGCAAGGATTTTAGATATTCTGCATCGCTAGGGGTTAAAAAGAAGACAACAGGCTCTCAGATGCCACAAATTTCAGACTTCAGCTTTTGAGCTGGATGGCTGGTGTGCAGGGTATGGATCAGTTTCTTCAGTTTTATGAAAAATGAAATATTCTGGGTAGGTACCATTCTCAGGAAAGAGCATTACTGCTCATGCCTAGTTACCAGCTAAGCGGTACAGGTTTTTTTTTAACTTCACACCTGTAAAAACTGGTACCTTGCAGTAACACTCCCACCAGTGCTGTGTAATTATGCTGAGCAAAACTCAGTTAAACCACAGAATGGTGAATAACTGTGCGGAACCAGATTTACTAGGCGGTATTCTACATAGATGTCAATGTTATATGGTGCTTAACAAGCACATTTACCTAAGCATATGGTATATGTTTGCAGAGGCTGCTGTGTGGGGAAGGGGGAAGAGCAAGGAGTGGGAAGTGTAGATGTGGCAAGTGAAAGATGTGCTTTGGATGAGAGTTGGGTGTGAGCAGCTGAACATGTCTAGGCTACAATGTCATCTCTGTCCAAAGTAATTTTACTGGGTGGGTTTTCTGTCTGGAAAATAAGGTCTAGTGTTCCTGCTACTAAAATTCTGGAGTGGGGGGTGAATACCAGGCCAGCTGTGATTGGGCAGAGTGGAAAGTCATATGGATGGGAATTCCACTTTGCTTGATTCGTAATCAGGGTCTTAGTCCTTTTAATGATCACAGTCCTTACATAATGAGAGTTTGTCATGTATAGGAAACAGGCAACTGCACTTGCACTTGAAAAAGAAACAGACATGTATGGGATGGTAACAAATTCTAACATGTGTTTAATGCAAACATAGCCAGCAAGCAATCAACACAAGCAAGGCAATTGCCAGAGTAGAAGACCAGAGCTATTGCATCAATTCAGATGTTGCATGTAGTGCTAAAATCCATACATTCTGATGCTACATTTATACATGTTTTTCTCTATGTATGTGAATAGATGCAGGAACATGTGATATATATACAGAAACCTACAAATAGGCACTAATGGGAGGTGTGCACCTGTTACAACGCATTTTTTACAACGCACTACCGTTACAACGCATCTATTACAACGCAGGTACTGTTACAACTCATGTTTTTACAACGCATTTTTTTACAACGCAGGTACCTTTACAACGCATACCATTACAACGTAAGTATTGGTAAGTATATAATTATTTTAAAATGTTATATGTTGGGTATTTTTGGGGGTTAGGGTCAGTTTTGGGTTTTAGGGTAAAGGGGTATTTTTAGGGGTTAGGGTCAGTTTTGGGTTTTAGGGTAAAGGGGTATTTTTAGGGGTTAGGGTCAGTTTTGGGTTTTTGGGTAAAGGGGTATTTTTAGGGTTCAGGGTCAGTTTTTAGTTTTTGGGTAAAGGGGTATTTTTAGGGTTCAGGGTCAGTTTTCAGTTTTTGGGTAAAGGGGTATTTTTAGGGTTCAGGATCAGTTTTCAGTTTTTGGGTAAAGGGGTATTTTTAGGGTTCAGGGTCAGTTTTCAGTTTTTGGGTAAAGGGGTATTTTTAGGGTTCAGGGTCAGTTTTCAGTTTTTGGGTAAAGGGGTATTTTTAGGGTTCAGGGTCAGTTTTCAGTTTTTGGGTAAAGGGGTATTTTTAGGGTTCAGGGTCAGTTTTCAGTTTTTGGGTAAAGGGGTATTTTTAGGGTTCAGGGTCAGTTTTCAGTTTTTGGGTAAAGGGGTATTTTTAGGGTTCAGGGTCAGTTTTCAGTTTTTGGGTAAAGGGGTATTTTTAGGGTTCAGGGTCAGTTTTTAGTTTTTGGGTAAAGGGGTATTTTTAGGGTTCAGGGACAGTTTTTAGTTTTTGGGTAAAGGGGTATTTTTAGGGTTCAGGGTCAGTTTTCAGTTTTTGGGGTACAGGGTAAATTAAAATTAATTTTTAATTAAATTATATAATAGTAAATAAATTAGTTTAATTTACATTACATTATTTTTGGGGTTTAGGGTCAGTTTTGAGTTTTTGGGGTACAGGGGTACAGGGTAAAAATAAATTACTTTCTTGAAAAAATTACAATAATTAATTTAAATTAATTTAAATTAATTTACTTAAATTTATTTTGGGTGTTGAGGGTCAGTTTAGAGTTTCTCAGGTACAGGGGTACAGTGTAAAAATAATCTATTATTATTTTAAAATTAAATTAATTAACGGAAATTAAATTAAATAACATTACTTTAAATTATATTTTTTAAATTTAATTTACGATTATAATATTAATTTTAATATATACTTACCAATACTTACGTTGTAATGGTATGCGTTGTAAAGGTACCTGCGTTGTAAAAAAATGCGTTGTAAATACATGCGTTGTTACAGTATCCGCGTTGTAAAATCCGCGTTGTAACGGTATGCGGAGTAAAAGTCCGCGTTGTAACATCATATATCCCTAATGGGAAGGTGCTGGGTTTTTTCCATGGGGAAAGAATGCTAGAAGGCCTTGAGATGGATATACATGTTTCACAAGTGAATCAGTATAAAAGTAAGGGGAACACAAGCACTAAGACCAACACAATAGAAAAAGTGATGAAAAAAGGAATTAGTGAATGGTGGTATATCATAGGTTTGGAAAAATATATTGAAGTCAATAGAGTACACATAGGTTTCTTTTAGTTGTGCTCACCAATGAGAGCCCAGACCCAAAACTAAAAGAGGAATGGGCAGGAATGGACAACGTCATAAAGGGAACAGGACTGGAGATTATGAGGTTTTTGATCAAATATGCCTGCATGGATTTAGAAAAAAAGAAAAGGCATCTTAACACTTCAAGCACAATTGAAGGATGTATATGGAAAAAAAAGTGCCAAACCTTGTTGATGAATATTGAGAAATTCTTGGGAAAATATGATCAAGTGAGTAGGTAGGTGAAAAAGAGACAATTTCAAAGGGATAAGAACAAATCCTGACTTTTGCTAAAATGTATGACGGGATTTGGAGGTACCCAAAGACATTGGCAGTACAACAACAGGAAGAAGTGATAACTTGCTCCAGGTCTGAGGTCAGCTCAGACTCAGCTATTGGGTAGGGCTCCTGGGTGGATTCTCTGGTAATATAAGGAGCTTTTTAGAGTAGCACTGCCTCATCCATTAGGAGTGGTAATCATTGAGAGGAGTAACTTCCTATAAGGGAGCGGGTCAAGTTCAAGGCCCTGTGCCTAGCCCACAAACTGCTACAAAATCAAGGCCCCCCTATTCTCAGGAAACTCATCAAACCCTACAAATCCTCAAGACCCCTCCGTTTGGACAAGGAAAATTTCATCATCATCCCCAGATTCAAGAAAGCTCGTTCAGGAGGAAGACGTTTCTCAGTTCACACCGCACGTCTCTGGAACTCACTCCCCCGCGACCTGAGACTCGAACCACATTATCTTCGCTTCAGGAAGCGGCTCAAAACCCAACTTTTTCCCTAAGGAATCATGCTTGTCCGCAACCTCGATCTTCTGTTCAACCCCTCCCCTCCATCCCCTCCCCCCATCCCCCTTTGCCCCACTGACCTGAAGAGATAGGGATCTTTAGCGCTGGGATACCTCCGGGTGACTACGCGCTCTATAAAATTTATAATAATAATAATAATAATAACAAGGAGTTTCAAAGGAGGCACAGGTACAGGAAGAGGAAGAGGGTGTGATGAGGGGGCAGGAAAAGGATCTTGGGACATTCCATTACAGCAGAACAACAGGAATGGTGATCAGGCTAATGAGATATTTAAGTATTATAAACTTATCATCACATTAATTAACATTGGCGAAAGGGAGGTCTTGGAGATGAGACTTTCACTCTGCCCCCTCACTGACTTTGATTTTACCACCACAACAACAATAGAACTTTTTCTCTTAATTACAAAACTGATTTTACTCAAAGCTCTAAAGTTAAGTCCCCTAAGAATGGTGAAAGCACCTGATTCCACTACAGAAGGGAATGTATACAGAAGTGGCATTGATGCCCTGAGGACACTGTGCACTTTGGACACTGAAGAGATTGACAATGTAGGAGACTGCGACCTTCTGACTAGAATTGGTATGAACATTGATCAAAGCAGTGCCAGTGGTTTTAAAGTTAAAAGGGAATACTATTTGCAGTTACCACATGACAATATTGATGCATGTTATGAGGTTGTGCTTAATGAATTACGTAAACTGCAATATAATATCACAACATACCACTAGGAGCAGGAATATCACAGGCAATCATGAGTTAGTCTTTTCTTTAAAATGTTTAATTGGCAGGACAGCCCCGGCAAAGTGGGCGAACTGGTCAAAACTTTTGGGGCATACCTTAACTGCGGAATGCTGTGGTTGCTGCTCTTCTTGGTCCCCCCTCCCGCCGCCGCAACTCCATTCCTCGCGGCTGCCAAGTGGAGGAAGGGGAAGGGACTACCATTCCCAGGCTCCTTAGCGGCGGAAGCCGCACACGCCATTTGCGCGCCCGTAGCCGCATTTAACTGCAGGACAGCCCCGGCAGAGTGGGTGAACTGGTCAAAACTTTTGGGGCATACCTTACCTGCGGTACGCTGTGGTTGCTGCTCTTCTTGGTCCCCCCTCCCGCCGCCGCAACTCCATTCCTCGCGGCCGCCGAGTGGAGGAAGGGGAAGGGACAACCATTCCCAGGCTCCTTAGCGGCGGAAGCCGCACATGCCATTTCCGCGCCCGGAGGCGCATTTAACTGCAGGACAGTCCCCACATCGCGGGACAGCACGCGCACCGCGGCGGACGAAGCCCGGACAAAGGGCAGACAGTCTGTGACAGTCCGGGACTGGACGTGACTGGGCTGGGCCAGGGACCCTGATTCTTGTTGAGGCTGGATATTCGTGACCCTCATACAGTGAGACTATATTTTACTTATATTCACTCCTTTTGGTTATTTCGAGTTCCTAGTGTTTATCTTGGGTGACTTGCTCTATCCTGTGCCATTTGGTAAACTTTCAGATTGTTTTTTTCAAGATAAGGATTCCTACTTCAACTTTCGAGCAAGCAGACTCACTTAAAGTACTCTATTTGGTCTTCCGTTATAAATGCATACTTAGCGACCTGTTTGAGACTACTTCTAGTGTTTTAGTATGCTTAAACTAGGTCCCCATAGTTACTAGTGACTATCATGAAGTTTTCTCTTCCCAAAGATAAGTCTCTATTGGCCGGAGGAGTCAATCGAAGTACACTTGACAATTATGTCATCAGGGTTACCACAGAAACTGACAGGGAAATCGCACTTGCGGAAAGCCGGAGGTTTTGTTAACTAATCTGTTTTTAAAATTGTCACTTCTCTGCTGTATTTCAAAAAACAAAACGCTCTTGCTCACCTGTCTGAAAGCGCTGCTGCTACGCGCTAAGTCAGACCCCCCACATTCAGGGAAACGCCATCACCGCCAGCGCGCCAAAGGCGTAGCCACGCCCACTGCGAGGCCACGCCCATAACATCCATTACAAATGTGTCGACCTCCCCAGCGCAGCGGACGAGCGCAGCGGACGAGCGCAGCGGGAGCGCCGTTTGCGCGCCGAAGGCGCGCCTGGGGCAAGCCCGTCTGCGCCCGTCCGCGGCAGACCGGGGCCTGGGGCCACAACCCCTGGTCATTTTCACACATATTCCATTTCCTCACTGTTGTCACTCAGGCCCACTGACAGCGCCGGACCCGCCCCACCCGCTTTTGCTCTAAAGCGTGCCGCTACTCACGGCATTCTGAAACCCGAATTCTCTCTCGGCAAGGCACCTAAGCCTAGGTCCTATGCACCTCATTCTACTCCCGATGACTCTGAGGCCATTCTCAAATGCCTATATCTTAACACTAGATCCATGGTTAAACACCATTTGGATATTTTTCTCTTGCTCCAGGCCGAACAACCAGATTTTTTGTTTCTCTCTGAGACTTGGCTTACTGAGGACTCCCTACCCGATATTCTAGCGGCAGTACCCTCAAACTACTACATTCTACATGTCGACAGACCAGCCGGCAAAAGAGGTGGTGGGGTTGCTGCGATCATTCGCAGCACCCACAAAGTCTCCTCTTTACCATCCCTCGACTTATCAGGAACAGACAACCTGATCTTCAAAAAGGACACTAATACTGGATCATTACTTCTCATCCTTATACATCGCCCCCCTCAAAAAATGCCCTCTTTTTCGGCATCCCTAGCAGAACAAATTGATCCTCTGATAATTGCCCATAACAAAATTGTGTTGCTAGGAGATTTCAATCTGTGGCTGGACTCTGCCGACTCTGACTCTCAGGCTGCTACGCTGAAAGAAACCCTCCTCGATATGAATCTTTCCCAACATATTCACCTTCCTACTCACGAAAAAGGGCATAGCCTAGACCAAATCTGGTCCCAAAACATTCCCTTGGCTATTAAGTCCATCATGCCCTGTGTTTGGTCGGATCATTATCTGATCAACTTTACTATGACCACCGGGAGAAATAAAAATCCCCTGCCCATGCCAGGAGGAAAAACCAGAAGGTGGAAGAACGTTGATGTCCCTGCTTTTATTGGCTCACTTACTTCCTCCCTTCCCCCGTTTGATCAGGACATCGAAAAGATGGAAGAGGCTTTCTCAGGGTGGCTACTCCAGGCTGCGGACGCTCACGCCCCCTGTACCTGCTTTCCTCGCTCCCGCCCCAATGACGCCCACAGGTGGTTTACACCTCTTCTGAAAACTCACAAACTTGAAGTCCGTCAACTGGAGCGACAATGGCGCACAGCCTATTCAGAACAAGACAGGGCCAACTACCGCAAGGCTCGCAAAAGCTATCAAAAGCTTATTTTAAAACACAAAACCGACTATTTCTCGGAAAAAATTCTTAAAGCTCAGAATCAATCTAAAGAACTGTTCAACATTGTGGAAGATCTTAGTACCAGTGACAGAACCTCCCTCCCGACAGTTCCCACTCAGGAACTTTGTAATTCTTTAAACTCTTTTTTCTTTGACAAAATCTGTACCATTAAACAAAACATTCCCACCACTCAGCCTCCCCTTTTATTTGCAGACACCTTTTATAACCCTGTTACCCTGGACTCCTACCCCCCCCATTGAAAACACTAACTTATCTAAACTTCTCTCTAAGATCAAATCCGGCTCCCCTGATGACATCTGCCCCCCTTACATCCTGAAAGAAGTAGGTACCAGCATCCCTGGGGGTCTACTTCCCATGCTGAATGGTTCACTTGCTCAGGGTAAAGTTCCAAACAACTTTAAAAAAGCCCTCCTTATTCCCCTCATAAAAAAGGCAGGAGCCAATCCACTAGACCCACTCAATTACAGGCCCATATCTCTGCTGCCATACTGCGCCAAACTTCTGGAGTCTCATGTATGCGACAGCATCTCCACATTCCTTGGAAAATCGGAATATCTTGCACCTAATCAGGCCGGTTTCCGCCCTTGCCATTCTACGGAGGCGGTCATCCTCTCGGTGCAGAACACCCTGAGGCGGAATGCGGATGAAGGGATCCATCAGGCTCTGGTGCTTTTAGACCTCTCTGCTGCCTTCAACACGGTCGACTATACCATCTTGGTCGACGTGTCGAACAGGCAGGTCTTAGGGGCCCTGCACTGAGCTGGATCCGTTCATTTATCACTGACCGAACTCAATCGGTCAGATTAGGCCCCTTCACGGCCCCCACCATATCTACCATCTGTGGAGTACCCCAGGGCTCTTCGTTGTCTCCCCTGCTTTTTAATTTGTATCTGCGCCCACTTTTGTATTCCCTCAGGCACGCTAAGGTCACCATTTTCAATTACGCCGATGATTTGCAGCTCATCTTTCCTTTGAACACCAAGGACTCTGTGGTAGAATTCCAAAACACCATGTCCCACATTCTGAGTTGGATGAGCTGCAATCACCTGAAACTTAACCCAGGCAAGACCAAACTGGTCTTGCCGGGACAGAGCACCCTCAGCTGGAACCCCAGTTTCTGGCCTTTATGCATGGGCGCCCCCCCATCCAAATCATCCTCGGTCAAGAGCCTCGGCATTTTCATTAGTGAGGACCTCTCTCTGAAAAAACAAGTTGGAGCTGTTGTTTCCTCCAGTTTTTTTCAGCTAAAGAAAATTAAAAAAATCGCCCGCTTCTTCTCCCAAGCTGCCCTCACTCAGATCGTCATTTCCCTGGTCTTGTCCAGATTGGACTTTTCCAACAGTCTATACCTTGGGCTCCAAACTGGAGAGCTTAAACGCCTCCAGCTGGTTCAAAACCAGGCAGCCAGACTCCTCTTGAACATTCCTAGAAGGCAATCAGTCAGACCTGGCTTGAAACAGCTGCATTGGCTCCCGGTCGAGCAACGCGTGGCCTTCAAAGCTGGGTGTATCCTTTTCAAATCTTTACACGATATTGGTCCCATTTTCATTAGAGACCTATTTAAAAAATACAGCCCCCCCGTAACCTCCGGTCTGCTCATAAAGCCCTTCTGACTATCCCTCCGTACAAGAAAAAGCGTCTCGGAGGCAGCTGCTTCGACCATCTTGCCGCTGCCCTCTGGAACTCTTCCCCTCTTCATCTGAAACTTAGTGATAACATCCTCAGCTTCAGACATTCTCTGAAGACCTGGCTCTTCTGTCAGGCGCATCACTAAGCTGCCTTATCTCCACCCACCGATGGCTACGCCTGTATGGCTGAGATACCCGCCACCCTCTCTCAACACAATCCCCAAGAATTGGGAAACCGGAAACAGTTCTTGGACTTTTTGGAAGGCGGGAAGGGAGTTACCCTTCCCGGCCGTATTTATTAAAATATGAAACAAAATAAAAACATTAAAATAACAGTTTCATATTATGTACAATTTCATTTCCACATTACGATGTTTGGCTAACCTTAACAGATCTCTAATACAAAGGTTCTCCTAGCCGAACTAACATCCTACAAAACATTTGACTTGAAATTGTACATCCTAACGTTAAGGGCCAACGGCAAGGTCGTAACCGGTGTCAGATCCCTAAACCAGAAATACCCCCCTCACTTGTGAGAGGAGTGACCGCACAGAGGCGTACCTCAAGTGCATCTACCAATTTCCCTTTGTACTTGACGGGGGCCCCAATAAACTCGACGCCATTTAACGGTCGTTCGAGGACTCGTGTGAGGTGTCTAAAAGGTAGCGTAAACCCCCTCCCGCACCCCACACAACTTACCCATCTGCCGTCGCAGATGTCCTGGCCCCGGGAAATTCCCCAGGAGGGGCCGTAGCCCCTCCTATCCAGGAAGGGGCCTTGACCACCTTTCCTTTCCTTCCGGCGGCCTCTCCTTAGACGGGACTGCCTCCCCGTTGAGGGGCCAATTGGCCACCTCCCCCGAGCGCTCCAATCCGTAATGGGTGACGCCCCCTCATAGGGATCTTCCAATTACTGCTCACCGATCATGACCTTACCGCCCGACCAAAATAAATACGACAATTCTACCTAATTTACTAAGATTACAAAGCAAACATAACTTATTACCAAGCGTAAATACTGATCAATCCTCATTCAAAATTACTTTATTTGCAAAACATACTGAAAATAACCATTCTTTATTGCATCTTAAATTTTACGACCATCATCACAACCTGTAAGAAAACAGAAAAACAAAAGAGATACCATATCAAAACTGTTTTCACAACGACTTGCTGTCCTCAGGGGCTGGTGGGTGGGTCAAAATTGGCTCTTCGTTCCGTCTCGAGCTCACGTGCAGCGGGGAGGTGCAGATTCAGAGCACAGGAACAAGAGGATGCCTTCTTGGCTTCCGCTCCTTTTATCCGTCTTCAGGGCGGGCGTAAACCCGCCCCCGCCTGCCTCCGAGGGCGTGGCCGGCCGCGTCAGTGTCTAGGCCAGCCCACTCTAGGGCGGGAAAAAGGCGCGCCCCGGCTACGCCGCTTCGGGCATACCAGCCGAGACTCGCCTCCCGCCCAAAATGGCTTCCCGGGGGGATCGTGGTACTCAACCATACGTTCGGGGGGACTGAATGGTCGCCCCTTTCCATATGGCTGAGATACCCGCCACCCCCTCTCAACACAATCCCCAAGAATTGGGAAACCGGAAACAGTTCTTGGACTTTTTGGAAGGCGGGAAGGGAGTTACCCTTCCCGGCCGTATTTATTAAAATATGAAACAAAATAAAAACATTAAAATAACAGTTTCATATTATGTACAATTTCATTTCCACATTACGATGTTTGGCTAACCTTAACAGATCTCTAATACAAAGGTTCTCCTAGCCGAACTAACATCCTACAAAACATTTGACTTGAAATTGTACATCCTAACGTTAAGGGCCAACGACAAGGTCGTAACCGGTGTCAGATCCCTAAACCAGAAATACCCCCCTCACTTGTGAGAGGAGTGACCGCACAGAGGCGTACCTCAAGTGCATCTACCAATTTCCCTTTGTACTTGACGGGGGCCCCAATAAACTCGACGCCATTTAACGGTCGTTCGAGGACTCGTGTGAGGTGTCTAAAAGGTAGCGTAAACCCCCTCCCGCACCCCACACAACTTACCCATCTGCCGTCGCAGATGTCCTGGCCCCGGGAAATTCCCCAGGAGGGGCCGTAGCCCCTCCTATCCAGGAAGGGGCCTTGACCACCTTTCCTTTCCTTCCGGCGGCCTCTCCTTAGACGGGACCGCCTCCCCGTTGAGGGGCCAATTGGCCACCTCCCCCGAGCGCTCCCATCCGTAATGGGTGACGCCCCCTCATAGGGATCTTCCAATTACTGCTCACCGATCATGACCTTACCGCCACAGGCCGGATAGTTGACCGGCTATCCGGACCCCCCACAAAAAACTCCTACCTAAAGGTCATGCTGTAAATTCCTTAACCAGGCTACGAAGTCTCCTATGAGTAACTCATTCCCCACCCGGGACAAATGAACCCCGTCCCCCAAATACATACTGTCCCCTTTGATACAACCATGCGAAACAGAATGTAGTGTATTAGAACGAAACAGTCTACTCACTTTGTTATTTATTTTCTTTACTGAATGATTCAGAGCAGTAACCGAAATAGCCCCCCGCCACACTTTCCGTGGGATCATATGGGACCATGCAATTGTGCACCCTGGAACTCTTCTTGCCAACCAACTTACTGTGGAAAGCATTGCCTCAAGAAGAAGTCGTCTACCAGTGGCCACCAGATCGTTACCCCCAAGATGGACTATGATTATAGACGGCGGTGACCTTGTCCGCTCTAACAAACCCTCAAAAAAGAATTGAAACTGGTCAATACAGAGCCCGCCCTTTCCATAGAAGGACACCCTGTACCCGTATTCCCCAGCCACGTGAATCATATCACCTGCTTTGAATACGTCCGCAGCACGCCTCACATATGAGTGGCCCACGACCCAAACCTCCTTATTCGCAGACGGTGATTTCTGACCGCTGGTCCCCAGGAGTCGGGTCGACTGTACAGTCCGCCCCACTTCGTAAGCTTGCGTAACTGAAAATCAAACAGAAACAAGAAGCGTGAGTATATCATTACAGCTTCACAACATGTGCAACCGCACATACCTTTTATAACAGTTCGAGGACCAACGCCCCACACGTTTTACTTGTTCCACACTCAGACCCCTGGCTGTAGCCTCAGTAGCAGCCCCTATCCGAAAGGAATGGGTCCCGAACTCGCCGGGGTTCAAGCCCGCGGCCGAAATCGACATCGCAAGCACCCTCTGGAACTGAAACCTCATCAGTGGGGTGGCGTCAGCGTGTCTCAAGAAGGTCCCCCCCCATGCTGCAACCCTCTGTGCCAAATAATCCTCTACACATACCACAGGGCACATGGGAGACCCGGGGATCCTCTGAATGATTACGCAGTCCCCGATTGCTCCCTGATCGGATTTGGACCTCACAAATGAGACCGTCATCGTCTCCCCCCTGACCTGAATGTGCTCCCGGCACAACCCCCCCATCGTATCCCGCTTGTTCTTTGCCACTAGTTCGCTTACCCGCATAGCCCCATGGAATGCTAGCGCAAACGCGGCTCGGAATAACACAGTTTCATACTGGGATGAACATGTTGCAGGGAGTACGGAGGATAACAGGGCCAACCTATCCAGACCTATCGGGTGCCTCTCATCTACTCTGCGACCCTAAAGGCGTTGCCACCCACGTAGCGCTTTCTGCACAACGAAAGACGCTGTCGGGTCCTGGATCCCATGAGCCTTTGCCATAAAGGAAATGGCGGCCCGATGCCTCTGGGACGTAGCTACTGATTTGCCTGCCTGATGTAAAGAGAGCAGAAATTTTACTACCAACTCTTCCTGACCCCAAAGCTCCCCCCTAGCAGTACCCAAAAAGGCCCAATAGGAACGGAACGCCCCTTCATATGCCTTCCTCGTCCTGGGTGCTAAACTCTCTCCCACGAGGTTTTGTAGTTCGGGGCACCGAGAGACCAGAGAGCTTCGGGAAAGGGTGCCGCCACCGGGTCCGCTGTGGGCAGAAAACCCCAGAAGGCCTGCATACGGAAACGAGAAAGCGCATCAGCCGCTTGGTTCATCACCCCCGGCACATGTCTCGCCCTAAACAGTACATTCAGTTGCATGCATAACAATACAATTTCCTTGAGCAGTCTCAGAATCAATATGCATCGTGCTGCCTGACTATTGATACACTCAACCACGGTCATGTTATCAGACCAGAACACCACAGAGTGATCACGGAAACCCCCGGGCCATGTTTTCAGGGCCACCAAAATAGGAAAAAGTTCGAGGAAGGCAATGTTACTCGTCAACCCGCACTCATGCCACATTGACGGCCATTTTTGAGCCGACCATTGTGTACCAAATATGGCGCCAAATCCTATACTCCCCGCTGAATCTGTCCAAAGCCCCAGCTCCTCGGAGGACACCGCTGGTTTGTTCCAGACAATCCGACCATTGAAATCCGCCAGAAATGCCAACCAAATGTGCATGTCCTGGCGAACCTCTGCCGAGAGTCTCGTGCGGTGATGTCCCTCCTTCAGGCCGACCATGGCTTGTGCAATCGAGCGGGAAAAGGGGCGCGCCATTGGTATTACTCTTAGGGCAAAATTCAACTGACCCACCACCTGTTGCAATTGATGCAGGTTTACTTTTGTTGCACGAATACATGTCTCAAGGGATAACCTGAATTTCAACACTTTTTCCTTGGGTAATCGAAAACAACCTTCTACCGAGTCGAGCTCGATCCCCAGAAACTCGATCAAGGTCGAGGGACCCACAGTCTTACCTGGCGCCAATGGCACACCAAATCGATTCATTAGGACACAAAATTCATGTAAAGCCTGTCCACACTCAGGATCCCCGGCTGCCCCCAAAAACAGAAAGTCATCGAGATAATGATGAAAACCTGTCTTCCTTGTGAATACCCACTGCAGAAAACAACTGAACTTCTCGAAATAGGCACATGAAATCGAGCACCCCATTGGCATACATCTATCCATGTAATAGCGACCCTGAAACCTGAAACCAAGAAGACGCTGATCGTCTGGGTGTACCGGGAGCAACCGGAACGCTGACTCGATGTCTGATTTCGCCATCAGCGCCCCGGGCCCCAGGCGATTCAACATAACTACGGCCTCATCGAAAGATGCGTACCGCACTGAACACACTTCCGGGTCTATTGCGTCATTCACGGAAAGACCACGTGGGGCTGACAAGTTATGTATCAGCCGAAACTCACCCGGGTCCTTCTTGGGGACCACCCCTAGAGGGGAACAAACAAAGTTAGCAACCGGTGGCAAATCGAATGGGCCGGCGACACGACCTCGAGTCACCTCCTTCCCAATTTTTACCTGTACCACCGCCGCATGCTGCAAGACCGATAGTTGATTCTTACAGTTTGCTACACCCTGGAAATCCCCCACTGGGATGCGGAAACCGTATGAGAACCCATTTCGCAACACCCCAGCGGAAGCATGATCCGGGTATTCGTTGAGCCAAGGAATCATTGCCATGGAATCAATCGGGGTAGGTAAAGGCGCCCCTCGGACTGTATCAGACCTGTTTGGTGCCTCCCTTACCACCGTTATCACCCGTTTTGGCTCTGCACAAGGACTCAGGATGGGATGGCTGCCCACACCCCCCACACTCATGTCTGAATTTGCATGACCCCTGGGGCCTCGTACATTTCCCTCTGTTAAAATTCCAACAGATCCCCCTTTTACACGTATTGCCACTCGGCTTCGAGTGGTACTCGTTACCTGCACCCGTCCGAAAGGGTGTCCCAGAGTTTTGGCGGGAAGATTCCCCCCCGTTACTCCCTACCAATGGTACCTTCAACATTCCTGTACTCTCCATTTTTTGCCATGACACGGAGTCGTAACAATCCCAGGTCAACAATGGGTCGTGTTCCTTAGCTTTCCTAAAAAGGTTGTCATAGCAGAACCACTGATTGCCCCCATATGCTACAGAATACTCCATAATACGTGACTGATAAATAGGTAACTCGGTCAGCAACTCGGGCCTGCGCTCGCCCATGATGGAGGTAAATATGCCCCACGCTCTGCCCCAAGTACCAATGTTCTCGTCAACCTTAAAGGCGGCCATCTTTGCGCGCCAAACACTCGGATGCATGAGCTCCTTCTGGCTCTTCACATGCTCTATCTCGTAATGGTCGGCAAGCAATGAAAACATGTTTACATACTTATCCGCCCAAATCAATTCCTTAATTTCTAGTGGAACATGCTGTGCAATCTTCTCCCTTCGAGAAGGTACAGACCCCTCCCCCGCAATCGGCAATGGCCGCTTACCTGAAGTAGACCCTGCACTTGCCGCCGAACTTGGGCCTGCTGCACCTTCAGCCGCCGGAACCTGTGGGGGAACAGAAGATGGCGCCTTCGCAGCCTCCCTAGATTCCCGCAGTTGCCTCATTACTGCCCGGGCGTCGTCAGCCGTGGCGCCCTCGCTATCTTTTCCCAACCACGCTGCCAATTGTGCCGCTAACTCGGGGGGCATATCATCCCTGTTCACGGGGGTGACCACCACAGGGATTGGATTCCCCTCTTTCGGCACCGGGATTGGCTCCTCACGTGGGGTCTCGGGAACCGGGGTGTCCCCCCCAAGTGCCCCCCTTCTGGGCCTCTTGCTCCTTCCACTGGGGACTGCTCCCTGCGAAGGTCGTTTCGGTCCTCCCTCCCCGTCCTTCGCCTCCACCTTTTTCTTCAAATCGGCTATCTCCTTCATGAGTATGCGGAGCATCTGCTCGGTACCGACCCGCTTTCCGACCTTCTTAGGCATTCTCGGACGGGATATCTGTAAGACAAAAGAAAGATTACAACGCTCAAAATTGGCTCTTCGTTCCGTCTCGAGCTCACGTGCAGCGGGGAGGTGCAGCTTCAGAGCACAGGAACAAGAGGATGCCTTCTTGGCTTCCGCTCCTTTTATCCGTCTTCAGGGCGGGCGTAAACCCGCCCCCGCCTGCCTCCGAGGGCGTGGCCGGCCGCGTCAGTGTCTAGGCCAGCCCACTCTAGGGCGGGAAAAAGGCGCGCCCCGGCTACGCCGCTTCGGGCATACCAGCCGAGACTCGCCTCCCGCCCAAAATGGCTTCCCGGGGGGATCGTGGTACTCAACCATACGTTCGGGGGGACCGAATGGTCGCCCCTTTCCATTCCTTACTACAGCGCCATGAAGCCTCCGGGCGTACGAGCGCTTAACAAATACCAAATAACATAACATTAACATTAACTTGCAGAGCGACGGGCCGAGAGATGCCGGTCAGTGGAACTTATTAAGAACAAGCGTTCGTCTCTGGGCCCATTACAGCTAGCTATCTCACCCGTTCCGAGCATAAATTGCGAAAGTGAGGGCTGTGAGGTATCCTTTAGTGACATTATCCTACTACTTTTGCAGGATAGATCCCCTCCATTAGCTGAAACTAATGACTCAATCATAAGTGTCTCAGCCTCTTTTTGTAACTTGATTCCGGAGGTAGAAGTTCTGCCGGATACTCCGTTACCACAAGCAAAGTCTGTCCAAAAATCAAAGAAAACTCTCAAAACCCATTAAGCCCAAGGCCCACCCCCGAAAAAAAGGAGAAAGAGGGGGAGTGGTCCACAGAAAAACAAGATTATTCATACTAATTTTGGGAACTCTAAAAGCTCTTCACCTAACGCACCCTCAACACCTGTAGTAGTCATCCCACCACACGTCCCAATAAAAGACTCATCCACCACTGATCTAGTGGGCAGTATGGATAAGCTAATCAGATCACTTATATTGCCATTAGTAGAGAGGCTAAAAAGAATAGCCCAACAACTGGGAAATTTGGAACAAGCTATCGGGGAAATTAAAGGGGCCACTAAGGTATTATCAAAGTCCACACCAGCGCCCCCAATTTCTGTTCTAGCCCCAAATACCATCGCTCAAAAACAAAAACTAGTAATTTAGCTAAAACAAAACCTCCGAAATCAATCCCTCCCAAAACAACAGGGTTAAATACCAAAAATAAAGAAAAGGAGGCTCAAGTAGGTGGAAAATCTAATCTCCCACGAAATGCCCCAAAATTAAATCCCCCAAAACTGAATGGCCATGAAAATGCTGCGGGGGCAATTCCATCTAAGAGGCATATAGTAGAACTGCCTCCGGAAGCAGTTCCGTATGTGGTTGTTCTTACCGGAGTGCCACCTTTAGAGGAGGGTAGCTGAGAAGCTCATTACCAACTGAGAAACAAAGTTATATTTTGGCTCAGACAGAATCGTCCACTACCACCAAATATAAATGGCGAAATCCTACATGTCAGGCGTCTTCCCTGGTTGGGACAAAGAAAAAGGATATAAAGGGTGATATTATAATAATACATTTCAGAGATGACAGAGCAGTTAGACATATTGTAAATTGGTTTTCCCAAAATGGCAGTAACGCAATCACTGCACATGATATGACTTACTTTTATCCTAGAGGACTAATGGCCCATGTAACTAACGTTAGGCCCCTGTTTCAATCTCAGAGCAATCACACTGGGCCCCCATTTCGACACCGGAATGATTGCTTTAGGCCTCCATTTCAAAACCAGGAAGGCTGCTCTAGGTTCTTTTTTCAACAGCAGGTTGATCGTTCTATTCCCGTTTACAACCGCTATGCGGCCTTATCGAGCATGGAGGGAGTCGATTGACTCCATTCTGGGGGCACAGCAAACTTTGCTGTTGATAGTTTACAAAAGGTGTCCTCCACGACCATAGAACCATCTTCCAATGGTAACTCATATGTCCCGCATTCAGAACAAACTTGTTCGCAAGACATAGCGACTGACCCCGTGGCCAAGTCCGAGGGCCAGAATCAACCTTGCTCAGTTCCTATCTCTGAACAGGATTTAAACTCTAAACCCGTTATTAGACAGCCACTAGACAATGAGGGACATAAAGGGGTTGAGAAAAAAACATGTATCACAGTTTTATTCTGGAATGTGGCAGGGCAACGCTCCAAAGTGACTAATGACGAATGGACGGTTTTTATTCCTAAATTCGACCTTATAGCTATACAGGAGACCTGGTCACGTGACGCGGTACATATGGAGGGTTTTAAAACCTATTTTTCATCTGCCCAACCATCCACCTCAGGCAGAGCGAAAGGAGGTTTAACAATCTATGTTGCAAACCTCCTTAATACAATGGAAGTAGTGCCCATAAAATTAGATCCTAATTTTCAGATTCTTAGGTTGCGCCTCAACAACAGGGATAGCTTCCTTATAGTCAATTTCTATAATAATTTGCCTGACACTGAGGCATTGAATGTGGGATCCCTGATCCGCTCCGTATTATTAACTCAAATAAGGAAGGCAACCAAGGAGGAGGTAATTATCTGGGGGGGGGATTCCAATCTGGGACCGTGCCTTGTTGGTAGAAACGACACCTGTGGTATCCTAGATGAAGTTGGAAATCCCATTACACACTTCAGGCATTCCACCCTAGGTAACCTTCTCAATGAAACACTGTTTGAGCTAGACTTAGTCCTAGCAAACAACCTGAACAAGGTAGACTTGTCACTTGCCCCTTCATTTCATGGGAGGGCACATCAAACAGCTATAGACTACATTTTAGTCTCAAATGGAGAAAGGACTATAGATGCAGAATTTACCACACACACGATTGCACTAAGTGATCATTGTCCTATCAGTATTTCTATGTCATTGTCCCACAAGCCAACGAGTGGCTTTAGTTCCATCTTAGCACAAAATAATATGGCTTTAAATAGATTAAATGGATATGCGTTGAAATGGGGGAAAGTAGACCCTATAGAAATAACAAAGTTAGTAGTAGTAAGGGCCTTCTCTTCCCTCATAAAATGTCTCGCTTTAGACGCAACAAACTTAGAAATCATTGCCAATTTTGAGATAATCATTAAAGTGATCAATGAGGCTTTGTGGGTTGAATTAAAACACAAATCCAAACAGAAAAAGGGTTGGTTTAACCATGATTGTACGGTTGCCTATTCCAACTTAAAAACTGCTTTGAGGAAGTCGGTTAGGATCCCACAAGAGGTAATAAATTTAAGGAAGCTATACAACTCTGCATTAAAAACAAGGAAAAAAGAATTAAAAAACCAACAATGGGACAAACTGCATGAAAGTTGTACTCATAAAAACTCGGCTGCTTTCTGGCAAGTGGTCAAGTCTCCCTTTTTGACTGATAATACTAATCACCCAAAGTTAGAGGTAGCAATAGAGGAGAAGGTTTGGGTCCTTCATTTTTCTAAGATTTTTTCTCTCAGTCCGGAGCCTCTTAATCCCCAGGACCTAAAATCCAAGGATCCCATCCTTTGGGATAACTTAATTAGCCCCTATCCCATTGATTAACAATTCACATTGAAGCAAATTGCACAGGCCCTAAAAAGCTAGTAAAAATGGGAAGGCACCGGGTCCAGATGGTGTTCCCATCGACTTGTTTAAAGCCCAAATGGACCTCTGGACCCCCCTTCTAACCAGAGTCCTGAACGCAACTTGGAATGTTGGTTTATTGGAATCTTGGTCGAGGTCCGTGCTAGTTCCCATTTTTAAAAAAGAGGATCGGGGGTCGGTTACCTGCTATCGCCCAATCTCTCTCTTAGACTCCCTTGGCAAGGTGGCTGGTCGAGTCATTTTAGAACTATTGCAAGATTGGGCAGAGGATGGCAGAATCATCTCAGACCTTCAGTACGGGTTTCGCCAGGGCTTGGGGACCATTGAACAGGCCTTAAACCTCTCACTCCTGATTGACAAGTATGTTTCCATCAAAGGAGGAGACCTGTACATGGTCTATGTGGATTTATCGTCCGCATTCGATCGTGTCTCCCACTCCAAACTTTGGTCACTACTGATGGACATGGGGGCACCATTGAATGAAGTAAAGTTTCTGAGAGAACTTTACTCAAATGCCACAGCAAAAGTGAGCTATGGGGTGGGGGGGGAGCTGACGGTGGAGTTCCCAGTAGAAAAAGGGGTGAGGCAAGGGTGTGTCCTGGCACCCTTTCTCTTCACACTATACACGAATGGGCTGGAAACAGAGATGTTGAAGGGGTGCCAGGATCTCCCAATGGTAAACAATCGTCCAATTCCCGCACTCCTTCATGCTGATGACACCATTATATTAGCTCGTACCCCCTTGAACTTCAAAAGAATCTGGATAGATACTCTACATTTATGGCAGGTCTGGGCCTGAAAATAAACATCAGCAAAACCTTTGTCATGAGGGCAGGTTCAGGTCATAAAAATAAAAAGAGGGGCATCTACCTTAATAAGGAAATAATAGCGACTACACATAAATGCTATTTAGGCATTACAATAGATCATAAACTCTCCTGGAATCCAGCTGTGGTAACACACAAACAGTTTTTTTTAAGAACTACAGCAGCCTTGGTTAATTTTGCCTGGAAGTTGGGAAAGAGAGCTCCCCCTGAAATCATTATGATCTATAAAGCTAAATGCCTATCTGTGGCTTTGTATGGAGCTGGTCTTTGGGGCTTTGTGGCTACGGACAGTATTCAGAGGGTAGAAAATTCTTTTTTGAGGTTCCTTCTCGCAGTACCTGGTAGTATGGGTACTTTTGCTTGACACACTTAATTGGGTCTCGCGTATATGACGGACTTAGCTAAAATCAAACCTTTGTTACTATGGCGTAGGATTTGGACTTCGGATAAAGCAACCTTTACTCAATCTATTCTTTCCGACTGCCTAACCATGGATAACGCTAATAACTCTAGGTGGTTGCGGTATATTGCAAGGTTTTTTCATGATTTGGGGTGGGACCAATATTATCATAACCCCACCTTAATTCGTGAGGTATCGAGGAAGGTCCTAAAAAAGAAATGTCTCGTTCATCTTGAGGACTTAAGATTGATGAGCGAGGTCAATATACCTTCCGTTATTCACAGCTTGCTGATATAATCGGTACCCACCCTACAGCCGTACCTCACCTATAACACCACGAGCTATGAGCGCTACATCCTGGTAAGGTTTAGGATGAACTTTTTCCACAGAATGGTTGCATTTCCTACCAGAAATAATTGGGCCAAAGAGCTTACGCCTTGTCCTTGTGACGATACCTCTTCTCAATCTACCTTGCACACCATTCTTTTCTGCAAATTTTATCGTGAACTCAGGAAAAAATGTCTTATTCCTTTTTTAAGGCACATTGGTTTTAGACAATGTCGCCTGGCTTTGCTTTTTTTACAGCTGCTACAGGGAGAGCAGTTGGTATTCATAGTGGTCAGCTTTCTTAAATGTCTTGTTCGACATCACATGAATTTAGACTGTATATTGCACAAGAGTCAGTCCTGAAATCTAATACTACAATAAGCAATGCCACTTTTTTAAACGTATTCAATCTGCTGGTTGTTAATTGTCTTATATTTTAACCTGTAAATATTGTACTTTTATTAAATTGTACTTATGTACGATTATTTAAATGTATATTTTTGTGTATATATGTATGTTTATTTTTGTAGGCTTTTATGATTTGCAACCAAAATCGAAATAAAGCAAGATTGAATTGAATTGAATGGCACAAAGACAGAAGGTCATAACAGTGCATAAAACACAACCTCAATAATCGTTAATAATTACACAGCAGAATTTAAAGACATTGATAGAAAAAAGTGAGTTAGTCATAACTACCCTGCAGGCTGATGTCAATGTGGTCGTAAATCCATCAGAGAAACAGGGCAATGAGGTTCTGTGGGGTATAGAGGCATATCGTAGAGAGGCACACAGGCAACATTTGATATCAGGTTGTTGTGAAACTATTGAGAAAGAGCACTATCATAAGACCATTGTCATATTTCTCAATCTCCTGTTTTATTTGACAGATAAGGGACACTTAACTTTTGTAGAATACTAATACTTAAGAGTTAGCAAACCTATCACCCTCCACTTTTACCTTCTGTCAAAAGTGCATAAGAACACGATAAAACCACAGGGTAGAACCACTGTGTCTTCCAGTTACAGCCTTTTCGGAAAGACAGACATTTATATAAACAGTTTCCTGTTACCATTTATGTTAATTACCGTAGGGACAGCATGGACAACATCAGTAAAATTGAAGGTATACAATGGGGGCCAAAATACAGATGTACAAAGCTTTTTTAATTTGCAAACAGCCTGATTTGCAGAATTGGGCCATTTGAGAACGCAAAAAGGCATTTTTTAATGTAGAAAGGCCCAATTTGCGATTGCAATTTGGGTTTGGGATTCGGTATTAGGAAGGGACGCATTTAGGGCATCCCATTCTAATATTGAATTGCAGAGGAATGAGTGAAAGTTTTTCAGCCGAAATGCGGTGCCAAAACATTTGTGGTAACCTATTCGCAAATAGGAAGGGGTCCAAAAGGACACTTTTCCCTTTGTGAATGTTTATAAAAATATTTTTTAAGAGCAAACAGTGGTCCCACGGACCATTGCCTGACCTAAAAGATAAAAAGAAAACTTTTCATTTTTCTTTTTAAAATGCGTCCCATTTTCCTTAATGAAAATGGGCTGTATTCCCCCAAAATGTCTTTATTGAAAAGCAATAACAGCAGGCCACCATCCCTTTGATTTTTACATTTACCAATGAGTAGCAAACCAAAACCTACCTCATGAATATAAATGAGGTAGGTCTATTTGTGATCCACTGGGAATTGCAAAATTTGTAAAGCACACATTTGTACATGGTTGTTTCCAATTACCAAATAGCGAATCACAAAAATGTGGCTATTTGGTCATCAAAACAATTACCTATGTACACCTGGCACCAAGTCATCTACTCATAACTTGGGATGTGCATTATAAATCTTTAGTTAGACATAGTGATAGGCAACAGGCTATAGATATTTTATGTGAGGAAGGCCATTACACCAATATGATCATGCAGAAATGTTAATGAATATGATTGAATTTCATTCAGTTTAGAGAATAACATTTTTTACTTTGACCAATGTAACTATAGACAGAAGTCACAGCCTGCCATGGGCACCTGTTTTGCCCCTAGCTACACAGATTTTCATGGGCTGGTGGGAGGAACAGGTATGTGGCCCAGTGCCTTGGAGGATTATATCTTACACATTGTAATATGGGTACGGTATGTTACATACCTGACTTATTTATGATTTGGAACAGGGGTAATCATACACCAGAACAATTTGAAGAGAAGAATCAAGAGAATGATTTAAACGTATCATTCAAGTTACACTTTGATGCCTACAGAATAGAGTTCTGCATATTAGCATTGATGTGTCCAGCGGTCAAATAGAGACATGTCCCTTTTGCAAAAAAACTGCAGAGAACATTGTCCTGAGTAGAAGTAGAGCATAACTTATGGCGAATTCATCAGGGTCGAAAGTAATGACTCTTCTATAACAGCTTGTCACACCATGAAAAGGGGTGTGTGCCACAGTTTGAAACTTAGAGGTTATCCCAATAAAATGTTGAAGGCAGCCAAGGTTATAGTGGACAGGAGAACTAGGAGTTAATTGATTTTCGGGCCCTAAACAATAGCAACAGTTCCTCACAGATATGGTTCATCACACTGTCCAGTAAGACGTCAGGTCAGATTTTACAGGATTTTGAACAAACACTTGAATATAATACTGACCAGTAGGATTTTGGGTAACAAGCTAACACCAAGATGCTTGTCCACAGAGATATGACACATAGCCCAAAAAGGAATTGACTTTCTAAACAGAAGGGATTTTTCAAATGTGGCCAATGCAAAACATGCAAGCGCTGTAAAAATGTCAAAACTTATACTAATAGATTTGGTCAAGTCTGTACCATAGAAAAAGGGAATTACTTGTACCACTGGCTATTGTGTATATGTTTTCATGTGCGCCTCTATCACAAAAAGTGAGTACTCCTGCATTAACATTCCTCCAAATCTACCTTCCGAAAGACCCTAGTGGTAGGGTAGAAAACCAGAAATCTCTTAGATGATATAAAAGGACCCTCGCCCACGAGTCCCACCAGTGGCATGCTTCATTATCAGGTCCTTACCCAGCACACCTAATGTGTTTGGGTGGGCTCAACGTTGTTTGTTAGCAGAGCTCTTATTGCTAAGGGAGCCATGTTGAAAGTGCCTACAGGTTTGCTTATCAATACTCAGTTAATCTCTTTATTCTGGATAACTTTGGCAATATTAAAAACATGCAAGAGAGGATGTGAGTAGGGTATACTTTGCACTTCAACATCTTAGGCCGAAATGCTTTTGCCAAATTAGTTACATCAGTGTGTTATTTGGCTTTCTTGAGGACAGAATTTCCTCTAGATTCCTAGTTGTTCATTAATTATATAACATTGTTTTTGTGCATTAATCAGTTGTGGCATTCTCACATGCTCTGCCTCATGCATACCAGTACCAACCATGACTTGGGAATTTTCCTATTTTGTGTACATCCAGACTTGGAGGAACTAGGTAAGTATGTCAGCAGGTGTGAACATTTGAAGAATGTTTGATAGAGGGTCCGCTTACATCGCGACCCTCTGCCTCTGAAGCATTAGATAAGTATGGGCAGTGCAAAAAATCGGGAAAGTCCCAAGTTATGATTGGTACTGGTATGCACATTGCACAAAAATAGAGTTAAATAATTAATGAATACTTAGGGATCTAGAGGAAACTGAAGAAAGCCAAATTACCCTCTGAGGCAACTAATTTGGCTAAATCATGTTGACCTAAGATGTTGGGGTACACAGTATTCCCTACTAACATCCTCTCTTAAATGTTTTTTTATCTTGCCAAAGGTGTCTAGATTAACTAAGTATTGATAGGAAAACATTTAGGCAATTTTAATCATAGACCCATTAGCACTAAGAGCTCCAATATCAAACAGCATTGAGCCCACACACACATTAGGTTTGGTAGATGAAGATCCGATGATGAAGCATGTTACTAGGGGCACTGGTGAGTGAGGGTCTTTTGATATAATCTAAGAGTTTTCTGATTTCTACTCTACCATTAGGGTCTTCTGGAATGTAGTTTCAAAGGAATGTAAATGGAGGAGAACCTTCTTTTTATGATATATTTCAGATTAGGAAGCTGAAGGTCTCCTCTGGCAATTGCTTCTCACGGCCTCTGTTGATGTGTGAATATGGTCTGTCATGTGGCTTGAGGTATGTGGGCAGTACGCATTTCCCTCCTCTAAGAGAATTCTTGAACATAGAAGAGCAGTTACTAATGTAAATCAGCAATACCCAGTAACTTGTTAATTTAGTGAAAACATGTGAGAGATCCTTATCTTCTGTTTTTTTTTGGTACTTACAGGGTCACACCATGAGGAGGAGATGACAGTCACCCCATTAAGGAAAGTCAAGTCATGTTACATCATTTTGCTGGGCACAAAAGAGCCTAAGGGCCTGATTAAAGATTAATAATTGGCCATGCATTTTGAGTAACAAGGAAAGAAAGTGTAGACTAAGTAGCCATATGAACTATGGTAGCATTTTCTTCTACGTTCAATGCATTTTTTAACATATGATGGAATATGGAGTCTGCCCTTTCGCCCCCTTGCACCTTGCCCACTACCATTGGGAGAATAACTTCCCCATGAACACTTACTCCTACTTTCCCTCTGTTTCTTTCTTCTATTGACCCTTTCAGTTTTGTATTTTATGTTGTTTGATTTTGTGTGAAGCTGAATTTCTTACCTCACTCATGCTTAGACTCAAGAGTTATTAATTACATGCATGAAGTAATGGTAGATAGCATTTGTTCTCTTCACACACACCCCTATTGTGAATGCTCAATCAGACTTGACAGTCTTTAATTAGGAAATTGTCCACTGCATCTTCCTAAGTATTTTTATTATGTGGGACAGTAGAGAAGGGTCTAGGTTATCACCATATCATGGGTGTACGTCAAACATCAACATTATAGAATGTGCTGGTGAATTATTAGCCTTGTCCAAAAGGATGGATAAGGTTTGTGTCTTATGTATGGTGTTTCCTAAACCTTTGTTAATTTTTTAATCTGCAAAAAATGTTTTTGTTAACCTGGAAGACCACGTTGAAAATTGTAGGATGGTATCTTTTGAGCAAAATTAATTTGGTGTAACTTTATTTAAACACAATATTTGAAACATGATTAAAGGGAGTTTTTGGACTTGTAAAACATAGCAGGGAGTCTGTTTTCAGTCTCCATTAAGGTTTGTAAGTATAGATATATATATATTCATTGAGTCGGATATGTAAGTACTAGACACATCACTCTTGTTGCAAGGTGTTGCCTTAGGGTTCTGTAACTATATAACTATTTGCATGGTGGTAGTCACTACATCAAAACAACTGCTTGTATTTATAGAGATTGTTGTGTCATGTCTTCACTATATTAGTAGTAAATGAGGAAGTAGTCTTTATATGTTTGAGCTATTGATGAGATGCTTCTTATGTGTTTTGTGAAGAAAGTTTCCTCTTTGGTACAGAAGGAACAGCTGAACAGAACCACAATAAATTTGGCAAAATGTTAGAACTTTACTCAGAAAGTGTGCGTTTTAAAAATTTGGTGTACATTAGTTTCAACTTTTTAGATAAATTAGCATTTTAAAATGTGATGAGGGTGGCCATGAAGGGGTTAAGACTGGTTAAAAGTTAGAGACATTCAGGCAGTTAGTGTTCACATATGCTGTGATTGGCCAATCTAAGTGTATTTACAGACCCTGATTGGGTGACCACAACATGGAGACTATAATGTGGCAGTCATTACAGGACTCAGAAGCTTGGTCCGCAAGTCCTAAAACAAAAATCCAAGGCCACATAAGTGGGCAAAGTGGACACCTCCTCTGGACCATGTGGGGAGGCCCCAAAGGGACCCGCCTTTAAATCAAATTAAAAAAATATATACTTTTATGTCTGGGTACCATGGTACGTTTTTACTGCGGCACCCAGCGAGGCCTACCCCTATGGTACCTCAATTCTACACCAGGTACTGTGGCAGCAAAAAGAATGGTCTACTCTCAAATTTTTAACCTTAAAAAACTTATTTAAAAATGAAATGGTAAACATAATTAAGGCAGAAGAACGATGAGTCTATAGCAAATGGCAAAATGACTACAGAACCTTCTATTCCCAGGCAGTCTCCCACCCAAGTACTAACCAGGACTGCCCTGAAGTCTTGACTGCTCATCACAAAACTGTTCATTCTTTACTTAACTTAAAGGGATCAGCCAGTTAAACACCTCACCTGAACCAACAATTTAAAGTCAAGAGCTTACTATTTAGCAACCAAGTACTCCAACATCTTGCTGATTGGCGATTTCAACTACTGGTTTGGGGACCAAACCGGTGGACCTCACTCCCTGGAATTTACTAACCTTTTGACAAATTTTAATCTCACACAACATATCCTCAGGCCAACACACAATAAGGGCCACATATTGGACCAAGTCTGGACAACAAATCCCATCATCTCTGCTATGAAGGTACACCCATGTATATGGTCTGACCATTTTCTGGTCACGTTTGACCTCACCCTGGCCATCAGAACTAAATCCCCCTTAGTCGAGGGTGGAACTGCTACATGCTGGAAATCTGTGAATTTGTCTGAATTCACAACCTTCTTGGCCGGATCTACTCCCAGTCCAGCCCAGAATGTGGATTTCCTTGACATACAGATCGCTGACTGGTTAAAAACAGCAAGCGATCACTTTGCCCCTCCTAAAAAGATCAAAATAAACCGGAAAGCAGAAGCCCATAAATGGTTCTCTCCCGAATTAAAGGATATGAAACTATTACTTCGTCAGAAAGAGAGGAAATGGAGAGCTTGCTATGACCCTGAAGAAAAGCTCCTTTATAAACAAGAACAAGCAAAATACAACAAAGCCATTAAGGTAGCCAAGATTGAATATTTCTCCTCCAAAATTTTAATGTCCACTAATAAATCGAGAGAGATCTTCTCAATTGTGGATGAACTTTCCAACCCTGATAGAGTTTCACCTAAACCAACTCCCACTCAGGAACTATGTGATAAACTTAACACATTCTTCCTAGAAAAAATCACAGCTATTAAAGCCAGCATTACGTGTTCACCTTCTGCTGTGATTCCTCCTGACTCCTTCAGGAACACCCATACTATGGACAGTTTCCCTACAATCGATGCAGATTCACTCACCTCCTTGATGTCCAAGGTCAAATCTGGATCCCCCCGGGATTGCTGTCCCCCACATATTATGAGAGATGTTTTTTCCATTATTCCTCAACCTGCTCTGTCCCTTTTAAATTCATCACTCGCTCAAGGCTGTGTCCCAAAATCATTTAAGGATGCCACTGTGGTCCCCCTGATAAAAAAGGTTGGCGCCGATTTATCAGAACCATCTAACTATCGCCCCATCTCCTTGCTTCCTTACTTAGCAAAGGTTTTGGAGGCACATGTTGCAAAATCTTTGTCTGCCTTTATAGAACAGACCGAACATCTAGACCCTCATCAAGCTGGCTTTCGCCCAGGGCATTCGACTGAGATGGTCATCTTGGCAGTCCTGGACGAGCTTCGCAGGGAGGCTGACATCGGTACCCCCCAGGCTCTGGTTCTCCTGGATCTGTCTGCCACGTTCGACACGGTGGACCATAAGATCTTGGTGGACCGTGTCGAGCGCGCTGGCATCCAGGGCAGGGCCCTAAGTTGGATCACCTCCTTCCTGGAGGACCGTACACAGACAGTTCGCCTGACAAATTTTACAGCGCCAAGGCTGAATACCACATGTGGGGTCCACAGGGTTCCTCCTTATCCCCACATTTGTTTAACATCTATTTACTTCCCCTAATTAAAGCCTTAAAACAGAGGAAAGTAACGACCTTCAACTACGCAGACGACCTGCAGCTTTCCTTTACCATAGACAATTCCACTGAATCCATCTCCAATTTTCAGGACACCATGGTGTTCATCCGCAATTGGATGGATTACAACCACCTGAAATTGAACCCCCGAAAGACTGAGGTACTTCTGATAGGAGATAGTTGCATCTCCTGGGGCCCACACTATTGGCCAGCAGAACTAGGGACGTTCCCTAAACCTTCCTCTTCCGTAAAAAGCCTAGGAGTGACTATTGACAAAGATCTGTCCCTAAACACTCAAGTAGGCACAGTTGTCTCTAAATGTTTTTTCCAGCTGCGGAAGATCCAAAAGATACACCACTTACTTTCCCAGGCAGCACTGATACAAGTTGTGATTGGCCTAGTCTTATCCCATCTAGACTATGCGAACTCAATCTATCTAGGCCTCCCCTCCTATCAGATCAAGAGGCTCCAGCTTGTACAGAATCAGGCAGCAAGATTCATCTATCAGCAGCCTAAGTGGCAATCGGCCAGAGCTCTGATAAAAAAACTCCATTGGCTCCCACTGCTTCAGCGGGCCACCTTCAAAACCGCCTGCCTCACATTTAAATCCCTAAATTGTTATAGCCCAATTTTCATTAACAAACTGATACTGAGGTATGTTCCAACCCGTGATCTCCGTTCCAAACACCAAAATTTGTTGGTGAGCACAAAATTCAAACGCAAATGACATGGTGGGTGTCGCTTTGGATATATGGCACCACAACTATGGAACTCACTCCCATGGGAGATCCGCTCTTGCCCCGATCTACTTCGGTTCAGAAAGCAGCTTAAGACATGGCTGTTCATACAGGCACATGAGTAAACCGTCCCTTCAGAAGTCATGTCAGAACAGTCAACTCATAACTGCTCAAACAGCGCCATGAAACCTTGGTCAAAGTGCGCTTTACAAATTGGTTATAACATAACATAACATATATGCATTTTTGATACAAGCTAGAAGTGCACCACATCAATATTAGTCGTAGGATCAGAAAGTTCTATACAAATTCCAGGTTGTGTTCAATTCTTCACTTTATTTTAATTTTTTTCTTAAAAGTGTCACATGTTTACAGAGAAGGCAGCCAACGTGTTTCGTCCATATAAATGGACTTCTTCAGGGCTGTAATACAATACATACAAACAATATATAAATAAATACACATACAGTAATACAATCCATATTGTGCAAAAAAAGACACCTAAAAATACATGAAAAACACAAGTGACTCATAATTGTCACTTGTGAACAATAGTACAAATACTATAATTTCCCTAGGACCGAAAAACTTCCTACCACAAAGTGACATTTGACAATAGGCAACAACAACATTACAAACAAACATTGTAAAAAAAACTAATTTACACAAATTGCTAATTTTATCAACAGAAATATATAAATATGAATATAGGGAGACTATTGAAGACAAGTTGTCATTTTATGAAAGCATGATGATTCAATATGCATAATTGCTATTTTAATCAAACCATTGTTGCATCATAGTAACAATACATTAAAAAAAGGAGGGATTTTTTAGGAAGAGGGGGAAAACCAAACTTACGTTTTGTATATTAATTGTTTGCTAGCACTAGCAGGTCATGAACTTTTCTTATATTTTAACCTCTTCGCTGCGGATGACGAGCTCAGCTCGTCATCCGCCACGGTGGTCGTGTGCGGATGACGAGCTGAGCTCGTCATGTAACGCTGCTTTTTAAAAATTGCCGCACACAGCGGGAAAAGCCGCCTCAGCGATGCGGTTAAAGCGTTTTTACATCTTAATTCATGACCCTTCATGCCTCCATTGTGAAACAATGTCTGTGGGTAACAATAAACCTCAAAAGTGCAAGTTGATCCTTTTAGTTCAATCTTAATTCCTTATATACAGCACTCTAACAATGATGTGTTCTGGACAATAAAAAAGACAGTCAAGGCCAAGGTAAAAAAGTCTATACATCCCTATCCGTCATCCGCCACGGTGGTCGTGTGCGGATGACGAGCTGAGCTCGTCATGTAACGCTGCTTTTTAAAAATTGCCGCACACAGCGGGAAAAGCCGCCTCAGCGATGCGGTTAAAGCGTTTTTACATCTTAATTCATGACCCTTCATGCCTCCATTGTGAAACAATGTCTGTGGGTAACAATAAACCTCAAAAGTGCAAGTTGATCCTTTTAGTTCAATCTTAATTCCTTATATACAGCACTCTAACAATGATGTGTTCTGGACAATAAAAAAGACAGTCAAGGCCAAGGTAAAAAAGTCTATACATCCCTATGGAAGTCATAAAAAGGTCGGCAGGATGGAATATCTCATTCCGGGTAAACTTTCGACCATGCGGAAAAAGGCAGTTGATAAATCTAGACACATCTATTTACCACAGTCAGTATCATTATCCAAAACTCTACTTAGGGTACGTCAAAAAGAGAATCCACTTAGCCCTGTTGCTTTCATCACATGGGTGGTCTGAATCAATCCAGCCCATTATTCACTTCTAGCAACATAAAATGATGGCCGTCATGGGAATAAGCCCACAAAGTAAAGTTATCAGAGGGGGCATTATACTATATCTGGAACGGCAGTCACAATAACAAAATACCATTGCTTACCAAAATTCCATTTTATTGTCCAATTCTCAACTAATGTCTGCTGAACAGAATCTGCTCATATCCATATAAGAATTCTGCTGCATAGAGATTTTGGGCCAATTTGCCCCGTAATGGTACCTATTGACACAATAGGACTGTTGTAACGCTGCTCCTATTTATGAAGGATTTGCAGAACACTACAACACAAAGCATTAACAATCTACTACCATATACCTTACTTGTCACTTGTTAACGTTGTGTTTGTCTTTGATCCTGTGCACCACTCTTCTGCCTTTTGGCTAGGTTCACATGGTACAGATACCTCATACATAAATACATACATACAGCAAGCATCAGGCCATTTTGTTTTGAGGATACGGATGATTGAGAATGCTTTGCACACGGCAAAGGTGATGGAAGACATTCTTGGTACGTTATTGTTTGTACACTTAAGGGCGCATTGGGGTCCAATATGGTTTTAGGTTTCTGACTTTGTTGATGGAGGCAGTGAAGCTCCAAAACAGATGTTACTCCAAACAGTAGCAAGATGTAGAATGAAGATTTTTTGGATCTTTACTCAAGTAATGCAAAAAACTGAAAATGCACCTTTTCAAGATGCACCTGGGTAGTGGACAGGCTGCTAGTACAGAGGTTGTTGTCAGCACAGTCAGATGAGGCACCACTGTTAGATACCTTACAGTTCACTCATCTCTAACTGAGCAAGCTTGGTGGATCAAGAAACCGCTGTTTAACAAAGAGTCTCCTCATCCATCAAACTGTATGTGAAGCTCATTTTAAATTATATTTTAAAGAATGTCACACAGCTCTGGTAGACAAAGTAACTATGTTTTTACACAAAGGGTTTTTGAGCAAGAAATATTGTGAAAAATTTACTATGGCATAATGCCGTCATCAGGCTGAATAAAACTCTATTGATCGTCATGCAAGATGGTGATTTAAAGTGTACCATTATTATTGAGACATGTACTATGATTTACAGGGTGAATTAAATGATGGAAATATTATATACTTTACTGATATGTGAGGTTACTGTGTCCTGCAGAAGGTGAGTAATAAGAAATCAAATTACACTAACAACTTCATTAGGAGTGCCTGTAATTCCCAATGAGGGTGGTAATGTGAGTTAGCACAAAGCAGGTCTGAAGGTTCTCTCCCTGATACATCTCCTGCTCAAAGCAGGCAAAATATGCAGAAACACTATTTCCTCTATGTTATTCATCAAAACATATGATGAGCAGGGGAAACAACCTTTACAACGCAGTCATTACATCGCACTACCTTTACATAGCAGTCATTACATTGCAACATCCTTTACATTGCATGTAACTACAATGCATGTCATTACAATGCATGTCACTACAACGCAGGCATAACATCGCAAGTCATTACAACGCATACCATTACAACATTTAGCACCCTTACACTATCCAACACTTACCCTATTGTTGCACTCACTGGAGTTAGAATAATAATTTTTACCCTTACACTATCCAACACTTACCCTACTGGTGCACTCACTGGAGTTATATTAGTAATTATTACCCCTATACTATCCAACACTTACCTTTAATGCAATGTAATGGTATGCATTGTAATGGTATGCGTTGTAAAAATATAATGCGATGTAATGGAATGTGTTGTAAAGGTAGTTTCTGAAAAGGCGATGTAATGTAATGCTATGTAAAAGAATGCATTGTAAAGGATGCTGCAATGTAAAAACTGCGTTGTAAAGGCATGAATTGTAAAATAAATGTATGCGTTGTTCCGTCATACATTTGATGAGCAGTATTCCCATCTCATCAGGCATATAAATGGCAACAATATATATAATGAAAGGGGCGAAGGGATACCAGCCCGTTTTCCAGCCCACTTGTGATGGAGCCCCAAGTGTTTCTTTTGGAAGCTAAGCAGAGGGACAGCCACCGCTCTCGGTTTCATATTTGGGTGGAAATCCATAGTAAGGGTGTATTTTATATTTGAAAACCATGGTACCCTCCTTTTTAGGTCACGCATAGTGGAGCAGCGCACGCGCTGCTCGCTTTGCGAGGCATGCAGTACACACTACAGGCAAGGGAAGCTCTGCCCACTCCCCCACCCATTTTTTTATTGGCTTGTGGCTTTTTGATTTCTAAATGCTGCCTTCTAATTGGTTTACAGGCTGCTAGTCCCGCCTTAGGATAGCCAGATCTCCTTCCACGGCTATTGACCCCTTTACTGCATGTTTCCTGAGCACTACTTTGTTCTTCAAGCAGGGTAAGTGCTGTGCTTACAGTTAGCAGGCCACGCCCGCTTTCAATTTGAAGCACTCAGAAGAATGTGGCCATTCGCCCCTCAATGTTTGCTTGAGCTGCAGTAACCCTAGGACGGAGGAGAAACGAGCTGAGCGAGGAAAAGCTCTCAAGTCATGCTTTTATTTTTTAATTTTATAACCTTTAAAAAAACACGGCATCCAGGGCAATACAAAACATATTTTCTTATATTTCTTCTCTATACACTTTAATGTACATGCTGCACGATTTGCTCGATCCTTGGTTTTCACGCATTGCTTTGCGAGGGTGAGGTGGTCATTTAAAGATGACGTCATGCGTCATCACCTATAGGGCTCTGTCCCGGGGAGTCCAGTCCTTCTGTCACACCCTTGAATTTTCAGACTGAGCTGCATGGAAAGCACACAGGAGAGGGCGCCTGGCAGCGCTGCCTCGCATGGGTCAATCCCCGGATGTGTAAGAGACTGAGGGGAATCGCCGTGGGACAGAGAAGCACTTTTAGAGATGCTTGTTTTGTATATGTTGATTCATGCAATATTATTTTTGTGTCCTTTTATTATTCCTTTTGAACTGAGTCTGCCTTCGCGCGCCTCGTGTGATTTAGGAGCCTTGTTGTTGTAGGTGGTTTCTTGCATACAGCTAACTGCCCCCGCCAGCTCAGAAGCTTCTAACCCCTGCCTGCCCCTCCCGGGGCCTGTCCCTGGTTCTTCTTCGATGGCGAGGTGGGGGCTACAATAACTGCCACTGAAACAGGCTCCAGCTGGTACTGAACCCCCAGATCTAAGGGGTGCATGGCAGCAAGCAAAAATCCAGAGGTTGTGTGTGTGTGTGTGTGGGGAGGTCGCTGGACAGGTCTGTAGCGGTGCAGAAGGAGCAGCAGCTTCAAGCCGTGAAAGAGCCTTGCACCCTGGCCCAGCCTGGAGGAAGGACAGGCCGCTGCCGCAGGGACATGGCTGTCAATAGCTCATCAAGTGCAGTGGCACCGGCGTCCATGCCTGTTAGGGAACCGCTTTGCCCTTATAAATGACTTTTTTTCACAACCCTTCCAGGGTTGGAGACACGATATAGGTATTTCCTTGTATTTGAGTCCATGCTACCCTTGTCACGTCACAGTGACCGTAGAAGAAGGGCCTGGGAACGTACAGATATGAATCTTGTGAGCCGAAATATATCTACCTGACTAATAAGGAGGAGAGGGTTTCAAGAGAAAGAGTCTGGAACTTCCAGAAGTCTCTGAATACAGAAAGGAAGGGGAAGGCGTGTTTCTTCTGAGTCAAGTGCTCATCCTTATGAAAAGGTGTAATACCAGACACCTCCCTGAAAGAAGCACGTTGTAATATTATCATTACAGACCTGTTGTAATATTATCATTACAGCAGCAGACAATGCTGTGTAAACTTTCCCTTTATTAATCATGTTAAAGATGACATTAGCCTTCCAGACAGAGGAATACCTGGAGCCGGGTGGGGTGGGAAGCTCTGATATCAGCCTCCTAGAAAGTCTGTCTGTGGGGCCATGTGCTGGGGCCACTGCTGATCTGTACACCTTCACTGCAGAGTAACGTGCACCGTCCTGGGACAGTGAAGGAAGGCAGTGACCAGCCTCTGTGGGGGCACCTGATACAGTTGTTATTTCCAGGCACCACCCACAATAGGGGGGCATTGTTTGCTGTTTCTGGCACCTAAATACCTTTTTAAAGCAGGTCAGACAGCTGTGTGTGCCGGCATGGCAGACATTTGTGTGACTGATTCGGCCCTTCATCCGTCTGAGGCTGATATCAAGAACTTTTGGTGGAAATAGGAAAACATCCAATATCTGGGGTAGATGCTGCCTCGGGGTGGGGGACATGCAGCTGAGGGCGATTTCCTCCTCCATAGATATTATTGTGTAAGAAATTCAGTATCTTGATTATTGGTAATTCCTATTTGGTTCAGAAAACCGAGGATTCCCCATTACTACTGAACCCTAACTCACTCTTGGCTTGGTAGGAACAACATGTAATTTGCACTGTTATAAAATAGAAAACCTGCTTTGGTAAACACTATTTAAAAAGATTTCAGAGTTATTGCAATTCCAGAGACTGGGACATGGACAGTAATATTACATTTTGTACAGCATGGTAAACCAAACTTGTGATGGCCTTCCAAGTGTTTTATTAATAGATAGGTTACCTGCCTCTTGTGTAGCAGACAGATTTCGGTCCTAAAGCGCTAGTCTCCCTTGTATGTGAGATGCATGCAGCACTATGTTGCTGTGTGGCACAACAGGGAAAGGGGTCTTACTCTTTCACACGAGCCTGGATATTTATGACTTCAATGTGCACCCTTTGAGTTCTGCAGCACTCCAGTGCGCTTTGAATGCTTTACCTTATCATAAAACAAGTTACGGTACCATTTAAACCCTAGAGACTTAGGAGGAGTCCATGAGCTTGTCAGACATTTGGTGGTGGTGGGGGGTCATTTTTGACGCCTTGTGAAGTAAAGTACCATATTTTCTGTACCCGGAAATCAATAAATGTACGCAGTTTTTGTCATCATGCGATTCAAATCAACATTGTTCTTGTTGTTTATAGTCAGTATGTTCAAGTAGATGCTCAAGTATGAGTGCATATTTTCCAAGAGATACTTGGTTAATTTAGTTTTACTTGCCTAACTTTAAAGAAGCATGTGTTATCCAGCTATTTTGTGCTTCAGTATGTTTACAATTTAGGAACATAAAGAACAACGATTGGCATAGGCAATAGGTCTATGTTGGCTGCAATGCTTTTGGCTTTGTCAATGATTGCTTCTTGTTTTGGTGTGGTTTTTGTGAAACTATTTTGTTGTGGGAGCTGCCAGCCCTCACCAATATAAAAAAAAACAATAACTTAAGCTAAAAAAAGCACATATTGCCACAGTTGTCCTGGACACTGAAGCAAACAAGTTTGTGCTTGGATGTGCTCCTTGTGAAATGGGAGAATGTTGCCACGTACAGTGAACTTAGCCAGTGATTAAAGCAGGCTGTCCGACTACCTCATAAAGCATGGTATTGTAAGCAGAAGATAAATGTGAATGACATAACAACAGACCAATGGATGAAGGGGGCTGGCTTAAAGTCTCTATAAGTAAGGCTGTCGTATATATAATTTTAGTAAATAAAAAAGTCTAGACTTTTTCCATACCTAAAAATAGAATAGTAATCATTCTATATGAACTGTTGAGCCCTGGCACCTTTTCAAAGTAGCAGTGTAGATAATTTCAGAGAACACGGTTTCATGATGAATGATCTAATTTTCAAATCTTGAACACTAATGACAAATATCTCAATGCAAAGTTCATTTTTCATGCTAAAACTCGGAGAAAGTATTGGTTTTAAGCAATTAGGTTTTGTAGGTAAGTCAAGAAGTAAATATCACTACATTGGTGTAGGATGAAAAACTTGACATTAAGTTAAGTGTTTGTTTTTATGGCCAATGCGATTTTAAAGTGGGCTTACATATAAAATTAAAGAACATTATGGAAAGGAAGTCTGTTCTTTTTTTTTTAAGAAAAACAATAATCTGGGTAGGGTCAAACACATTTCAGCTCTGAGGAAGGATAAACACTGGGTTACCAAAAGGAAAGCGAACAAGTAAAATACAAAATCCATCACTACAATTGAGGAAAGAGTAGTGGTTGTACAAAATTGGCAAATATAGAGTTCGCATAATTACATGAAATTTCAGGAAAATTACATGAAAGTATGTAAATGTATGCACAATGCAAACCTGTCATTTTGGACTATATTTTAGCACGAAATGACGCAAGGATGGATTTCTTGCAAAGTGCTGCTAACCATCCTATCTCACATTCTCGTTGTTCATGTTGTTCTCACATTTAAATGTTGCCACGAACAGCAGGGCAATTATGTGATGTGGCCCAATGGTGTAACTTCTAGAATTTCGCTTCACAGGCAACGCTAAATCTTTAAAAGTATGCAAATTACACTGGACTAATTTACATTTTGCCCAGGCTTAATAAAGCCCTTGGTGACTGGAAAAAAGGGGATTGATTCAGACTGTTGGTTATAATGTAGTGTGTGATAACTATGCGGTGAAGCAGGAGAACTAAGACTATGGAATTAGAAAGATTATTTTGTCAAAAGAATAAAAGAAAACTTCAGTTCCTCCACTATTAAAAATAGTGAAAGAGCTTGCCCAACCAATATGTCTTTCTCAAACAATCACTCCCTCAGCAGCCCATTGTGAAGAAATTAGCAACTTCTTCAATGATAAAATTGACAAAATGTACTCATCATTTAACACCCTAACCCTCATTAGGTGAGCTTCCATGGGATATAATGGGCACCCATCCTGAAGTAGCCACCCACCTGGGTTCATTTATTGTGATCACAGAGGAACAGGTTGTGAAGTTGATGGTAGAGGTCAAGTCCAACTCCCGTCTTAACACTATGCACACTTCATCTACTCTCGGTTAGCTTCTGTATTGAGTCGCCATCTAACCAAATCTTCAACAAATCCTTATGCTAGGCAATTTACCCTGACAAATGGAGCAAGCATTAAAACTACCCTTGGCCAAAAAAATGTATATTTATGTCTCCATTCTTTCCAATTACCGGCCCTTATCTCTGCTCCCTTTTAAGTCCAAAACCATGGAAAAATTAGCTAATGGCCATCTAACCAACTTTCTAGAGAGAAACAACTTACTAGACCCATCACAGATGAAATTCCGAGCTATAAACAGCACTGAGTCCACCCTCCTTGCTGTGCGGGATAATATAAGATTAGTACTGGATCAGGGCAAGGCTGATACTACTTGATCTTTCCGTGGTGTTTGATACCATTGCCCACAGCCGATTGATCAAAAAACTCACTTCAAAACCCTACATTGATTCGGGTAATTTTTAAGGAATAGAACAAACAGTCCAGTTAAGCACCTTCAGATCACGCCCCCATGTAACTAAATGAGGCGTCCCTCAGAGCTCCTCCCTGATTCGACACCTTTTAATATATATGTAGTACATCACAAGTTATCTTCATTGCAATACATTACAAGCTAAGACCCTTCATTAAGGTATTTGATAAACTTTCACTTGTAGATAACATGTTGCTTAAAGGAGAGAAGTTCATACCTCCGTTTGGTCTGAGAAATAAAGTGTTAGCTTTAGCACATGAGGGTCACATGGGACAGACTCTTACTCAAAGTCGCATTAGGGATCACTTTTGGTGGCCAGGCATTGATGCCCAAGTTGTGGAATGAGTTGAGAATTGTGTTATTTATTTTTTTATTTATTTATTACATTTATATAGCGCGACAGCTACCGGTAAGGGTTTCCCGGCGCTGAAAGACAATTGCAGCAACATACAACCCAGAAAAGTTATTGGGCAAAAACCTAGGTCTTCACAGCTCTACAAAAACGGATGTGGCAGTACTCCATCCGTAGAACAAAGGGAAGCAAATTCCAGAGTCTGGGTCCCAAGGTCGCGAAGGAGCTGCCACCCATTCTCGAGAATCTGAACCTAGGTATGCAGAATAAGTGTTGGGATGAAGAGTGAAGTGAACGGGCAGGGGTGTAAGGTGTGACAAGGGCCTGAAGATAAGAGGGGGCAAATCCAATCTTGATCTTGTGCATAAAGCCAGTGCCTTGAATTTTACACGGTTATCAAGGCGTAGCCAGTGAAGCTCCCTCAGGCGCTCAGTAATATGATCCTGTTTTCGGCAGCCGCAGAGAAGCCATGCAGCAGCGTTTTGAACCAATTGGAGACTGCGTATAACCGCCTTGGTTGACCCCAGATAGAGCACGTTACCGTAGTCTAACCTGGAAGTCACGAAGTCAGTTATCACTGATCTCTGGGTGTTGGGAGGTAATATCCAGAAGATTTTTCTCAGCCACCGTAAGATGGTAAAGCAGGTGGCTGCTACTTTGTTGGCCTGATCTTTCATAGATAAACTCTTGTCGATAATCACCCCAAGATTACGCACCCGTTCTGATGGGGTGGGCAAGGAACCCATGGCCGATGGCCAATGTCTCGGGCTCCAAAGACCAGGTTTATTTCCGAAAACAAGTACCTCAGTGTTTCCGCTGTTTAATTTGAGAAAGTTACGGTTCATCCAGTAGGATATTTCACTGAGACCAGTTTGCAGAGAAGAAGAAGAGGTGGATTCAGCTTGGGATAAAGAAAATACAATTTGGGAATCATCAGCGTAAGTGAATAGATTCAAACTAGAACGATGTGCAATGTGGGCCAAAGGAATAATGTAAAGGTTGAAGAGAAGGGGGCTAAGGATTGAGCCCTGGGGGACACCATGTGGGGACAGATAGGTATTGGAAGTAGACGTGTGAGAAAAAATTTGGAAAGTGCGGTCCGTGAGAAAAGATGTAAGCAAGTTCAGGGCTTTTCCGCCTATGCCAAAGGAAGCTAGGTTATTAAGAAGGATACTGTGCGATACAGTATCGAAGGCTGCACTGAGATCAAGTAATATCAGTGCAGCCGTTTTGCCTCGATCCAGTAGCAGGCGAAGATTCTCTGTCACTCCTAGGAAAGTGGTTTCTGTAGAGAAACCAGAACGAAAACCAGTCTGGGAGGGATAAAGAAGATTGTGAGTTGCCACAAACTGTGACAAATGCAAATGAATATGCCTCTCAAGGATTTTTGAGAATGCAGGCAATAACGAGATGGGGCGAAAATTAGAAGCAACATTTGGGTCCGCTGTAGTAGTGGCGTGACCATTGCGTGCTTCCAACAACTAGGGACAGTGGCCGAGCTAAGTGAAAAGTTAAGTAAAGTACAAATCATGGTAAGTTGAGGGATCTCCAGCATGCGTAAAATCGAGATGGGTAAAGGATCAACTGGAGAGCCTGACTTAATGTTGCTCAAGATCTCCAGAAGGGTAGAAGGGCAGAGATCAGGCCAAGTCAAAAGTGAGGCTGAAGGAGGACACAAGGCTGGGGGCAGCATCGAGAGATCTGCGCCATTCCCCGTAATAAGGGGTGAATTCGTCAAGGCGTTACTATCGTCTCGGGCAGCAATATCCTGATAGATATTCTCAATTTTAGAGATAAAATACTGGGCGAGTTCGTCACATTTACTGCTAGATAAAGGGGGAGGTGTAGCAGTAGTCTGAGAGCCAGCAAGGTCTCTAACCACACCAAACAATACTTTGGATTTGTTTATTGCTTCGGTGATTATTTTATTTGCATAAGTGGCCCTTGTGTGGGCACATGCCTTGTGATTCTGCTTTAATTCCGTTTTATATGTAAGACCGGCTGAGATGGAATAATCCCTTCTCCAGACACGTTCCAATTTTTTGCATCGGATTTATGAAGACGAAGTGTCTTGTTATACCAAATGGCAGGTGATTTGTGAATAACTCTTTTCTTTTGAACAGGGGGGAGATAGATGTTAATAGCTCCCAAAATTAGAGCTTGAACTATGGTTCTATGCCAGTCATCCGGTATCCATCCGAACAACCTTCTCAAGAGTTTGTTATGTGTACAGTAGGTGAGAAACGTTTGAAGACAGGTCCCAAATCCAGTTTTGGTGCACATGTACAGAGTCCTGATTTACCTTGGCACACCATCAGCCTTGACTTCATTGGTCCAATGGGCGAACTAAATGAGAGGGATAAGTTTGCTATAGTTGTTTTGGACGTTTTTTCAAAATGGTTAGTTGTTCATTTCACCAATGACATTACTACAGGTAACACTATTAGATTCTTAGGGAATCTTTTCAAAGATGAGGGTTTACCTTCGGTAATGATTACTGATAATGGGACTCAACTTACTTCCAGGGATGTGCAGATTTTCTTAAAGGACTGTGGGATTTCACACCACCGTACATCTTTATATAATCCACAGGGCAACGCTGTTTGTGAAAGGGCCAACAAGGTTGTGAAGGGTATTATTCAGATGGCTTCCAGCAATGGAGGTATCGTCAGAAAGATGGTCAGTGAGATGTTGTGGGCCTATCGCACAACCCCTTCTGCCTATGGACACCAGTCTCCTTTTCAATTGATGAGGGGCGTGATCCTGGTTTGAAATTGTTTCCCTTATGGATGAGACATGTTGTCTCTCTACAAACTCAACCAGGTAACGTCATTTTTTTTCCTCCCCTTAGTTTTTTTTTCTTTGGAAAAGAAAGAGAGAAGAAGTGTAGTACATCACAAGTTATCTTCATTGCAATACATTACAAGCTATCTCTATTACAAGTTATCTTTCTAGTCTTTGTAGAACTTACTTGCACGGTATTCTGTATTCTATATTCTGTGCTTTGTATGTTCAGTATTCTACTATGTGGCAGTTTACTGTTTGCTACTGCAAGGAAGGGTCCACTCTTGACCTACTCTTTATCTTGAATAAAGAACACTTCATACTTTACTTACTTGGCCATTGGAACTTATTTACTACAATATAGATTTCCTTCCATATGCAGAAGACGCCCTGCTGGTCTTATCAATAGGAGAAAGGCACGGCGAAATCCGAAGTAAACTGACAAGTTGCCTCTCTGAAGTGACAAACTGGATGACAGATCAGTGTTTACAATGAAACCCCAGCAAAACAGTGATTTACACTTCGGTGGGGTCTACCAGAATTGGGACTCCTCCTGGTGGCCTGTCTCCTTAGGATCCACTCTGAAGCCCTAGAAAGTAGCAAAAAATCTCAGGTTTCTTATCGACTACTCACTTTCCATGGAGGAGCAGGTCAATGCCACCTGTGGCAAGTGTTTTGGCATCCTCAAACTCTTGAGAAGGTTGTTCGGATGGATACCGGATGACTGGCGTAAACCATAGTTCAAGCTCTAATCACTACTAGACTGGACTGTGGCAATGCCCTTTACGTGGGTATGGCAAACTACCTGTTTACCCGACTCCTGGTGATACACAATAGAGCAGCCAAGCTTGTCTACAATGAGGACAGATACAGCTCGGCATCAGCCTGCCTGGCAACCCTTCACTGGTTGCCGATGCACAGAAGAGCCAGTTTCAAACCTCTCTGCCATGCCCAGAAAGCACTATATAACACTGGGTCAGAAATACTGCAAGCCAAAGTGGACTTCTGTATGGTGGCCACTCATTTTCACAACTGGCAAAGGCCCAATGAAACACTCTACTCTTCCCCTAGACCTTTGTTTTACCAACAACAACGATAAGTTTTGGAAAAATGTAAAGCTTGTTTTTTTAGCTTAATGTAAATATCTCAGCTATCTTATATTTATTACAGTTAGAAGGATAGGGAGCATCTTAGCTCTGCGATATCCCCATGGGGATAAATGTTGTGCTCTGCAAATCCTGTAAATAAATTAATTATCAAAGGAACAATACTTTCATTATTGAATGCTGAGAAAAAAAATAATGTAGGCATGAAACATTTGTTTAAAAAAAAATAAACGAACCGGAAACATCAAACTAAATTGTAATGTAACAATTAATAACAGCCAAGTCAATGCAATTACTTAGGCTCCAAATTTTGCTCACACACATTTGTAAATGTAAGTCAATGACATAAGAGTAGTTTAATTCGTATATTTACTCTGATATATTTCTGTCGATTCAGGAGTGGCAGGCATGTTCCCAGCTTCACAGTTTTTGTCTCGCTCCCCAAATGAAAAAAATGATGCAGTCAAGGAAGAGTACTTTCCGCTGAGCCAGCAGCAGAAGTAAATTGAACCATACCAGAAAGCCAGGGGGTCATGCTAATGTAGAATCTAATATTCGAAGATCCATAGCTTCTTGTTTATAAATATTCATTGGCATACTTCTGGCAGAAAAATCAATTCTGTGCACTATGGGTAATTTGAAATCTGTATTGCTCTTTGTTTGCAAAAAAAGTATAGGTTAAAGGACTGCTTTTTTAGCAATAGCAATCCTGCTACATCACAAAACAGTGAAAGTTTGTCACTCTTTTCTAAAAGTACCGAGAGTGCCATGATACATAAGTAAATGTATCTAAAACAAGGTTAAGGTTAGGCACATAAATCAAAAGCACACCTGAAAAAAGGCCCCAAGTCACTACAAAGTATATCGCTTTGTTCATAGTTGAAAATATATCACCTTTCAATGAATACAAAAATAATTTGCTGCAAAATATTAAGTTTGCCAATTTTTTTATAAATAATGTATCTATTCACCCAATTACAAGAATAAAACCCAGATTTACCTAGATAAAGTGGAAGTGACAGGAATAAGGCCCATAGTATGATAAGCCTTTTCCTTGAATTTAACTTCTAGGTATTTTCTCAGAAAGAAACTTAATGCAAGCAGGTTCGATGTATCACTCCCCGGGCTCATTCCTTACTAAAATGTAAACCCAGCCCTGCTTCCAGACAGCTCTCCCTAAAGGCTGCTGATTTGGAAGTGGGACTCCTGGTTTATCAGGACGACTTGCATAAAAGTCTTCCATCATTTGTAAGGCATGGAGATTGGAAGCAGGTGCCCATCATCATTCTTCATGACCATACCCCTTACAAGCCATCAAACACTGCTATCTTTTGCTGACAATTCTTGCATTCTCAATGTTATGTATCTCATATTCATTTTGCGAATTCAAAAGGATTGGCAAAGAATATGAACAAAGGCGTGTTTTTGAAAAGCAGTGGATTTTCATATGCTGAGGAAATATAAATTCTATACCAATTGGAATCACAATCTGTTCAATCACAAATAGACCCACAACATTGGGTTGCAATTTAGATGATGTTTTTACTTGCAAACCTTTTTTATGTTTAACCACACCTTCCCACCTACAACATATTACGTTGCTGGACTACTCTTCTGATCAGTGTAGTACTTGCAAGTATCTTTAGCTTTTCCAAAGCCTTCTGTGCACATTTCTGAATACAATTTCCTCAGCTAAGTGCTGTTGCACGAAAGGAAATAAGGTAGATAAGAAATGTTCCAAAGAAATGTATGGAGGTGGTGGTCACATCTACAGATCCAAGTTGACATTCTGTCAGGAATTTTAGAGAGTGACAGGAAGCAAGGGCATGGGATTCAGTGTACACTGATCAGTATCGAGGATTTAGGGCCTCGTTTTATTTCAGAATAGTGTTGTGTCTTGTGCATTATAGAGCGCGGGAAACCTTTGGTCCCTAACGAGCTCTGTAGTCCAGTGACTTAAATGATTTGGGTGTTTAGTGAAATTCATGATGCAGTATTAGTTAGTTATTGGTTACACTCTAGATATTAAAGACGTGTAATACCAAGCGCCGCTTGTGGCATGATTCATTTAAATGCTACCAGGCTGGGAATGATATAAAGAGTATAGTACACACAAAAGTAACCAGATGGTATCACAACCTAGCATGTGGATGTGAATGTCCAAATATAAAAGCAAATGCCCCTTTTTTGTTTGTTCAAGACGAGAACCCTCACTCACCTGTAGGTGACATGCTTCATCATTGGGTTCCCTCTTGCACACAGTGCCCACAAGGAGCACTGTGTGGGCTACAACTCTTCCTCAGGACAGGAGCGTGAGGTGTTTTCTGCTCCAATGTTTTGGGATAGTGAGTGGCAGAGTGCAAAAAATATATCAAAAAGTGGATTAAAACTGCCTCAAAAGAAAAAATGTGTTTATTAAGTATCCCAATGGACAATATTAACATTCATCAGGACCATTTAAATGTCACTCTGCTAAAAGTGTGAAGAAAAAGAAAAAAATATTCTTAATTTAGCAGAGTACCACTTTGCGGGCACTGTGTGCAAGAGGGAACCCATTGATAAAGCATGTAACCTACGGGTGAGTGAGTGAGGGTTCTCGTCTTGAAAAAGCAAATGTCCCCTTTTGTTTGTTCATTTGGACATTCACATCCACATGCTAGGTTGTGATACCATCTGGTTACCTTTTGTGTGTACTATATAGTGGGAGTGGTATCTTAGATGGTGAAAATTCCTCCGATAGAGACCTTTTTGTGAGATTTTATAATGCTACAAAGAGGTCAGGCTTTGCGACTATGAGAGACAGGGCATGAAATTAGCATAAGGGGCAAGAGTTCTGGGCGAATAAGGGCAGTGCTACTATATAAGACCCAAAGGGTAGATTCCTGGCAATGGTCTTTGTAATTTCAGCTTTTCTTTTCAATGACGGTTTGTTCTCTGGCATTGCATCTCTACACTTTGTTGTTTTTTTCCTTCCTGCTACCCATTTCACCTTCTTACTTAATTCCTTACTGTACTCTGTACTCTGGTTCTTTTATTATCCGCAAGTACAGACACGTCAGACACAACCTCTTCTGCCTTCCAACTCCTCTCCTGAGTATTGAGAATCCCACTGCTTTCCTTATTTCATTACATGGAGTCGAGCTGCATATCGTCTACATAGTGCTTCATTGTTCTCGTGGACCTCTCTCAGCGGTGGGCTGGTGTGCTGGCATGACTGTGGCTAGCTACAGTCTTTAAGAGCTAAGTGGCAGGGAAAAAGCCAATGCCAATTCATCTGATGTGTATTAATGTATTTGATTTATTGAAAAAATTTCAAACATCTTTATATTATATTTTTGTTTTTGTCAGAAATACTGAGTAGTTGTTCTGTGATGATCTGATGAGGCTGTTGGCACCATTCCAAGCCAGTGTGTTTGGTGTATTTCCCTTTCCCTATTGTTCCCCTGCTTGGGTTATTACTATTCAGTATCTTGATTGTACAGGGTGGACTATTGGGATTGTCTGCTGTATTCTAAACCATTCCACAAATCCTGGGGGTCTGCCAAGCCTCTCTAATGCTCCATTGAGTAGTCTGACGACAATGTATTACAAGGCAAAGGCACAAGCCATTGGAAAGATTAAAAACAAGTCAGAAACCACCTGCAAGGGGCAGCATTCTCACTGATACAGATTAAGCAATTAACAAAAAATCCTCATGAGGGTACACCCTTAGGTAATTCTAATAAACCAGTATGTCCATTAAAGGCATAAGTAGTTGTGTGAGCTCTTCTCCCTCTATTTGAACACAAGCTAGAATAACAAGTGGGGTCCGAAAAATACATTGGAGAATTGTTCTAGTGTGCTTTTCCTATTTGAGCTTAACCTGTACCACCTCAGAAGTTCCTATGCCTACCCCATAGTTTCGAACGTTATTTGGTCAGTGTCAGTTACATTATTTAGCCAAAGCTGAGAATTTTCCTACTGACATCTCGAGTGCCTTTCATTTTCTCGTATTTACCTAAAGACACATTAACATGGGCACCACAGCTCATTTTTAATCGAAATACATTGCTTTTCTGTTTTAAGGTTTTTTGTTTTTGACATTTGTATCTGTATGTATCCATATTTCGTTGTTGGTAATTTTATATGTATTTATCCATATTTATGTTGTTGTTTTGTGTAGAAATTAGGCTGCAATTGGTCTGTTTGCACATTTATTTAACACATGAAGGTATAGTAACATTTGAATGTCCAGTTGATTTCAGCCATTTCAATTACAATGTAACCATCTGAAAACATCTACATTCAGTGGTGTAGCAAGGGGGTGGTGGTACGCCACGGGCAGCATGAGTATTTTGGGGTGTGGGCCATCGTGGGGCAGCAAACTCAGGATTTGACAGCACCCATTCCCCCACTAATACATGCAGCAGGGACTGCCATTGGATCCAATGGTCTACCTACACCACGGTTTACATTGTAGAACAGCTCAATATTCTGAATATTTACATTTATTTAAACTTCATTAAAAAATATTTTTCTTTTTTAACACCTCTACTTGTCAATCTGCACAACTGCTGCCCTGCCACTCATGACTGACAGAAGTTAGAATCGCCCAGAAGAAGAGCAATTTTCTGTATTTGTTCATGTTTAAAAGTATTTATAGACTGGAAAACAGATGGCTTTCTGTCTGTATTTATCTGTAAAAAGTGAAAACTGTGAGCCTTAATTTTAAGCAATTTATTAAACAATTTTGAGTAGAAAGAACATGCTGACCATATAGGTTTTCTAACAGCCCTACCATTAAATCAAGATTTATTTCTATACACTAGTCATTTTCAATTTGAATATGAATATATATTTATTATAAAAGATTAATTAAAATCTTTACAAATAAATTTTGCAAATCTTGGAACTCCTTTTACAGGAATATAAAAATACCACGGGTACGTGCCCGCTATGCCACTGGTTTCAAGCTAGCCTGGCTGATGAAGGGTGATGCCCCGAAATCAGTCCCAGGATGCTTGTCTTCCAGTGCAGGGTGCACCTGGCCAGGTGGTTCAGTCTGGACCATTCCCAAGAGGCACAGGGTCAAGGCTGATTTGCACGTGGCTGGGTCCAAACTGGAATAGCATGGCGATCAAAATAACAATGGATTAAACACAGATCTGTGATTAGGGGTGAATGTTCAACATTCCTTACATCGTCTTTTTTTGTGTTGCATGTATAATGTTCCATCTGCATGTCAACTCAATGATACTTTCGGATAGTATTATGATGTGAACATTCATATGATGGCCGGATTGGTCTATATAGTTCGTACGGTTGCAGGGACACCAGGACAGATTCTCTTGATATCGCAGCGACCTGTTTTTGCATTGTTTGTTTCAGGGCTGTGTAAGAGAAGCTGTTTGATCTTAAGGTGTCTAAATTCAGGTCCAAATCTGTGCTCTCCATGAGCAAGTATCCGGCCTAGTCTGTTCTTTTGCAGGATTGTGTTTAGTGTACCATCTTTAATGTGGATTATCTGATGGTAATATTTAAGAAATTGGGATTTACATACTAGGTCCTGTTTTAATAGTCCAAATTCCAGTTGGATCGGGCCTGTCAGGTATACCATGGTAGATGAAAGATCTGTCTGTAGGTGATGCATTGCAACCTATCTAGGATAGGGTCCATTTTCGATGGGAAGACTTGTTGACTATACAAGATTGTTGGACCAGTTGGACCTTTATTATTGTTTTGACGGCTTCTGCTGATGGGCTGTATAACTTTGCATTCAGCCAGCATAGAGCAAATATTAAATTCTGTGCTTTTCCTCCACTGATCTTAAATGGGTTATTGACTTACTCATTTACGATAGCCAAATCTCCAAATAATTGTACAGGCAGAGTAACCGATATTGGCTGCATCCAGTTTCCAGACTCTCTCTGATTTTCCCATGAGTTTTCGAAAAACATTACTTTTGTTTTGCGTTTGCAAATAGTTTGTTGCTCAATTTGTATTGATGAAGCTCGTCCAGTGACCACTGTAATCCTCTTTGTGTTTGGTCCAGAATTGATTAAATCGTCGGAGTATTGTAAGATCAGGATTTTATATTGTCCTTTACTTGGTGGATGATTTAGCCTATGTTTTTGAGGCCCCCAAGTTGGCTGTCTACAGGTTGAAAATACCAACTCTAAACACAAGTTGAGAATTGAAATACAAAATGAGAAAAATCAACACAGAGGTTGGTGGAAGGTTCCTCTAGGAGAAATATGGTTCCAATGACACTGACAAATAAAAGTCTGCCCTTTGACTTGATGAAAGAGAAAGAAGGCATGAAGAAGGATTTGCTTTTATTGCGGCAAGCAAAGAACTTTTCTTAAAGAACCGATGCACACAAAAATGAGCAACTAACGAGGAAAGCTGATTCTCAAAGGAAACTAATGATACCTACTCAAGTATTTCTACAAGACTAGCCTGCCAACGCACCAATGTCTAATGGATCTTTACCAAACCAGATTAAAAGAGATGGCAAGCAAGCATAACAAATGTCAAAGCATTGTACACTATCATAGTGTGGACGACATTGTAGCATTATAAACTAGTGGCCTCACACCACAACAGAAGAGAAGTAATATACGAGATGTACTCACATCAAACACATCCATCCAGTGACGAGTCATCTCCATGCTATGTGTGAAATGTTAATTACAAAACCATTTTCAGATCCCCGCGGGGCGCGATGGAAGGAGGAAGCAGTGAAGCTCCAACGTTCCTGGGAGGCCGACGCTAGGACTGGGGCAGAGACAGAACAAGTCAAGCCTGCCAGCAGCCCTCTGAGGAAGCGAGAAAGACGGAGGCCAGAGAAACACATTAGGAGCGTGGAAGTGGGGAGAGCTGAGCGAGAGAGTGGGGCATCCCTCGCATATGGAGACAGGTACTACCAAGGTAGGTTAGGCCTCTTTCAGGTACTCTTTGAGGACCAAGAACACTGGAGGTAAGACAGATTTTGTTACTTTTGTACCTATTTCATCAGATATATTTCCAGGATCAATGCAAAGAGCTAAAGTTATTGTCAAGGGGAAGCGGGCGGCAAGGAGGAGGGAGTCTCCAGAGTAGGGGAGCAGGACAATATCCAGGAAAAATAGCGAGGGCGAAAATAAAAACAAAACTGTAAATGTGCCCACTAAAATAAAAATTACTCCCTCACTTAAATACATTTTTGCGTGCTTCCAAGTATGGAGAAAGATGGTGCAGGTGGCAGGTGGCGCAGGTCTTAATATGGAAGCAGCCACACCAGGTAACAGTGCTAATTCAGAGGAAACTGCAATAAATACAAAAAAGGGCGCAAATAGTGGCGAAGGTTCCTCACAACTGAATAAGCCTATGTGTAATACCATGGCACTTCAAGAAGAAGCCATAACAATTCCAATGAGCAACAGGTTTGCTGTGTTGGCATTATTTGATGTCCCAGGAGCTCCTGTACAAGCTCAGAGCAGATCGGATGCGGGAATATCTGAAGTGAGCCAGGGGAACTTAGAAGCCTCGCTGGCAAGCATTCTATTGGGTCTGAAAAATTAAATGAAGCATTGATTTGAGGTCTCAGAAGCAAATCAGTTAGGCATAGAAGCATCCTGTTTGGAGTTAACCCAAAAACTGGATGATGTAACCCTTCGTGCAAAGAAATTAGAGGAAGAGGTGGTCATAGTAAAGCATGATGTGGTGAAGAATGATTCTGAGACCTCTAAGTTAGCAAGGCAAAACCAAACCTTAAGGGAAGACCTTGAGAGAGTGGAAAATCATTCCTGAAGGAATAACTTGAGATTTCTGAGCATCCCAAAGCTGAGGAAGGGTCAGATATGAAGGCTTTTATCATCAAGTTGCTACAGAACACGATCTTGAAGCGCAAGGAAGCTATCAATCTTGAGTACGAAGTTCAAAGAGCGCACAGAGAGCCTTTTCATCGCAACCCCCAAAGGGTCAAAGCTAAGAAGGTCCATATGAATTTTCTCTCCTATACCACCAAACAGGAGATTCTTAGTGGGGCACTAAAAAACAGCCCATACTTAGTAGATGGCTATTCTCTGCTAGTTAGGTCGGACCTATGCAAAGCTACAGAACTGAGGCAGTGGGAACTAGCAAGCAAGATGGAGGGATCTACGGAAGTTGGGAGCGAGGGTTCAGTTAAAATTTCCCGCAATGCTGCGTATTATGTGGGATAATTAAATGTACAATTTTCGGTCAGTATAAGATGTTGAGTCACTAATTGATATGATCAAAAAGAAGGGAGATACCACTAAGTGACCAACTTTGGACTACTGGGATAGTTTGCTCTCTGGTATATTGTTGAATTAGTTTAAATTCCCCCAATGGTGCACTCATAGGCATTGCTATGCCTAAAAAGAGAGGAAGGATTCCTGGGGTATGCTAAGGGGAGTTGGGTGGGATGGTGGGATTTGGGCATGGGTGGGAGGGAAGCAGTGGGTTCAAAAAACAAAAAAAGTCCTCAGAACCTCCCACACTGGAGAGTTTTACTGAGCTAGTAATGAAGCAGGAGGTGGAATACGAGAGGTAGTATTATGGTCAGAATCACAAGTATTGATATACTCAAATGGAATGTGAATAGTCTTAGGTCTAAACCCAGACAGAGGAAAGTGCTGAGGTATTTGTAAGATAGTCAGCCGCAAATTATGATTTTACAAGAGACACACTTACTAACAAACGGAAGTAAGGAGCTGTTTGGAAGGGTTGGCTGGGTCCAATATTTCATAGCCTCTGATCAAGCACAATGTTGTAAGGGCGTTGCAATCTGAATTAGAAGTGGTAGTGGGATCGAGCTTAAGTCATTGAGTACAGACAGCTCCGGTAGATGGGTTCTAGCTCGTATGAGATGAGCGGATAGTGATTTTATATGTGTTGGGTTTTATGGACCCAATGAAGGCGATCCACAGCACATTATAGAGTTGGAATTAAGATTGGTGGATATTTCAGCACCTGCAATTGTGGGTGATGACTTTAATGTACTCATTGCGAAGGGAGAGTGCTCTTGTTCCCAAAATGAGGAATGCATTGAAAAGTCTGATACTGGATCTAGATTTAGTAGATGTTTGGCTGCATCTAAGAGGGAAGGTGAAAGGGTATACTTATTATAAAAAATACCATCACTTCTCAAGATTAGACTACTTTCAGGTTGATAGATGCATTGCAACTAATATATAAGCATCTTCCAGCCCACATCTCGGATCGTTCAGCAGTCATCATCACTTTACAGGCTCTAGGACCTTCTCCTAGATGGGGGAGTGGAAAAAGGCTGCATTAAAATACTTTATTAAAATAAAGATACTCCCTCTCCTGGAATAGTGTGGGATGCCTTTAAGGCATGGATACGGGGGATCCTAAAATGCCTTGCCTGCGCAAAAAGCAGAGAAGAAAGGGCAGAATTATTAAACATCGAAAGGGAAGTGGGGAACCTTGAGGAAGCTTTGCATTCTATAAGTATGGGAGAGGAAACGGAGAGGTTGGAAAGGAGGTAGGAAGAGGCCCAACTAAAGTATAAGATCAGGCTGGAGTTAAAGTGTAAGTCAAGGTGGCAAGCTGCAAATGTGAAGGAAATTGAGTATGGAGAGAAATCAGGGGCTTTGTTGGCCTGGACGTCTAGGGCCAAAAGAACCAGAAATGAGATAAAGGAGCTGAGGGGAGAATTAGAGAAGGTGCTTGACAGCTGGGATGCTATGCAGGAACATGTAGTGACACTCTTTTCACAGCTCTATAAGGAAGATATTACCCCAGAGCCCCAAAAGCTTGAAAGTTGGCTTAGCACGCTTGGCCTCCCTACACTGAATGGTGAAGGGGAAAAAATGATGGAAGCTCCAATCGCCCAGGAGGAGATTAGGGGGGCAATAAAAAGAGCTAAGAATGGGAAAGCTGCTGGCTTAGATACCGTCCCCTCAGAAGTATATAAATATTTTAATAGAGGAAGTACTGCCAGTCTGGAAAAAGCCTGTTTAATACGGTATATATAGGGGAGACACAGGTCCCAGAATCATGGAGAGAAGCCGCTATAGTCCTGATAATAAAACCAGCCAAGGACCTGGCAAAAGCAGAGTCATATCGACCGATATCCCTGCTAAATGCAGACTATAAAATCTTTGTTAGCGTTTTAGCGGGGAGGCTGGCTAGACTTGCCCCTCAGCTCATCCATGAAGATCAGAAGGGTTTCATCCCTGGGAGGCAGATGCACGAACTGACCCAGCAGCTTATTAGTAGTATCAACATAGCTACATCAAGGTCAGGACCCTTGGCGGCGGTTGCACTGGATGCCGCCAAGGCCTTTGATCGTGTTTGCTGGGAGTATTTATGGGCAGTATTGGAGATCATGGGGTTTGGGCCGCACTTTATAACAATACTAAAAGCTCTATATCATCGCTCTACAGCTAGGATCCTCCTCAATGGCTCTCTCACTAGGAGTTTCTCGATTCTTAGAGGGACAAGACAGGGATGCCCCATTTCCCCATTATTGTTCGATATGTATATCATACTATTTGCCCAGTTGCTTCGGCAGGATGATCAGGTTATCGCTTACTGTGCAGGAGCATATGAAAAGAAAATTGAGTTATACGCAGATGACCTTATAATCTACACAGCAGATCCGGCTGTTAAAATCCCCAGGATGGAGCTATTAGCGAAATAATTCGGAGCATTTTCAGGTTATTCTGTAAATAATGAGAAAACCGTGATAATGTGCTGGAAAGTCTCAGACTGGATGGGAGGTGTCCAGAGAGAGACCAGGTATCTCGGAATAGAGAGAATCCCTCAGCACAATCTAGAGAGGGAAGCAAAGGAAATCGAGGAAACACTCACCAGATGGAAGAACCTGCCTTTGTCACTACATGGAAGAGTATACTTAGTTCAAATGGTGCTAGTTCCCAAGTTGACATTTCTCTTTAGTTGTGTCCCTCTTACTTTTCCCAAAGGCTTGATCAATAAAATACAGGGTAAATTGGGCAGTTTCATCTGGGCAGCCAGGAGAGCACGGTTGTCTTGGAAAAAATTGAGGCGTAAATTGGGAGATGGTGGGATGGCACTTGGCAGTCCCGGATTTAAGTCTATATTGTATGGTCTTTTAGATCAAAATTGCAGAGCTCTCTTAGGTACGCCGGGGCCAAGGGAGTGGGGTGGGCTACTGGAGGAGATGGTTAAGGAGTGAGGCTCAAAAGGGTTTCTTTACAAATTTTGTGCAAGAATTTTTTTTTAAAAAGTCAGACTGAAGACGCTTAAGGCAGCACTTACCCTATTGGTAGGGATAAGGAACATACTCAGAATGGGGTACTCTTTGGATGGTGCACCAATACGGGATTCACCAGGTACACCAGAGTGCCTGCAAGACCAGTTAGGTATCCCATTAAGGAGGGCGGGAATCAAACTAAGGGGGGGATCTCCTGGTGATGAAAGATGTGGTGCCATGGGAAATCTTGACGGCAAAGACAGGGTGTTCCCTCTCAAGGTTTAAATACCTACAGTTGCTATCCTGGAGGGAGGCAACCAGGAGAGAGATCGGCGGAATCTGGGAGTTCGAAAAGAAATTACAGAATGAGGCCCTGAGAAGGACGAAAGTCACTGACTGGTACTGGATTCTCTGAAGACAAGAATTTGAAAGCACCACATGACATCTGGGATGGTGCTATTCAGGTGATGTAGCTGCAGAGAATGTGGCAACTCTCTTTTAAACTACTCTATAGGGTGGTCAAGCCAGCAAATCTGAACATTTTTTTACAGTCAATCAGCTATGTTGAACACCCCGGAAATTGGCAAAATTTGTAACAGCCGCAGCCCCAAGATGCCATAAATGTTGTATGTTAAGTGTGGATGATCGGCGTATGTTCTTCGAATGCCCCCTGCTACAGGACTATTGGTCTTTGGTTGAGAAAGTAATAAATGAAATCCTGCGTATTAATATTAAAATGAGCTTAACGTTGATCTTGAAAGGGTTGGAGGATCAGCCGACCTTGCCCCTATTGGCGAATAGGCGGGCCCTACTCTTCTATCTGATCCTTCTCACCAGGAGAGAGATCTGTAAAAATTGGATAGACTTTGCACCACCTCACGGTTCGGATTGGCTCCGGGGGGTTAAAACTATCTGCAAAATGGACATAGGAATCGAGGGTAGCCCACGTACTAAAATTTGGGATGATTTTTTTAACTGGAATGGTATAATAAGAACTTAATCCTTCGCATCCTATGATTAACCCTGCGTGGAACCAGCAACCGGGAAACTGGGTGGGCTGGATCGCAGGACGATATGTGTAACAGGTCGAATGTCAGGCTTGACTTTGCAAACAATGGTAGTATGAGGACAAAAAAAAATACAACATCAGCCACAGAAGACTGCAATTGAACTTTCCACAACAAAAAAAATAGTTTCCAAAATGTAAGAGACACGCTATGTTGGAATGGCCCTAAATATCAGGGACAACCAGGTAAAAGGAAAGGGGATATACAAATTGTGAAGGGCACCATTCGGAAAAACTGATGGCTAGAAAGTGCATATTTTTGAGGGCCACTGCAAACATTTTTGTTTGGTTAGGATTTGCTGCCATTTGAGATTCTGAACACTTGTGCTTTGCAATTCAGCCCCCAAAGTGGTCTGATTCCTAATACATGGGAAAACATTGACTAAACTCAGTTGACTATCCTAATTCTTTGACAAGATTACAGCAACATTACATGCCGAAACAGTGTCAGACCGAATGTGCTACCGATACAGTCAAGACGTGGGGTCATTGGACCAGATAGGGTCCGCACTATGATGATGTAACCTGATCATGCTTCGTGTCTCTTGGAGCCACGGAAAGTGGATCTGATGTATAACATGCAAAAGGCAATTATGTTTGTTTAAAAAAAAAAGATTACAGCAATAAGGTACAACAAGTACACAAGTGCCATACAAAGTCACATCTCACATGAGGGCTTATGTTTACATGCACACCTCTCAAATAAATGACTGCAAGAGAAAGGGTTATGGCTACTATGTGCACATACCTGGTTGCAGTATTAAACATTGTAGCAGCACATGTCAAAAGAAACTATTTTGTAATGCAAAAAAAACCTACGTTTTACCTTTAACTAAGTCTCCACTAAGTGTGCCTTGTATCACACAAGGCAGATTGTACAAGGAATGAAAGTAAAACATGCTAACTATACGGCAAAGTATGCCCCTGTCACTACAGAGTGCATTTAACGTTATAGGCCAGTGTGGGTTTAAAGGAATACTTATCTTTAAAAGTCACATTTTCAACTTTTTCACAGGTCACACCTACTTTATGCTGCGTTGAAGCCTCAGCCATGATTAAATTAGTTCTGATCTTTCCTACTGACTGTGATTATCTCCAGGTACCGACAAAAGTGTCCTGGCATTGACTAAGCTGGCAGTAAGACTGAGGGGAGTGATCACGGGCACTCCTCAAAGACGGTAATAGAATGGAGTGGGCAGGAACGCAGGGGCTACAGCAAAGGACCAGGCTGTGGTCTGACTCTTTCACATCTTTATACTACACAGGACCTGTTATATGAGAAAAGCATGGGCAGGATCAAAACTGTGTTACTGCATTAACCCAAAACTGTATGACATTTCATACAAGCTTGATGCAGGAGGAATAAAATACCAGAAAAACCAGTATCTAGTCAATGGAATACTTCCAGACCAGTACTGGATATGGATATATTCATGAACAGCCAGAAACACGTAGAAGACTCGAACACCCAATAACTTGCAGCTCAAAATTGGGCCTGAGATTACGCAGTCTTGAAAGGCTTCCTCTATCTCGTCCTGCATGGTCGGCTGAAGACTTTGGCTGACTCCCGACAAAAACACTGCGACCTTTTAATGTTGACATCTCCAACAGATAGTCTTATGCTCATGTGCTTCGACAACAGATATGCAGGGGCTTTTCAGTTGTACCCTCATACCAGTACTCCCTCCCGCTAAGCCCAGCTCGATCACCACCTAGGTTTCCTGGGTAAAGGGCATGGTATTGCTTGACAATTTAGCAGCATGTACACTAGAGGGGGATTCACTACAGCCATTTTTGGGACCATATCCTGCGCACGATATTGAATACAATAGTTTTCCTTTTTGCCATCTTGAGTTTTTAATGTACTGAATGCTATCTTCAGGAAAATCATGAATCATAATGGTGGAGCATGAGGGTCATTCTATATCTGTAGCTGGTTGATTCCTCATACAGCCCAGGACGGAACCACGCCCAGAGCTCCGCGGAGGTGTGAAATACCATATGCATTCACATACATAGGGATAGCTCCAATTCAAAGCTAACTGACTTGATTTGATCCACTCTAGTGAAAGGTTTAAATAACGCTGGAGAAATGTGTAATTTTGTTTGTCTTTTATAAGCCTAATAGACAACCATGCTTTATTGCTTACTTGGCAGTAAGGTGCTGTCTTTTTTTTGCAATCTGCAACCTTCATTATAAGTCACCTTTGCTTTTAACAAGTTCTTCACGGACATCATCTCCACTCAGGCCATCGCATCCATCAACTACACCCTGCTGGGAGACCTCAACTTCCACCTCAACAACCAACTGGACCCCAGCACCACATCCCTTCTGCACAACCTCCACAACATTGGAATCCGCCAGATAGTGAGCGAACCCACGCACTCAGCAGGACACACCCTCTACCCCCTTTTACCAACTGGAAACTCAATCACCTTCAACCATGCCACCGAACTCCCATGGACCGACCATTGATGCGTCCACTTCACCTTTAGAACACCCACCATCCACAGACACCAGCACCTGCTCCCACAAAGAAATTGGACCAGAATCACTGACGACCAGCGTACCTCATCACTCAGCAATTCACCCCTACCATCGCGGAAAACGACAACCTCAACACCGCAGCCCGAACCCTGCACAGATGGGTCACTGACAGAGCCAACACCTTAGCCTCCCTCAAGAAAAACAACAACGCCCATGCCAAGAAAGCTAGATGGTTTAACACTAAACTTCGAGAGTCCAGACGCACCTGCCGCCGCAGGAAAGAAAGGGTACATAGTTGTAAACTTTGCAGAAAATTTGATAATTCATATATTGCTTCAAAAACTAATGTTTAATAAACGACATGTTTAATTAATAACCTTTGTTAGTCAGGTGAGGAAACATACGTAAGATTGTTGGCTCTCCTGTTATAAAAATATGACGAACTAATGTTGTCTTATACGTTTAAAAGCTTAGGAAAATCTGTTTGCCCAATTTCCAATTTTGTACACATGTAAAGGTCAACGATATCTTCCTCATTTATTATTGGATTTTTTTACTAGAATTTGTAAGAAAGAAAACCTGCTCCATAAATATTTTTTATGAAATAGAACGAAGTAAACTGATATTTTCATACATATTTAACGTATGAGAAATGTAAATAAACAATGTTACTTCGGATTGAATTCTGTAAACCCTGAAAGTAATGTGAAACCTGTTGGTTGTATTTTTAGTCGGATGTACAAATCCACTTTGGAGAAAATCCAATTCGCTCCATCCCATCAAATGAGTCCCGAAAAATTGTAAAAATATATTTGCACCTTTTTGCAAAATAACATTAAATGTGGCAAATAGAGTTTGGATTTAACTTTGATGAAAACAAGACCTTGAGGAGGACATTTTAGCTGAACATGGGTAAATCTGAATGTTGGTGTAAAAGAATAACAATCAGACAGATAATACGTTTTTGATTGCCAAACAGTAAGCACGTTAGCAAAATGTCTGATAAAAGTATCCAGATTGGAGGAAAAACGAAATATTCGAGTTCTCTTGACATATTAGCTAAGTTGTCTGAAGATGATGGTAAAATGTATCTTTATTAAGAGACGCACAACATCAGCAAAGTAAATGATTTTCACATAGATGTTCATGCCTATATGGACTATGGTTTGCTCAATTGTCTTATCCTTATACTGAAAAACACATACTTTCTTTACAAGCTTAGTTGGATGATGTATTGTTATGTAACGGATTTGGAGCAAGCAGAAACATAGAGCAGTGATTGATTATTTGTCATTTAAAATGTCAATATGTGCTGTGTTCACTAAATGTTAAATAAGACAGATTAGGGTTCTTTTAATGGGGATCAAAGAGCAATATTTGTTATGGTCACTTTGGTTGTTACGATTTTTTGTGGATCTACGTCTACATCAATAAGGTTTGCATCAGCCTTCAATCTGTAGATGACAGAACTGCACTGCTGCACAATTTTTATTTCTGAGTGAATTCAATAAAGGTTTGCATGATCTCATGCATATTACACACAGCAAACCTGGATGCTAAAAGTAGAATATATTCTGAATGGAACACTTAAACAAAATTCACCAAGTGCTTGTCTTATGTTTTCTATGCTCGTGCAGAGATCTCACCCGCAATTTTTGTAAATTATCTCTGCTTGCGCTCTAACTGATTTGAAGAGTGTGGCTTGGATGAAGATAAAGCAGGGAGTTCTGTCCCTGTCTTTCCATCCAGGCCTTCCCTTCTTCTGTGTTTTTAGACTAATTTAGAGAGAGCACACCTGTTGCAAATCATGCATGATGGAGCAGCACTTGGCACTATGCAACTGGAGTTGTTCTGAAGGCTGCATGTGTGAATTTGAGAACTCTGGGGCATATTATCAAGCCTGTGCGCTAAAATGATCGCCGCTTTATCGGCCGAAAACGGCCGATAAAGCGGCGATAATGGGCTTGATAATATGCTCTATGGAATTCCAATCGAAGCACATGTTAGATGTGAAGACATCTAACATGGGCTTCGATTGGAATTCCACAGAGCATATTATCAAGCCCATTATCGCCGCTTTATCGGCCGTTTTCGGCCGATAAAGCGGCGATAATTTTAGCGCACAGGCTTGATAATATGCCCCTCTGAATTTACATGTGTGTGCCAGGATCCAACTCACACTAGATGACTCCAAGATCTGGCGGTGACTACTCTCACTGGAATGTCAGCCTGGTGGTATGCAATAACCAAGGTTGCCTCAACCAAGGAGTTAGCGTTGAAAACAACATTCAGAGGAGAAAAGGAGGGCACTGAACCTAATCAGAGCAGTAAAAGAGGGCACTGAACCAGACATCCATTCTTTGCAGCCCTTAGAGGGCACTGAATCACCATGCCCGCCTTCAATTTGAGGAGTAGTGCCTGGCAGGAGAAGAAAGGAGAATAGAGGCAACACCACTAGAGGTGTCATCAACTTGCTGCTATTGAATCTCATAGCAGGTCCCAGCCGAGAAAGAGATATGAGGTTAGTGGGAAAAAAGAAGAAGCTTCAGTATCATGAGGTAGCAGCACCTGGGCCAGGCAATAGTCAAAGACAGAGGCCACCAGCAGCTTTCAAGGCACCAACCTAAGGAGATTCAGTGGCTGAGAGAAGTCAGCAACTTCCCCAGCACCTGCTCTAGTGAGGGGGTAGAAGAGACACCAAGGGAATGAAGTGGGGACAGTTTGCAGTGCTCCCATTCCCCAAACTTAGAATGGGGTGTGACACACCCAAACAGTACGTGCATTGAGGGACAGACCTTAGAATGTGACTGAGCATGAGCTAGGTGGCAAGGATGAGAGAGGTGCCAATAGGCCTGTTAGTGAGTTACAGAATGAGTCCCTCTGAGGTAAAGAAGTGGTGCTGCTAGTGTTGCCAGTGGGGAGCGAAGTAACACTAGGATGTACACCCAACAGGACAATGCAAGTGGCCCTAGGACCCCAGTGGGTAACAGTGAGGCAAAGGCAACCAGAAACCTAAGATCCCAGCTTCTATAGCATTTACTAGTCATGTGACACCAAAACCCAAGGAAGAATAGTGGGTCCCCACGTAGATATTTCGATTATCTCGTTGTCTGGCTTCATACTTGGGCAAAGGTGAAAGTCTGTCTAACTTGAGATCTTGTGGGGAAAAATTGGCAGTGCCTCCTGGGATACTTATCAGCAATTGGACCCTTCTCAGCAGATGATGCAGATGTTGCAAACGTAGTAGTTAATTTGCACACATCAGAAAAGCACTGAAATAAATGAATGGGGATCCTTGAGCTCAAGAATGTTAATCCAGCAAGAGGAGCATGAAGGCATGCAGAGATTCATACAAGCAGCAAGGAGATCCCAATGGCCTGACCTGATCTCCATCATGCTGGGGATTTGGTAAAACCTGATCTCCCTTCAACTCCATGCACCCATGGACATATCAATAAATGTGTGGAACATGTTTTTGTCTTTGCAATACTCACATCTGTAAAGTGTTCGGGGCTTGGTTTGACAGCCTGGAAGAGCCAGCCTGGAAAAACGTTACTTCGATAGACTCAGGAGACATTAAACCCAAAGTTGAAAAGAACCACTGACACTATCATGCAGTGAATGGACTTTATTGAGACCTGGTGCAGAGGATTAAGAGCACCACAGAACAGTCATTTAGAACACGTGGCAAGCCAAACAATGCAGAGCTATCTCATCATGCAACACGTGACATGCCAGTGGCACATGGTGGTGCACAGAAAAAACATGGCAAGATATAAAAGTAAAAGGGAACCTTCCATTTCCAGCTTCCATTTCTACCCAAACGTTTTCACAAAAGAGACTTCAGAGAGACACAGGAGATATCCCATGTATACAAGAAGACAAACAAACAAGCAGCTAGGCTTAAAAATAAGACCTATGAGAAATCAATAAATGTGTTAGGGACCTGAGGGAATGGGGGTTCTTTTCTTTGGAAGACTGGCATATGATAGTTCAATGGAGCAGGATTATTTAAGGAAAGAGCTCTCACCCAGACAAAGACAAGAAGCATAACGTCGTCATCCAGAAGAACCCCAGGACATGGCAAAGAGATCTTGATGGAAAAATCAAAGGATTGGGAACTTCCTAAGAGTAGCTGAGCTAAATCATTAAGGATGCGCCAAGAGCCTTCCCTTTCCTAATCTCTAGGGGATTAGGGAACCGTGGAACAAGACCTAAATCACAGAATGGCTACATCTGTCATTTTCTTAAAAAGAATGTTATTGTTTTTTTCTATATTCTTAACCTTTCAGAACAACATTGCTTTAATCGCCATTACGCAGATGGCACATGGATAAACATCACAGGAAACAAGGTTATCACAACTGCCCTAACCCCACAACTCTACCCACCCTATCCCCAGCCCCCCCCCCCCCTCTGTCAGTGTGTCCCTATCAGTTAAAACTAAATGAGACCTCCAGATCGTTCCGTCCCATAATTCAACCAATCAAACAGGGGAGAAAACTAAGGAGAAAAGAAATCCCCTCTCCCCCCCACCCATACAACAAAGGGTTCCCCTGCTAAAATGTGCAATCCCTGCTGTCTGTCTTCTAGTACGCAAACATCCTCAAGATGGCTACATCTGTCATGCAAAGAAATCTGCACCCAGACATGATAACAAGAGTTTTGTACTTCCAGCAAGAATTCAAATTACAGCCACAATGAGAAAGATGGAAGACTTTATCTTAAAAGGCTACAAACTCAACTACCAAGATCTCTTCTGATGACCCTTCCGTGATGACCAAGTGGATTTAGGGGTTTGGGAATTCCTAGGGGATTCTTGCAATGTGCAATGTTTAGTCTTTGTTCTCTTCTGCCTCTGAAAGGAGGTTTTCGAGAGAATGGGATTGGGTATCTGCAACATTAAAGTATTGACAAGAAATTATTATGATCCAGAACTTTAATGCTTCAACGGTTGATGCCAGGCTGCATAGGGTGCTTAAAGTGGTAGGCGAAATAGGTGGCACCTTAACATTAGTTATAATATGGAAGGGCCACATTTACACCATAAAATCATTCTATGCTGGAGAAAGCGTGAGAATAATTCATAGGAAATTGCAGTGCAGACATTCCATTGCTAAAAGAAGGTGAGACCATTATTTGGGTGACACGAGCCTACTCATTGAGGATGACAGTGTTACAAGAAAGGCTAGAATGAGGGTCCATTTCTTTATGCTAGTGGGAAGTGATTGTAGTCTAAAGACATACTATGTATATGGAAAGCCCCACATGAGGAAGTCACACAATACACTTTCTATTTGAATTCGAACAAAACATAAATGTGACTTGGCTATTTTACAGTGAGGGAGAGTTTTGCACACAGAGTTCAGACTTCATCGATAGGCTATAATATTCTCTCAGGTCATAGTCATTTAATTACAATTCTAGATGATCAGGACCCAACTCTTAGGTAGTGATTATGGAGTGAATGGTAATTTGAAGACAAAATGACCTGTTGGATATTAAGGCTGCTGTTTAATATTTATTTTAATGAAATGGGATGGAGGGCACTATTAATGGTATTATATGGAATGCCTTAACAGCAGGACTCTATGAAATTCTCATTGTCATCTCTGCTTCACTGAACAGGGAATGGGAGATCATTTTGAGTAGGCTTACTGATAAATTAATGGCTGTGACAGACACAAATGCATCTTATCCCAGAATCTAGGTAGCAGGTTTATCTATTCTGGTACCACATAAAGTTAACTTGTAGCACAAGGCCTTGAATTGGGAACCTGTTTTGTGATTTCCGTCTGTTGACTTCTTGGAACATGCACCCATTCATTGCTAGCTTTTCATGTCATTCTGAGTGCTCAATTTGCAGAATGAGATGGACACCATAAGTGGTTTGAGCTCTTCAAAAGATCCTACTGATACACTTTTTTCACTATCTCCTAAATAATATTACACCCAGGCTACACCCTGGGTCAGTTGTGGGCCTGGGGTGTGGGGGGAGAGGTAAAGTGGTGACCTGGATGTGGATGAGTTTGCTTCTTTCTTCATTGCTACCAGCTGGTTAGTTGTGGATGGGGCAGTTGTGTACAATAGAACAATTTAATTAACATAAGCAAATTATAAACCAAAGGACCTGCAAACTCCAAATTGTTTCTGTAACAGTAATCTTGGCTCACCTTTGGTAGTTTGGTGTGAGCAACAAAGTAATCACCATCAGTCAGGTATTGTGCGTAACAAATAAAACTAACAGCAATGCAGAATACAATGAAACAGAAACAAAATAGATTGAAACTTCAAAAATTCAGGGAAAAGAAAAAAATCTCACATTTAATTTTGAAACAGGAAAAGAGTTGTTATAAAAAATAAAGGTACAATATTGATGAAAAATATTTAAGTGTCCTGTATTGTACTGACTGAGATGTAAGCACCAAATAATGCAAGGCCATCAATGCACATGGCGTACCTAAAGTATGAAAGGTTTTCATGCTCAAAGTTTTAATGAAATATGTAATGGAAGACTTAATGCAATGCCATTCAGGCCAGTACTCTATGAGCTCAGAATGAGTAAGCCCCCTAAGTCCAATGATCTTGAATTGACTTCCTGTATCCAATAGTCTTCGGATACATGGGGCTTTTCTTTCAATTCAAAATTTAGGGAGCTTGGTGCCACTGAATTGAAGCTAGCCTGGCTGATGAGGGGTGGTGCCAGGAACAGGTCCCAGGATACTTATTTCCGGTCCAGGGAGGACTTGACTTGGCAGTTAGGGCTGGACTGTTCCGATGAGGAGAAGGAACAAGACTGATTTGCATATGGCTGGGTCCAAACTGGGGAATCTTGGTGAGCAAAAGAACGATTGATTTAACCTAGATATCTTGACTCAGTGAGTGTTTGAAACTTTTCAGCACTCCATCCATCATCTTGTGTTTGCTATTGAGAAGGCTGTCTCTGACAGGAGAGTGGGTCAGGAAATAGAAGGTTGAGGAAACAAACACATTAGGCACTGTAGTCTTCACGGAGAAACTGGTTGTTTCTTGTCAATTAGAAGGCTGTCTGTGGCAGGAGACTGGGGCAGGAAATTGAGTTTTTCAATTAGATGACTTGTCAGTTGAACAAATGAACGACAAGTAAGCATATCAGGTAACCTTGAGGGCAGCAGGAAACACAGGCGTTTAACTAATATGAAGCTGGAAATGGAGGCCTTTAACTAAAATAAACAATAAATAAGCATGTCAGTCAACCTTGAGATCAGTAGGAAGCAGAGGCTTTTAACTAATCAACTCCACGTTTATTTAAACAGAATGCACTTCGTTAAGGAGATTTTGAAACAGTGCTCTAAAACAAAAAAAAGTGCATTGAAAAATACATGGCACCAGCTTAGATAGAAAACAGTGACAACAGTGGGGAACAAAAAGCACAGGCAGATCAGTATATTTTTTGGGGCACAGTGATGATTGTACAATGGTAAATCATATGTACTTCTTATCATCTACTCTGAGGCAGATTTCAAGTGCCATTCCTATAAGGAGTGATCAATGAGAGGAGGGGACCAGGATAGAGAATTAAGAGGAGGGAGGACTTGAGAACCAATGCAAAATGCAACAGACCAATATGCTGAAATAGTGAGAACTTGTGAAAAAAACATGAGTTTTATTAAATACTACTCCCTAACAAGGGCGGCCTCAAAGTGCAGGAGGATGCTGGAATGACTGACTGCGATAAAGGCCAAGCTAGATCTGGACATTGATGTCACCAAACATTTGTATCATTATTATATCCTTTTTCAACAAGAACAAGATAGAGTTGACACATCTGATTTGGTAAGCAAAACATACAAACACATCACATTTCACTTAAAAATGCGTGGAATCTTCAAATATACATTTTAGACTTCTTTTCAAAGAAACACCTATTTCTCTATTTTGTTTCTCAAGCGTGCAAACACACTTCCATGTAGACTATTTAATCTTCGCTCTTGTAAACAACTTTTCCATAACCAAAAATGTGCTCAAAACATCATAAAGACCTGCTTGCTATCAAGCATAATGTGATGCTAAAACAGTACTGTTTGCCTTATCAACATTTTTCATGGGAGCCTTGCCTCCTCAAAACATTAAGCATTTGTTTTGTGTTGTGTGCTGAATAATACTCTATCATTTAAATATATGCCGCGCAAGTTTCCTAAGGTTGCATCTAGATACTGTTTGCTGAAATCTGTACAATGCCCACATGCTTTCATTTCTTCAATGAAGTGGTCTTAGCATTCCATCCCTAGGCCCTTTTGAGTTGCAATTCCCAGCTTTCTGGAATAGCATGCACTCTAAATGTAATAAGGCAACAATTGGTTTAGCAATTGAGTTCTTTTTTAAAGGTCGTTTAATTTAATGAGTTGTCTTAGAGTCAAAGAATGTCTGGTGTAGGGGGTGATGGGACACTGGGAGGTCTGCAAGTAAAGCCAAAATTAGGCTTGGGAGACAGTGATTGGATTTTGCTGGGTTCACTTAAGGGTCTTTCGGCAGCAATATGATAGCGTTCTCTTGAAGACAGCAGGAGCAATGTTTCATTGAGAATATCAATTACAAACTGTAAAAATAATAATTCCTTCCACAGAAACCAATTTTCCTACATTTCTCTACGTCAATTAACCATGCCGGATAATTAATGCAACAAGGTCACGCTCTATGGGACATGCAGCAACATCAACAGAGCCTTAACACTGATTAAAAGCACGGGGTTGTCTACATACAAGTATTCAAGCTTTGCTGTATGCATCTGACTAAAGTCACAGGATGATGGTGATGTGTATTGGCTTAGTCCTAAGGCCTCCTTTTCCCAAAAAATCACATATCGGGCAATAGTAGTAGTAATGCTAAATGGCATGCTTCATATTTAAAGATTAACGTGCATTGCGCACACTCATGTGTTCCTGTGTTGTGATGTTGTTGATGTGTAACTACCGTGTTGATTCGTGATTAAAAAGTTTAGCGTGCAAGTCAGGGATGAGGCTGCGTACCCCCTGTATTTACTGTATTCGTAGCAATAGTATCTGGTCACTTGAAATCTGACTGCACAGCTCTGAAAAATCAAGTGTTTTTTGCCAACAATACAATTGTAGTTTAAACAATCTTGTCATTCTCATTCTATTTCAATTTTAATGTTTCAAGCAATGTACCAGCTGTACAATCATTACAATTGTTACTGGATTACTCTTTTATACAAATCGTGAATTTGTCTCATCGACATTAGAATCATTCACATTAGTTAGGTTAAGAATTGCCTATTTAACAATTTAATATACTCTCTTAACTTTTTCATGAATGCCGAATGCATTTCGGAATAACTATCCCTTCTTCAGGGGCCACTATAAAAATAAGAAATTATTCTTCTTACATTTATAATCAAACAAGCTGGGGGGGGTTCTATCTGTGTTGCTCATGCATGATTAAAAATTGTGAACTTCCATGCTACTGAATAAAAATAATGAATAAAAATAATGTATATGGCTATCAGTGTTATGCGGGAATAGAACTGTCTGAAGAATCCCATCACTGTTTGTGGGCAGAGTGCTTGTGAAAAGAAAAAAGAGAAAAAAATTAGCTGGGTCATGTTTTGACAGCTTCAAAAGTTTGTGGAATTGTAAATCCCTTTACTGTTAACGCAGAAAAGAGAGGGCTCCGTTTTGTGTGTGTCATGTCAGCATGCATAATCTGAAAGTCGTTTAGCAAAAAAGTATGGATTGACCCCAGGTTTTATGATTTCACATGGTGGAGTTCAGCCTCTACATGGGTATCTCTTGCACGTTTTACATCAAAGGTCACTGCTTTGTGTTTAATTATTGGTGCATGGTGGCGTTAAACCCTGTGATAGGCAAAAGCCACGTGATAGCTCAGCTCGTTTTGGGCTTGAGGATCAAAAAGAGCCTCGAGCTGAGTAAGGGTCAGGCATCTGGCTCGAACCTGGCTCGAGCCTGTCTCTAGTTTTTAACTATAAAGCATTAGATTAGATTTTGTTCAATAAAACACCAGCACTATGTACTTAATGCAAAAGTAAAAAAACAAACATAAAGTTATTACCAAAACCAGTGTTCTTTAGCACATTTGAGGTATGATTGTTCCAGTCATTCTAAGGGGCTCTCAGCATGCATCTTGACACTCATACAAGGTGCGATTTCTTTTTTCAGTTAGACTAATTATGTCAATAATCGCTCGGATTTTGTCATGATCCCCTTCAAACAACACACTTGTAATGGGTATATGAGAGAAAGCACGCATGTTCTAATCATAATTCATTACGTCTTTGGTAATAAACTATTTCTGGACCAAAAGAGAATTACACTTTGAGTAATCCCTACACAGCTTCACAACCTATAGCATCGTTCTTGTGAGGCAACCAGTTCCTAATGACATCAATAAAGATATGTCATAGCAAAACCTCAAAGGAGTCACTTTATAATGTCTTAAATGAAACATGCATAGTTGAGTTATTTTGGGCGTCAATGTACAGCCTCTCTGATGCTTCAATTCCTTTCTACGTGGTTTCAAGGTATCCTCTCAGGTGTTTTTTTCTTAAATGAAGTTGTGTTCATTCCCTTTGTGGTAACCTTGAAAGCAACTTATAACAGAAGTAGTTATGCTCTTGTTTGAGGTCCTGAAAATGAGAAATCTCTTTACTCAAAATAATACCATAAAGTGTGATCCCTCTTACATCTTTGTAATCATCTTCTACTGTCACCCTTACTTTTCTCATCATTAAATTCCACGTCCAATATAATAACATTGTGGTCAGAGACCACAACCTCACCTATTTCACAACCTCGAACATCTTCCAATCGGTCTTAAGAGCAAACACATACACTAGTGACCATCCAAGTGAAGAGATAAAAAAGATTGAGATTTTCTTTATGGATTAATGATATGTGCTAATTATGAGGCATAACACAAGATTTGAATGTGCTATTCATCCTTTTTACCCTAGTCGCAGCAGAGCAAACTATCATTTGGCTCATCACTACATTAAAATCACGACCAGGAATATTTTTTCTCTTTCTGAGCTGAAACTCATGCCCGATACATATCTAAACAGATCCCTAAATATCACATCAATGGCCTGTACCTTACCCAAGATCATAGGGAATCCACGCACAACTATTTCTGTCGAAACAAAAGAACCCTCGGGACTAGATTCTAACACAACCTTCTCTTTCTGACTTGTCTTTCCTGAACAAAATAGCCACCCATCACACTTTCCAATATAACAAAATTAGGTGCTTCTTTATTAAAGATGTTGTTTGGCATGTAATCATATCCTTTCAGAGGATGCGTTTCCAATATAGTGACTATTTAAACTGTTCATATTCCAATGTATTAATCAAGCTGGTCTAAATATTTGTACTGCACAACAAATTGCATTGGGGAGATCACATTCAGCACCATTAGTTCAAGCTATTTTCACCTAACCTTAGTTGGTAATCTTATTTTTTTAAGTTAGTGCAGGGCCCACATTTCTTTTAATTATCAAGTCTGAAGAGTTTTTCAAACCTCTTTCCTTCACCTTTCTACACTTCCTATATCTGTATCTCATGTTTACAGGTTATGTTTCATCCCCGATCTCCTCCCTTACCATTATTCTGATCTGGGACAAAGTATGAAGATAAAAAACAAGCCCAGGTCCATTAAAATGAGTGCCATTCATGCTACGTACAAACACAAGCATACATTACGCACTGTAGTATGTACATAACTGTACCATCCAGCCAATACCCAAAAATGCAGATATACATATGGAAAATAACTACATACGTCATAGAAGTCTTGCACCAAGACACGCCTCCGTTTTGCTGCTTTATCTCTTGACAAAGAATTGGTTAAGTTGTTGATAACATACCTTAAATATCTCTATGACCCACATCTCTGTTGTCTTTTTCACCTCAAATCATCACCATTGCTGCTTCTTGATTTGCTTTACTCAGATCCCTCTGGAAGTTCCTGGTTCTCCTGCCCTTGAAGACAGGAAAGACAGTGGCACATGTCCTTATAACTTCAAGACTGGACCACCACACTAACAGTCTATAGCTTGATCTCCCTGACAGGATATCCAAAAAACTCGAATTGGTCCAAAATATTTGATCTTGGATATATCCCTGAGAGAATGCATATTTCACTACCTCTTCAAGATCTACTTTAGCTACGAGTTAAAAAAAATTCTCTTTAAAGCCCTTCCCATTTTATACAGGTCACTGAGATCTGAATGACAGTACCAGGCCCCATCAGCCCTCTAAATCCCTGTGTTCAGCCTCAGCTTTGCAGGTCACCATCCCGACGTTGCCCTGGCTAAGACTCGATGGCCTGTCTGTCAAGGTTTTGCCTGGTGGTGAATGGAAACAGCTTCCTCTTTCTCTCCGGTCTATTTCGCATGAACCATCTTTTGGCAAAGCGGTAAAAATCCATCTCTTTTCAGCACAGTAGCACACCCTTTGCTACCCTTCCTCTGAGTCTTTAGTGCTGCAACAATGCTCAGAGTAGCTGTGCGCTTTTCAAATCCCATTCATTGATTTATGACAATTCTTACTTTAAAGGGGTCACTGCTCCAGTCAGGCCATATAGTGCAATCAGGCAGCACGCTGTGTGCTACTGTTTGTGTGTGGTAAGTGATCACATATTGTAGCAAGTGGCGGTGAAAGTTAATAAAAGTGTGTATTGTGCAGTTTTACATGGTGAGCGTAAATTCGGAGCAAACCGTCTCTTATTAACAGTTAGAAGGCATTCATTCGAACAGGCAAATATTAGAGAGAGTGTGTGTGTGTTTTTGCGTGTGTGTGTACCTGAGTCAGAGGATTCGTTTAAGTGAATGTGTAGGTATGTGAGTGTTCATATTTGCATTCTTTTGAGGCAATCTATTTGCGACTTTTGCTGGTCTTTGATTGGACTCTGAGGCTGTGTGAGGCATCTGTGGCTTCAGTATGTTGATATAAAGCAGATAGCGCCATCATATAATATATCTTTTCTTGTAGCACGTCGTAGACGACTGGTTGGCAAATTCTGATTCCGCAACCATGTATTGAGTCTGTTTGGAGGCTATTCATAGAATTATTTTATTATATTGAATGGTTATTTAAATAGCGCTTTCCATACCCTTTGGTATATAGCGCTGCATATCTTCTGCAAGGTCATCAAGCGCTCAGATATTCATCGGGTTCCATTATACCAGAGCAGCCGCACATGCATGTTTTCCGAGGCCTTGCCTCCACACATACACACATTAAGCAAGCAAATTTCTTGAAGGCTTGCCCCAAGTGACACTAGCGGCTGCGTCCCTAGCGGTTTGCCCCCAGTGACCTAAACTAGGATGCCCTGGGGCTCTTCTGTGCAGGCAGATGTGCGTGGTACCTGGGACAGCCCTCGGCTGCTCCATGCTTGGGCACAAAGAGATGTGCCATGGAGGCACCATATTCTGTTTCTGACACGAAAAGTGCATCCAGCGCCATTCCTCTTGACAGACATTGAACATTTCTAAACGGTGCCTCCTAATAAACGTGTTTCTTTGTCATGACTGCAGTGTTTACTGCACGTAATTTCTTGATAAAGTACATTACAGTATTAAATAAATAGTGTACATAATGTAATATGAACTATATATGTTGCCAGAAAATGAAGCCCATTTATCAGGTGTATTAAAGGTGAACATAAATTTGCAATGTCAAAACTGCAAGTTTTATATATATACACCCAACGCAAGCTAATTACTGCAATTTATGGTCCCATTAAGGCACGCATGAATATTGACCCAGTTTGAAATGTTGAAAACGAATTTCCCCTCATCCATTCGAGAACAAACCATAATAACATTATCAATGCAATGGTTTCCTACAGGGAAGCCCTGAAGACTCCATTTTTGGATCAAAATGTATTTCAGAGGATTTCCATAAATTAGAAAAAAAGAGAATAATCAAGCCGAAATGACACGCAGAGACACGGAGGGTGGTTGGATATTTACATGTGAAAGTAGCAAATAAATGAGCCTTATACATTATTCACGGCTCACCGAGTGGATTTAGGTGATTAAATATATTTTAAATTAAGTGAGAGATGCTGGTCAAGCAGTTCCGATTTTTCACTGCTCCACTGACGGAATAAAACCCAAACCACGTGTTTATTCCAGTTTCATTGACAAGGCTTCTTGTCAACCAGCCACAAGGGCGCATCTTGTAGGGTTCCCTGATGGCACGCATGCTGCTTCTGTATGGCTGAGATATCCGCCACCCCCTCTCAACACAATCCCCAAGAATTGGGAAACCGGAAACCGTTCTTGAACTTTTGGAAGGCGGGAAGGGAGTCACCCTTCCCGGCCGTATTTATTTAAAATATGAAACAAAATTAAAACATTAAATTAAACAGTTTCATATTATGTACAATTTCATTTCCACATTACGATGTTTGGCTAACCTTAACAGATCTCTAATACAAAGGTTCTCCTAGCCGAACTAACATCCTACAAAACATTTGACTTGAAATTGTACATCCTAACGTTAAGGGCCAACGGCAAGGTCGTAACCGGTGTCAGATCCCTAAACCAGAAATACCCCCCTCACTTGTGAGAGGAGTGACCGCACAGAGGCGTACCTCAAGTGCATCTACCAATTTCCCTTTGTACTTGACGGGGGCCCCAATAAGCTCGACGCCATTTAACGGTCGTTCGAGGACTCGTGTGAGGTGTCTAAAAGGTAGCGTAAACCCCCTCCCGCACCCCACACAACTTACCCATCTGCCGTCGCAGATGTCCTGGCCCCGGGAAATTCCCCAGGAGGGGCCGTAGCCCCTCCTATCCAGGAAGGGGCCTTGACCACCTTTCCTTTCCTTCCGGCGGCCTCTCCTTAGACAGGACCGCCTCCCCGTTGAGGGGCCAATTGGCCACCTCCCCCGCGCGCTCCCATCCGTAATGGGTGACGCCCCCTCATAGGGATCTTCGAATTACTGCTCACCGATCATGACCTTACCGCCCGACCAAAATAAATACGACAAGTCTAACTAAGTTACTGAGATTACAAAGCAAACATCACTTATTACCAAGCGTGAATACTGCTCAATCCTTGCTCCAAAACTTTATTTGCAAAATATACTGAAAATAACCAATCTTTATTGCATTTTAAGAAATTTCACGATATCATCACAACCTGTAAGAAAAACAGGGAAAACAAAAGATACTATATCAACTGTATTCACAACGAATCGCTGTCCTCAGGGGCTGGTGGGTGGGTCAAAATTGGCTCTTCGTTCCGTCTCGAGCTCACGTGCAGCGGGGAGGTGCAGCTTCAGAGCACAGGAACAAGAGGATGCTTTCTTGGCTTCCGCTCCTTTTATCCGTCTTCAGGGTGGGCGTGAACCCGCCCCCGCCTGCCTCCGAGGGCGTGGCCGGCCGCGTCGGTGTCTAGGCCAGCCCACTCTAGGGCGGGAAAAAGGCGCGCCCCGGCTACGCCGCTTCGGGCATACCAGCCGAGACTCGCCTCCCGCCCAAGATGGCTTCCCGGGGGGATCGAGGTACTCCACCATACGTTCGGGGGGACCGAATGGTCGCCCCTTTCCATATGGCTGAGATACCCGCCACCCCCTCTCAACACAATCCCCAAGAATTGGGAAACCGGAAACCGTTCTTGAACTTTTGGAAGGCGGGAAGGGAGTCACCCTTCCCGGCCGTATTTATTTAAAATATGAAACAAAATTAAAACATTAAATTAAACAGTTTCATATTATGTACAATTTCATTTCCACATTACGATGTTTGGCTAACCTTAACAGATCTCTAATACAAAGGTTCTCCTAGCCGAACTAACATCCTACAAAACATTTGACTTGAAATTGTACATCCTAACGTTAAGGGCCAACGGCAAGGTCGTAACCGGTGTCAGATCCCTAAACCAGAAATACCCCCCTCACTTGTGAGAGGAGTGACCGCACAGAGGCGTACCTCAAGTGCATCTACCAATTTCCCTTTGTACTTGACGGGGGCCCCAATAAGCTCGACGCCATTTAACGGTCGTTCGAGGACTCGTGTGAGGTGTCTAAAAGGTAGCGTAAACCCCCTCCCGCACCCCACACAACTTACCCATCTGCCGTCGCAGATGTCCTGGCCCCGGGAAATTCCCCAGGAGGGGCCGTAGCCCCTCCTATCCAGGAAGGGGCCTTGACCACCTTTCCTTTCCTTCCGGCGGCCTCTCCTTAGACAGGACCGCCTCCCCGTTGAGGGGCCAATTGGCCACCTCCCCCGCGCGCTCCCATCCGTAATGGGTGACGCCCCCTCATAGGGATCTTCGAATTACTGCTCACCGATCATGACCTTACCGCCACAGGCCGGATAGTTGACCGGCTATCCGGACCCCCCACAACACTCCTGCCTAAAGGTCATGTCATAAAGTCTTTAGCCAGGCTATCAGGTCTCCTATGAGTAACTCGTTCCCCATCCGGGACAAATGAACACCATCCCCCAAATACATACTGTCCCCTTTAATACAACCATGCGAAATAGAATGCAGTGTACTTGAACGGAACAATCTACTCACTTTATTATTAATTTTCCTTACTGAATGATTCAAAGCAGAAACAGAAATAGCCCCCCGCCACACTTTTCGTGGGATCATATGGGACCATGCAATTGTGCACCCTGGAACTCTTCTTGCCAACCAACTTACTGTGGAAAGCATCGCCTCAAGAAGAAGTCGTCTACCAGTGGTCACCAAATCATTGCCCCCAAGATGTACTATGACTACAGACGGCGGTGACCTCGTCCGCCCTAACAAACCCTCAAAAAATGATCGAAACTGGTCAATACAGAGCCCGCCCTTTCCGTAGAAGGACACACTGTACCCGTATTCCCCAGCCACGTGAATCATGTCACCTGCTTTGAATACGTCCGCGGCACGCCTCACGTATGAGTGGCCCACGACCCACACCTCCTTTTCCACAGCCGGTAATGTCTGACCGCTGGCCCCCCGGTGTCGGGTCGACTGCACAGTCCGCCCCGCCTCGTAGGCTTGCGCAACTGAAAACCAAACAAAAACAAGAAGCGTGAGTACATCATTACAGCTTCACAACATGTGCAACCGCACATACCTCTTATAACAGTTCGAGGACCAACGCCCCACACGTTTTACTTGTTCGACATTCAGACCCCTGGCTGTAGCCTCCGTAGCAGCCCCTATCCGAAAGGAATGGGTCCCAAAGTCGCCGGGGTTCAAGCCCGCGGCCGAAATTGACATCGCAAGCACCCGCTGAAACTGAAACCTCGTCAGTGGGGTGGCGTCAGAGTGTCTTAACAAGGTCCCCCCCCATGCTGCCACCCTCTACGCTAAATATTCCTCTACGCACACAACAGGGCACATGGAAGACCCGGGGATCCTCTGGATGATTACGCAGTCCCCGATTGCACCCTGATCGGATTTGGACCTGACAAACGAGACCGTCATTGTCTCCTCCCTGACCTGAATGTGTTCCCGGCACAGTCCCCCCATCGTATCCTGCTTGTTCTTTGCCACTAATTCGCTTACCCGCATAGCCCCATGGAATGCTAATGCAAATGCGGCTCGGAACAACACTGCTTCGTACTGGGATGAACATGTTACCGGTAGCATGGACAATAACAGGGCCAACCTATCCAGACCTATCGGGTGCCTATCGTCTACCCTGCGACCCTCAAGGCGTTGCCACCCACGTAGCGCTTTCTGCACAACGAAAGACGCTGTCGGGTCCTGGATCCCATGAGCCCTTGCCATAAAGGAAATGGCGGCCCGATGCCTCTGGGCCGTAGCTACTGACTTGCCTTCCTGATGTAAAGAGAGCAGGAATCTCACTACAAACTCTTCCTGACCCCAAAGTTCCCCCCCGGCAGTACCCAAAAAGGCCCAATAGGAACGGAACGCCCCTTCATATGCCTTCCTCGTCCTGGGTGCTAAACTCTCTCCCACGAGGTCTTGTAGTTTGGGGCACGGAGAGACCAGAGAGCTTCGGGAAAGGGTGCCGCCACCGGGTCCGCTGTGGGCAGAAAACCCCAGAAGGCCTGCATACGGAAACAAGAAAGCGCATCAGCCGCTTGGTTCATCACCCCCGGCACGTGTCGCGCCCTAAACAGTACATTCAGTTGCATGCACAACAACACAATTTCCTTGAGCAGTCTCAGAATCAATCTGCATCGTGCTGCCTGACTATTGATACACTCAACCACGGTCATGTTATCAGACCAGAACACCACAGAGTGATCTCTAAACCCTTCTGGCCATGTTTTCAAAGCCACCAGAATAGGGAACAGTTCGAGAAAAGCAATGTTACTCGTCAACCCGCATTCATGCCACCATGACGGCCATTTTTGAGCCGACCATTGTGTACCCAATATGGCGCCAAAACCCATACTCCCCGCCGAGTCTGTCCAGAGCCCCAACTCCTCGGAAGACACCGCTGGTTTGTTCCAGACAATTCGACCATTGAAATCCGCCAGGAATGCAATCCAAATGCGCATGTCCTGGCGAACCTCTGCCGAGAGTCTCGTGCGATGATGTCCTTCCTTTAAGCCGACCATGGATTGTGCAATCGAGCGGGAAAAAGGGCGCGCCATCGGCACTACTCTTAGGGCAAAATTCAACTGACCCACCACCTGTTGCAATTGATGCAGGTTTACTTTCGTTGCACGAATACATGTCTCAAGGGATAACCTGAATTTTAACACTTTTTCCTTGGGTAATCGAAAACAACCTTCCACCGAGTCGAGCTCGATCCCCAGAAACTCGATCAAGGTCGAGGGACCCACAGTCTTACCTGGCGCCAAAGGCACACCGAATTGATTCATTAGGACACAAAATTCATGTAAAGCCTGTCCAAACTCAGAATCCCCGGCTGCCCCCAAAAACAGAAAGTCATCGAGATAGTGCATAACATGTTAAAAACCTGTCTACCTCGTGAATACCCACTGCAGAAAACAACTGAACTTCTCGAAATAGGCACATGAAATCGAACATCCCATTGGCATACATCTATCCATGTAATAGCGACCCTGAAACTGAAAACCAAGGAGACGCTGATCGTCTGGGTGTACCGGGAGCAACCGGAACGCTGACTCGATGTCCGATTTGGCCATCAGCGTCCCGGGCCCCAGGCGATTCAACATGGCAACAGCCTCATCGAAAGATGCGTACCGCACCGAACATACTTCCGGGTCTATCGCGTCATTCACGGAAAGACCACGTGGGGCTGACAAATTATGTATCAGCCGAAACTCACCCGGGTCCTTCTTGGGGACCACCCCTAGAGGAGAACACACAAAATTAGCAACCGGTGGCAAATCGAATGGACCGGCGACACGACCTCGAGTCACCTCTTTCCCAATCTTTACCTGCACCACCGCCGTGTGCTGTAAGACCGACATTTGATTCTTACAGTTTGGTACCCCCTGAAAATCCCCCACTGGGATGCGGAAACCATATGAAAACCCGTTCCGTAACACCCCAGCGAAGCATGATCCGGGTATTCGCTGAGCCAAGGAATCATTGCCATGGTATCAATCGGGGTCGGTAAAGGCGCCCCTCGGACTATATTAGACCTGTTTGGCGCCTCCCTTACCACCGTTATCACCCGTTTTGGCTCTGCACATGGACTCAGGATGGGATGGCTGCCCGCACCCCCCACACTCATGTCTGAATTTGCATGACCCCTGGGGCCTGGTACATTTGCCTCTGTTAAAATTCCAACAGATCCCCCTTTTACCTGTGTTGCTACTCGGCTTCGAGTGGTACTCGTTACCTGCACCCGTCCGAAAGGGTGTCCCAGAGTTTTGGCGGGAGGCTTCCCCCCCGTTACTCCCTACCAATGGCACCTTCAACATCCCTGTACTCTCCATTTTTTGCCAAGACACGGAGTCGTAACAATCCCAAGACAACAATGGGTTATGTTCTTTAGCTTTTCTAAACAGATTATCATAGCAGAACCACTGATTGCCCCCATATGCCACAGAATACTCCATAATACGCGACTGATAAATGGGTAACTCGGTCAACAACTCAGGCCTGCGCTCACCCATGATGGAAGTAAAAATGCCCCACGCTCTGCCCCAAGTACCAATGGTCTCGTCGACCTTAAAGGCGGCCATTTTTGCGCGCCAAACACTCGGATGCATGAGCTCCTTTTGACTCTTCACATGCTCGATCTCGTAATGGTCGGTAAGCAATGAAAACATGTTTACATATTTATCCGCCCAAATCAATTCCTTGATTTCTTGTGGGACGTGCTGGGCAATCTTCTCCTTTCGAGAAGGTACAGACCCCTCCCCCGCAATCGGCAATGGCCGCTTACCTGAAGTAGACCCCATGCTTGTCGCCGAACTTGGGCCTGCTGTACTTCCAGCCGCCGGAACCTGTGGGGGAACAGAAGATGGCGCCTTCGCAGCCACCCTAGATTCCCGCAGTTGCCTCATTACTGCCCGGGCGTCGTCAGCCGTGGCGCCCTCGCTATCGTTTCCCAACCACGCTGCCAATTGTGCTGCTAACTCGGGGGGCATATCCTCCCTGTTCACGGGGGTGACCACCACAGGGATTGGATTCCCCTCTTTCGGCACCGGGGTTGGCTCCTCTCGTAGGGTTTCGGGAACCGGGGTCTCTCCCCCAAGTGCTCCCCTTCTGGGCCTCTTGCTTTTTCCACCGGGGATTGTTCCCTGTAAAGGCCGTTTCGGTCCTCCCTCCCCGTCCTTAGCCTCAACCTTTTTCTTCAGATCGGCTATCTCCTTCATAAGTATGCGGAGCATCTCCTCGGTACCGACCCGCTTTCCGACTTTCTTGGGCATTCTCAGACGGGATATCTGTAAGACAAAAGAGAGATTACAACGCTCAAAATTGGCTCTTCGTTCCGTCTCGAGCTCACGTGCAGCGGGGAGGTGCAGCTTCAGAGCACAGGAACAAGAGGATGCTTTCTTGGCTTCCGCTCCTTTTATCCGTCTTCAGGGTGGGCGTGAACCCGCCCCCGCCTGCCTCCGAGGGCGTGGCCGGCCGCGTCGGTGTCTAGGCCAGCCCACTCTAGGGCGGGAAAAAGGCGCGCCCCGGCTACGCCGCTTCGGGCATACCAGCCGAGACTCGCCTCCCGCCAAAGATGGCTTCCCGGGGGATCGAGGTACTCCACCATACGTTCGGGGGGACCGAATGGTCGCCCCTTTCCATTCGTGCAGGTTATTGGAAACAGCTATCTACATAGACTGCCATTTCTTGAGATCAAAGATACAAGTCATTAATGGAAAGATGCTTATTGCTGATTGAGTATCGTCTGCTTTATTTAATAGTTCACAAAGCATACCATTTGGAATTTGGGAGCATATTATCAAGGGGGTTTATCTCCGCTTTTTTGGCTTTAAAAGCCATGAAAGCGGAGATAAAAATATCTCCCATTTACCTAGCTGTCGCTAACACCAGTTAGCAACAGCTAGTAGGAGATAGCGACCATCTTGGGCCCCGCTTTGCATGTCAGAGATATTTATCACTAATGACATGCAAAGTGGGCATGCCAAGATGTTAGCGACTGGAAACAGTCGCTAACATCGCTATCTCCTATTATCTACTTTTGGAGATATTCGCGCTAAGCGCAAATATCTCCAAAAGCTAAAACCTGCCCTAAGCAGTTCTTAGCCATGTTATTCAATGGGAGGTGGATAACATGGCTAAGAGCATTAGCTCGGTAATGCATGAATATCGCTGACTTTTCAGCGCTATTCATGCATTCAGGCCGATTTTTATCGCTTAGGAGATAAACCTTGATAATAGCAAGGTTCCTAAGCGATAAAAATCGCCGCAGCTTAGCGGTAAAAATATTGACGCTAAGCCAACATAGCGATAATTATCGCTAGTTGTTGGTAATATGCCCCTTGGTTTTAAAAAAAGCGAAAGGCAGTATTGCCTATCTGCAAGCTCTTGAAGTTCGTCTTGTTTCATTAAAAAAATGTTTAATGTTTTATAAGTGTCCTTCAGTAGAGGGAGAGCAGAAAACAAACAATTATTTTTTATACCAACAATTCTCTTCCAGACGGAGAGTTCTGCAATTTCCATTTTTCATGTTCAATATCAGGGGTTGATTAAGATTAAACGACATTAATGCAATTACTAAAACTGAGAACAGGACGCAGCTAATCATTAAAGGAAACTTTCCCGGAGCGCTTCCATCTCTTTGTTTAATACATTTAATTTTATGTTGTTTGTTTTAAACTAAGGAGGTCATTTCCAGATAGTGATGGCTGCAAACAGGCCAGCTCCAGATCTCCCTTGACTTTGAGTGGGTAGGGCAATGCTAAAATAGTTTTGTTTTCTTATATTGAATGTGTCACGCAAAACGCAGGAATTGCAGGCAACCAATGACCAAGAGACGGTAACGAGGAAACACGTCTGTGTTTACTAATTTAATGATTGACTAATGGGTATATGAAATAAAAAAGGTGATTTGTCTTTTCTTTCTCTGGGAGTGTTTTGGAAAACAGTAGGAACTCAAGAGAAAAAGATGTCTACTAATGTCTACGAGATGAACTTATTATGAATCTGTTCTTCATATATCGTTTATATTCAAAGCTCTTTACACAGAAAATAACATTTATATATGTGATTGTTAAAGAAATGGCTATGTAGGAAATGCATGGACAACCAATGACCCTCAATCCTTGTCGTGAGCATCAATTTGTTAATAATGGGCAGTGCCTGTACCATGAAAGAGCACACATTTAATATAAGAAGACAAAAAAAAAGAAATAAATCTTGGGCAGGAATGAAATGACATCCACAGTGGTAAGGTATCTGCTGAGTCTTTCAGCACAACTAATTATTAACGTGTACACATTTCTGTCAGTAGGCCATAAAGTGGCAGAAGTACCCAAGGAAATTCCTCATTCTACAGAAAAATATGTAGAGATGGCCAGACTTCAGGAGACATAAGTTTGAAGACCTTCTTAGGACATTTTTTTAGGATTTTATTTTTTATTCTTACTGACAACCAGGCCCAAATTATTCAAAGAATGTCATGACTGGCAATCTATATATTGTCCATTGATCTTGGTAACAAAACTGTATGATTCTCCTTGTTGAGCAATTGCCTATGCTGCTAATAAACAGTCTCTCAGAGACATCCAAAATAAGGGACACATCAAGCCTAGGAAATGCCCTTTGTACACAGATTTAGCTATGGGGTGTAAAACACTGTCCATCTTGTATTTTTCTCAAGGATAAGGGTTGTTAATCTATTAGACAACATTTAGTGCAATGCTTGTTATACCTTAATTGTGCCCAACTCATTTACACACATGAGGTTTGGCGTGGGCAAGATGGCGGCAGGGTAGGACGTGTTCTCCTTAGCTCCTGCCCGCCGCCTCCTGAATCGGCACAGCACAGCCCTTTTGGGGCATTTGATAGCCTGAGGTTCGCTGATAATGTGGCAGGGGGCCCTACGGAACCACTAGGTGCGCTGTGTCCCGGTGGAGAGAGCGGCTGCCGGCAGCAACGAGGAACGGCTGGGAGGCAGCCCCGGCCTCTCCGAGTCCAGCAGGCCCGACAATGTGGCGCTCTGCATCGCGGACTGTCGAGGCCAGCACCTCCCCTCCCGGCCACAGTGATATCGGTTTGGCGGCCGGTGGGCCACACGACAGGTGCCCGGCGCCGGCGGCGACACCCGGACAGGTTGAGGACCAGGCCCGAGTGGAGTGGGCGTTGTCCCCGGAGGCCGCAGGGAAGAAGAATCCACGGAGTGAGGTTCTTCGATTTCAGATTTCATCTCGTATTTAGTCGCCATTTTGTGTCCTATCGCCGTTTTGTGTTGCCCTCACTCAGGCGGCACGGCGAACGCAATGCTTTTGCTTTTCCAGCTGCTACGTGTCCCTTCAGTTAAAAAGTAACTCCATTGTCCTTGTTCATGAAACTCAATGTCAGGGTCAAACCGAGCTCGTTAATCCATGTCTGGCTCAATTGATCCCTGTCTCAGCCGACTATTTGCCCTCTCCTATTCTTCTCTCATACTATCTTATCCAACTGGCCTTCACTATTCTCTCCTTGTATGCTCCTATTACACAACTATCCATTGAAACACACCAGCATGTACTGCCACCTGCGAGAGGGGATTGTGAACACCATCACTGAATAATTTGTTGGGAGGGGTAACACACGTGGTCCGAGAAAGAGGCGTTTACTAGGATACCTGATAGCTTGTTTTCCCATTTTTCCTATTGGTTCGTTTTGTGTGTGCGGGGAGTGAGATATCGTAAATGTGTTTAGTATAAGAGATTGTACGCCACGGATTGAAATGGCAGTCTCCTTAGAATATGCACTCTGCATGTACTTCTGGGATAACTGTGCTTAGCTGCAGCTAATAAACGTGGCTTCCACGCTCAACGGAGTATCTCGTGTCTCTGTTAGTAACAAGGCAGATGAGCCCGGGGATTAAGGCGTGCCCTGCTCCGCCCGGCCCATAAGGCCCAGTTCTCCAGCTGGCGCCCCACGTGGGGCGGTTTCAGTGGTAGCGGTTCAGCCCGAGGGTCGTGAGAAACCCCGCAAGAAAATTCCGGAGGATTCGCGAGCCACACCAAGCGACCCCTGTATGTAGAAATGGACCGAAGGTTTTTACAGCGTGGCTGCTCCTTCTCGACGGCTGCTGATGACTTCGGCCCTGACTACTGCCCTGCCTTGGACCCTCTGGTGATGATTGGTATCGCGAGACGTTAGACGGACCTCTGTTGGCGTGAGAAGACCATCTAGTTAAGTATTCGTGGGTAGCGCCCACTTCTTTGTTTTGTTTTTCTTTTTTGTTATTCGCCTGTTGCAATAGTCGAAGCCGAGGGGTGAGTACTTTTGTACTGTGTTCTTTGCTTTCACTCCTTGAAGTTAGTGAACAGATCAGAGTGCTTGAAATGCCTGGTCTGAGCGGACTTAGGAAACTTTGTTGTTTTTGTTGTTCTAGGGATTCCCGGCTTGAGGAATCATGTCCGATTCCTCCGGTTGGAACTCCCACTTATGAGCTCTATTCTAAGCATGGTGTTGGTCCTATTGCTTTTAACGATGCATTGATTCGATACACAAAGAAAGATGGTGTCTTACGGTGGCCACAAAATGGTAGTTTTGAGCGTGACATATTAGATCATTTGGAATCAATTCTGTTTAAAAGAAAAGCCCGGCCGGCAATGTTAGACTCTTTCCGCCTTTGGCGTAAGGAAGCCAAACAGAAAGAAATTAAGCAAGCAAAACAAAATAGGAAAACAAAAGATATGACGGTTCTACAGGCTGCCCCGCAATTTAAAGACAATGAGACGGATCGAGTGATTGAAGTCTCAGATAGGCAGCATCGGATGGCAATAGATAGGTGTTATCCTGTGTTACCCCTGCAACGTAAACATCTTGAAGAAGATCCTTTAATGTCTCATTTATTGAAATTGCCTCCGCCTTATGGCCAGGCGCTAATGCACCTGTATTATTGCCGCCTGCGCAGAAACCTGTTGTTCAGCCGAGAGCTCCGGCTCCTGCACCTTTGGCTCTTCCAGTAATACCACCAGCACCTCCTTTGCCACAATCTTCTGTACCTCTGTCTCCTTTGCCTTTTGTATATGTTGGAACATCCCTTCTCTGCCTTTGTTTAATACTTCATCTCCAGTTTTACTCCCCACTTCTTCTCCGATGCATAATAGGCTAGTTAATACTGTTTCTGGTTTTTTCTCCCCTATCTTTGGTTCGTTTAATAGGACTCCTGCTTTCTCTCGAAGACAATCTCGTAGCCAACTCCCAGATTCTGAGGAACGGGTTGTGTTTGATTTCCTTGCTCATAAATGGATGATGAATGGTCCATTATATAGTGTACCCGATATATTGAGTACCTTTCTTCATTGGAATGCACCTACACAAAGATACTTTTTTTATGTTATGTGTGATGCGCTCATTAAAGTTTGGGAGGATATGGAGTTGGACCTAACTCCTCAGGGTTTGCTGGAGATACAGAATAAGTTTGATAAGGGACTTATAATGGGTCCTGATGTTCAGGATGCCATACAGGCACTTGTTGCTTTTAGGACCTTGTATTCTTCTCGGACTATTCCCGAACATGATCCTGCAGTTAGACAGAAAACAAAGAATTATCCAATGAGAGAAGTTCCACCGGTATGGAGGAAAGCGGTTCCCCAAGCAGGTGCTAATCCACCTATCCCTGCTCATTTTCAGAGTGTATGGGTACATGTTCCTTGGAATGGAGCTGAAGTTTTAGCACTTAAGCAGTCTTTGACGGACCCTCGTAAAAATCCTGCTGGCTATAATAAAGAGTTGTCCCAGACTGTTGATGCATGTCTTATGAATTTGGCCGATATTGATATGCTGATGGGGAATGTAGATCTACAAGCGCTGTGGGCTCGGATTCGTAGAGAGGATCACAACCAAGCTTTAGGTGGTACTTGGAATGATATAGTTGCCGCGGATGCAGCACAAGTGGGCGGTGCTAAGCCAGATGAGTTGATTACACAGTTGCCTGGTAGAATAATAACTTTAATGAAGACGATGATGCCTGCTTTACGCATCAACTGGGATAAGCTGGCTGCGTGCAAGCAGAAAAAGGATGAGAGTGTTTCCGATTTCTTTACTCGGTTCGAGGAGACGTTTATCGACCAGAGTGGTCAGGACTTGAGTACTGAAGGCGGACAGCGATTATTTGTGGATACATTTGTTTTTAATTTACTTCCTGAATTATGTCATAAATTAAAAGATTCGGAAAGCTCTTGGGCTGTTTCTTCATCTGCTCAAATATTGGCTACTGTTCAATATTATGAGAATAGGGAGAAGGAGGAAAAAGATAAAGCTGAGAAGAAGACTAAGGATTTAAAAACGAAAGTTCTTCTTCAACAGGCTTATCCTCCTCGTTCCCGTCAGCGTCAGTTCCAGCAACCTATTCAGTCTCAAAGGTTGCTGCAGAAACCTGAGCCTTTTGTTTCGCGACCTTTTCTGGGTCCTAATCAGTGCGCCTATTGTAAAGAGGAAGGTCATTTTAAGAATAGTTGTCCCGTTTTATTGCAGCGTAATGGTGGATTTCAAGGACAGCAAGGCCGTGGTGGTTTCCAATCAGCACCTAGAGGTAGAGGGCGAGGTACGTTGCCTCAGGGGCAGCGTTCCTTTTCCCCTGCGCAGTATTATAATGATGATTATTGTGTGGAAGGTGAGGTTCAAGATTTTCATTCTAGTTAGGACAGCCATGGACAAAGAAAGGGAGTTGTATCAGTTCCAGTGGATCAAAATGGGCCTTATGTTGAGGTAGTTGCTTTGGGTGTTGCAGAGCCATTTCTTTTCGATACTGGTGCAATGAGAAGTTCTATGATTCATTCAAAACTCCCTGGGGCGCCTTTGTCTGGCTTAACGAACATTTCTGTAGGATTCTCTGGATTCCCAGTTGCTAACCCAGTTTCTTGTCTTTTGCCTCTTTCGATTGGTCCTTACGATCTGGAAGCTCCACTTATTTTGACGACTGATTATGGAGAGAATTTGTTGGGTCTGGATTTGTTGAAGCGTCTTCATGCAGCGTTGTACTGTTCCCCCTCTGGTGTGCGTCGGAGGATATTTGTAAGGATGTGACGGTTTCTTTGTTGCGTCATTTGTCTGACTTACAGCATAAAGTGTCTCCTTCTAAATTGCCATATTGTCGCCAAGAGGTTACCTACTTAGGTCATCTCTTGTCGAAGGAGGGAAAGCGATTGACCCCAGAATGAATTCAAGCGATTGCACAAATGTCTGAGCCAACCACACAAAGGGAGGTACGTGCTTTTCTGGGTATTATCTCATATTGTAGGCAATGGATTCCGAATTCTTCTTTGTTAGCTAAGCCCTTGCTGGCGCTTACCTTGAAAGATACGCCACAACCCCTCCCTTGGACCGATGAATGTCAAAAGAGTTTTTCTGATTTACGTGATGCTTTGTGTTCCGCACCTGTGTTAGGTACTCCGGATTACAATAAGTCTTTTACACTCTATGTTCATGAAAGAGAAGGTTGTGCATTGTCAGTTTTAACACAACAATTTGGAGACAAACAACGGCCATGTGCCTATTTTTCGGCTACGTTGGATCCAGTAGCCAAGGCATTACCTAGTTGTCTCAAAGCCACAGCAGCGGCAGCAATTTCTATTCGACAGTCTGCTGGATTGGTATTGGACAACACCCTTGTTGTCATGGTACCACATACAGTAGATACTCTTTTGAATAGAACTAAGACACAACATTTGACGAGTGCTCGCTTGTCTGGATATGAGCTAACACTTTTGGCTAGTCATATACATATCAAGCGGTGCAATACTCTGAACCCAGCGACATTGTTGCCCATACCAGACGAGAAAGACATTCAGGAACAGCATGATTGTTTTCTCCGAACAGAGGAGGAGACGAAAGGCAGAATAGATCTGAAAGATACACCACTCGTGGATCCGGATGGGATCCTATGGGTGGATGGATCTTGTTTTAAGCTTCCGAATGGAGAGACAACTGCAGCTTATGCTGTTACTACTTTGCATACTGTAGTGGAGACAGCACGTATGGCACAGAATTCGTCCCAAGCAGCTGAGTTAATTGCTTTAACGAGAGCATGTGTTTTGGCAGTAAGAAGGAGGGTAAACATCTACACCGATAGCCAGTATGCTTTTGGTATAGCTCATAGCTTTGGTCGCTTGTGGAAGGAAAGAGGATTCTTTACTTCACATGGGACTAAAATAAAGCATGGTCAGTTGGTGACTGACCTTCTTGATTCACTTGCTTTGCCTAAACAAATAGCAATAATCAAATGTAGCGCTCACAAAAAGATTATCGACGATGTGGGTCGTGGGAATGCTTTTGCAGACGAGGTAGCAAAAGAGACAGCAAGAGATGTTACGAGTCGAATGTATGGTGCGGGCCCTGCGAGATGGATCAGAGAAGGAGGAATGTGCGAGGACACAATAGAAAGTGTGAGAATGATTCAAGAAGAGGCTACTGAGAAAGAGTTGAGTAAGTGGAAAGAAAGCACGGGAATGTTGGACGCGACTGGGTGTTGGACGGAGTTGTCAGTGCATCAACGATGGCTGTTACCAGACGCCTATGAACTATCTGTAGTTACTACAACGCATGGTCCAGCCCATATTAATGCAAAGGGCATTTGTAAAGTTTTGGCCCCAGTATGGCAGAATGAAGGAATTCCGAAATGTGTAGAAAACGTAGTAAAGCATTGCATTGTTTGTCTAATGCATAATCCAGGAAAGGGAACCCCGACTCTAGCAGGTCATTTTGCTCCCCCTACGTATCCTTTTGAAGTATTGCAAATTGATTTCATTCACATGGATCGTTGCAATAACCTTAAATATGTTCTGTTGGTGGTTTGCGCCTTTTCCAGATGGATAGAGGCCTACCCCCTAAAGGACAATACTGCTCTATCTACTGCTAAAGTTCTTTTGAAGGAGTTTTTCCCGAGGTTTGGTTTGCCGCGCATTGTCTGGTCTGACAATGGAAGTGAATTTGTGGGCGAGATCATGCAGAAAGTATGTGCCGGTCTCGGTATCAAACAAAAATTCCATGCTGGAAACCACCCTCAGTCAGGGGGATTGGTAGAGTGTTATAATGGTACTCTCAAGCTCAAATTGGCAAAGATTAAGGCGAGCAAAGGTCTCGCCTGGCCTGATGCCTTGCCATTAGCACTTCTGTCTACAAGTACCACTGCTCATTCCCGCTTAGGTTTAAGTACATATGAGGTCGTCTTTGGATGACCAGCAAATGTTTGGGGAGTGCCTCGCCCTAAAAAATACTCCGACATTCCATACCCACTGTTGATTGCCTACTTGCATGACCTCACCACTAAATTGTGTGTTCTTCACCAACAGGTTCAAAACGCTTTGCCCGAGGCCTCCGCAGACCCAGGTCATTCCATCCAACCTGGCGACTGGGTCTGCATCAAAATATTTTAGCGAAAGCAGAATCTGGAACCTCGTTGGGGCCCGCCGCGTCAAGTACTGTTAACTACCAGGACGGCTGTGAAGGTTTCTGGGAAGAAAAACTGGGTCCACGGCGTGCACTGCAAAAAGATACCCCTGCCCTTGCCTTTTGACCAATGGGTTCGAGAGGGTATAGCGGACAACGAAAGTGAGACAGTGCCCAGATTTGTACCATTCAGTAGTGCACGCCTGGACCATACGACCTGCGAGAAAGAGTACGGCGATGTGTTACAGGAGGCCGTCCCAACACATCTGCGTTTGAACACTGTGAATCCAGAAACCTTGTTTAAGGACCAGACAATTCCCAACAAGGCTCGATATAATTTACGACCAAGAAGGGTCGAGAACAATTGAATTTTTTATGATTTTTCTGGTCATACCTTTTTTGTTTTTAAAACGAAGACATTTTGTGTATGTATTTTTCTTCCACCATCCATCAAGTTGCAGGGTCATGGTATGAGTCTTAAGCTGTGACCTGAGTAGTGACCTAGGTTCCACAGGACTTGCAGTGTCATAGGACGGCAAACAACCACAGCTAAGTGATCCAGGAAGATTACCGTGAGCAACGCCTTTAGAGTAATGGATGTCGAAATGGAAATTAATGATCAGACTGTAAATATGAAACACCGATTTAAGAAACTCATGGTTAGTCCATGCGGGATAACCCTATGTATTTTAATATGCTTATGTACTCTATTAGCATGTGGAAGCTGGATCGTTTATGTTTTGCAGCCTTTACCTGTTCCTACTTCTGTCCCCGTATCTTTTTTTGCTACTGCCTCCCCACACTGGTTCTATATATTTTCACCACACGAGCAGATCAGGAGGACCGAATATTTCAACAATTTGTTTATTCAGTTATTACATCAACACCAGTTAGTAATGAATACTACTGATTGTTGGGTATGTGGGCTCATGCCTCATAATACAGAAAGAGGCATGCCATACTTGGTTTTTCCATTCCCCTATGAAGGTTCCGCTTGGGCATATCTGGCTATGTTTTCTCATCTTTACCAGAATCAGTTGCGATACCCTCCTGGCAGTCCATATGATGGTGGAGCAGACTTTAGTCATAGCACTTTGATTAAGGGACTATGGCTAAGATTGCTCAGATTAGTAAGATTTCTGCAGATGAAAAGAGAGCATACAATGGATGGAACATAACCCGGTATGTTACCACCCTTAGTGAAAAAGCTAAATTGAGAAGCTCTCCACCAATTTGGACTGTGCCTCATCGAGGTAATTTCTGTTTACAAATCAATGGACAGAACGTTAAGAATCAGCCAGAAATTAGTATCTATTCCTATACTTATGTCTATACACCTCAGATTCCCTCACCGTTAGTGCCATCACAAGGCACATATTTCATCTGTCATGATAGAGCCTATACATGGCTTCCCACTTATTTCTCGGGAACATGTTATGTGGCGTTTCTTCTTACTCCAACCTATACCGCTCCTTCAAATCATCACAAAAAGAGGCTTGGTGGAGGAGTCTTTGATCAAAAAGACACAGCAGGACAGGAGGCAGCAGATTTCATCAAAGGGTTGCTTCCTTTCTGGGGCCCAATGGCCAATAGCAGAGACATCAGACACTTAGCTCGTGTTGTTGAGGCTACCATAAATGGAGCCTTGAGTAATGTAACAGCCGAGCTTCAGGCGGATCGTCTTATGATGTTACAAAATCGGATAGTTTTAGATATTATCCTTGCAGATAGGGGTGGAGTCTGTAAATTGATCGGGTCTAGTTGCTGTGTTTATATTCCTGATAATGCCCCTACGGTATACCAAGCTATCTCTAAGCTACATACCTTCTCTGAGTCTATACATCGGGACACGGGAGATTGGTCTGTGATGGGATGGTTTTGGGGACTACTGTCCACATGGGGATGGAAGATATTAACTTTCCTGGGAATGATTTAGGCTATTATCTTCTATTGCTGCCATTGTGTGCAGTGTGGACCTGTAATATGTGGCCTGTGTGCTACTATGTGTGTCCCGAAGCCTGCATCACGAAAAACGGAGAACATAAGAATGATGATACAGCAACAGCTCGAGGACCTCATGGCCATTGATATCGATTCAGATTGACTTGAGTCCTTGGTTAATTGCCTGAGTAATGGCAAAAGGAGGGCCTGAGATTCAGCGATTTCAGATTTCATCTCGTATTTAGCCGCCATTTTGTGTCCTGTCGCCATTTTGTGTTGCCCTCACTCAGGTGGCACGGCGAACGTGATGCTTTTGCTTTTCCAGCTGCTACGCATCCCTTCAGTTAAAAAGTAACTCCATTGTCCTTATTCATGAAACCCGATGTCAGGGTCTGGCCGAGTTCGTTAATCCATGTCTGGCTCGATTGATCCCTGTCTCAGCTGACTATTTGCCCTCTCCTATTCTTCTCTCATACTATCTTATCCAACTGGCCTTCACTATTCTCTCCCTGTATGCTCCTATTACACAACTATCCATTGAACCACACCAGCATGTCCTGCCACCTGCGAGAGGGGATTCTGAACACCATCACTGATTAATTTGTTGGGAGGGGTAACACACGGAGTCCGAGAAAGAGGCGTTTACTAGGATACCCGATAACTTGTTTTCCAACTTTTCCTATCGGTTGGTTTTGCGTGTGCGGGGCGTGGGATATCGTAAATGTGTTTGGTATAAGAGATTGTACACCACGGATTGAAGTGGCAGTCTCCTTAGAATATACACTCTGCATGTACTTCTGGGATAACTGTGCTTAGCTGCAGCTAATAAACCTGGCTTCCACGCTCAACGGAATGTCTTGTGTCTCTGTTAGTAACAAGGCAGGTGAGCCGGGGGATTAAGGCGTGCCCTGCGCCGCCCGGCCCATAAGGCCCGGTTCTCCAGGAGGAGCAACCGGCTGCCCTGCTGCGGCGGCCCCACCGTGCTCGCCCCAGGGCACGGGTCGAGTGCTACTGCGGCCCAGTTTCCAACATCAGACCGGGCTGCGCAGATCCCCAGTCCACGGTAGTTGGAGTGCCTGACACAGCCCCACACTATGCTGCGAGGCAGCAGGTGAGGCCGCGGAGTCCCGGGGGTGGACCTGCAGCTGTTACTGCCCCCCAGCGCTGACTCGCTGAGCCGACACGAGCCCCCCTGTGCCCTATCCACCCCATGCCAGCTGGGGGGGGGGAGGTCATCTGAAGACAGGTCCTGATTCCGGGCCTGGGAGTGGCTGCTCCATGGTGCCAGCACCAACAGAGAAGACCTTCTGAGGCCTAGAGAGGGAAGTGGACCTGCGGCCGGGAGAACAGCGGACTGGGACTGGATCACTCGCCTGCCGGACTGGAACCACTGGGGGGCCCACTCAAGAGCTCGGCCCGTGGCGCGGGTCGAGTTCTGCTGCCGCCCGGTTTCTAACATCTGGCTGGGCTGCGCAGATCCCTGGCCCACAGTGGGAGGAGCAGCCAGCAAAACACTACACCACGCAGCGGTGCAGCAGGCGAGGTAGTGGCATCCCGGGGGCGGGCCTGCACCTATTGCAGTCCCCTCGCACTGGTTCAGAGAGCTGACACAACCCTTCTTGACGCCCCATCCACCCCATGCCTGCTGGGGGGGGACAGTTGAGACCGCTTCCTCCTTCCGGGTCTGGGAGTAGCTGCTCCATGGTACCAGTACCAGCAGGGAAATCCTCCTGAGGCCTGGAGAGAGAGGTGGGACTGAAGCCGGGAGCTCAGCGGACGAGGGTTGGGTCACTCGCCTGCCAGACTGGGACAACTGGGGGGCCGGCTCAGGACCGCGCCCTGGGACCCTCTGGCAGGCTTGAGAAACAACTCTACGCCCGATTGAGTGATCAGCGGGAACCGGTGGCGGGTCTGTGTTCCAAACCGGTGGTGACCCGAGGGTCAGGAGAGGCCTCAAATTGAGCCCTTAATTGGTCTGCGGACACATTGGGGGTGACCGCTGAACCCCGATACTGCTGATATCTGGCGCTTGGAGATGAGATGGGCTTGGGGTGACCCATCGCGAGCGGCACTCGCCTGCAACTAGCTTCTTATCTCTCTCCTGACCACGCAGCTCTGCTGGCCATACTTCTCGACAGAGGGACGGCCCAGGGGCTGCTTCAGGGGAACACTCGGTGAGCGACCCTACACCCCAATCACAGGGCTCTCCACGGGAACATCCCAACTTGCACCTCATTGAACGAGGAGTTTTTGACCTTTGCCTCCACGTGTGGGCATAGAGTTCTCCCGGTGGCCATCTTTGACGGAAGAATACACACAATACCAACTCTGGGAATCGCCCTTTCACTGAACTCCAGTCATCAGTGCTGCTGCGATAGGCAGGGCCCACACATCTTTGTCTTTGTCAGCACTAACTCTCCTAAGGAGACGACAGCCGTCGTCTGGAAGACCTGCGCGCCCCCCCCCCCCCCCGGGAGTCTCCCGACCCTCTGACCATGCTTCATTGGGTGCTCGGGGGATTGAGTGAGCATGTCCAAAGCCAGGACCAACAAACCGAAACCGCAGAAAGACATCTTTAGTCGCCCACAGCCCACCACTTACGTGGCTAACATGGGGCCAGAAACTGAGATGGAGAAGCACCCCGTGGCGACCGGGGATGAGCCCATCATGAAGGACTTCTTAGAATCACTCTTCCTCACTCTCAGGGAATATATACAATCAGTCAAAACCGAATTCGCCATGGAAATCTAAGATATACGCCCGGATGTTGACGGAGTCGGTGAGCGGGTAGCTGCACTCGAAGAGAAGAGCGATTCCACAGTGACAGACTTGACGATGCTTCAGCAAGAAGTCCTACGGTTGTAAGACCAGAACGTGGACATGCAAATGCATTTGGAAGACTTAGAAAACTGCTCCTGTAGAAATAACATCTGAATTCGGGGAGTGAGGTTGACAGACGACACCCGGGACCTCTGTACCTTCACAGCGTGCCTCTTCCGGCACATACATGGTGATTCCCGCAAAGCCGACGTCGTCTTGGACAGAGCCCACAGAGTGGGTCCGCCCCGCGGTCCCAACACACCACCGGCGGACATCCCGTTGTGCGTTAAAGATTTCAAGACCAAATAGTCTATCCTCTCCAAAGCACGGACCCTCCACCCTATCTCGTTTCAAGGTCCTATATCAAGACCTAGCACTGATCACCTTACAGCGAAGATGGCAGTTCTGCCCAGTGACCGACGACTTGCGGCAACAGGGGATCTCGTATTCCTGGGGGCACCCATTTTGCCTCATTTTCAAATACAACAGTAAACTCCACCAACTGCGCTCTTTAATGGACGCATGCCGACTGCTGGGGTTGGCACCACCGAGTGAGGAAGAGGCGACCGACGGGCTGGGATCCAGGCCAGAGACCTCTCCATCAGGATGGCAACGTCAGAGCAGAAGACGTCGCCCTCGAAGACCGCCCACCTCGGAAATTGCCCACAGGAAGCACTGGCAGCAGCTACAGAGGCCCTCGCAGGAGAGGGCTCTGAGGACCAATGATGAGCCTGAACCTACTACGCTTTTTTGAACCATCCTATTGCTTCCTTGCTGATTTGGGGTGGGGGCGGGGGGAGAGCTTCTTTCCCATTGATCACGCCATGGACCCCAACTGGATGTTATACCAGTCGCCTCGGGACGGCGGACTATACTCCCGAATAGTTCTTGCTCAGGGTGTTTTCGGGTTAGGGGGGTGGGGTTTTTATTTAGTGTGGGTTTTGCAGGTTTTTTTTTTGGGTGTTGTTCCCCTCGTCCACCTTCCACCCCCTTTCCGGTATCAGATTGCTGCGCTTTCTAACCTTGTTCTCCCCTTTGTAACCAGGATTTCTTGAGAGGCCCTTCCCGACCTTATCCCAGCCATTTCCCCATCTACATGTCCCATGACCCCAACATTGCTTAAAATTCTCACCCTCAATGTCCGAGGTCTTAACAACCCGGTCAAACGCAGGGCGGTTCCCCACTGTCTTGAAACACGCACAGGCTGATATCTGCCACTTACAAGAAACCCGCCTTGTCCCTAAAGATCATCACAGATTGAGGTCCCGGGCATTCCCCACGCAACTATTTTCTTCTAATTCCACTAAATCGGCAGGGGTTGCTATACTTGTCTCTCGCTCTTTCCAAGGTAGGGTCCTCCAGAAGGAGGCGGAGATTAAAGGCCGCTTACTCACATACTGGTTTCAGGTGGCCGGGATTCCCCTCATAGTGGGTTCCATTAATGCCCCCAATGAAGGTCAAGGGAGATTTCTTCACACAACACTCACAGAGGCGACAGCTAATTCTGAATGATACCTGCTATTAGGGGGGGGACTTAAACATACCTACTTGCCCACACATTGCTACAGGCCCTTGGCTCCCACAAATTCAAGTGAGGTGCTTAGCGTGTTCTGAAGGAGAAAAATCACAGACTTTTCTGGGCTTCTTTGAAATGCACAAACCAGGCTTCACTATTTCCACTCGCTCAGTCAACAGCACGTCTGGTGCTCTTTGCTTACAAGTTGTTTTGCCATAAACACTTGCTTGTGCCTGGGCTATTTGATCAGCTAAATCAGCCTCATTCTTGCAAGAGTCCCCTTTTAGATCCTCTGCTCCCATTTTATCTGCTTTGATGTGCATAGCGCTGTTCTCGAACTTCTAGACTGGCTATCATCCAAAGTAGTGGAACTCAGGACTATGTTGGTAATTGGCATGGTTGCTGACTCCTTGTCGATCTTCTGAAAGCCACTCGCTATTAATTTGTGAGCGGTACTGATAGTAATATTGAAGGCAGAGGGAACCACTGCCATGACTATTGCTTCTTTCTGTAGGATTTGTTTTTCCTTCAAATGGGTCTTGAGTAGTTTATTGTGCTCTCTTAATGAGCGTTTCAATACCACCTGTTTCCCATTAGTGTGCCTACTCGCTAGTGTCATGGCGCTGCAGTAAAATATTTCTTGGTATTACTGAATACTTTAAGGGCAAGTGTTGAATCTCCCCCAATACGTATCCAATGTGTCTGGTTGTTGCTGTTGATAGCAGTGTTATACAGTTGCTGTATAGGCTGAATGTTACATGGATAGCACAGCACCACTTGACTTTCCAGACACTATCAACTGTAACTAGTGTACTCACAAGGGAAGCAGCACAAGCATGCTACAGGGGGTGCAGCCTTCCAAGGTATGGTTAACATACTATTTTGCAAGCAAGCCGCACCTGCCTAACGCTGGCCGCCTCCACTTGCAGAAAACGTCTGTCCTAGTGCCTATGCCAGCTTGCTCCTACCCATTTAACTCTAGGTCTTTCTTTTCGTAAATTGCTCCATCCACTGTACACTCTGCTGCTGCTATCTGTTTCCATCACTTCATGCAAGCCACTCCTCCAGTCGCCTTAAGCCACCTTGCCCCCTACTCCTTCCACAAACAGTACCAAGGGGCATGTAAGTCCCACTAAGTCCGCAGACTGTGGTTTTATCCTTATCGTGCAAGTAGCATGAGCACAGGGAGTGCAGAAGAAAGACAGAGAAGAGCAGAGAGCAATGTGTCGCCACTGAGCACTGAGTTGGTGGGAAACAATGTGGTTCAAGGTCTGAAGTGGGCAGGCTGGTGAGGCGGCAGATCAAAGATCACTATCTCGGGACATCGGCAGATGAAAGAACCTTTAACACCTTTCCTTGCCGTATTGCTCCCGCCCTCGCTATACTTCCTGCTCACTTCACAAGGCCCTGGTAATGTCGATCAAGCCCCTGGCATGGATCCACACACAGGGCTCCCCCTCACCCCTCAGACAATGTATCTCCTTGACACTGTGTCTCCTCCTAGAGGTAAGTGTCTCATTAGGTCTTGTGGTCTCATTGACTGACAATATAGAGCTATGAACTGAAAGCTCTCCGCTATCTGGCTAATTACCCTGAAGTCCGTTTGTTAATGTACACAATGAAGAACACAAGAAAGTTCATATATATATATATATATATATATATATATATATATATATATATATATATATATATATATATATATATATATATATATATATATATATACGAAAGTATGTCTGTCTGTCTGTTTGTCCTTCATGCATTACTACACCATTCATCGGATCGCCATGAAACTTTGGAAAGTTGTTGAGTACACTCCCGCAAAGGTTTCTGTCAAAATTATTTTTAAAAATCAGGGCCCTCATAATCTTTCAATACTGAAATAGGCAGCGAATTTGCGAGCATCGTCGACAGTTCTGACCCCCAAACGGAAATCGATTGGTCAATCTACATCAGAAGCACGAAAGAAAAAGGCATTACAAGCTTCAGAAACAGACGAGCAACGGGAAGCAAGATTAGAAGCTGTATGAATACAAACTGCTCAAGCCCGTATTTCTCAAACGAACGAGCAACGAGAATCAAGATTGGAAGCCGATCGAGTATGCACTGCTCAACCCCGCTCTTCTCAAACGAACAAGCAACCAAGATCAAGATTGGAAGCCAATCGGGGACGCACTGCTCAAGCCACACTTAGAAATGTTTTCAAAAATAAAATGAATAAGTTTCAATAACAATGACACAATGTAAATTTTATGTTATCCTAACGAGTTTCCTTGAATTTCCTTTCTTCTGAGATCGCAGCAACGCGCGACGGGTAAGCTAGTTAGTAATATAATGTTGTTCAAGGAACTGCAGTCGACTCAACAAGATATACCTGGCATGCAATAATACAAAAGTAATGCTAGAAGATATTCTTTTAAGATGCTAGGCACCCTTACAAAAATGAAGGAAAGAAATTAAGAAGACAGAAAGGAAGGAGAGAAAGAAAGAAAAAGTATTAAAGCAATAAAAAGGAAGGAAGGAAAAAAAGGAAAGAAAGGAAGATAAAGTAAGGGTGAAAGAGAAAGAAAGGAAGAAGAAAGAGATAAATAACTGATGAAAGAAAAATGAAATGAGAATACAGGAAAGATGGATAAAGAATGTTAGGGAGAGGAAGAGGTAGAGACAGGGACAAAGAATACAGAGATGGAATGAAAGAAATGGGAGAAACAGAGATTGGAAGATAAAAGAAACAAATAGAGAAGGTGAGAAAAAAGTACAGGGAAAAAGAGAGAAAGGGAAATAAAAGAAAAAAGAGGAAAGAAGCAGTGAAAATAATAAAAAAGGAGAGGAACAGGGAAGAAAGAAAAAGAAGGAAGAAGAAAATCAAATAGAAGGAAAAAGAAAATGGGAGAAGAAAAAGAAGAGAAAAAAGAAATCAAGAAAGATAATGGGTAAAAAAATGAGAAACAGAAACAAAGAAGTAGAAACAGGAAATATTGGCGGAAGAAGGAAATAAAGTAAAAAGAGAAAGTACAAGAAAGACAGAAAGATAGAAGAAGAAAATAGGAACAGAAGGAAATACAAAGAAGGCCTGACAGAAAAAATGAGAGAAAGAAGAAGGAAAGAAAGGTAGGTCGAAAATAGAGAAATTATGAAATAGGGCAAGAAAGGATAAAAAGAAAACATGGAGAACGATGGAGAGAAAGAAAGGAATTGGAGGAAAAAGAAGGAAAGAACAAAAGCAGAAAAAAGAGAGAATGGAGTGCAGTGCTTTAAAGTGCAGCCATAGTAGGTGGACAGCTGCATGTTCTCAAACCAACTTAAAGATATCCTGTGTGCTATTAGTAGCTTACACCAGCCCTGTTTGAGACCCATGATCTAATATAACACATTAGACAGGAAACCTCTGAAACATTCACCAAAGCATAGTTACGCAATGCAGTGCCCTCTCTACTCACATGTGCGTATGTGCTTCAGATAGAACTGTGCAAAGAGTAATTGGGGGCCCCTGTTCTGAGCAGCTTTGAAAGTTGGATCCTGTTTCAGCTCTTTCAGGCCCTCTTTGGCCAGGCCACTGACAGTGCACATACACACTGGTCCAAATTCTGTTTAACACCTACTATTCAAGATGTTTTCAATATTACAACACAGCAGCAGCTCACTAATATTACTGCAAATAATCTCCATGACACCCTCCCATTTCTCATACATGAAGCCCTGTTTTGATCCAAAATAACTTTTTAAATGGGTGTTGTATCAATCTATTGGACATTGTGCAAAGAAATGTTTTATTTGTGACGCTCACATTACCACATTAAAATAAATAAAAGGGAAACTATTTAAAACAATATGTTTAAGAATTATTCAGGGTCATCAGGGTAAGACTCTCTGCAGAACAGAGCTGACTGGACGAAGGGGCCCTCTGAAAGGGTGGGGCCCTGGGCCAGAGCCCACTTTGACCATGCCTTAAAATGTTCTATTGCAATCTGTCTTCTCCACCATTTCCCCCGAGCGGGAAACATGGCCAAATCTGTTCTGGTGCACCTCCTACCTACATTTGATAGTTGAAGCAATGCATTGCTGTTTTGCTTTCTGATGCCAGCTATGCAGTAGTCTCATCAGACACCTGTACCAAATCTTCCTTTCCTCATCTCATCTGCCCCTGCCTCATTTAAAATGGTGACGTTATCATTTAAATTATTTAATATATCATGAGTGGTGTAATATGGGAGGTCAAAAACAGTGCATGGCAAAGTAGCTTGTTACAGTTAGCTCACTAAAGTATAGCTTGTAAATTTTAGATTTTTTTGTTGTTGCATTCAAATATTAGTTTTATATCTCATTTCAATACTAAACTATAACTACAATATCGCATTGCAACACCTAACTATAGAGTCACATTAACCTTTGTGTTTTTTCCAGTGAATTTCTGTTTATTTATGTAACATAATCTAATATATTATTACAATTCCCACCTATAACATCACCTAACCTTTGGATCTTTCTTCAAAATATACATATATATATATATATGTCCAAAAACGTAGCTCAGGGCTTTGAAGCCGCACACCGCTGAAAGTTTGGTCACAAACCTTTATTTGCAAGCACATTGTATCCCCTCCAGTTGTTGTATCCTTCGGCCTGACACGTTTCGATGCCTTTGTGCATCTCTTCAGAGGCCAGCACAGGGAAAGATTCTTTCGCCGCTCTACTCCCACAGCAATGCTGAATTTATTAGCCTCCGGTGTGCTGTGATTGTCACGTTCTTTTCACAACTGCATGCTGGGAAGTGGAGTCTTTGTAGGCAGTATTAACCCTCCAATGGGTCCCGTCCCTGTGCCTCAATTTAGGATTATTTGATTAGCCCTCCAATGGGCTAATCGAAACGCGTCAGGCCGAAGGATACAACAACTGGAGGGGATACAATGTGCTTGCAAATAAAGGTTTGTGACCAAACTTTCAGCGGTGTGCGGCTTCAAAGCCCTGAGCTACGTTTTTGGACATGTTTACACGGCTGCTCCGACCGTGGAAGCGACGCACCTCTGAGAACCGAAGAAAGAACCAGCAGGGGGGTAACGTCCCGTCTGTATTGGCGCTGGAAGTAGCAGGATTTAAGCACACTGTACACCGTCTGGGGCCCATTGGAGGGCTAATCAAATAATCCTAAATTGAGGCACAGGGACAGGACCCATTGGAGGGTTAATACTGCCTACAAAGACTCCACTTCCCAGCATGCAGTTGTGAAAAGAACGTGACAATCACAGCACACCGGAGGCTAATAAATTTAGCATTGCTGTGGGAGTAGAGCGGCGAAAGAATCTTTCCCTGTGCTGGCCTCTGAAGAGATGCACAAAGGCATCGAAACACGCCAGGCCGAAGGATACAACAACTGGAGGGGATACAATGTGCTTGCAAATAAAGGTTTGTGACCAAACTTTCAGCGGTGTGCGGGTTCAAAGCCCTGAGCTACGTTTTTGGACATGTTTACACGGCTGCTCCGACCGTGGAAGCGACGCACCACTGAGAACCGAAGAAAGGACCAGCAGGGGGGTAACGTCCCGTCTGTATTGGCGCTGGAAGTAGCAGGATTTAAGCACACTGTACACCGTCTGGGGCCCATTGGAGGGCTAATCAAATAATCCTAAATTGAGGCACAGGGACGGGACCCATTGGAGGGTTAATACTGCCTACAAAGACTCCACTTCCCAGCATGCAGTTGTGAAAAGAACGTGACAATCACAGCACACCGGAGGCTAATAAATTCAGCATTCCTGTGGGAGTAGAGCGGCGAAAGAATCTTTCCCTGTGCTGGCCTCTGAAGAGATGCACAAAGGCATCGAAACGCGTCAGGCCGAAGGATACAACAACTGGAGGGGATACAATGTGCTTGCAAATAAAGGTTTGTGACCAAACTTTCAGCGGTGTGCGGCTTCAAAGCCCTGAGCTACGTTTTTGGACATGTTTACACGGCTGCTCCGACCGTGGAAGCGACGCACCTCTGAGAACCGAAGAAAGGACCAGCAGGGGGGTAACGTCCCGTCTGTATTGGCGCTGGAAGTAGCAGGATTTAAGCAAACTGTACACCGTCTGGGGCCCATTGGAGGGCTAATCAAATAATCCTAAATTGAGGCACAGGGACGGGACCCATTGGAGGGTTAATACTGCCTACAAAGACTCCACTTCCCAGCATGCAGTTGTGAAAAGAACGTGAAAATGACAGCACACCGGAGGCTAATAAATTCAGCATTGCTGTGGGAGTAGAGCGGCGAAAGAATCTTTCCCTGTGCTGGCCTCTGAAGAGATGCACAAAGGCATCGAAACGCGTCAGGCCGAAGGATACAACAACTGGAGGGGATACAATGTGCTTGCAAATAAAGGTTTGTGACCAAACTTTCAGCGGTGTGCGGCTTCAAAGCCCTGAGCTACGTTTTTGGACATGTTTACACGGCTGCTCCGACCGTGGAAGCGACGCACCTCTGAGAACCGAAGAAAGGACCAGCAGGGGGGTAACGTCCCGTCTGTATTGGCGCTGGAAGTAGCAGGATTTAAGCACACTGTACACCGTCTGGGGCCCATTGGAGGGCTAATCAAATAATCCTAAATTGAGGCACAGGGACGGGACCCATTGGAGGGTTAATACTGCCTACAAAGACTCCACTTCCCAGCATGCAGTTGTGAAAAGAACGTGACAATCACAGCACACCGGAGGCTAATAAATTCAGCATTGCTGTGGGAGTAGAGCGGTGAAAGAATCTTTCCCTGTGCTGGCCTCTGAAGAGATGCACAAAGGCATCGAAACGCGTCAGGCCGAAGGATACAACAACTGGAGGGGATACAATGTGCTTGCAAATAAAGGTTTGTGACCAAACTTTCAGCGGTGTGCGGCTTCAAAGCCCTGAGCTACGTTTTTGGACATGTTTACACGGCTGCTCCGACTGTGGAAGCGACGCACCTCTGAGAACCGAAGAAAGGACCAGCAGGGGGGTAACGTCCCGTCTGTATTGGCGCTGGAAGTAGCAGGATTTAAGCACACTGTACACCATCTGGGGCCCATTGGAGGGCTAATCAAATAATCCTAAATTGAGGCACAGGGACGGGACCCATTGGAGGGTTAATACTGCCTACAAAGACTCCACTTCCCAGCATGCAGTTATGAAAAGAACGTGACAATCACAGCACACCGGAGGCTAATAAATTCAGCATTGCTGTGGGAGTAGAGCGGCGAAAGAATCTTTCCCTGTGCTGGCCTCTGAAGAGATGCACAAAGGCATCGAAACGCGTCAGGCCGAAGGATACAACAACTGGAGGGGATACAATGTGCTTGCAAATAAAGGTTTGTGACCAAACTTTCAGCGGTGTGCGGCTTCAAAGCCCTGAGCTACGTTTTTGGACATGTTTACATGGCTGCTCCGACCGTGGAAGCGACGCACCTCTGAGAACCGAAGAAAGGACCAGCAGGGGGGTAACGTCCCGTCTGTATTGGCACTGGAAGTAGCAGGATTTAAGCACACTGTACACCGTCTGGGGCCCATTGGAGGGCTAATCAAATAATCCTAAATTGAGGCACAGGGACGGGACCCATTGGAGGGTTAATACTGCCTACAAAGACTCCACTTCCCAGCATGCAGTTGTGAAAAGAACGTGACAATCACAGCACACCGGAGGCTAATAAATTCAGCATTGCTGTGGGAGTAGAGCGGCGAAAGAATCTTTCCCTGTGCTGGCCTCTGAAGAGATGCACAAAGGCATCGAAACGCGTCAGGCTGAAGGATACAACAACTGGAGGGGATACAATGTGCTTGCAAATAAAGGTTTGTGACCAAACTTTCAGCGGTGTGCGGGTTCAAAGCCCTGAGCTACGTTTTTGGACATGTTTACACGGCTGCTCCGACCGTGGAAGCGACGCACCTCTGAGAACCGAAGAAAGGACCAGCAGGGGGGTAACGTCCCGTCTGTATTGGCGCTGGAAGTAGCAGGATTTAAGCACACTGTACACCGTCTGGGGCCTATTGGAGGGCTAATCAAATAATCCTAAATTGAGGCACAGGGACGGGACCCATTGGAGGGTTAATACTGCCTACAAAGACTCCACTTCCCAGCATGCAGTTGTGAAAAGAACGTGACAATCACAGCACACCGGAGGCTAATAAATTCAGCATTGCTGTGGGAGTAGAGCGGCGAAAGAATCTTTCCCTGTGCTGGCCTCTGAAGAGATGCACAAAGGCATCGAAACGTGTCAGGCCGAAGGATACACCAACTGGAGGGGATACAATGTGCTTGCAAATAAAGGTTTGTGACCAAACTTTCAGCGGTGTGCGGCTTCAAAGCCCTGAGCTACGTTTTTGGACATATATATATATATATATATACATATACTTTCATCATGTGGATTTAACCTATGACTGTTTTTCTATGTAAGCTGTTTATATTTGACATTTGCAGCAAAAGACTTTTCTCACTGTTGTTGCTCACGTGACACCGGAGGTCACCACCAGGGGGTGGTAACAGAGTGTTAGCATTCATAAAAGGCTTGTGATTGTTCATTTAGTTGCAGCGTGAACAAGGGCACTTGTGCTCGAAAAGCGTCGCTGATTTTGGTTCTGTGTAACTAAATAAATAACAACATTTGCTGATTTGGTGGTCCGTATCCTTTTTGTTGTTGGCGCGGAGACTGTGACCACGAGCGCAGAGCAGACAGAGGAGGAACTTTGTGCTCATATATATATATATATATATATATATATATATATATATATATATATATTACCTACTGGCGGTCGCCAGTAGGTATATATAGTTAGGATTTTTTCTCTATGGGATTTTTGAAAATTCTATGTCTAATAACTTTGGCGTTTGTGGACGGAATTGGCTGAAATTTTCAGGAAAATGGAACATTTTGTTTCTGAGCAGCCCCTGACAATTTGGGGGGGGTTTCATCAAGGGGGGGGCGAGAAAAAAGGGGGGTCCCAAAACGCGTTTTTCCCATGTTAATTTCCATAGGGCGGTTGGCCTCACTTTTAGCTCGAACGGCTGAATGGATTTGCACGAAACTTGGCAAAATTGTAGGGACTGTTAGCCCGATGTGCCTTTGCTAGGTCTCAATATATGTGCTACAGTGGATTTTGAGTAATTTAGGTTCAAAAAAAGATATATATCTGGGCGGAGCCTAACCACACATCTGATCTGATTGGCTGTCAGCACTTCATCCAAGAAGTGTTGGCAGCCATCTTGGGACCAATATACATGATAGCACCTCATTAAAAAGCATTGTAGTTAATAGAGGGTTTTAGGACTTTAGTTACAATATAAATCATTTGTTGATGGTACCATACTCGTTTTAGGAATTGTGGTGGGTTCTAAGGTGATTTTACCATGTGAGAAAACCTTCTGCTGTGATATCATGAATATTGTTTGAAAGAAAACTAATATCTCATGATTTTCCCACAGTGGTTTGGAAGGGGATCTATAAGCTAAACTGAAAGCATATTTTCTGTAAATTCACATTATCTTTCTCAGTCATGTGAAAATGAAGTCTGACATTCTCAGTAAAACATGTACATCCAACAAGGACAGAGACTGTCAGTTGATTCCTTTGTGTTCTACTGCAGCCTCCTAGAGTGTTCTAAAGAACAACTAGAGCGCTAACAGTCCTACTTATTACAAAGGTATGGCACACCTGAAGCCATCTTGATTGGAATAAAGTGGTAACTCTTAAAACATTTAATTTAAAAAGAAACAACATGAGGGGGTATATTTTGCCATAGAAAGTATCATTAGTGCTGCAGAATGAAAAATTAGGGCACATTTTGAGTGACTTCTCAAATCCTTTTCTATTTCATTAAAACATTCTGACATGCAGTCTCCCAAAATGGCCACCAGAGACAAAAGAGCCCAAATGTAGCCCAAATATCACCCAGATGTAGCCCAAGTATAGCCCAATGACAGAATGTCCCAGAGTGTTCTAAAGAACAACTAGAGCGCTAACAGTCCTACTTATTACAAAGGTATAGCACACCTGGAGCCATGGTGATGGGAATAAAGTGGTAACTCTTAAAACATTTAATTTAAAAAGGAACAAAATGAGGGGGTATATTATGCAATAGAAGGTATTATTAGTGCTGCAGAAAGAAAAATTAGGGCACATTTTGAGTGACTTTTCAAATCCTCTTCTATTTCATTAAAAAATTCTGACATGCAGTCTCCCAAAATGGCCACCAGAGACAAAAGAGCCCAAATGTAGCCCAAATATCACCTAGATGTAGCCCAAGTATAGCCCAATGACAGAATGTCCCAGAGTGTTCTAAAGAACAACTAGAGCGCTAACAGTCCTACTTATTACATAGGTATGGCACACCTGAAGCCATCTTGATTGGAATAAAGTGGTAACTCTTAAAACATTTAATTTAAAAAGGAACAAAATGAGGGGGTATATTTTGCCATATGAATTATGATTAGTGCTGCAGAAAGAAAAATTAGGGCACATTTTGAGTGACTTCTCAAACCCTCTTCAATTTCATTAAAAAATTCTGACATACAGTCTCCCAAGATGGCCACCAGAGACAAAAGAGCCTAAATGTAGCCCAAATATCACCCAGATGTACCCCAAGTATAGCCCAATGACAGAATGTCCCAGAGTGTTCTAAAGAACAACTAGAGCGCTAACAGTCTTACTTATGACAAAAGTATGGCACACCAGAAGCCATCTTGATTGGAATGAAGTGGTAAGTCTGAAAACACTCAATTTAAAAAGGAACAACATGAGGGGGTTAATTTTGCCATAGAAAGTATGATTAGTGCTTCAGAAAGAAAAATTAGGGATCATTTTGAGTGACTTCTCAAATCCTCTTCTATTTCATTAAAAAAATTGTGACATGCAGACTGAAACATGCACTTTGAATACCAGCAGCAGACGTCCCTGGTGAGCAGTAGCTTTACTACAGTGATCTAATGTGCAACTAGAGTGCTAACATTCAGAATTTATGGCAAATGTGTGACACATCTGAATGCCTTCTTGATGGAACCAAAGTAAACAAGCATTGAAAATGCAATAGATCTCGCCCTCGTTTAAGTTAAAGCCATTCTGTTTGTAATGAGGTGGCTTTTTAGCTTTGCTTTTATTAGTGTTTTTTCAACTTTCATGTAAATAACATGCATCTGTATGCATATAAGTATATGTATGCATGCATTTATGTTTGTATTTATATAGATATACAGATGATATATGTTTATATATGTATGTATATATATATATATTCACTGAAAAAACCATAGGCTATAGACCATATATAGTTAGGAATTAGCATTTACAAAACCTTGAAAATTCACTGAAAAAACCATAGGTTATAGACCATATATAGTTAGGAATTAGCATTTACAAAACCTTGAAAATTCACTGAAAAAACCATAGGTTATAGACCATATATAGTTAGGAATTCGCATTTACAAAACCTTATTTTACTCACACAAAACCATTGAAATTCCATATATAGTTAGTTGCACTAACTATATATCGCGCACCCGCAATCCACTGCTGATGATGTCACATATTACATCATTCATGACATGGTCAGTGACATCACTGATGACATCACTGATGACATCTCAAATGACATCACCGATGACATCTCAAATGACATCACTGATGACATCACTGATGACATCTCATTTGACATTACTGATCACATCACTGATGATATCATTCATGTGATAATACGATGAACCTCTATATATATATATATTTGTTCCCCCACTGGAAAAAACAAAGGTCAGAGAGATGTTACAATTAGGTGAAAATATCTTAAGAACATACCGTGTTAAACTAATACATGCACTGGTTATAACTCATGCCTTAAAGTAACCACAACTTGCACCCCAGCCGTGCACAGTATTGACATCAATTATGCTGTTTCAGATGTTGTAGTGACGTTATCAATGATGTCATAAAACATGTCATGAGTGATGTTACATATGTAAGGTAATTAGCAGTACATGACGAGGCAATGGCCAGGCCCTGTGCCTTACCCCAATGCATCCTCTGCCTTCCACGGTGCATACGCTTCAGCTGTGCATGCTGTGGGTTTTGGCACAAGGCCTGGTTTAAAATATTAAAACACCAAAATATAAAAAGCGGGTCTATTGGCTTTATGAATGGGTCAGCACATCAACATATAAAAATAGACCACCCTTAAAATACCCCTGTACCCCAAAACCCAAACCTACCCCATAACCCTTAAAATACCCCTATATCCCAAAACCCAAACCTAGCCCTGAACCCTACAAATACCCCTGTACCCCAAAACCCATACCTATCCCTAAACCCTAAAACGACCTCTGTACCCCATAACCCAAAACTATACCTGAACCCTTAAAATGCCCAAACACCCCAAAACATATACCTCAGTACCCCAAAACATATACCCCTATACCCATACTTACCGTATCCAAACATTTAAAAAAACATGCTTTTACCATACATGCACTTACAACGAATTTTGTTGTAAATGTATGGGTGGTAAAAGCATATAAAATGTAACGCCATGCGTTATAATGGCATTGCGAACTCATGGTATTTTCGTAATGAAAGTATGCGGAGAGATGGTATGCGGGAAGAAATTTGCGGAATAATGGGTCTTTACCCTCCCCCGGTAAGTACATTGGTGGCACTGCGGCCCGCATCTCCAGCCACATACTCATATTTTTTCACCACCGATTTGAAAAATGCACATGTCTCTCTCATTGATGGCCAGCACGGACGTACACTTTTAGACACACCTCCCGCCACAAGTTCTAGAATTGCGAACTTTAGAGCTGGGGAGCTACGTTTGAATCTCGGCATCAGCTCAACATCCTGTGATTCCAGGCAAATCGCTTTGTCTCCCCGTGCCTACCACAACTGAATGTGTTCTTCTGCAATGTAAATTGTGCTCATGCCATGTTGTCGAGTTTGCGCTATATAATATTGCAAGGAAAAATAAAGTAGGGAAACTCGAGTTCACACACTACTGAACGCGCACTCTTAAGTGCATCAGCAGTGCACTGTGAATCGAAGAGTTTCACAGGCCTGTCACAGATAAGAAATGCTATCAAAACGAAATCCTACAAAACAATATACTACTGGCCGGCAGGAATTCATACCCGGACATCGTCGGGACGGGCTGCTAGTCATTTTAATAAAGGAAAAACAAGATAAGCAGAATATCAACGTTAAAGAGTAAAAGTGATAGTTGTAATTAAAATTTTGTTGCAGTTCCAATGTTGATAACGAAATCTTGCAAGAAAAGAAGATAGCGAGAGAAGTGAAGATCCAGAAGAGAAACCTGAGTAAAGAAGTGTGGCTGTCTCTTCTCTGTCCTATCCCCTTTCCCCCCTGTGTATTCCTCAGTTATCACGTGCTTTGTTAAATGTGGTTGGTTGGGAAACTGTAGTGGGGGCATTGGGAACTTACGCCGTTCTGCTCCTGTGCATCTGAGGCAACAGCCTTCCTGAGAGGTAGACAGACGAGGCAGACAAGCCGTGGTGAAAGTCTATGAGGAGCCGTCAACTTTCCAGAGGGCTGATACCCTGCGAGTTGCTTCAGATGAGAAGAATGTCATTGGAGGAGGTACAGGCGGGCTTTTGATGAGGGACGAGGCTGAGGAAATGGCACCAATTCGGGAGACGCGAACAATGTGACCATCAACAAGAGACCTTTAATGCCGTGGGTCTGTAGCGGCTGCGACAGGAACCACATCTAATTTGGGAGCTGAAATATTTCCACCGACGGCAGTTATAGAGGCGGCAAGGAGTGAGTGAAGTCGGGTGCCTGACTTTAAAATGTCGCCCGCCCGAGATGCTTAATCGAGCACCAGATCCAACAGCTCCCAGAGGGTAAATTGAAATGACACAACCTGGGTCCACATAAATCCCGGTTGAATGCTATCATCATGGCAATGTTGTGCCCATAAGATAAAGGAGGTTTACTTTAAAGCGGTCAGCATTTGAAGGGGAAGAGGCCTCTGCAAACACCACAAAGCGCAGCTACAAGGGCATATGTGCCTACTATAAACTCTTCGAGGCTTTAATAATACATACGCTGAGTAGTGCTCACACAATGTAAAGAAAGGGATCAGAAAACCATGGTGTCATGGGAGAAAAGCTCCACGGCAGGGGGCGTAAAAGATCTCCAGGATAGATCCCATTACGCACTCACTAATTGACATCTCCTAACTCCTCCAGCACTTCAGGTGAGGAAATGCAAGTCACCAAAATGATAAGCACTGTTTCAAGCTTCATCTATGCTGCCGAAAAAACAGCTGAATAAAAGAGTCTCCTCCTACTTTGCCCCCTCAAACAGCAAAGACATGCAGGTACAGGCATTAGGGAACAAAACATGGCTCTATCTAAGGAAGATCTCCTTCCATCATTGAGGGAATTCAAACAAGATCTGCGAGAGGAACTAAAGGCTGACATGGCACAATTCACAGATTCACTACAAGTGGATCTCAGTGGCAGGCACACTAGCCTACAACAGGATGTACACTAGGTGGGGACCAGAGTGATGGCTGTTGAGCATTCTATTATAACCCTAGAGCAGAAGACGAAACAACTCTCATCTACTACGTGGGATCTCTACAATCAACTACAAAATGCACTTCTGAAGAACGAGGACCTCGAGAACAGATCGCAGCGGGAAAATATAAGGATTCATGATTTGGAAGAGAGAGCAGAGAGGCTGGACTTGGAGGCCATCGTCACAGGCCTATTCGTCGAGACAACAAAAATTAAAATAGATAGAGTTCACAGAGTGGGACGTCCCAACCAGGGAGAAATTTCGCAGACCACGGTAATTCAAGCAAAACTACACTCTTTCAAGATTAAATAAGCCATACTACAAGCGGCACAGAAATTAGAGACACTGCAATTCCAAGGTGACTAATGTCAATTGTTCTAGGACATAGCCCCAGCAACCCAGGCCCGTCACCAACAACTCAGGCCGGTCACGGATAAACTTAGAAGAGGCAACATTTAATATCGGTGGTCCTATCCCTTTGGTATAGGTTTCGAATATCATTACATAGTGCACCACATAACCTACGTCAACGAGGACTTCAGGGTGCTGGGCACACCAATACTGGAGACCACTGTGCAGACGGGTGATGAAGAGCAAAAGGAGGGCCCCTCGCATGGAAAGGAGAAGGTAGGTCACTGGCAGACCCACCGCCTACCCAAAGCACAGAAGAAGCTAAACACTGTTGAGGCTCCCTGAAGATCGCGACCCCATGTCACAAAAACGAGCCAGGAGTTGCAAATAAGACAGCAACATTTATGCACATCATCAACAAGAGGGAATTGTGTCCCCTTGCCACAAACTCAGCAGCTAATACTGACCACCACGAGTAACTGAAGGCGCAAGGACCGGTAAAAAGGTTGATATTGCGACAAAACAATCACAAGCTCTCAAACGGAGAAGGAGAGCGAAACTTTGGACATGGATTGGCCAAACAGGCCTCGGCGATGAACTTTGGTCCAATTTGCCACAAGTGATGTCCAGGCACCGCAGTGTCAGCTTAGATGAGGGATGGAATGCTCCATCGGTCTCGCTAATCAAGCTTCTGTCTGGACTTTTACTTAACATTGTTACCCATTTTATTGTTCCCTCTTTTTCCCCTATTTATGTTCTGTGCAGGGGTCGGAGAGGCAAGAGCTATGTCACTGGTATACAGTGGGTCCATATACAAGGGTTTTGGTTAGCTGGTGGGCACTTTGGGAGCGGGAAGGAGGATGCCTCGGGGGCTGAATAGCAAAAAGAGAATCGCAGAGGTGGAAGGCAACGAATGGTGGTGCAGCGCAGCTCACTGAGTCAAGATGGCAGTCACAACACTGACATGCAATGTGAGAGGGATTAATGTCCCATTTAAACGTCAGAAGATTTGGGAATATTTAACCAATAAACATTATGACGTGGTGGTGCTCCAGGAGACCGACCTCAAAAGATCAGAAGAGCACAGAATTAAACACAAAGCCTTCTCCTTAGTTTTTGAATCCTCCGCCAACTCCAAAAACAGCAGAGTAGCACTTCTCTTTCATTCCTCTCTCAAATTCCAACTAATTGACAATAAAACTAACAAGGAAGGCCGGGTGGTACTGGTGAAAGGCTGCCTCTGGGGGCACCTCTGCACTTTTGCCGGGCTATATGCACCAAACACGAATCCAGCCAATTTTATTCACAACGTGCTGACTCCCATGGGGGTTTTTTCAGAGGGTGACATCATACTAATGGGGGATTTTAACTTGACATGGCATTCCGGTAAAGATAGTACTCACCCACACAGGGCCCACACAGGTAGCTTCCCTAAAACTCAGAAAAAAGCTATTTGTGACTTGGGCCTCCAAGATTTTTGGAGAGAAGTGCATCCAGACAATATTGACTACACATATTTCTCACACGTCCATCGCACATATTCAACACTTGATTATATATTTCTACAGCCCATCATTATCTCTGATCGTGTCCCAGTATCGGCCATACTCGCTTGGCGTAGTCCACAACCGAAGTTCAAACAATGGTTCTTCCTCAATGCCATAACAAGAGACAAATCAATCCATGACACCCTACGCTCCTCAATAAGGGAATGTTTTCAGTTAAATGACCCCCAGGATACATCCCCAGTGAATAACTGGGATGCTTTTAAAGTGGTGAATAGGGGTCAATGCATTACATTAATTGCAGCGCTTAACAAGGAGAGGACAACAGAAAGACTATATTTAGAGGGGAACCTGAAGCTACCAGAAGAAACACACAAAGCCAATCCCACCACCGCAACACAACGAAAGGTCACTGCCTTAAAGGGTAAACTTCAGGCGCTATATGTGAATAGAGCAGAATTCACTCTGTTTAAACTGAAAACAGACCTCCGCGATAAAGTTGAGGCACATGAGGGATAAAAATAGATTTCCCATACATATGGAGTATCGGACCATATTATGTTAGCATGTAGCATCTATATGTACCCTCTTTGTTCGAGGATATATATTTATATATTGCTTTTGCAGGGAGGACAGCATTTATTCACTCCTTGCATTAACACTGATAACCGAGTAGGCCGAGAACCATACAGACGCCATCTTCCAGACCTATGCTCGAACACGGGCTGTGATCACGTGTTAGTCTCCAGCAGTTGTAAAGTCCCAGTTCATCTGAATTACTGGGAGCAGCTGAACGTAGGCTGTTTACTCGACTGCCCTGAAACTCAAGGTCGCATCTGGCTTTCGGTGCGGTAAGCGCATTCCTGGAGGCGCTGCGCCTACACTCCCGGGCACCAAGACGAAAGGGAGTCACCCCTCCTGACCTTCCCAGTAATAAATAGTTAAGCTTTGAAATAATCATGTGTGCCATATATATATGGTCTTTTCCTGGAGCTCGAGGGCCAACTGGTTATTTTCCTTTCACAGTGATTATATGTGTTGAACTGAAAAGTATATAATCTCATGTTTGAATGCGAGCCAACAGTCTTCTCCGCGCACCTGATGGGTGAGGGTTGGAGAGGCTCCTCTACAGAGCATTTTTGCTTAATAAATGATTGAACTTTCTTCACTGCTAACTGACTGATTATTTGGTAATGGGATTGGGGCTATTGACAGGTGTAGCTCTTCATGTTATTTTTATGGTACTTCACACACCTCGCTTGCCAATTGAGAATAAAAAGAGAAAAGGAATTTATTGGGGACACAACTTCGAGCTCACTGACACATGACAACTCTGAGAAGGCAAATGCATTCAGGAGCTTCTATACCACACTATACACGGCTGACCCAACTGATTCCCCAGCTCACGGCTCTTTTCAATTACATAGCGACTAATACACAAACAACCCACACTATGAGCGAAGCATTACTGACTGTGCTTCCCAAACCTGGGAAAAATCCGAAGCAGTGCAGATCGTACCGCCCTATAGCACTACTTAATCTGGATGCTAAATTGTACTCAGAAATATTAACTACCCGCCTAGAAAACTTGATGCCAGGATTTATCTACCCGGATCAATTGGGATTCATTAAAGAGAGACAAATCCATGACAATGTGCGCAGAGTGATACATCTCATAGAAAATTTAACCACATGGCTGCTGGGCGTTTCCCCCCCCCTCGGCTGGAAAATGCCATTTTAGTGGCACCATGACGAGCTCAGCTCGTCATCAGCACATGACACCCGTGGGTGATGACGAGCTGAGCTCGTCATCAGCATCGAAAGGGTTAATAAGCATCAGATCCCTGGGGTCCTTCTCGGCTTAGATGCCGAGAAGGCATTTGATCGAGTAAAATGGAGTTTTCTCTTCCAGACACTTCAAAGATTTGGCTTTTGCAGCATGTTTATCAATATGGTTAAAGCTAACATTGCGGCTCCCAGCGCCAGAGTGTTAGTCAACGGCATGGCTTCTGACCCCTTCCGATTGGAAAGGAGAACGAGGCAGGGTTGCCCCGCACTCCTTTTTGCACTCAGTATTGAGCCGTTGGCCACTCAACTTTGAGACAATAGAGGGGTTTGGGGAATACCATTCGGCTCTGACGAACACAAAATATAAATGTTCGCAGACGATATCTCACTAACCATTACACAGCCAGGTCAATCCGTCATAGAAATATGTGATGGATTGGAAAGATTTGAGAGAGTAGCAGGCTTCCGCATTTTTTTATTTTTTATTTTATTTTATTTAAAAAGTTTTATATAGTGCTGGCTAGACCCAGAGGTATCAGAGCGCTGTACATGATCAGGATAGAATAAGGCAAACATAGTATAAAAAGCATATAACAAAGTTAAAAAACAAAACATAATTACTAAATCAAGGAAAGATGAAACAGGAGTTGAAGCAATGTAAAACAGGTAATATAGGTAGAGTGGAATTATAGGAAGAGGACCATATATTGGTATAGTGAAAGAGATCAGGCATCAGGCACTGGATTAGGATCCCCAGTAGTAGTTAAGGAGGTGGGTTTTGAGTTCTTTTTTTAAGCTAGCGTACGAGGGGTTACAGCGCAGGTTTTTCAGGAGGGTATTCCAGATAGAAGGGACATTTCCAGAGAAGGAGCAAGATTGTGTGGTTTTCTTTTTATGCAGAGGAGGGATTAGGAGGAGGGCGTTTGTGCTTCTCAGAGGACGAGTGGTACCAGCGATAAGGAGTTTCTTGGCTAGGCACTGCGGAGTGTTTTGGTGGAGTGCTTTATGAGTGATGCATGCCGTTTTGTAAGTTGATCTCCCTTCCGATAGGGAGCCATTTAAGCGATTTGAGAGCTGGGGAGATATGATCGAAGCGTTTGCAGTCTGTGATGAGCCTGGCTGCAAGTTTGAGCACAGCTTTAATGGGAGCAAGGTGGACCTTGGGATTCTGTTGAGGATGGTGTCAGATTCACGGGTCTTCCATGGTATGAAATATACATACATTTTGGAACTTTCTCAAAAACAGCACTTTCTGTCATAATTGGTGTAATTCCATTCAGCAGTTTTTGTGATATCGCTGTTTTCCTGTGGGAAAGATAATGGGGAAAACGCATTTTCAGACCACCTGTATTTCTCAGCCCCCACTTGACTGATCACCCCAAAACTTTCTAGGAAGGAACTGAGGTGGACAAGACTTTTTATGATTGGAAAGTTTCATGAAGATTCATCAAATTGTGTCAAATTTATTAACAAAGCAAAAAAATTAATTTTCTTTGGAAGCGAGGTCCTAACTATAATTACCTAGTAGTGACTGCTACTGGGTAATATATATTTATTTACTATACTATAGATTTGTTAAGAGTTCATGCAATGTATGCGAGCAATCATAGTTGCTATGCTATGTGGCGTGAACTGGAGAGAGCAGAACTGTTCCACATCTACAAAAGAATGGCGCAGTTCTCGTCTCTCCTTTCGTTGACGCTTTTTGTGCAGCCATGTGGCAATACAGGCACCATTGTGCCATAGTTCAAGAGTGTCTGCTTTGTGGAATGCATAGTTTTTGTGTGGGAAGGAGTCCCCACCTGCATAAAAACAATGCTTTAAGGTAGAATGTAGCGCACATTCAAAGAAGAAAACAAGAATAGAAATAAAGATAGTTGAAATGAAATGAAATGAAATTTGATTTGTAGAGCGCATGGCTGCCCGAAAGCGTCCCAGTTCTCCTTGTTACACCAGTCTCAGGTAGGTGCAGAATTTTTGTGCAAATCCATGTCTATAAATCTGTGCAGATATGGATTTGGGTGAGAATTTATGGGTGGATGCATGGGAATGCCAATGCGCCACCAATCAAACACCTCCCTAACACAAAGTAATGCATGTTAGTAAGTTAAGCTCATTGTAGGCATCACAAGATTCATGCAACTCTCTGAAAGGGTGAAGAGAAGTTAAAAATGCGAGCAGAGCCGCCCACTGGGAAAAATGATGGAGACATCTGGTTGTCGGCTCTCAATTATCTTCCTCAGGTTTATGTTGAATGACATAGATCAGGCTCCCCACTTACCTGGACTGGACCAGTCAAGGCTCTTTCGGACCCATCTCTCTACTGTATCAGCAACCCATGTTCTCGGACTCCTCTCTCCTCCTCTTCTCCACTTCTGCTCCTTCACCAGTCTCTTGGTCTATCTCACTTTCACTCACAACCTTTTCACCTTTTTCGCCCTTCTTGATTGCCTTTTTCCACTCTCTCTCTGCTTAACTGTTCTCTTTGTCTCTTTCACTTGCATCCTTTTTCACCTCTTTTGCCAATCTTTATTGCTTATTTCCATCCTCTCACAGCTCTCCAACTTTTGCCTTCTTCATTGCCTTTTACTGCTCTCTCACCGTTCGTTTGCCCGCTCTCCCCCTTCTCTTTCTTGCATCCTTAGCAGTACTTGACTCAGGGTTACCTTGCGTCATTTGCTTTTTGCCACTCCGATTCTGTCTTTTACCTATACCTTTTTTCAATTGTAATTTACAATTTTTCTGCTCTCTAATCGCTTTTCTGCTTTGTCCCCTTTTGCTGCTCCCACTGCGATTCACCTGCACCTCCCTCCCCTTAACTGCTCATTTTTTAAACTTTTTTCCCTGCTTTTAGTAGCCCCTCCAACCTCCCAGGACCTACTTAATGGCGGCCACACCGCAACCCCATTGAGCTACTGCCCAGGTTCCTCACCAACGTAGGCTGGTCCTCCAACCAATCATAGTCCTTTGAGACCCAGCTCTCTGCTGTGCCAACTGCTGCTCCTGTTCTTGGATCCCTCTCTCCTTCTCTTCTCCACTTTTGCTCTTTCACTGTTCTCTTGGTCCCTCTCACTCCCACACTTTTCGCCTTTTTTGCCTTTCTGTATTTGCCTTTTCAGCTCTCTCTCTCTGCTTCACTGTTCTGTTTGTCCCTATGATCTGAATTCTTATTCACCTCTTTTGCCTTTCTTCATTGCCTTTCTCTGCCCTCTTCCTGCTGTTTTACACACTCTGTCCCGCTCTATCCCTCCTCTCCAACTTGGGGAAGAGGTGTTGCGCAGCGGCCAGGGTGCCTGACTCTGGACCACAGGGTTCACGGTTCGATCCCTGGCAACGGCGGCTGGTTAACCCAGCACCATGTGACTCTGGGCAATAGCTTGCTTAATCTTCCCAACAGCCCCAGCACCAGGACACCTCTGTCGGAGGTAGCTGTGCGGTTTGCAAATGCTGGCATTTACATTTGCATTCACTTGCATCCATTCACCTCTTTTGCCTTTCTTCTTTGCCTTTTTCTGCTTTCGCACCGCTGTTATGAATGTTTTCCCCTGCTCTCTCATGCATCCTTAACACTCCTTGAATCAGGTTTGCCTTGCTTCATTCTGATTCCGCATTTTACTTTTGGCTTCTTGCCATTCTGATATGCCTTTTTTCCACTCTCTCACTGCTTTTCTGCCCCCTTTTGCTGCTTCCCATGCAGTTCACCCACTTCCCCCTGCAACCCCCCCTGATCCTCACCTGCTCTCCTGCACATCTTCCTGCCGCCTCTTCCCCCTTACTGTAGACCTGCCTACAACCTCCATGCCACTGCTTCCTCCCAGGACCTATGTAATGGTAGCTGCAGCGCAGCTGCGCCGCTCATGCACCATCTGCACACTACAGGAAAGCCCGTCTGTATTTAGACCATGCCCAGTACCAAAAACCCTGGTCCTTCCACCCCCTGCAGCTACACCACCACCGATCTTCATGCCCTGAATGCCACAATGAACACTGCGTCTGTGCCACTCCACACTCCGTGGTTGGACCTTTTACCTGCACCCACTGCCATTTCACATGTTGCAGTATGCACGCTAGCACTCTGCCCAGCCCCAATCAGACCACACAGCAGACCGCACCAGCACAACAACACCAGCTTGCAAGCATCATCCTCAACACAAACTCACTTTGGAAACCCACTACCGAGCTATGGGACCTCATCATCACCCTTGCACCAGATATCATCTTCCTCTCAGACACCTCGTTCAACTCAACATCCACCCCTGAGATCGCCACCACAGTGTCCGACGGATACATGATCATCCATTGAAACCGCATCAACAAGCAAAGCAGAGGGATCACCATCATACACAAGGAATCCATCCAATGCACCACCACAATGGATGACTTCACCCCAGCCATGGAACTACAGATGGACAGTAAGACTGCCATCAGGTGCACCCTCGCCGATTGACCTTCAGGATCCTAGCTTCATCTCAGACTTCATTGACCACTCACGATAGAATCCACCGGCTACATATTCCTCAGTGATCTCAATTTTCCCATCAATGATGACAACAATACCAACCTTCTTGACAGCATGAACAAAATCGGCCTCACCGAACTTGTCAAAAACCTCACCTATATCGCAGGTCATATCATAGACCATATCTTCACCTCCAGCGACCGCATCAAGTACAGCCACACCACCGAACTCACCTGGACCAATCACTCCATCATCCATTTCAATGTCACCAGCCAACAGACCTCCTCACCCACTCTGCCTCACACCCCCATCGCAGCTGGAGCAAAGTCTCAGGGGCCAAATGGATCAATGCCCTCAACATCACTCACGTCTACTCCTCCAGCAACCTGGACCAAAACTTCAGGAATTTCAACACCTGGATCATGAACTGTGCTGACAGCATCGCTCTCCTCAGAAACAACAAACACAGAATGTCCACCAAGTAGGCAAGCTGGTACATGGAAGACCTCAAAACCCTTAAGCGCCACTAGAAACAACTAGAAAGGAGATGGCACACAAGCAAGGACACAACCGACAGGACCTCCTTCAAGAGAGCCCTCAAACTCTACCACTGACAGCTATGGAAGATGAAGAGAAAAGCACTAGCTTTACATGTCGAATCAAGCTCCAAAGATAGCACGGAACTCTTCAACATTGGCAAAGAATTCTCCAACCCGCAGCTGCAGCAAACAATATCAGCCCCTCAAAGGAACTCTGTAACAACCTCACAAACTTCTTCCACAACAAGATCACCAAAATGTATGGGAACTTTAAATCCCATCTCCAGCCCATCAACTTTTTTAAGCAACACAGTTTCTCTGCAACCACCAGAGACAATCGTTAGACCATATGGAACTAGCTCGCCCTCAAGACACCACCGCCATCATGAACGCCATCATGAACTCGGTCTACTCGGGGGCCCCCATTGACCCTTGCCCACACCACATCTACTGCCTAGGTAGAGACAGGATCAGCAATTAACTCACTACCCTGTTCAACACCTCGATAGTCACAGCCACCTTTCCTGAAGACTGGAGGTTCGCGGAGGTCAACCCCCTACTAAAGAAACCATCAGCCGCTCAGTGAACTTAACAACTACCAACTCATCTCCCTGCTCCCATTCACAGCCAAAGTCTTCGAAAGAGCCATCAAGTAACAACTCACCAAACATCTGGAGCAGAACCATCTACTTATCAACTCCCAATCCGGGACAGGCAGCAACCACAGCACCGAAAAAGCCCTGATTACAGCCGATGACGAAGTCCAAGCCCTCCTCGACCTGGGAGAGACAGCGGCACTGATCCTCCTCGACTTCTCTGCTGCATTCAACACAGTCTCTCACCACATGCTTATCTCAAGGCTGCAGGACATTGGCATCCAAGGTGCTGCTCTCAAATGGATTGCCTCTTTCCTCACTGGAGGAGCACAAAGGGTTTGCCTACCATAGTTCACCTCCAATCCAAAAGAAATGATCTGTGGAACCCTTAAGGCTCATCACTCAGCCCCACACTCTTCACCATGTACATGACACCACTGGCCAACATCATCAGAGCCCATGGACTCAACATCATATCCTACCAATGACACACAACCCATCGGCATCTCCACCAACATCAGAACCAACTTCAGCAATTGCATGACCAGTGTCGCCAATTGGATGAGGGATCATTGTCTAAAGCTCAGCACAGAAAAGACAGAGGTACTGATCTTTGGCAAACTCCCCCTGGGATGCTTCCTGGTGGCCCACGGAACTCAGACCAACACCAACCCCTGTTACATCACACTTTTACCAAGTCCATGTTCATCAACAACACTACTTCAAAATACATCTTCATAATTCAAATGTCCATTCAAAACAATCCTTTAAAGATCAACCACCAGGGGCGTGGCCAAGATGGCGGGGTGAGCGGACGCTTCTTCCCGCAGCTCCTCCGGCCCGACTAGGCCCGAGCCCTTTATAGACAGCTTCTCTCCCCCCGCTGGAGCTCAGCTGCTGCGAGAAGGGTGGCGGAGACCTTGGTGCATGCACGGGTGTTAAAATTTGGTCCCAAGTGCCGTTGTAGAAGACTACTTGAGCGATGGCGAATTGACTGCGGAGCACCACTGAGCCAAGGCGGAGCGAGTTGCCGGACGCAAGGTCCTGGGCGAGCCCCGGCACGGGGGCTTCAGCTGAACAGCGTGGCATCTGTTTGCCTCTTTGCAGCGGCTTTGTGCCTTTGAAGCTGGTGAGCCGGACGACCAGCCTGCGAGAGACGCCGCGGGGAGAGACGGTCGCTGCCTGAGCATAGTGACACCCGAGACCGTGGCTGCGGCCTGGTACGCCACACGCTCCCCAGTCCCATATCAAGTTTGGAGAGGAGTACGGAACGGAGAGGCAGGTCACTCGACCCTCCTATGGATCGAGGGGTTGCTACGCGTCCCCCCGGCCCCGAGCGGAGCGCCCAGCAAAGGTGTGGTTCAGTTGGCGGTGCCACGGACCGGAAGGTCTCTGAATTGGTCGGCGGTCTGGACATTGGTTGGAGATGTAAGAGGGTCTATACAGTGGCGCCCGGCCGCCATTTTGTTCTCGAAAGTACAGAACACACGGCGGCCCTGCTATATCGGACTTTCACCTCGACCGCACCTTGCCCATAAGTGGAGACCCAGCAACGCCGGGACCTGAATCACCTCTTCCATTGAGCGGCGTGCTGTGGTCCACGGTGTGCAAATGGCGAGCGGCCGGAACGTGAAGAAAGGAGACCGCACGCTCCCGGACATGCTCAGCAGGGCCCAGCAACAGCGTGATAGGGCACAGCTGTCCCCGAGCTCTTCCAGAAACTCAGGAGAACCGGCTGAGGGGGCGCCCCCGGTCACGAGATCTTTCATGGAGGCCCTGTTTAGCTCGCTCAAAGAGGACTTTCAGACACTAAAGCAGGAAGTGGCCAGCGAGGTGCGGGAGGTTCGCAGTGAAGTGGAGGGCCTTAGTGAGCGGATGGAAACGGTGGAGACAGCGGCCCACCGGAGGGATGAGGAGATTGTCCACCTACAACAGGAAGTGCTCCGCCTCAGGGAACAGCATGTGGACCTCCAAGCACACAATGAAGACCTGGAGAACAGGTCGAGACGGAATAACATAAGGGTCCGGGGAGTCCCGTCCACTGAAGAAGGGGCTGATGTTGCTGGCTACCTGAGGGACATGTTCAGGGAGATCCTGGGTGAGCCAGGGGACTTCCCGATCCGGATTGATAGGGCCCACAGGGTCGGCCGTCAGCGACAATCGGCGGCGCCTCCACCGGACATTTTGGCCTACCTTCCGGATTTCCTAGTAAAGGAGCGCATAATGGCGGAGGCCCGCAAGAAGCAATCGCTGACCTTCCGTGAACGGCCCGTCGCGCTGTTTCAAGACTTGTCTGCCATCACGTTGCAAAAACGCAGGGCCTTCAACATTGCGACGGACTTTCTGAGGGAGCATGAAACACCATACTCTTGGGGGCATCCCTTTCGCCTTATCTTTCGCTGGAACGGCGTGATGCACCAATTGCGCTCCTTGCAGGACGTCTGTGGGGTCCTGGGTCTCCCAGCTACGGAGGAGGGTGAGGCGACCCCGGGCCGGAGACGCTCAGAGCGAGGAGGACGACAGCGGACGGCAAGAAGGAGATCGGTGGCTAGCGCTGGGAGGCCGGATTCACCTACCATCAGAGCGAAAATGGCCAACGCGTTGAGAGAGGCGGCCAGGGACTCTGCTGCCACGAACGGTCTAGCCTTGACGGCGTAGAAACGCTGCGGGGGGAGAAGGACATAGCTTCTGATGATGACAGGTTTGGGGCTGGAGGGGGGTTGAGGGGGAGGCGGGAAGAACGAGTGGCCGGACGTCCACTTTCTGTACTTTCCAAGGACTTGTCCGTTTTGGGACATGACCGGGACATTGGGTTGTTTGAGTTTGGGTAGGGGGTTGGCCTGTTGCCATGGGGTTGGCTCGGGGGAAGTTGGGGGAAGTTGGGGAGAGGGGGGGACATCGTCCAGTGTCTTATATATTATTGCATTATTTCACTTTAGCTCCCCTGCGCTGCCGCCCCGTGCCCTACCCTCCCCGATTAGCGCACACTGTCCTTCAGGAATATGGCGACACTGAAAGTAGTAACCCTTAATGTTAAGGGATTGAACAATCCCGTCAAACGGAGGGCAATCTTGTCTTTGTTGGAGGGGACACAAGCAGACATTTGTCTCCTGCAGGAAACCCACTTGTTAACACAGGACTGTCATAGGATGCGTTCTTGCAAGTTTCCCACACAGTTTTTCTCTTCCACTACCTCTAAGAAAGCGGGGGTGGCCATATTGATAGCAAGTTCCTTCAGGGGGGAAGTGTTGTACAAATTCGCAGAACAAAAGGGGAGGCTGTTGGCGTATCGCCTCAAGCTGGGAGAGGTGACGTTCACTATTGGCTCTTTGTACAGCCCGAACGACCACCAGGAGTGCTTTCTAGACTCGGCGCTGGTGGACGTGACTGCCTCCCCGGACAGACATGTCATTCTAGGGGGTGATTTGAACATAGTTTTTGATTCCACACTTGATAGGTCCGCGCAGAGACACCCGCAAACTGGGGAACTTTCACAGGCAGGAAAGGCTCGGCTCGCTGATCTGGACCTGCATGACCTCTGGCGCACACTGCACCCCACGAGTAGGGACTATTCTTACTATTCACATGCACACTGGACATATGCACGGTTGGACCACTTGTTAGTCAGCGGACCGATGTGTGCCTCCGCCAAGGCGGCGGACATAGGGGTCCTCTCCTTATCAGATCACGCGCCGGTCGCGGGTACATTTGTGCTCCCACCGGTCTCCCCCTCCCGCGGGGTCTGGCGCCTTAGGGACACCCTCTTACATAAAAAAACTGTTGTGAAACACATTGAGGAGTCGATCCGTTAGTACCAAACACATAACGATAACTCAGACACCTCACTAGCGACACAGTGGGCGGCGTTGAAGGCGGTCCTGAGAGGGGAGTTTATTTCTATCTCCTCGGCAGAGAACAGCGAGAGACAGCGCAAGAGGGAGGAGCTGACTTCCAAAGTTAGAGAACTGGAGCATGTACATCGCCGTACGGGGGCCCCTAGGATATGGAAACAGTTGAAGGCTGCTAGGAAACTCTTATCAGCGTTAGACATGGACAGGGCGGAATACGCGGCGCTGCGCCTGAAACACGCGTTTTACACGGGAGGGGATAGGTGTGGCAAACTCCTGGCGAATAGGCTTCGTATGGCGCATCAGCGTAACCTGGTAAAGGAACTGCTAGATTCTGATGGGGTGGCGGTCTCTGAGGACGCAGCAGTGGCGGAGGTGTTCCGTAGGTACTATGAAGACCTTTACACAGGGGAGCCCCCTTTGCCGCAAGATACTGCGGACTATCTGCAGTCGGTGGCCCTTCCGGCCCTGGACCCAGCGCAGGCGGAGCACCTGGAACGTAGTATTCACGTAGAGGAGGTGATAGCCGCCATCTCCAGGCTCAAGCATGGGAAGGCCCCGGGCCCGGACGGTTACACGTCCTTGTTTTATAAGACCTTTTGCCCGGTTGTGGCACCTATCCTTGCCCGCTTATTCAACTCCTTCTCTGCACCGGGAGCCATTCCGCCGGACCTATTAAGAGCAACGGTCTCGGTGATTCCAAAACCAGGGAAGGACCGGACCCTCTGCGGCTCGTACAGGCCGGTATCCCTCCTGAATGTTGACCTAAAGCTACATACAGGGATTCTGGCGTCTAGACTGGCTTTACATCTGCCGGGCCTAGTAGAGCTGATCAGGCTGGATTTGTCCCAGGTCGACAAACAGTCGATAATACCAAGAGAGTGGTGCACGTCTTGGAGAAGGCCTCACAGATTAAGGGAGAGAGAATGTTGCTGGCGGTGGACGCGGAGAAAGCATTTGATTGCGTTCATTGGCCCTATCTTGAACAGGTGCTCCGGAAGATGGGTATTGGAGAGAAGTTCTGTTCGATGGTTTTTAATTGTAACAAGCCCCCTTCGGCTACAGTTAGAGTTAATGGCTGCAGCTCCCGCAGCTTCGAGATAGAAAGGGGTACTAGACAAGGGTGCCCGCTTTCCCCACTTCTCTGTGCCCTTTATATGGAGCCGTTTGCCCAGAGGATTCGCCAGAACCCGGATGCGGTAGGGGTTAAGATGGGGCGATATGTCCATACGGTTAGTCTCTATGCGGACGATGTCCTATTGACCCTGGATGACCCGACGCAGGCCCTCCCGGCATGCATTAAGGAACTGGATGATTTCTCGAAAGTGGCGGACTTCAAGATGAACATGGGCAAGTCAGCGGCCCTGGATGTGTCCCTAACTGCGGATACGAGACAAGATCTGCAGAGGCTTTTTCCTATGCAGTGGTCGTCATCCCTGGTACCTTACCTGGGGATTCTGTTAGCACCGACGTTGCCAGCAATGGTAGCGGCCAATTACGCATCTCCAGGCAGGAAAATCAAGGAAGAGCTAGCCCGCTGGGGTAAAGGAATGTTGTCCTGGCTCGGCAGAATAGCTGCGGTCAAGATGACGGTCTTGCCCCAGATATTGTATCTCTTTCGGGCCTTGCCGCTCCAACCGCCTGCGGGATGGATCAGACAGACGCAAGCAGATATTGCACGTTTCATCTGGCAGGGTCGCAAGCCGAGAATGAAGAGGGTTCTCTCCACACTGGCTCCGGAGGCGGGAGGCCTTGGCATCCCAGATCTCCGGAAATACTTTCAGGCAGCGCAGTTGCACTACTTGGTGGAATGGAGCAAATGGGAATCTGACAAGCATTGGCTCTTTCAGGACCAGGCGGTGGCGGGGCGTCCCTTACAGGAGGTGCCATTCTTGCGGCAGATCCACCGTCCCCCCAACCTATACGCTTCCTATGTCACGCGAGTCCCCTTGATAGTGTGGGATGCTGTGAATGAAGTTCACGACCTCACCACATTCCCCTCGCCTTTCACGCCGATAGTGGAGAACCCTGATTTCTCCCCAGGTCTAGAACCGGGCGCGTTTACGCACTCGAGGGCAGCGGGTTGCCGTGCGCTCTTCCAGATGTATTACTCGGAGGGGGTGGTCCCTTTTCAGCTTTTGAAGCAGAAATTCCAACTGACAGAGGCAGAGAGGTTAAGATACATGCAGGTTAGGCATTGGGCGCTTCAGCCGCAGGTACGAGATACTGCAGATCGTCAGATGAGGCCGTACGAGAGGTGGTTAATAACTCGCACATCTGACGCCAAACTGATCACGGACCTCTATAAATTCCTGCAAACCCCCCCCCCCCCATTTCATTTTTATAACCCTGGCAGGGAACGCTGGAATAGAGAGCTGGGGAGGACGCTCAGTCATAAGGAATGGGATCAGATTGCATACCGCGCGAGACACTCGGCATACCACACAGGACTCACAGAAACATTCACAAAGGTGTCCACGTATTGGTATTATACCCCGGAGAGACTACATGAAATGAATAGGAATATTAGGAAGGCGTGTTGGAGGGAATGTGGACAGACGGGGACTCTCACGCATGTGCTTTGGGATTGCCCCCTGTTGAGGGAATACTGGACGGAGATCATTGATGAGATAGATGCTCACTTTGAGGTTGAATTGCCATGCTTCCCGGCGTATGTTTTGTTGGGCCTCCCGAATGGGCTAATGTACCCGCTGAAGTCCCATAGAGGTCGGCAAATAGCAATAGCACTGGGATCGGCGATCCAGAACATATTGATACACTGGCGCACTACCACAGTCCCCTCCATCACGGGCTGACTCCACAGACTTTGGCATGTTCTAGGCATGGAAAAACTATCGCTTATGGTGGCGGGGGACGTGGAGCAATTTGATGAGTTGTGGCGACCCTTTCATGCGCTCTTGACCACAGAATTTAGAGAACTTACCTGTCCGAGGTACCTTAGACTCCTGAGACTAACACCTCCTGTAGACCCAACCAACTAAACAGACATGAGATGGGGGCTCATGGGGGGGGGGGGGGGGAGGGGCAGCAGGACGCATCAATGCTTCGGCACTGGACGGGGGGAGGTTGGGAGGGAGTTGGGGGGAGTTGGGGTGTTGGGGGGAGGGTTCAGGGGGGGAGGGAGAGTTGGCTTTTTGCTTTTCCTTCCTTTAGCTTTGCAGCCTCACCGACAGTGGCAAACATGTTCAGCTTTTTCTCAACGGAACCTTATCTGCAGTAGCCACTGTCCATTACCATGCTTTGATTACTTTCGCTTTGACATTTTTGTTTGTAATGTGCATACCCCTCCCTTCTTTGTCCCCTTCCCTCCTATGTTTTGCCTTAATAAAAAGCTTTAAACCTAAAGATCAACCAGTCCTTTTGAGGGAATCTGGAAACTATGTTGTGAGGTTGTGAGTCCAGAAAATTATAGCACTATTGCCTAGCAAAGGAAACCATGAACCACGAGAAAAGTTATTCCTGATACGACACAATTGCTGCCATTTCTGGGAGACATGCAAGAGGTTGTGGCCTATTGGGAATTGTAGTTCTTTGCGAGCATGTTGCTGTGTACATTCATTATGCGCACATCTTTTGCCCAAACAGCAACAACCCTCGGTGATAACCTTTCCAGCGCTGAAATAAACCCAGTGCAAACAGATTTTCAGTACCACCTTTATGTGCAAGAGCCACATAAACTGATAAGCAGAACCTCCAGCCCCATTTCCTGACATCAGATACACAGTTCAGAACAACATTTCTGTCATTCTAAACTGCCATCATTTCACTTATTGTAAAATAAATCATGACAAGACAGCTAGATAAATTTACAGCAAATCACAAAAAGCAAAAATAAGTTAGTGTCCACTGTGCAAATTTGTCCAAAGGCTAACATCAATAAATTTCCATAAGGAATTTAAAAGGTAAACACACCTGGAACCCTGGTAATCCCCTGACCATTCTGTACAAATCTCTACAGGATCACATATAGATACATGTAGGACTTTTTTGGAAACATGTAAGTAGATTCATGAAATGGCAAGGGGGCTTCACTTGTCGTTAAAGCCCAAGCTATTGCAGTCTGGAGCGACTCTGCTAATTGAGACAGGGAATTAGTGTCTCAGACTAGGTCTTCAGCCTTAGGACCTGTCTGCAGTCAAGCAATGCTGCACCAGTGTCAGCAGGCAATGCAGTAGGAAAGGAGTATCAGGGACCGGGATAGTCTCCCAAGTTTAAGCTTCAGGCTCAGAGCATTAAAGGAGGAGTCCAAACTCAGAATTGAGAGCCTTCTTTCGTTTTACAGTAAGCCTCTCTGTTTATTGATATTCTGATGCATTCAGTCTCAATCACTTGCACAGCACAGGAGCTGAGTTTTACCATAAAAGCAGAGAAGGATGCAGTAGATGACTCTGCAGGGTAAGGGTAAGACTGTGACACCCACAGGTATATTTGGCTGGACTCTCTAGTGTAAGTCTCCAGAGTTACAGAAGCATATGAGGCTTGGTTACCTGGACCACAGCCAAGGAGATTTGTACTACCTCCTGGTGCGTTTGTGCAGTGGACCTGCAACACCATACCCAGAAGGAGAGAATGGCTCAATCCTGAAGTGCCACAGCAACCACACATAAGATGATGGTAGAAATGCTTGGAAATGTTCTAGGCCACTGGCAGTCACTCTAGATAGACTACCCAAACATCGTTTTTTGCATATTTAACCAAATACCCTCGTTTGTATTATGTGGATATTGGCCTAAAGTGGCATAATCTTTCCCCCACTGTACTACTGTAGACCAAGACCCACCTTACGCAAACCATTACTGACCCTGATCAAGAGAAGATCCAATCTTAGCCTAACTGATGAGGCCTAAGAAGGTCAAACCTGCTTTAAGGTTGCCTGTGTTCTCGTCGGCCGTGGGCCTCGTGTGGCTGCTTGAGATGGATTGTTTGCATGAGGAGCAGGGTCAGTACCGATTTGCAGAATGGAGCTACTGTCTAGAGTGGCACAAAGGGCGAAAAATGATGGAAAATGTGAGTGATTATTACTGGTTTTGACATTTTGTGTGTTCAATCCCACGGTACAATAACAACTTGGGACTGTTGAACCTAATTGAAAGCCTGAGCTCAACTCAAAGGTGCAATGGAGTCCTAGGAACAAAAGAGTATTGGTCCCCACAATGCCTTTGCTGCACTTCCTTTGAGCATGAGAACTGCTTCTAGCTTAAATAGTAGTGAGGTGGTCTTGCGGCCAATGACTGTACTTTTACCAAGTTTATTTGCACCACTTGCTTAGGACATTCTATGACGAATAGTGTCTTATTTCTTCACCAGGAGTAAAGGCACTCAGTACCAAGGCCTGATGTCGAGGCCCTCAACTCACATCCTGATTGCTCTTAATGATAATTTCTAATATGTCCTCTAAGACTGATACACTCTTAATCTGCATGCAAGCCAGCCAGTTCCACAGGGACAATGCATCACTGGTGGATAAAGAAGACAGAAGTGCACTGCAGACCGTCACCCAGACAGACGATCGAGTGGGTATGGTGACCTGCTGCTGCAAAAGCTCTATGATCTGACACGTGTGTCTTAAAGATGAAGAGTTCTTAAATGTCACATGGCTAACAATCTGAAAAGGATAAAGTGAAAAACTGAATAAATAAATAAAAATAGATTGAAAGAGCCACAGATGTTTTGTGTAAAGCCCCACATTCGAATGTCATATATTATGAGAGAAAAGTTCCAAACCCTTCAATACAAAAACAAATGGAGCTGGTGAAGTGGCACAAACATGCAGGAGATGGGCAGAGTGATGTGGATGATGCACACATGCATGTGCAGTGGTAGTGCGTAAAGCTTACCGTCCATTAACACCCTTAAGTGCCAAGAAACCCTGCCACCACCAATCGGAAGGGTGGCCACAAAGTTGAGAATGTAAAACATGTAGGATGCAAGAGTACTTCGGTTAAGTGGATTCAAAACACAAAAAACACTGAAACTCCCCAGTTATGGTTACTATTGCCACCATAATCCCTAACCAAAGTATTCTCATGACATCACTGCCAACAAAGCATAAGACATCCAAGGCACATATCACCCAACAACTGGCTCACAGATTGTTCTCCTACATTATGCAATAACAGCAAATAGGAAAGAGAAAATATAACAAAACAAACCCAGTAAGCAATGCCCCAATAGAGGTCAACTGGGAAAATGTTTCAAGCCAGATGGTGGACATTGTACAGAATATACGGTAATATCAATTAGAAAGAGTACTCCATGCTACATGGAAATTCCAGTTATACTTTTTTATTCTTTTTTTTCTGAGAAAAACATTAGTTTCAACGCTTCAGACTGCGTCAGTAAGAAATGGTAGCGTGCTCCATTGAAATTGTTGATGTGCAAGGTTACTGTGAAAAGAAGCAGCACTCAATATACGATTTTGAAAAATTAGACTAAAAGTAACTAACAATCGTCAACGCATCCTAATTGAAACATATTTCAAATCTCGTTGCTAAACAAATTTAGCTACACAAGACGACCCTTTACCACAAACTCTAACCAAATATCTATCATTCTTTAACTTTAAGTCTTTAACCATAACAATCGCCTTATAAAGTAACCTAAATATGTATTAATTTATAAATTTGTAAAACGTCACCTGCCACCCGCAGGTATTCTGTCTCTAGGACTACAAAAAGAAATAGAAGGCAAGCCAAAGGCTACTTCCTTAACAACAAAAAGACAGCATCAGGCAGTCAAGAGGACAATGAAAAGGACGACTAATGAAAAAGCAGCCAGAAACACAACAAAATAAGTAACTTTCAGCTTTCTGTGAAAGATCAGGTGGCTGGAAGTCTGACGAAGGTCAAGTGGAAGATTGTTCCAGTTTTTTGCCAAACATTGGGGCATGTGGAAACGATGGGTTGCTAGCCATAGAGGGATCTATTTTAAAGAGTTTACACTGATAGTAGGATGAGACCAGAGAAGATAAGAGTTAGGCTCCTGAGTTAGTAAACCCAGTGGACCAAATAGAGGTCCTTGAACTGGTTGCACTGTTCAGCACACGTAGACCTTGTATAGATGATCAATTAAAAACCCTGACAGCAAGGCATCATGTTTTGGATCCTCTGTGCTTGGTCATTATAAAGTAAGGGAGGCCGAGATGGTATTGCCATAGTCCAGCCAAACCAAAATTGTTGAACTGATGATCCCTGCCCTTTCATCCTGCGCATTTATCCTGCAGGAGACAGGGCATTAAATAATTCATTCGGGACATTAAGTATGGACATAGTTTATGGATCTGGGTAATGAGAGGTGCTAGTCAAACCATACCCTAACATTTTTTGTTGCTAACATAGGGCAAGGAAGAGCCCTTTCATGACCTGAGGATAGACAATGTTGAGAATGTTGAGGTCAATCTCTTCTTCACTTCTGTAAGGTCAATTCCCCCGTGTAGTGATCTCAGGGTTTTTGAAGACAGCCTCTGTATATGGAAAAAGGGGAGAGAGAGAGACTCCCTTCTGCAGGCTGTTTTTGTGGAAACCACATTGTGAATGGCTGTGGCACAGCATCTTTCACAAATCGTCAAGGTTCAATAACTTCCTATCATGTGAGAGAAAGCACAATCAGTGGGAAAACCACAGGATTACGGTACGATTTACCGAGTGGGGCGTAAGGACAGACTGCAACTAGCCCATAGGTGTACGCGGAATCCCAGGACAAAGTAGATGGTGTGTCAATGCAGGACCATTGAGGACCAGTAAGGGAAAAGTCTTTGCGAAGGAAACAGAACTACAAACATGGAAGAGGCTGTAATAACTATAAATGAAAGACTAGAGAACTGAGGAAATAGAGAAGGGAGAAATCAACAAAGCATAAGGTGCAAAATTAAGCTAAAGTGAATGACTTGCATTAACCTCTGTTGACTGACAGCTTACTTACATTAGCATACTGCAGCACGTGAAGCCTAAACCCTGAATGAGCTTTCCCAGAGGCTGAACATATCTGTTGGAATGAATTGAGGAGAGCAAGGGACACCTTTTACCCATATCAATATATACCTAACCCATATACAACACACTCTCAACCTTACACCCCAAATCCTAAGCCCTATATTCTTAACCTTATAACTAATCTTACAAACCTACACTTCTAATTCAATACCCTTAAACTCTGTAACCCCTTCCCCATTCCTTTCATCGCATGCCACTACCCTAGATTACCCTAGATTCTTGAATCAATCTTTTTAAACCCTATACATGTAAGCATTAACCTAACCCATAACCATTACCTTAAACTGTTAAACCTATACCTTCAACCCCATACATCATATACTCGCTAATCTTGATTGGTTATGTTTAAGCTTTTACTCCCTTTCACACACTGCTCACTTCAATATACTTCAGTAACAAACACTTTGAGAAGTGTTCCCTTTTTCATTGTATTTATTTATAAATATAATATGGGTAAAGTTTTATTTTTAGACATGTAGTTTTGAAATTGTGAGGCAATTCTGAAATGCCAAATGGAAAATGCAGGCAGGAAATGCAGAAACTAATGTACCTGTGGTGTTTCGAATGTCAACATCTATATTCCTGCATTCCTCGCACACCAGGGGTTGAAGGAAAAGATGGACCTTCTTTACAATGTTGGAGAATAACTACAGTAACATTTTGATGGTAAAGCTATAAAGAATAAAGGAAACCGATCACAAACAAATAACCATGTGTACTGACAGAGCTGTCACAATTGATAACACAAAATTAAATTAAATTAAATGAAGATTTATAAAAAGCGCGACAATCACCCCGGGTGAATAGTTAAAGGAGGATAGTCATAAATTGTGCACCTCCTTTCCATGGATTGGAACCACTAGCAATGTCCTTCACTGGTTTTCCTTTTACCTGTCTACTCACCAGTTTATTCACATTGGCATCTTCAGGTCCCAAATGATCCCTAACACAGCAGTGATCTCCCGGGTACCATATTGTTAGCAGTCATTTTTAAACTCTACTTGGAGTTCCTTGGGGCTTTATTCACAGATTACAGTATCACATTTCACCAAAATGCTTATGGTACACAACACTATTTGAAAATATTTTATGATGCACACATTCAAAGCCTCAAACACTGCCACCTCAGCCATAAATTGATGTCCAGTGACAACCTAAAGCTCAACCCACCGAGACAGAATTCCAGTTATTTGTGAAGAACAACAAGCAAAGGATAGTATACCTGTAGCTCAATTATATAAACCCTGATGGCATCGAACCCCAGCTTAACCAGAATGCCAGGTCACTTGAATTTACCTTGGACTTAAACCTCATATTCGAGAAAAACAAAAAACATGCTACCAGCTCTCTCTTCTAAAGAAATTTAAGCCTTTTCATCCAGAAGGTTTCTTCAGAAATGCTGCTCTAGGCCTCTTACTCTTGCATCTACATAGTGATAACCCCCTGCTCCATGTTCTCCAGCCTCTTAGGGCACCCTACACACTGCTGTAAAAACACGGGTTAACCCAATGAGTCGCTGGGACCTGGGTGAATAATTGATACAAACAAGATGGTCCCAGATACTAGAACGAATAAACCATAACTGAACAGCTTAAATGAATTCAAAGAAATTATAACAACATTGTTTTTATTCACAACGTGTACCATAAAAAATTATTCATAGAATACATCCATAATTGATCACATTTAATACCCCTAAAGAGATGGACAGGGAAGGGTGGTGTTTGGATGGTGAGGGTACTGAATGGGTAATAGAACAGTGGTCACTGTGACCTCAATAAACCAGAAATAATGATTGATTAACACACTGAAAAGCACAATTCATTAATTAATTAAAACAAACTCATGCCTCAAAGAAACAAAATAACAAAAGATAAATCAGTGAAGAGGCTGAAAAATAGGAAGGAGTGTCAACGTTTCGACCCAAACTGATGCAGGCATGGAGTGAAACCTTGCTAGAGGGTCTTCATCAGGACAAGGGCACTGGGGGCAGTGAATCTGGTCTGGGAGACGTAATCAATGATGGAAAGGGAATCCGTCACGTGGATCAAGATCCTGAAATTATTAATAAGGCTGTGAGACACAAGGGGTTCCTATGTGATTGCTCTCTCCAAAAGTGCAGTAGGACCCGTTCTGGCGCGTTCAAAACGCTGTACTCTAATGGGGGGATCTGGATTTAAGTTGAATTGAAGGTGATAGCAACCATCGAGAGGCGTCCGGCTCCTTAAAATAAGGTTTCGAGGGTCTAAAATATCATGGTGAGGTAGCCACACACATGGGTAAAGAATCTGTTCGAGAGAGAATCAAGGGCTTCCACAGGGGTTCAGTCCATCCACACTGGTCGGCATACGCCGTCAGAATGAGAAGGGATGTTGGCTAAAATATCGTGTTGAGATAGCTACACACAGAGGTAATAATAATTCCAGGATCTTGATCCACGTGACTGATTCCCTTTCCATCTTTGATTACGTCTCCCAGACCAGATTCACTGCCCCTCCCCCCCATGCCGTTGTCCTGATGAAGACCCTCTAGCAAGGTTTCACTCCATGCCTGCATCAGTTTGGGTCGAAACGTCGGCACTCCTTCCTATTTTTCAGCCTCTTCCCTGATTTATCATTTGTGATTTTGTTTCTTTGAGGCATGAGTTTGTTTTAATTAATTAATGAATTGTGCTTTTCAGTGTGTTAATTAATCATTATTTCTGGTTTATTGAGGTCACAGTGACCACTGTTCTATTACCCATTCAGTACCCTCACCATCCAAACACCACCCTTCCCTGTCCATCTCTTTAGGGGCATTAAATGTGATCAATTATGGATGTATTCTATGAATAATTTTTTATGGTACACGTTGTGAATAAAAACAATGTTGTTATAATTTCTTTGAATTCATTTAAGCTGTTCAGTTATGGTTTATTCGTTCTAGTATCTGGGAAAATCTTGTTTGTACCACCCTACACACTGCAGCACATCTTATCCAGGGCCTGAAAAAATATGATTAATTTGAACCCATTCTGATGGAAACTCATTAGTTCCCCATGCCAGCTTGCACCATCTTCAAAACCAGCTGCATCATTTCACTTCTTTATCTTGCAGACAAGTTCACCCTCTCTTTATCTCCTATGTACCCGGAATCTGGAACTCTGCATACAAACACTGAACAAACCAACTGGAACCTGACTCTGGGCAATGAGGAAGTTTGGACAAGCACATAGGAGCTTTTATCTACTCTCACATTTCATTCTGCCCGCAAAATGAGAATGTAGTATTTAATCATAATTTTTTTTTAAATCATTACCACCTCATTTCCCTTTCTCTTCCCATCCTTACTTGTGAGGAGGTGTGAATACCTGACGGTCTGGAAACAAACTTAACTTTGACCTCCCTGAATGGTAGGGTGACCCACGGTTGGGCAGAAGTTTGCCATAAGGTAGTCAAATATTGGTGCAAGTGTGGTATAACCCACATTTCTCTAAAGTCGAACGAGACTCATGCATGACACAAGTTTGGCCTGACTCCGCTTCTGCTTGCCAGTTCAGGTCATGCTCCAGCTGATGGCATATCTGTATGAAGCGACATTTAGGATCCAGGTGCCTCTGGCACAACTGTGTCTATTCAGTGCTGTAAGACAAGGGTGGGTGTGGGGTACTTAAAAAAAGGTGGACCCTTTCTGCTAGTGTCCAATCCTGGCAGTTGGGAAAAGACGTGGACCAGACATCAGTCAATCCTGCTCATTCCTGGAGTGAGAGGAAGCATACAGAAAAGGTCAACCTGCAATATAAAAACAGCACAGCTTCACCTAAGCAGAAGTGATGAGCTTCTGCACTGTGATCCGATACCTACTCCTTGTTTTTACAGGCAAGTGGATATCAATGGTGTGAGAAGAAGAGTGGGGGTAGTGCTAGTGTGAGAAGTGCTGGATCCTGGACTGTGCACTGAAAGTTCCTCCTAATTAGTACAAGATACAGATGGTGCCCTTATATAAACGCATTGCTAGACAGGATCCCTGTTGGCTACAGGGAAGTGTTGATGCATTCATGTGTTCTCAACTGACAATCTGAGAAGCCCATCTGGAATAGAGTTGGACTATTGGAAAGCCCTAAGCAGCAACTACGGAACCAATGAGCCTTGTGAAAAGTCCTAACCATGGGTAATGGAATATACACAGAAAAATGTATTACGAGTGAGTAGGAAGCCCTGTGAACCCTTCAACACATAGCCTTTATGAGGTATTAATTGTCTACAGCATCGACTTAAAGGGTCTCATGATGTTAAAGGGAATAAAGCTGTGCCTTTTGGTCCAATTCACTGATGTCATTGACTTTCATTTTCTTACAGGAAGCCAGATCTCCTTTTATAAGTATGTGCATTATGTAAAATAGAAAGACCATCCTCCTTCCCTAGTAAGCTATAAAACCTTCCTGTCCACAATCAGTGTCCCGTTTTTTAATCTGCCTTGCAGACTCTTTCGAATTTGCTGTTAACCTTTGGTGATCTTTCTTCATTGTCTGGGGTGGATGACAGGGGTGATGAGTTGTGTCAGTATTCTAGTTAGGAATGACTAGCCAAAAGTCCAAATCATTTGCCTGTTCCTGCCAAAGTATGGAATAATAATAATACATCTGTTAAAAACAAGGAAACACTAAATGGGTCCAGGGATAAGACAGAGGAGACACTGACTCAGAATGGTGGAATAAAACCTAATATCCTCTCTGTACCATCACTTTGTAGTGTAGTTCCTATATTCCCAATAGGCTCTGCGCATTGGAATAATACATCCTATAGATTTGACGTAGGACTTAGGTCGACTGGGTCTCTATCAGATATATTAAACTTAAAAGTGAGTGCCAGCTAGCTCAGGGGTCACTAGAAACTTTCTCGAATACACAAGAAGGGATTAGTTACTGACAACGGCATAAACATGACAACTTTGTTTCCCCAAGAATAAACGTATTTTCGGAGTTGTGGAAACAATAGATAGATATTTTACTCAGTCAATCGTGCATGCCTCATTTCAACAAAGGTGCAGAGAAATACATACATAAATACCAAAGGCTAAAAAGTACTCAACTGGTGCTTCTAAAATACGCCTACCCCAATGTACCTAACCTAAGTCTAGTACGAGGGAAGAAGTAAGTGAGGTGTAAAACAGGTTTAGTTTCTTTGCCAAGAATCTATCCAAGATTTCTCTTAGGGTCTAATCAGCTCCGTACCTTGGTTTAGAATGAAGGAGTTCTGGTATCTACGTCTCGGAACTCGATTTCCCAACACCCCGCAAGGGGAGCTTGAAAACACTGGAGCGGGATTCTCAGTGAGAGAAAGAACAGCTTCTCGATCAGTGCGTCAGCTGGAGGGTCGGCATCCTTTGGCACTTGTTGTAGAGAGCTGCGTCGGCCAAGTAGACAGTCGAGCTGCTCCAAACCACTGTGTGTTTGCTAGGGAAAATGTAGGCATATTTATACCTTGAAGGTGCCTAGTTTGACGTAAAGTCCGACATAATAACTTCACCAAAGAACCCCAAAGGAATGGTAGTTCTTTGAAAACTCCATGATTTCGAGGACAAATCAATATTCAAGTAAGGGGATGTCCCTGAGTGTTGAAGCCTAGTTTTCCAAGAAATCGTTGTGGCTTTTTGGAACGAGTGGAAGTAGCCATGCCTGTTTTTGGACTGCATGGGTTATGTATAAATATGGTTATGATTTCTATGCCTATATAAGGGCAATGTGAATTGTATCTATATAAGGGCATGAATCGGTAAATTTTGCTCGGATCCTAAAATGCTATACAACACCCACTCCACTTTATTATGTTCGATATTACTAAATTCTAGGCATTTAAAGCATATCTAAAGCATGATGTGTTAATAACCCCCAAAATACATAAATGCATTTGAAAATGGTTGTACACGAAAATGAGCATTTGTGCTTTACGCATTTGAAAAGCAATATTTTCATTCAAAGCATTAGTATGAAATTGGAAATGCCATCCGAACGAATCATGAAAGTACATTTATGAAATAGCTCTTAATTAAATACAGAAGAAAAGGTCGAGACCATTCCATGACAGAATATATACACTTAAACTGTGTTCTTCCGAGCACTCAATATTGTCAACAAAAGTCTTTATATAGTTTTCACTATTTCTTTTTAATTCCAATCTTCATTCGGATCAAGTCCAATTTCCAACAAATAGTTGCTCGCAGCCAACGCGCGTTTCGTCAAATCCGTATAGGAAAATTTGACTTCTTCAGGGCTGCAACCCAAATATTAACAGTCAGTCTTAATTCGCGCAGCTTAAATTACAAAATATAAACAATTCATAAATTCTTAACATATTCCATTAAAACTAACATCTTGGTTTTCCATCTCAAACCAAGATCTAGTATACAATTATATATTAACACATTGATTTCTTCCAAGAAGGAACATATCTGCCAAAGACATGAATCTTAACGTAAAACAAAGCAAACCAATGTATTGCAAACATCATCAGCTCCATTTAAATACGAGTCATGTATATACAGTTCATAGGTCTAAGGTTTGTGGTTCCCGATAACACCCATAGTTAACAGATCACAAGTATATAGCTCACCTAGTTGGTGGTAGATGTCTACACTCAAATCATCTTCGCATATCAATTTGTACTTTCGTCTTGTTCTGTATACTCTTTCTTATGTCCTCACCTATAAGTTAGATTAGTATCTCAAGTTTGTAACGAGTTTCTTGTATACTAAATTCACAGATTGGTCATGAATTGTCAATTCAATTAAAAGACGACCGATGATTCCACTCACCAAATAGTATTCGGATTTATAGTATTTATGCTCAAAAGTATATGGATCTATCCAGAATTGTAACTTCCCATTCAATTACCGTAAATCGTTCCCGTCAATTCCTAAAGTAAATTAACAAATGTATCAATATTATTATTTATGGGAGCATACGACGGTTTCAACAATTATCCAACTCTAATCATGAGTCAACTTATGTATATCTCACCTGAAAAATCAATGGCAGCGCGTAGTATATATCACGTTATAAATATTCTTAGTAACTATCCATTTCCATAAGTATCACACACGAGTCCGTGTCTATTAAAAGAAAAGTGGGTACAGTCATAAGTATCGAGTCTACCCTACTTTCTAACCTAATTGCACAAATAAGAAGCTTCGTGCTCACCGTTGGTAAGTCAAGTGTACTCCGACTTTGGCGTTCAGCACGGGCGCCATCTTGTAGTGTCAATATATAGTCACTTGGTGCGGGCGCCATCTTGTAATGTCCTCATATCATTACAGACTGGCAAAACCTCTACACAAGTTACACTCCCGCCATCTTTAAATGGATATCCATAAAGGCTCTTGTTCATCAGATCACGTAATATTCTTCAGTTGATAATGTGAAGCCGTCAATCACAATATCTGTGTTATGTACCTATTTACTATTCGATCCTATATTTATGTTTGTGCATTTGACACAACCTCTACTAATTGGTTTAGAGGAACCTTATCATTCTCTCATGATCTGCAAACCGATGGGGTCTTCAGGTAAACCACGATCCTTTCCCTTTTAATAATTTACATTATCCATTGTCTATCATTACCACGTGTTACTAGCATAAGACAATACAGAGAGGTAGGGGGTCTGACCATTATACTACAGTCAAATTCATTCCCTATCATCTGTATAGCAATACATAAATTCACGATCACTTTACATATCAGTCATCACTCCTGTTCCGTGGAGTATACAGTTTTGAGAGACACTAATGTCAGATAGAGCAAAATATATGGCACCAGCAATGTTTTTTTCTTTTTTTCTGAGTTGCACTCTAGTGTCAATACATAGTATTCAGTTGCCAAGATAAAATTCATACTCATGATCTACATTAAGACCACATTCAACCGCTTTTAGTCTGATCAGCCAAAGTACTTCCCGCTTTCTCAATGCTAGCACCCTGTTACCACCCCGTGGGTCTGGCTTGATGTGGTCAATTCCATGATAGGAAAAGACATGTTGATCCTTGTTTTCAAAGTTCTGTATTAAGTGTGACGCAATGGGATATCGTGTGTCACCATTTTTCAGTGCTCTATAGTGTTCAGCAATTCTGTCTTTCAGTCTTCTCTTAGTACTCCCTACATAAATTTTGCCACAAGTACATGAAATCACATAAATCACATATATTGTGTCACAATTAATAAACATGCCAATAGTGTATTTACCAGAGTTGTTGTACTCAAAACACAGAACCTTCTTCTTTGCCCATCTGCATGAAATACATTTCCCACATTTGTGGAAATCTTTAAAGCTGGTCAGCAATCACTTTTACTTTGTTTATGTGGGTAACTTGGGCTCAACATGTTCTTCAAAGTCGTACCCCTTCTAAATGATACACTCGGTCTGTCAAGAATATATGGCTTCAGATCGTTGTCTACCCATAGCAGGTGCCAATGTTTGTTCAAAATAGTAAACAATTTAGAGCTGTCTTTTCCATAATTTGTTATCAGTCTTACCTTCTGATCTGTTGTTATGCCATCTTTACTCTCTCTTATTAGTGTAGTTTGTCTTCTCACTTTCTTTGCCCTAGATACAGCTTTATTAACAACATCTTGTTTATATCCCCAATTAAGGAATCTGGATGTCATATCTGCTACATTATGTTCAAACTCTCTATCCATTGAGCAATTGCGTCGAGCTCTAATCAATTCACCATATGGTATGGCTCTTTTCTGATACTCAGGATGGCAGCTCTCAGCATGCAAGATTGCGTTACAACTTGTAGGCTTTCGATACATCCGACTGTGAATCATTGCTCCCTCCACATATAACTCCACGTCCAAGAAGGTGATTTTCTGCCTGTCATAAGAAGTTGTAAATCTCAAATTGTAAGTGTTCTCATTTAGGTAATCAAAGAAACCTTTGAGCTTCTCTACTGTGCCTGTCCATATCATCAAGCAGTCATCAATAAAGCGACCCCAGTAATGTATATATGGAGTCCATTCAGTTCCTTCAGGGCCCCAGATTCGCTCCGCCTCAAACCAACCCATAAATAGGTTGGCAAAAGACGGAGCAAATCTAGAACCCATCGCCGTCCCAAGGCGTTGTCTGTACCACTGGCCATCAAATAAGAACACATTATTTTCCAATACCAGTTTAGTCATTCGCAAAAGCATTTGAGTGTGGTCAAACATTTCAGCCGGTCTCTTGCTGAAAAAGTGGTCCAAAGCACGTATGCCCATATCATGATCAATAATGGTATAGAGGGATACCACGTCCAGTGTCACTAGTAACATCCCATCCTCCCATACAATGTCCTCAAGTAGGTTCAGTATGTGCTTGGTGTCTTCAATAAAAGACGGTAAGTTATAGACATACTGCCTCAAAAAGCAATCTATAAATTCAGACAATCTCTCTGTAGGGCCACCAATGCCGGAGACAATAGGCCGCCCTGGCGGTTTGTCCCGGCATTTGTGGACTTTTGGGAGAGTATATAAACACGGTGATCTTGGTGTACTTAGCATGAGGTAAAGGTACTCATCATAATCTAACAATGTTTGTTCGTACCATGATTTAATTTCATCATTTATGTTTACAATTATTTCTGGAATGGGATTGGTGGCCAACTTCTCGTAAAACAAGGTATCATTGAGCTGGGAGTAGATCTCATTGTTGTAATCAATAGTGTTTAGTACCACGATATTCCCTCCCTTGTCTGCACTACGTATCGTTATGGCTTTGTTATTCATAAGTTCATGTAGGGCTTCTCTTTCTCCAAATGTGAGATTATCTCGATGTATCCTAGTGACCCTACGTCTAGTGATATCCATAACCTTGTCTATATCTGCACTAACCATCTTAAAGAATATATCGATGGTATTCCCTGGAGTAAGTTGTGGAGTCCATTTTGACTTCACCTTTAATCCACTCCCTTCCCTCTGAAATCTTGATATCTCTAGATCCTCAATGAGTGTCTGCATTGTAACTGGGTCATCTTCCCTCTCAGTAAGTGATAAAAGAAGTTGAGTATCCTTCAGTTCTTGTATCGTAATCTCACTTAGAACTTTATTAGAGGATTGTTTATCTTTCACAGGTGCATTGGCAAAGTGTTTCTTGATTTTAAGGTTTCTTACAAATTTAAAAAGATCTATTTTCGTCATACACCAATCTAAATTCGTTGCTGGACAAAAACCCAAACCTTTTTTCAAAACAGTTACCATATTGTCTGACAAATCACAAGAGGATAGATTGATCACTTCTATGTTACATGCAATGGATTCATCATTTGTCATCATTGTTTCCACGATCTCAGGCTCCTTATTCTTGCCCCTGGATCTCCTGCCCCCCCTACTACCTCTCCTTGTCTTTTTGCTTGTGTATCTCGATTTCTCATCTCTAGTAGTGAGAATGAAGATGCACCAGAGATAGTCCCGACTACTGATAACACTACTTTTTTTGGAGAGGTCCAGAGGCTAAGGAAGGGGAATCGGGACTTAGAGATGAGAAATCGAGATACACAAGCAAAAAGACAAGGAGAGGTAGTAGGGGGGGCAGGAGATCCAGGGGCAAGAATAAGGAGCCTGAGATCGTGGAAACAATGATGACAAATGATGAATCCATTGCATGTAACATAGAAGTGATCAATCTATCCTCTTGTGAATTGTCAGACAATATGGTAACTGTTTTGAAAAAAGGTTTGGGTTTTTGTCCAGCAACGAATTTAGATTGGTGTATGACGAAAATAGATCTTTTTAAATTTGTAAGAAACCTTAAAATCAAGAAACACTTTGCCAATGCACCTGTGAAAGATAAACAATCCTCTAATAAAGTTCTAAGTGAGATTACGATACAAGAACTGAAGGATACTCAACTTCTTTTATCACTTACTGAGAGGGAAGATGACCCAGTTACAATGCAGACACTCATTGAGGATCTAGAGATATCAAGATTTCAGAGGGAAGGGAGTGGATTAAAGGTGAAGTCAAAATGGACTCCACAACTTACTCCAGGGAATACCATCGATATATTCTTTAAGATGGTTAGTGCAGATATAGACAAGGTTATGGATATCACTAGACGTAGGGTCACTAGGATACATCGAGATAATCTCACATTTGGAGAAAGAGAAGCCCTACATGAACTTATGAATAACAAAGCCATAACGATACGTAGTGCAGACAAGGGAGGGAATATAGTGGTACTAAACACTATTGATTACAACAATGAGATTTACTCCCAGCTCAATGATGCCTTGTTTTACGAGAAGTTGGCCACCAATCCCATTCCAGAAATAATTGTAAACATAAATGATGAAATTAAATCATGGTACGAACAAACATTGTTAGATTATGATGAGTACCTTTACCTCATGCTAAGTACACCAAGATCACCGTGTTTATATACTCTCCCAAAAGTCCACAAATGCCGGGACAAACCGCCAGGGCGGCCTATTGTCTGGCATTGGTGGCCCTACAGAGAGATTGTCTGAATTTATAGATTGCTTTTTGAGGCAGTATGTCTATAACTTACCGTCTTTTATTGAAGACACCAAGCACATACTGAACCTACTTGAGGACATTGTATGGGAGGATGGGATGTTACTAGTGACACTGGACGTGGTATCCCTCTATACCATTATTGATCATGATATGGGCATACGTGCTTTGGACCACTTTTTCAGCAAGAGACCGGCTGAAATGTTTGACCACACTCAAATGCTTTTGCGAATGACTAAACTGGTATTGGAAAATAATGTGTTCTTATTTGATGGCCAGTGGTACAGACAACGCCTTGGGACGGCGATGGGTTCTAGATTTGCTCCGTCTTTTGCCAACCTATTTATGGGTTGGTTTGAGGCGGAGCGAATCTGGGGCCCTGAAGGAACTGAATGGACTCCATATATACATTACTGGGGTCGCTTTATTGATGACTGCTTGATGATATGGACAGGCACAGTAGAGAAGCTCAAAGGTTTCTTTGATTACCTAAATGAGAACACTTACAATTTGAGATTTACAACTTCTTATGACAGGCAGAAAATCACCTTCTTGGACGTGGAGTTATATGTGGAGGGAGCAAGGATTCACAGTCGGATGTATCGAAAGCCTACAAGTTGTAACGCAATCTTGCATGCTGAGAGCTGCCATCCTGCGTATCAGAAAAGAGCCATACCATATGGTGAATTGATTAGAGCTCGACGTAATTTCTCAATGGATAGAGAGTTTGAACATAATGTAGCAGATATGACATCCAGATTCCTTAATCGGGGATATAAACAAGATGTTGTTAATAAAGCTGTATCTAGGGCAAAGAAAGTGAGAAGACAAACTACACTAATAAGAGAGAGTAAAGATGGCATAACAACAGATCAGAAGGTAAGACTGATAACAAATTATGGAAAAGACAGCTCTAAATTGTTTACTATTTTGAACAAACATTGGCACCTGCTATGGGTAGACAACGATCTGAAGCCATATATTCTTGACAGACCGAGTGTATCATTTAGAAGGGGTACGACTTTGAAGAACATGTTGAGCCCAAGTTACCCACATAAACAAAGTAAAAGTGATTGGCTGACCAGCTTTAAAGGTTTCCACAAATGTGGGAAATGTATTTCATGCAGATGGGCAAAGAAGAAGGTTCTGTGTTTTGAGTACAACAACTCTGGTAAATACACTATTGGCATGTTTATTAATTGTGACACAACATATGTGATTTATGTGATTTCATGTACTTGTGGCAAAATTTATGTAGGGAGTACTAAGAGAAGACTGAAAGACAGAATTGCTGAACACTATAGAGCACTGAAAAATGGTGACACACGATATCCCATTGCGTCACACTTAATACAGAACTTTGAAAACAAGGATCAACATGTCTTTTCCTATCATGGAATTGACCACATCAAGCCAGACCCACGGGGTGGTAACAGGGTGCTAGCATTGAGAAAGCGGGAAGTACTTTGGCTGATCAGACTAAAAGCGGTTGAATGTGGTCTTAATGTAGATCATGAGTATGAATTTTATCTTGGCAACTGAATACTATGTATTGACACTAGAGTGCATCTCAGAAAAAAAGAAAAAAACATTGCTGGTGCCATATATTTTGCTCTATCTGACATTAGTGTCTCTCAAAACTGTATACTCCACGGAACAGGAGTGATGACTGATATGTAAAGTGATCGTGAATTTATGTATTGCTATACAGATGATAGGGAATTAATTTGACTGTAGTATAATGGTCAGACCCCCTACCTCTCTGTATTGTCTTATGCTAGTAACACGTGGTAATGATAGACAATGGATAATGTAAATTATTAAAAGGGAAAGGATCGTGGTTTACCTGAAGACCCCATCGGTTCGCAGATCATGAGAGAATGATAAGGTTCCTCTAAACCAATTAGTAGAGGTTGTGTCAAATGAACAAACATAAATATAGGATCGAATAGTAAATAGGTACATAACACAGACATTGTGATTGACGGCTTCACATTATCAACTGAAGAATATTACGTGATCTGATGAACAAGAGCCTTTATGGATATCCATTTAAAGATGGCGGGAGTGTAACTTGTGTAGAGGTTTTGCCAGTCTGTAATGATATGAGGACATTACAAGATGGCGCCCGCACCAAGTGACTATATATTGACACTACAAGATGGCGCCCGTGCTGAACGCCAAAGTCGGAGTACACTTGACTTACCAACAGTGAGCACGAAGCTTCTTATTTGTGCAATTAGGTTAGATAGTAGGGTAGACTCGATACTTATGACTGTACCCACTTTTCTTTTAATAGACACAGACTCGTGTGTGATACTTATGGAAATGGATAGTTACTAAGAATATTTATAATGTGATATATACTACGCGCTGACATTGATTTTTCAGGTGAGATATACATAAGTTGACTCATGATTAGAGTTGGATAATTGTTGAAACCGTCGTATGCTCCCATAAATAATAATATTGATACATTTGTTAATTTACTTAAGGAATTGACGGGAACGATTTACGGTAATTGAATGGGAAGTTACAATTCTGGATAGATCCATATACTTTTGAGCATAAATACTATAAATCCGAATACTATTTGGTGAGTGGAATCATCGGTCGTCTTTTAATTGAATTGACAATTCATGACCAATCTGTGAATTTAGTATACAAGATACTCGTTACAAACTTGAAATACTAATCTAACTTATAGGTGAGGACATAAGAAAGAGTATACAGAACAAGACGAAAGTACAAATTGATATGCGAAGATGATTTGAGTGTAGACATCTACCACCAACTAGGTGAGCTATATACTTGTGATCTGTTAACTATGGGTGTTATCGGGAACCACAAACCTTAGACCTATGAACTGTATATACATGACTCGTATTTAAATGGAGCTGATGATGTTTGCAATACATTGGTTTGCTTTGTTTTACGTTAAGATTCATGTCTTTGGCAGATATGTTCCTTCTTGGAAGAAATCAATGTGTTAATATATAATTGTATACTAGATCTTGGTTTGAGATGGAAAACCAAGATTTTAGTTTTAATGGAATATGTTAAGAATTTATGAATTGTTTATACTTTGTAATTTAAGCTGCGCGAATTAAGACTGACTGTTAATATTTGGGTTGCAGCCCTGAAGAAGTCAAATTTTCCTATACGGATTTGACGAAACGCGCGTTGGCTGCGAGCAACTATTTGTTGGAAATTGGACTTGATCCGAATGAAGATTGGAATTAAAAAGAAATAGTGAAAACTATATAAAGACTTTGTTGACAATATTGAGTGCTTGGAAGAACACAGTTTATGTTTGGAACCTTGGTTTGTCTTGGTGACTGTGGTAACCAGTCCCCCACCTCTTCCTGAGCACCACCATTGATATTTTGATATTGTATTGTTCTCATTACATATACCTTGATTTGTGCTGTGCGCTCCTTTAAGCCGTTACCATCTCTTTTGAGAATATATACACTGTTTAGGTTGTGGACAAGGTCAAATATTGTCACTTGGAAGTTTTCAAAGAATTCTTGTTCTCTAAGAATAGTTCTACTTTAAGCAGATTACTTTGTGCCATATAAAAAATTCAATTTGGAAAAAGTCAAAATCGCATAAAAATAGAGTTCTGAAGTTGGAAGTTTTGTTTTGGAAAGTGAAGGTCGAATACAGAGTACCATAGAAGGCTGTGTGCTAATATGAAAAGTCACTTTCGTTGTTAGGAGAAAACATCAAATCTTCTAAGCTAGTAAAGAATTTGTCTACCACAGTAGGTGAAAGTTGGACCACTTCATTAGTTAGACCGATTGCACAAAAATGTGAAGCATCGCCGTCAGCCTCATTAGCAATGATCAATGGAGATGGAGATGGTACCTGTGTGACTGTTGATCCACTTATCTCACCGTCAGCAGATTGCGTCTGTGAGACCTCAATGAATGCCCTCATCAGGATTGGTAGCCGCTGGGGACAACACAATGCATGAGCGGTTACCGGACCAAGCAAAGTATCAACATCCGCTGGCAGTGCTGATGGAAGCGTTAGACAGATGTCCAACACGCACTGTTCTCCACATAGCAGGCATCGTAGAACAGGTGAGATGCAATCTTGCCAGATTGGTCGAATGATAGAAACCATGTGGTATTCAGATCTCTCAAATGAGCCAAACCCAAAATTTGTACCATGTGCTCTCGACACTTCATTGCCAGAGTGTTCTCTATGGTAATCTGGGTGTCGCAGGTGACCGGATTTGCCATATCGGAGCAGAAGGAACAAAAATAGGATTCCTGCTACTAGTCCCAAAATGGGAGGCAGGCCGCCGAACACAGTGTGCACGAAGTTTGGAAAAATGCCTCGGACTGCTTCAAAGGGTGCTAATAGTCCTGAAAAAACTGTCTTAAATACATGTTCAATACCACTGGTATCAGACATGTTTAAGATACGACCTAACATTTCTATGAAATGTACAGGACAGTTTGTGGATAAAAGGGCATGTATCTCTGTAGAAGTCCTTGCAACTTGCGATCATACATATCTTTGGACGAAGTCAGTGGCACCGTTTTTTGTAAAAGAATGGATTTCATTCTGCTTGAGGTATCAATTTGAATAGAAGAGATGTTCAGTGAAGGCCATAACGGCAACTCCCCGTCTATCTTAGCTTTAGGAAACAATACTTGCATACAACAAGTGACCCTGGCTGACACAGTTACGAGATAGGCTATTCCTGGCAACATGCCACAGCAGCTGATTATTCAACATAATATAGCTTCCATTAGAAAGCTGCCTAAAAATTGGATCTATCACTGCAGCTGGAGAAGTGCAGGTGGCAAGATAAGTTGGTTGAAGAACCATCGCAGGCTCCTTGTAAGTTAATACCCTGACATAAAAGTATACTGCTTAGTGTGCTTTTTCATTGTGTACCACTAAGAAATACTTCTTTTCCCCCACTTCAACTTCTGCGTGTGTATGGTAATTCCCAAGTAATTGAACAATAAAGCTTAACTCACTCACTGGTAATTCCCAGGTTGACTTGATGTATTATTTACCCAACCTTTCATACACGCCAGCTGATATATGTTTGAAACAATATTGAAAATTGAAAATTGTGACCGGCAGAGTAATTATCTCGTGTATTAGCCATTCTGTTGCAGGTTTTTCCGAAACAGTTAATGGTAATCTTTCCAGATTTTCAATGCACAGCACCGTATAGTTTGCTCCTCTTTGTGTCAGAGTGATTTGTTTATCTGTAAGGTTAAATACAGAAAATAATGACGTGATGTGGATTAGACGCCATGGCACGTATCCAGAACGAAGATTTTGTAACGTCCAGCCTAAAAGCGTTATAGAAATTAATTGTGACTGTCCATGCTGTAGCATGAGCAAGTCCTGTGTTCCATTATGTCAATGGCAGAGGATACTATGCTGTCCAATGAATAAATTCTGGATGACAGAGTCGTTAACCCATTGTCAACTACAGAGAGAGCTTTCTCTAAACGAATACGATCAATTTCTCGTAT